>NC_136065.1:1694507534-1695107534 GCF_964261635.1 Lissotriton helveticus | reverse complement strand
ATCTCAAGCGAGACGCCGTGGGGTGCACTGGGAGGGAGAGACGGTGCGAACAGGCCTCTCCCGCCTCCCCAGGTGGAGGCTTCCCAGCTGCACCCTCAGCGCTCCAGGCGCCCGGAAAAGGGTTCTTCTACTGTGGCCATGCTGCAACGTCTCCTCCGGCAGGGTGGAGCCCGTCCGCTCATTTGACCCCGCGATCGCCAGTAGCTACCGAACTCTCAAAATGGCGGTCGACCTGGCAAGAGCGGGCCCAGCATAAAGAAATGGCCCGGTCACTGGTTGACTCCACCACCGTAGTCCTCCACGACCTTGAAGATTCTAGAGGAGCCGCGGGAGTCTCCGACCCCCGATGGGGAATGACTGCCATGATCGCCCGTGGAGTGACGAAACTGTATCCGCGGGACGTCGGCGCTCCCATGCTGGCGCCAGCCTCACTTTGAATTACTAGAATCCTGCAGACCTCAGTTCCGGTGAAAGCACAGTGTGACCCGGTAGGAAAAATTGTTGCACCCCCTCCCCTTTTTGACTGATAGTTCAAACCACCGATCCTTTCCTTTGCCCTTTTAACGGAACTTTGGACTGCCTCCCCCTCTTTTACATTTTCTAGAGAAAACAAAACATTAACCACTACATTAGCATAGCAGTTGACACCAGAACTGTATTCAAATTGAAAACCAACAACATCTTCAACAGAATCCTTTTTGTTTCTGCTGTGACCCTGCTACAGCACAGGCATTGTCCCCAGCAGTAATTCTGCAATGCCGGTAAGAATAGCTGTGGTGCCTACTGGACTCACTCACCCCCGCGGCGCCCCACGCCGTTATTTGCTGGGCGGCAACTTACTAGACATCACTTTCGTGCCATCTAGATTTCAGCGCGTTCTGCTGCCTTGGAACTATTCGCACAACAGACTGCTACTGACGACCCACCCCCAGGCAACATCTTCTGAATTTTCATAATTTGAAAGAACTAGTAACATGTCCTCATCAGGAATTCAAAAGAAATTGCCACGGTCTCGTCGTTGTTTAAATGTTTTTACTGTTTTTGTTTTGTTGTATATATTTATATGTTATTAAAGTTTTATATTCCTACTACTTTGTTGGAGTGCTATATATTTTTAATGTGACACATAATTGTAAAAACTTTGATGTACAAAGAGTCATTCCTGGAATCTTCCGCTTCAGGCTCGGTCCCCTCCCCAATCACAATACAGGATGGTTTTCAGATAGTAGGAACACGTGTGGTGTGACGGATCTCATCAGGTGTGGGCCTTGATCTACTATAACTCCTTTGAAGAGGGGTGATTCTTTACAGCTGGGGCCATAAACTACATCTGCAGGGCTAGGTGATAGCCTGGACAATCGGACACAGAGGAAGAGGAGTGTCAGAGGGTGCGGTAGTGAATAGGGCGAAAGGGAGGTGTCGGGCGGGCACAGAGTGTGATTTTCAGGGAAGAGCAGCGCAGATGGGGGGAGGTTTATTGCCGATGCATAAGACAGAGAGCGGGGGTGACCAGTGCCTGGGGAAGATGCTTGCGAGGGTGGGGAGCCATGCTACGAATCGACAGCGTGCAGAGAGTGGGTCTGGTCAAGGCATCTAAAATGGCTGCCGTGCACGACAAAAGTGTGGCATTTCAAAAAAGGCAAGATGGCGCAGACAATGTTTTTCAACACTTCCTCATTTCCTTCGAATCGAACGTTAACAGACGTTGGTGCATATTACCAAAGTTAAGCGATATTTATCCCTAACGATGCTTAGCAACAAATTTTTTACCGCTAAGCATCGTCAGAAATTATCGAAGATAAACCTTGCTATTATCAAGGTTTATCGCAAATGCGATAATAAACGGCCGCAATGCATGAATATCGCTAAAAAGTCAGCGATATTCATGCATTACCGAGCTAATGCTCTTAGCCATGTTATCCACCTCCCATTGGATAACATGGCTAAGAACTGCTCAGGGCAGGTGTTACTTTTTGGAGATATTCGCGCTTAGCGCGAATATCTCAAAGTTGGTAATAGGAGATAGATATCTTGCATGTTGTAATGCAAATTATTGTGGTATATGGAACTCATACCATAATCTCTCAGGAAAGCAGAAACTGATCCTTTTGGGACCGCCTAAAAAGGCCTAGGGGGTGAGGGGTACTCTACTTTGCCCCCTTTTCACGTTCCGAACTATTTTATTTTACTCTCTTCTGTAATTACACAAAATAGCAGCGATAAGATGCATCGGAGACACACAGTGAGAGAAAGGAGGCCGGAGATGAAGAAGAGATGTCAAATACACATTGGAGATAATATAGTGGCAGAAGGGAAGTAAATATGAGTAAACTTACCATGTAACATAAAAATGTTGCACTCTATACTATAAGTCTCATTTTATACTACAATCACTTCGCTACAACCTCATAAATTAAAAATAAAAATGAATAATGTCTCAAACAATTTTTGATTTCTAAATATAAATTTATTCTTCAGAATTTTCTAAATTTGAAAGAACTAGTAACATGTCCTCATCAGCAATTTCCTCATGAAAAGTCTGCAATGATGATTCTTGTAACTCTATGGTCTCCAAACATTCGATAAATTCGCCATCAACAGATTGATCAAAAAAATCATTCAAGTCATCTCCTCCTTGTGACAATATTTCATTATTGGTGCTGTCAATTTCAATCAATGTAGTGGAATCATTCAAGTCATCTCCTCGTGACAATATTTCATTATTGGTGCTCTCAATTTCAATCAATGTAGTGGAATCATTCAAGTCATCTCCTCCTTGTGACAATATTTCATTATTGGTGCTGTCCATTTCAATCAATCTAATGGAATCATACAAGCCATCTCCTCCTTGTGACAATATTTCATTATTGGTGCTCTCAATTTCAATCAATGTAGTGGAATCATTCAAGTCATCTCCTTGTGACAATATTTCATTATTGGTGCTGTCCATTTCAATCAATCTAATGGAATCATACAAGACATCTCCTCCTTGTGACAATATTTCATTATTGGTGCTCTCAATTTCAATCAATGTAGTGGACAATTCAAAAGAAATTGCCACGGTCGCTTCATTGTGAGCCATTTTATTTTGAAATTGCTTGCTGTAAATTGCAGAAAAAAATAATCACTTTCATTTATCGTTTTTAGTAATACATAATATAAAACTAACTTTATCAAGTATTTAGTATAACAGAAGGACTGCAAATAAATAACAGAAAACATTTTTCAAATTATCTTCAAGTGTACAACATAGTTCCCCTTACAAATTAACAACTCACCTTTTTAAAAGTAGGAGAAGTGTTAGTACTGTGTAAATCAAACACCAGAAATTCACCACCAAAAATTCCTCACAAATGTACCTCAGACAGTAGTATCACAAAATGGCTGTGGTTTCCTCTCATTTGACATATATACATAACCAATTAACTTTCATCACACACAAATACAAAACCAAAGTAACATTTTAATTGGTTCTAAATTTCAACACTTTCAAATGTGTTTTCCCCATGCAATTTTCCATAGGACATTTACATACGTCTACAGCCTGAATGGCTGAACGGAATTACACCAAACTTGGCAAAATGGTACATCAAACCTAAGAGGCCAGGAAGGATCTACTATGCCCCCTTATGGTCATTTCCCCCTTCGCTTTGGCCTCCTCTTGTCTCTCAATCCTACCGAGAGACAAGATGGCGGCCGCTACGGACTGTTTGGAATGTTGACAGACGCCGGAGAACCAATCAGCTTCGCAAAGCTCCGTAACGCGAAAAGTACGCGAAGCGGAGCGCTGTTACAGATATATATCTTTTTTTGAACGTTAATTTCTCAAAATCCACTGGAGCACACATATTGAGACCTAGCAAAGGCACATCGGGCTACCAGTCCCTAATATTTTACCAAGTTTCGTGCAAATCCATTCAGCCGTTCGATTATTATTATTATTATTTTTTTTTGCCCCGCGGGGCCCTTTTAAAACCTCCACATCAAACCTAGGGGGTCAGCGAGGATCTACTATGCCCCCTTATGGTCATTTGCCCCTTCGCTTTGGCCTCCTCTTGTCTTTCGATCCTACCGAGAGACAAGATGGCGGCCGCTACGGACTGTTTGGAATGTTTACAGACGCCGGAGAACCAATCAGCTTCGCTTCACAAAGCTCCGTTGCGCGAAAAGTACGCGTACTGGAGCGCTGCCCGGTCCGCTGTTACAGATATATATCTTTTTTTAAACGTTAATTTCTCAAAATCCACTGTAGCACATATATTGAGACCTACAAAAGGCACATCGGGCTACCAGTCCCTACAATTTTGCCAAGTTTCATGCAAATCCATTCAGCCGTTCGGGCTAAAAGTGAGGCCAACCGCCCTATGGAAAACTCAATGTTAAAAACACGTTTTGGGACCCCCTTTTTTCTCGACCCCCCCTGGACGAACCCCCCCCCCCATTTTCAGGGGCTGCTCAGAAACAAAATGTGCCATTTTCCTGAAAACTTCAGCCAATTCCGTCCACAAACGCCAAAGTTATTTGACATAGAATTTTCAAAAATCCCATAGAGAAAAAATCCTAACTATATATACCTACTGGCGACCGCCAGTAGGTAATATATATATATATTCAGGAGCTTTACAAATGGTTCCAGGTCGGGCAATGATGGCTATCTTGTGGTGGTGCATCGCTCTTCGGCAGAACCAAGCCGATATTACATCCACAATTTCTCCCCAACAGGAAAGAAGGTGAGCCGCACACATAACTTACTGTTTGCAGATTTAATTTCTTGATTTAACAGCATGAGGCATAGTCCTAATGCATTTTGTTCTAACATAGAACTTCTTCAGAGGTGAGCCTGCACCAAACACGCCACTTGCATTCACAGCCTGATGTCCTTAATTCAATTATCTTTTCCTCTGGTGGAGTGCTTTTATATTTGCATTGTGGGCCAGGTTGAGGGCCAACACAGCTCTGTGGCGCTTACTGGAGGTACCTGGTGGCCTAGTTGGACCCCAGGGACCCTCAGGATTCAAAGGGACTTAATCCCCCAACTTACAATGCGCCAGGGGGCGCGTTTGCAGAGTGGTGAAGAAAGGGGGCATGGCCTTTATCTCTCACCAATCCCACTGCGTGGGGCTTACTGGAAGTAAAAGGTATGCTAGTTGGCCCCTAAAGGACCCCCAGCAGTGAAGGGGACTTCAATCCCCATCCAAGAACGTGCCAGGGAGCGCGTTTGTAGAGTGGTGGGCAAAGTGGGCGTGGGCTGGTACGAGTACTTCCCAGTGCTGCTGTGTGGGACTGACTGGAGGTAATAGTTTGGGAAGTTGGCCCCTGGATGTCTTTAGGGGCCAAATACCCCTCTTGTTACCTCCAGTAAGTCCCACACAGTGGGATTGCTAAGACGTCTTCGGAGGCCATGGCCCCCTCTCTCTACCACTCTGCAAACAGATGTACGTCATGACAACACAGGCTTTTACACCGCGCTGCCATTACGACGCATCCACTACAACGCAAGTCGTTACAACAACTTGCGCTGTAGGCGCTGTATTTTGGAATAGTACGATTTACTATTCCAACTCCAGCCTACGCAACAGTAGGGAAGGTGTTGGAATAGTAAATCTACTATTCCTTAGTATCTAGCGCCATCCAGCGCAAGTCGTTGTAACGACTTGCGTTGTGATGGCAGCATCGTAATGGCAGCGCGGTGTAAAGCCTGCGTTGTCATGGCTGTCTCCCTCTGCAAACGTGCCTCGTGGCAGACTACGGGATGGGGGATGAAGTCTAATTTAGTCCTGACGGAGTTTGGGGCCAAGAATCCCTCCTGGTACCGCCTGTAAGTCTTACGCAGCGGAATTCCTGAGCGTTGGTTGGACGCCCAGCAGCCTTTCTCCACCACTCTGCAAACGCAACTACTAGTTAAAGTAGCATATTTCTGCACCTCTGATGGAGGTAGTTTTAATCCCCCTGCCCTATTATGTACTAGGGCCTTACAGAGGAGGTCATTCTAATCACATGGGTATCCCAAAACACATAGTGTAAGTAGGTGATTTCACTGTATTCTAAGTGTCTTTTAGCATAGCACTGACTCTAGGCCTGGTTAGTCAGAGTCAGTTACCACCAGTACCCGTCTGAAAAAGTTATGGGCACAGGATGATTTTGCAACAAGGCCTCTTTCTGCTCCTCTGTTGGTTCTTTCTGCACATGTCTTGCTTCTTCCTGCACTTTTCTGCGTCCGTGTAGACTTCTGTTGCTTCTTTCTGCAATTCATTTGCTTCTTTCTTCACATGTCCTACCTCTGTAGGCATAGTTAGAAACTAGCATTTAAAAAACCTTTGAAATTTACTTATAAAACCATAGGTTTCAGGCACGTTATAGTTAGAAATTAGCATTTAAAAAACCTTTGAGATTCATTGAAAAAAACATAGGTTTCAGGCATGTTATAGTTAGAAATCAGCATTTAAAAAACCTTAGAAATTCATGAGTGATGTAATATGTGACGTCATCAGCAGTGCATTATGGAGGCGCGAGTTATAGTTAGCTGAACTAACTATAACGGGGGAATTTCTCTGGTTTTGTACGAGTGAAATGTCCAACTAACTATAACTTTCCCTAAAACCTATGGTTTTTTCTGTGAATATATATATATATATATACATATATATATATATATATATATATTCAAATAGGTACACAGACAAAATATCGAAAATACAATATCGGAAAGACAAAATATCGAAGTTAAAATATCGAAGGTAAAAAATATTGGGAAGCAAATATATCGGATACAAAAATATCGTAATAGGTAAGTAAGTAGAAATATCGAAAAAAATAATATCGTATGACAAAATATCGACAATACAAAATATCGTGTAGTAATGGAAAAAATAAATAGTGTAGGAAAAAATATAATAATTGTAAATACAAATTTGATAAAAAGGTCTATATTAAAAAATTACAATATATTTAATATAAAAATATTTTAAAAAAACATATATAGTTTTAGGAGCGGGTTATTGGGTTTATAGGGGATAAGGGTGGGAAGTAATTTAAAAATAATTAATAAATTAATATATATTTGTAAATTTTTTTATTAATAATTAATTGGTAAATAATTAATATTAATTAGTTAATTAATTAATATAATATCGTACATAATTGTACAAAATTAATAATTGGTAATTAATTATTATTAATTAGTTAATTAATTAATATAATTTTGGACATAATTTTAAATAATAAATAATTGGTATTTAAATAATAATAATTAATTGGTAATTAATTAATATTAACTAGTTAATTAATTAATATAATTTTGTATATATTTTTAAATAATTAATAATTGGTAAATAATTATTATTAATTAGTTAATTAATTAATATAAATTTTTACATATTTTTAAATAATAATTAATTGGTAATTAATTAATATAAATTAGTTAATTATATTAATTAGCTTCATTTAGTTTAATATATATTTTTTACTTATTGTAAATTAATTTGGAAAAAATAATATTAATAATTAAATGTATTTCTTTACAGCTAATGTGCTAATATATTAACTTTATTGTTATTGTTAATTAATAATTAATTTGTAATTACATAATAATAATTATTTTTGGGTAAAGGAGTATTGTTAGAGTTCAGGGTCAGTTTTCAGTTCTTGGTTAAAGGGGTATTTTTAGGGTTCATGGTCAGTTTTCAGTTTTTGGGTAAAGGGGTATTTATTGGGTTCAGGGTTAGTTTACAGTTTTTGGGTAAAGGTGTAGTTTTTGGGTTCAGGGTCATTTTTCAGTTTTTGGGTAAAGGGGTATTTCTTGGGTTCAGGGTAAGTTTTCAGTTTTTGGGTAAAGGGGTATTTCTTGGGTTCAGGGACAGTTTTCAGTTTTTGGGTAAAGGGGTATTTTTTGGGTTCAGGGTCAGTTTTCAGTTTTTGGGTAAAGGGGTATTTTTAGGGTTCAGGGTCAGTTTTCAGTTTTTGGGTAAAGGGGTATTTTTAGGGTTCAGGGTCAGTTTTCAGTTTTTGGGTAAAGGGGTATTTTTTGGGTTTAGGGTCAGTTTTCAGTTTTTGGGTAAAGGGGTATTTTTGGGTTCAGGGTCAGTTTTCAGTTCTTGGTTAAAGGGGTATTTTTAGGGTTCATGGTCAGTTTTCAGTTTTTGGGTAAAGGGGTATTTATTGGGTTCAGGGTTAGTTTACAGTTTTTGGGTAAAGGTGTAGTTTTTGGGTTCAGGGTCATTTTTCAGTTTTTGGGTAAAGGGGTATTTCTTGGGTTCAGGGTAAGTTTTCAGTTTTTGGGTAAAGGGGTATTTCTTGGGTTCAGGGACAGTTTTCAGTTTTTGGGTAAAGGGGTATTTTTTGGGTTCAGGGTCAGTTTTCAGTTTTTGGGTAAAGGGGTATTTTTAGGGTTCAGGGTCAGTTTTCAGTTTTTGGGTAAAGGGGTATTTTTAGGGTTCAGGGTCAGTTTTCAGTTTTTGGGTAAAGGGGTATTTTTTGGGTTTAGGGTCAGTTTTCAGTTTTTGGGTAAAGGGGTATTTTTGGGTTCAGGGTCAGTTTTCAGTTTTTGGGTAAAGGGGTATTTTTAGGGTTCAGGGTCAGTTTTCAGTTTTTGGGTAAAGGGGTATTTTTTGGGTTCAGGGTCAGTTTTTAGTTTTTGGGTAAAGGGGTATTTTTAGGGGTCAGGGTCCGTTTTCAGTTTTTGGGTAAAGGGGTATTTTTTGGGTTCAGGGTCAGTTTTCAGTTTTTGGGTTAAGGGGTATTTTTAGGGTTCAGGGTCAGTTTTGGGTTTTTGGGTAAAGGGGTATTTTTAGGGTTCAGGGTCAGTTTTCAGTTTTTGGGTAAAGGGGTATTTTTAGGGTTCAGGGTCAGTTTTGGGTTTTTGGGTAAAGGGGTATTTTTAGGGTTCAGGGTCAGTTTTCAGTTTTTGGGTAAAGGGGTATTTTTTGGGTTCAGGGTCAGTTTTAATTTAATGTACGCTGGATTTGGTATAGTAATAATTAAATTATTAGAGACCAATATATACTCACATTTAATATACAGTGCAAAATTTCTGATAAGATTGTTACATTATAGTAAGATAATGATACAAATAGTTCAACATGATTGTAGAAACATTATTTTTATTTATGTTTCACAAATAAAATGTTATTTCATAACAAAAATCTTTTTATTACATTTGGTTTTATAAACATATTTTATAAACACAATGATAAGCAACTATACAGAAGCATTATTATTTTCATACTTTTTGTACAGAAATGAATATTATTTTTTATCTCTTTTACATATTGTAATTTCATAAAGAAATGTAGAAATAACAAAAGTATTTTTTACACTTTATTTCAATAAATAAAATATTTATTATATAAGTCACATATTTTTAACACATTTTTCTATTATTATAATTTTTGACAATGTAGTTATATTTCTAGACATTGTTAATATAAATATTATTCTTTTCATAATATGTATTTATTACATTCATTTACATATTTGTTAATCAAATCATTGTAGGATTAAAGTAAATATTTCTTTACAATAATAGAAACTTAATGTTCATTTTTGCATATTTAGTGGAGTATATATATTATATTTTATACTTGGGACTATTTTCTTGCATTTGGGTGCTTTATTTTGTAACCGGGTTAGGTCGTTTTGGGTTATTTGGAAGAAGGGCTGATCGCGGTTGGGAGACACTTCACGTCGCTTCAGGTAAGGTTTTTTTTATATGTTTTATGTGTATTTTAATGATGTTTTGAGACTACTGACCTTATATTTTGTGTTGTTGAATGTGAGGGAGGTATGTTTTAGATTTCGAAAATAGATAATTACTTATGGTATATACACGTAGTGTTAGTTAATTAACTCATTATATATAGAGTGAATTTTAGTCTTTTACGGTATATCTACAAGTGAAATCATCTATTTTAATATGTTTGTACCTAATTACCAGCTAATTAATGTGGGTGGGAATGTCTGTTTTCTATGTTTTTGTCATAGGTGTACGCTACATCGGAAGTTCCGTTTTTTTTAAAAGGAAGTGTTTGTTTGTTTAATTCAACACTGCTTTACAAACACTTCTTTACATTTTTCGGTTTTGCTGGAGCGATTCTTTCTATTTTTCCAATTTTTCGGGTTTTTTATGCTTATTCGATGGCTCTGGACAACGTGGATGTGTTAATTTTGGAACAGTTGTATTTTTACATTTTTTTTTGGGTTAATTTTGCACTACCTGGATTACTTTGGTGGACCAGGAGGTTATTGGATTGACAACATGATTGGTAAGTCCTTGCTTTCTTATTTTGTGTGGGTGGGTAATGTTATTTTTATTATGGAATAGTTTTTTACTTGTTATTTAGTTTTAATGTGTGCATATATTATAATAATATCTCTATATATTGCATACATTAAATACTTTAGAAGCTCACGTTACATATTTTTCCATACTTAGGTGATACTTTTAGTGTTTTATAACATTTTGGGAATTAATTAGAGTAGTGTTTTGGCCATGATATTTAGGTATTCTATGCCTTTTGTACTAGGGTAAAGTTTAACTTGTTCTTCCAGGTACTTGTGCATTTGTTTATTTTGCTTTGATGTTTTAGGGACAAGTTCAGTTACAGATTGGTCCATTCTAAATTCCTGGTAGCTCTGTTCTTTCTGTAGGCATTTAATGAAATGTTCTAGAGTAGGTTTGGTTCTGCCAGTTGATTGTACAAATGCATTGTGCCAACCTTCCACTGCATTGTTAGTTTTTGAATCTCCGTTAAGGGTACTTCTGTAAACGTTCCACCAGGGTATGAGGAAATTGGAATTTCGTCTGTGGCCAGATCTGTGGAGTCTGCCTACCCAGGTGTCTTCAAAGTAGTCGAGAAATGGACTTAATTTAGCTTCATTTTGTTTGTAGAAGGGGCTGTCTATAAGAATGTTGTAGTGTTCAGCTATGTCTGTTTCAGGTACATAAGCAAGTGCAATGAGTTTTTTAATTTGGAAAGCAAAAGATGAGTTTGTAGCATATTCAATACTTAGGGTAGTTTTTTGAAGGTGTCTCCATAAACACTGGTTTAAATGATAATAGCAGCCTTGAATGCAGGTATGGGGGTGGATTTTTATGATAGTTGAGAGCATTGCTTGCTCAAAATCAAGAATGATACTTTCAGGAGAAAAATCATTAGTTTTTTGTTTAATTATATTTATTAATTCCATATATGTGGAATTATTTTTGTTTGGTAATAGTGCATATAGCAAAGGTATGTTGCAGTTGTGGTAGAGGCCATGTATTGTGTATAATTGGAAAAATGGTTTGGGACAGATGTTAAATGTTCCATCCATCATCCAATATTGGCTTTGCTGCAGTTTAACTAAATTCATACTGGTACCAAAAATTATAAGCCTTTTGTCATTGTTTTCGTTATCGTAAACTATAAATGGTTGTTTATTTAAAGTTATTATTTGGTTAGCAGTTAAATTTATATCCTGATATGTTCTGGGAGATGGTGTTGTAGAAGTAGTAGCTTTTTTAGTTCGTGCTATAGTTCTTTTTAAGGAGAGGATATTTGGCATTTGAGTTGTGTGTCAGTTTTTGGGATTTTAGGAATGGCTTCTTTTAAAATGACATTTGTTTGCTTTTGGGAACCTGTACTAGCTTATTTTATATTTTCCAAAGCTGTTCTAACTTCTATTTCAGTAACATTAGGTGGATGATTGTGTTCCCTAGTATACAGTACTGTAGCTTCTTTAGTTGTTGCTCTGCCATAGCACTTGTTAGAATAATATTTACAACATTTCCAATTAACTTGCATGCCATATTGCTTTTCTTGTGTATAAGTGTAACCCATGTAGCATAGTAATAGTTTTCCTTTCTGGCTGGTCACAAATTCGGCTCCTTCGGTCATTTTTTACTTTGTATATCTATAAAATGTATATATAATAGTTAATGTCAAATTAAATGTGATAAATAATCTATGTTAGTGATAAGTAGGAATGTTTATACTTACGTGTTTTTGAATTTACAGCAAAATTAGGAGCTGCTTGCTTCTTTTGTTGGGGATAATTGTTTGTGATGTTGTTGTAGCTGTTATGAAAAACATGAAAGTAGTATATTATTAATTAATGTTTCGGTACATTTGCAATGTTAGAGCTCATTTCTACTACAAAAGTGTATCTTCATGATTCACATTGTGAAGATACTTACATATTTTTTTAGGTTGGTCTTTGCCAGTATAGTTGTTTCTTCAGCTTCTGGAGAGTAGTTTGTAGTGTTATCTTAAATAAAAAAGGAACATATGTATTAGAATAATCACCATGTTGGTATGTTTTTTAATAGATTATCTGGTAATTATGTTCTGTAATATACTTACTTTGTGATTATTATCTGTATTATTCAGAATGTGGAGTTCTGTATTATGTCTGTATATCTATTCGTTGTGTTTGCTCTGTAAATAAACAATATATAATAGAACATAATTAGAACAGTTCTAAATGTTTGTATTGTTTTTCCACATTTATTTCAGTTGCATAATACTTACGTAGTAAAATGTATTGGAGAAATAGTACTGATGTCCTTAGTTCATTAGTAGTGCAGTTTTCAGTAGTAGAATCTACAGAAAAAAAGAAATATGTGGGGCAAAAGTCATTATTTCTGTGTGTTTAGATTTATGTGCACATAATGAATCAATCTGAAATTACTTACATAGTTATTAGAATCTGTATTCCTAGGGTTTGTTCACAGTTATTTTGAGTAGAATATTCAGTACTCGTTGTATCTAAAAAAAATAGTTTCATATAATTATTTAGCTTGTTAAGTAGTATGAATAGCAAAGGGGCACTGGGTATTTAGCAGGTAAGTAAGTAGTATTAGCAAATAATGCACTTTCTATTTTATTTACTTACTTAGAAGATGTGATAGTAGGTTGATAGTTTGGTTCTTCTAGTTGTTGTGCAGCAATTCGGATAGAGATGAATCTCCTTCAGTGACTTTTGGCAAGTAGTTTGCGCTTAGATTTTAATTGTTTATATAGGGGAGTGTCAGTAGTAATTACTTTGCTATTGGTTCATTTAAAAAATTAGGTTTGTGATTGGTTAGTTAGTATATTTGAATTTCAGTTGTGATTACTTTGTAATAGAAGTGAAAAACAAAAACAAATTATAAAATTATACAAAGTAGTATAGAATATTTTTATATGTGTAGGTGATATAATTATACCAATAGGATATTTTTGACAAATTTATAGTGTGTCTATAGTATTAATTTAAGTATTGTGTGTTTATTTAGATGTGAAAACATATAAAACATTAATTAATTATGCAAACAGATGCATATAAAAAGTCGATATAGCTGATAATCCGATATTGAAGTGCACGATATTTTTGATGTCGATATTATAGTTAATGTCATTATTTTTTGTAGATAGCGATATTTTTGTTTTCCGATGTTAATGTAGTCGATATAAAAGTAAACGATGTTTTTGTATATCGATATTAAAAAATCGATATTTGTGTATATATCTAGTTAAGTATAGGAACCCGATATTTTTGATTTCGATATTTTTGCTCCGATATTTTTGTACGTCGATATTGTGAATCTCGATATTTTGTCAGACATTCATATAAATATATACCAGTTGTTTGTTGTTTTCGAGTTATTGAAAGACTCTGGACCCCCGTAAACCTGAGAGAGAATGTAACCTGCCAGAAATCAGGCCATGACTTCGTGGAGAGACGCTGTGTATTTACACCACGCCTTCAGGTTTGCAGAGCTTTGGGAATTGCTGAGGACATAGGCCCTGCAGGGGCATTGACAATTGTTTTGTAAAAGACTCTGGTGGTGGAGAGTAATCACCAGCGTCCACTGAAGGGAATGCTGGGACATGCAGTTTTAATAATCATCCAATGGAAGGGAGGTAACATGCATACAAATAGAACTGTGAGTGAGAACCAGAGTGTTTGGCATTTAAAGAAACGCGTCATGTGCAGAGCCGCTGTGTTCCCTGTTGTTTCTTGGAGGAAGCGATGTGGTGCGATATATATATGTATGCATATGTATATACACACACACACACAGATACACACTCAATGCTTAATTTAAGCTGGTGGTTGCAAGTGGGGTCGCCAGGAATTATTTTTGGGGATGGGCACTTATTTTTCAGCATAAGATATGTGCTGAGTGTAAGAGAGGTAAAAAATCCCACAGATCTGAAAGACGGAGGAAGAGAAAGAGGACAAAACCATCCCAAAGGGAAATAGAAAGAACCTGCAAGAGGGAGAACTAGCATTGGCATAGCCAATAGTTCTCGCCTTTGGGACCTTATAAGTGTTTAGCTATGCAACAGTTGATGTTACACCAAGAATATTGTGCTGCATAACTAAATACTTATAAGGTACCAAAAGTGAGACCTATTGGCTATGCCAGTAGATCTCGCCTTTGGGGCTTTAAGTTATTAGACATGCAGCACTTTGTCCTGGGTGCTACGTCCTCTATTGCTACTTCAGGTGGGCGTGAATCTACAGAGTGAATACAGCTTGCACTGTCTAGCCGTGACCAAATAAATGACTTTGGGGATCACTGGCTTAAAAAGGACCTGCTTGGCTCACAATCTACTGCATGTAGTGAAGTGACGGAAGCAAAGGTGATCAGGAGTATCCCCAACAGCAGCATCTGCCTTGTAGGAGCCCCAAGAAAGGTGGTAGAAGCAAACAAGACATTTTGAGAGAACTCAAAAGCTGATTTTGCGTTATCAGCTATAAAGTACTGGGGGAATAGACAAGCACTCCACGCACTCCAAAGTGTCTTAACTTTCAAAATCCCACGCCTTATCTGTGTCCCCATTCCAAAGAAAGACATATCTCATAAGAGTTGTAAATAATTAGATTGGCAGCAAGATGCGCGCTGCGTAGGCTAGACCTAAAAAGGAGTAGGGAGTGTCTGGTAGTGAATTAAAGAATATCAGCCTTGGGATGCAACACGCGGAAGAGCATGGGGCACAGGCACTTATTTTCTTATTATCTAATATATGAATTTACATGTGTGTATATATATATATATATATATATATATATATATATATATATATATATATATGCTTTCTTTGCTCAAAGTTCATAAAGCACGCTCTCAGGACAGAAACAAGGTAACCACACAATCTCCTTAGTGTATTTGAATTTAAATTTGAATTTGAAAACATTTATTGAGCGCTCTTATACCAAGCGGTTTCATGGCGCTTGTTGGCGCAGTGTTGTTTATTTGTGGAATAAACAGCACTATGGAGATTGTGTGGTTACCTTGTTTCTGTCCTGAGAGCGTGCTTTATGAACTTTGAGCAAAGAAAGCAGAAATTTGCCGGCATTACTCCGCCGGCGTGCACGCCACCTCTCACGGGTCGCAGGGGATCCAGAAGGAGTTGGTTGCTTCGTGTATATATATATATATATATATATATCATGCTCCTGCTTGTTCCGGTTATTGAAAGGCACACAAACACACACAAGGCTTGAAGCATAAGCCTTTAATAACTGGTACAGAAGCGTCTGGCTGCCCACCTTTCACAGTTTGATTCCCACTGCCTGACGCGTTTCGAAATAACTTCTTCCTCAGAGGCTTGTGTGGAAAATGAAGAAAGCACCAGCTGGTTCCAAACACTCCCTTTTCTCTGCATGCTGTCACGCCCCCTCATGGGCTTCTCTAAATGAGTCCTGCGCTGTGCATTAAGCGAAATGTAGTGCCATTTCATTACGGTGCTCTGTACAAAATATTCTGTTGGTTAAAAGACCTGCAGATAGGTCCCGGCAGCAGGCGCTTCCTAATCCATATATATATATATATATATATATATATATATATATATATATATATATATATATATATATATATATATATATATATATATATATATAGTTTAGTTAGGGGTTTTGTAATTTTTATGGCTGATTTAGACCTTTGCATTAATTTTTAAAAATCTTTTATTATGACTTCTGGCCCAAAAAAGCACCTTATTAGTTCAATAACCTCTGGCCCGAACATTTATTACGCACATGCACTTTCCCATATTTGGCGTTTCTCTGACAATGGCTCTTGGGCAGCTCATGCTGCCCATAGTAGAAGTACATTCTTGAAAGCCACTAATTCGATTTTGAGCCAAAGTAGTATTATCTATAATCAAAATGTATAAAACACGGTGCATTCCCACTGCCACATACAGCGCAGAAGTTTGGGGTTTTACAAACTGCAGTGGAATCCAGGGAGAGGAAAATAGATTCTGACGGAAACTTCTAGGGTTCCCAATTTCCTCCTCACATTTTGTATGTCATAAGGAACTAAATCTGTATTATATAGAAGCCTATATCAGGTTCCGCCCTGCCATATTTTGGCTAAAGGTTTGGCAAAATCTGGCAGCAACCTTGACGAGGGATATAATAGCAGACTGTCTTAAATGCGACAGGGGAGGGAGCATACCCTGGCTCGCTGCTGTCAGAAAAAGTCTGAGCAGCGTGAACCTAGAACATATCTTCCAAAACCCAACTGATCTAGAAGGAACAATTAAAAAGACAGTATAATTCGCCCTGTATAAATGATATAATAACGCAAGCTGTGCTACAGAGTTTTTAAAATCATCAGCTGCCAGGTACATTTCATTATTGGATGCTAATAGCCCCCGATCCCATATGGCATCCAAATATCTTTAGAAGAACATGGGTCGTTGGGAGAGAAACTTGCTCTTTCGCCTTAGGGCCGGCACTTTAAAATATTTACTTTGCTTTCCTTTGGGCTTTAGCATCAATCTCGAGCAAATTTCCTGCCCCTGTGGTACATGCAGCAATCAAACGATGTTACATTTCTTATTCTTTTGCAATTTTTATTAAAAAAAATACACCAAACAATAGCTTATCCCCTATTTCAAGGCAACTGTCAACCTCGATTATAGAATGGCCTATCTGGAACTTCTTAAGCTTGAGAGGGACGATTTGATTTTTCACGTAGGTTATTTTCTAAGTGTCGCAGGCCGCTCACGTGCCTCTATGAGCACTCCGTAACATACTGTAGCACAACTGAGCCCACTATGTTGTTAGTTGTACGGACCGATAAATGATTTTATGTCATGGAGTATTGAAAGAAAGGGCTGTTATTATGTTGTTAGTTGTACAGATCGATAAATGATTTTATGACCTGGAGTACTGAAAGTAAGGGCTGTCCGCATGCCAGATTATATTTTGTAGTTTATACTTAATTGCACTTTACATTATGCTGCTAAAACTGTTTACATCTGATTGCACTGTATTATAATATGCTGCTATTTGCTGAACATTTAATTGTACCGAATAGCACAACGTTGCTATTTGTCAGGGCCATGAACTTTCTACATTTTAATGGAATGCTTAGAGGTCTTATTCTTGATACTGTTGTTTTGCACATTAAGCTTTTTAACATATGTATATTATCGAGGTTCCCTGATGCAATTTGAAAGTCTTCATGTACTCATTGTTTTTATATTGCGTTTTTGCATAGTAATCTGTATTGTTGCTGGTATTTTTGACAGGTGCTTTTATGGATACTTTATTTCCAAAAAAAGATTGATTGATTGATATAGTTATATATACACACACATATATATATGTCGCAACCTTCGCCCGATGAGACCGCCGTCTCACCACTGTCAGTTTCCTCACAAACAGTTCTCAAAAAAGACGAACAGAACAGACCCAATTTCTTCGTGCATTTAGTGGTTTATTTTGAAAATAAAACCCAGCAAGTCCGCATGACGCGTTTCGCCTCCGACACGAGGCTATATATATATATATATATATATATATATATATATATATATATATATATTCAAACACATATACTTATGTGCAAGGTACTTGAGAGTTATGAATAGTGAATCTATATGTATCTAGATATTCTTACCCTCATATTATTTTGTACCTGCTATTTAAACCACAATATTTTTTTCAATAGCAATATTTTTCGCCTCGATATTCTGACATGTAATTTGCTCTTGCAATTTAAAGTCCTGGTATATCAACTTATGAAAAAGGCTCCAACTTTTGCAACCATGACTCTGGTAGAGACCCAGTGCACTCCTGAACCACAGCATGCCTCAGAGGTCACCATAATCCTGAGCGACAGAAATGCTGCTAGCCGGCTGAAGTTACAGTAAGAAGGAGGGATGGGAAAAAAGAAGGTGGAAACATGAGATCCACAGGGAAGCACTGAAAAGGAGGACGAAGTACTGAAAAGGTGGATGGGGAAGAGCAGACGCAAACTTCTTTGCCTGTCAGGGTCTGCCAGTTCCGTAGATGGAAGTAGACACTAAACAGGAAGAAAAACTCTCACTCACATTGCCTGATAAACCAGAAAGTCAACACGCGCTTTTCCTTTTACACCCCCACCCGCCAGCTGCGTTCGTCCAACCAAGCCCTCGCCGCTGTTCCGCGCATCCACAAAGCCACCATGGGAGGAAGATCTTTCTCCTACTTAGCGGCCAAGACCTGGAATTCCCTCCCCATCCACCTCCGCCTTACTCAAAACCACCTAGCCTTCAGAAAACAACTTAAAACATGGATATTCGATAAGTAAACCTCCCCCCCCCCCTTCCTCAAGCGCCTTGAGACCCTATGGGTATGTAGTGCGCTATATAAATTCTGACTTGACTTGACTTGACTTGAAAGTGAATGGCAGTCCTGTGAAACAACTTGGCACTAACGTTGCCTAAAAGGCAGTGCCTGAAGGAGGCTGACCTAGTGTCCTACTGCTTTTGAAGTGAACTATATAATCAAAGGCCAGGCAACAGAGCAATGGCTGAAGGAGGCGGACCCAATGCCCCGTTGTGTGTGCTGTTTTATTACTTTACTAAATTACAACAGGAGGTGAGAAAGTGACCTGACATGGGTTACTGTAGTGAGACGGATGATGGCTGATGTTGCTTTCACTGCTGAATACATGCTAGGTAACTACATGCAGAGTTCATTAAAATAAATAAAGCTTGCATTAGCTAGAACTAGGTGGCAGGTTGCCAATCTGAAGAGGGAAGAGTTCCCAGTTTTAACATGTAAAAAACTGCTAATTAGCGTTAGACACTTGTAGCCAAGAGACCTTTTCAAGATTCCTGTGCTGCCATCGCTAGCTTGACCCCTGTGAGACTATAACAATCTGGCACTCTAGCATCTAATACTTTCAATAACCTCCCAAGTATTCAACACCTGGAAAGACAATGACATTTTAAACAGCAAGAAACCCCCTTACCCGCAGTCATTTATATTATTTATTTATTTTTAACGTTTTACATAGCGCAAACATGGCCCTTGAGGGTATCAGAGCACTTCACAATTGCTCAGAGAATAATGATATCAATAAGATCACAGTTGAGAAAAATGCAGGATAAGGCAGCACCCAGTTATGGGAGGGTACGACACAATGTCAAGACCAATACATCGAAAACAATTTACCATAGCAGGAGAGCAGTAGTCATGGGGGTAATTCGGCATGACAGGAAAGGTACCAAGGGAGGAGATCCTAGGATCTAGGGCAGAAAGTTGTTCATAAGTAGTACTTAAACTTCAATCTTGAAAGATGCCGTTGAGGGATTAAGTTTGATTTCAGAGGACGAGGCATTCCAAATTCTCGGGGCGATCCCAGAGAAAACTTGGTTGTAGGTTTTCTTTTTGAGGAATTTCTGAGGTTTTAGCAGTAAGGTTTTAGATCTTCCGGAGGATCTGCCGCAGCCAGAAAGTTCTGAGCGAGGTATCTCGGGGTATTGAAGCGAAGGGCTTTATGGGTCATGCAGGGAATGTTTTGCTGAATTATTGCGTAGTAAGGGAGCCATTTGAGGGATTTCAAATCTAGGGTGATGTGGTTGTTTCTTTTTGATCCGGTGATGAGCCTTGCATCAGAGTTGAGCGAAGCCCTTAGAGGAACCGTTTTGGATCCAGGCAAGAGTTGCACTTCCATAGTTCAACCTGGGAATCACCAGAGCTTGCACTGCAGAAGTGAAATCATGTAATTATACATAGATTACTATCTACTGTTTTCTACTATTGCAAACACTATATTCATATTTTGTGTGCTCTGAAAATGGAAGCTTCCCTAAATACCTGGTTTTGGTGCATGCCTTTTTTATAAAGACAGTCCAGCAATGCGCACGACACACACTTGTAGTGTTTCAGAGGTTATGACTTTTGATTACGACACAGCGGTGGGGAGTCATGATAAACATCATGCAACTTGCAAATTAAACCTATTTGGGAAAAAGGGGGAAATCACTTAACTGTTGGAGTGTTTGGAAGATGTGTCAAATGCGTTCTTAAGCTGTCTTGATAACAATGAGTAGATCAGATTTATAGAACTTTACGTGACCTTGTAAATGGGGGAAACCTCACTGCACCGCCAGTGCGTGCGAAAAGTGGTGCACCAGTGGCGCAAAGGGCTTGTAAATGAGGCTCTTGGTGTGCAAGAATTATAATTCTATTAAACGTAACTCAGCAGGAATATCGGTCATACAGGGGTGCCATTTTACTGTCTCGCCAGCCACACTACTCCGAAGGGCCTAACCAGCCCTCATAATTTGGATGTCAATAAGCTGCTATGGGGAATTGATAGCAAAGACTTTATATATGCATGAGATACCACCCTTGCCTAATGGCCTAAAACCACTCCAATGGGTTGTATTCCAGGGGTCACCTAGACTCTTCTTGTGGCATGCCCCGGCATGTCATGGCTAAAGGTGTTAATGAAACTGGCTTTTGGAGGTTGAATTCTCCTTGTATGTCAAGAATGGTTTCTTTTTGTTGCTCTGCCAAACATTGCCTAGCTTGGAGATTTTTCTGGAGGTCCCATCTTCCAAACTCAGGCAGACGCCTACTCTCCTCCAACAAAGTCTCTCTCCATAGTGGAGGCTCATGGGTTGGTTTGCCTTACAAGCAGACCTAGTGGAGTGTCCTGTTCCAGCACTGTTTGACCCAGGGACAGAGGTAAGGGAATGACATACATGAGATCTTATAAACTATCTTTACCAATTGGAGTAAGCTCATTCTTGAAAGTGGTATCTCCGAACCCCTCGAAAATACAAGGATATGTGACGCAGTGTCGGATAGTCTTGTGTCCGCCATTCCCAAGGCCCCATCATAAGTGAAATGCACACATTTATCTGGAGCAATTGTTGGCAAACAACTAGCCCACAGAAAGGAGCGAGCACTTGCTCAAAGGTCACTAAACCGCTTTTGGGATTCCAAGGTAGACCTTTTGAAGGGCTTACAAAAGTGTGGGCTGAGCCACTTACTCAGTACGTCATCACGGTATATTGCAATACTGTCCTCTCCCCGCCCTCTGATTGGAACCCAGTTGCCAGAGTCCAGCACTCTGAAGAGAAAGAAATAATGGAAGCCCATCAGCAAGATGGCGCCGGGGGTCTGAATAGTCTGGGCCTGTTGATTGGCAATATGCACTCTGCATGCCTCGTGCCATTAACCAGGGTAACTTCACCCTGATGGAGGAGGATGAGAGAGGGTAGCTCCCTCAAAGATTTTGCCCTCATGATTTCTAAGGGAGATGGGGCGTAATGAAGCACATCCGTTTGGTGGCCTAGAAATGTTGCCAATTCAATGTCTGTTGCGCCTCTTGGACATGCTTAATAAGCGTGGGGTGAGGAAAGGCCTGAATTTGGTGTAGTAGGACACGGCGGGTGTCGTGCCTGCCTGGTTTCCAGTTGCCAGCGACCTCTGCAAATTCCTCTCTGTAATTAGAGACCGCAGCATCACCCTGTCAAGCTCAGATAAAACCGCAAGGGGCTGATAATGAATAAGGGACGTGCTCTGTTCAGGCATTGAAAGTTATTGCTTATATTGTGCAATACACAGTTTGTTTCCCATCAGGGAGTTCAATCCGTGGGAGTTCTCTACGGATTTTATTCTTGGCAGCCAACCAATAGAAAAGCTTCCCTGATTTGTCTCCTATTTCAGAAACGTGCCTGGTCATCCACATCTGCTTTACGCAGGTGGAACTGCCTCCGAGACTCTATCTGTGCCCAGCTGTAGCCTCCCCCCCCCCTCATCTTGGGCACACCCACACTCGAGGGGAGTGAACTTTGTTCTTTCTCTTTTTCTTTTCCTCAAGGAAGGCTGGGGTCCTGCCCCCACAGAATGGCCTTGCTCGCTGCCCACAGCCTGCCAGATAAGCCACGGAACACTTGTTAATCTAACAAGCATTTGCAATGCAATAGGTCTCGCATTCGGAAAGTCTTAGCTATTGGTATTGTAAATGACACATTTTTTATTTATGTATTGTTTCTGAAAATAGCTAAATTAATAGCTTTGTCATATACAATACCAAATGTTATAACTTTCGCAAATGTGACACCTACAGCATTTGTAAAGCAATATGTGTTGTATTTACGTGACTTACATGTATTGATAGTACAAATAACAATGGCTTTTCATTTTTTTTAATAATAAATACTTAAATAAAAGTTATTGTAATTTATAATGGCAATAGCTTAAACTTTTGTAAATAACTTTTGTGAAGATTATGTTCAGTGTATTTTATTGTGACAAAAATCCAAGAACAGAATTGAAATATTAACATCTTTTTGTTACATTTGTAATAAAGCTTGAAACATTGAGAGAACATATTTGAACCAGTTGTTGTTGAATGGTTGCACAGATTGATGATGTGGTGGCGCTGAGTGATGTTGTGATGGCGAACGAATGATGCTGTGGCGTTCAGTGATGCTGTGGTAGCGCATAGTGATGCTGTGGAGCCCCTGAGTGATGCTGTGGTGGTGCTGAGTGATGCTGTATGCTATGCTATGTTTTGTTTTGCTATCCTATGCTTTGATTTGTTATGCTATGCTGTGTTTTGTTATGCTATGCTATGTTTTGTTATGCTATGCTATGTTTTGCTATGCTTTGTTATGCTATGCTATGTTTTGTTATATTATGCAATGTTTTGTGGTGTTTTATTATGCTATGCTTTGTTTGCATTGCAATTTTTTATGCTATGCTTTTTTGTGTTTGGTATGTTATGCTATGCTATTATGTTTTGTTTTGCTCTGCTATGTTTTGTTTTGTTAAGCTATGCTATGTTTTGTTGTATTTTGCTATGTTTTGTTATGCTATGTGTTGTTGTGTTTTGTTATGCTATGTTTTGTTATGCTATGCTGTTTTGATATGTATGCTATGTTTTGTTGTGTTTTGTTATGCTATGTCTTGCTGTTTAGTTATGCTGTGTTTTGTTATGCTATGCTTAGTTTTGTTATGCTATGTTTTGTTATCTTATGCTGTTTTGCTCTGATATGTTTTGTTATGCTATGCTATGTTTTGTTATACTATGCTATGTTTTGCTTTGTTATGTTATGCTATGCTTTGTTTTGTTATGCTATGTTTTGTTATGCTATGCTATGTTTTGTTATGCTATGCTGGTGAGTGAGGGTGAGGGTGGGTGAGGGTGTGTGAGGGTGAGATGGTTGTGAGGGTGATGGGGTATGAGGGTGAATGGGTGTGAGGGTGAGTGAGGATGTGTGAGGGTGAGGGTGTGTGAGTGAGGGTGTGTGAAGGTAAGTGAGGGTGTGTGAGGGAGCGTGAGGGGGTGTGAGGGTGGGTGAGAGGGGGTGTGAGGGTGAGGGGGTTGTGAGGGTGAGGGGGTGTGAGGGTGATGGTGGGTGAGGGTGAGAGGGCGTGTAAGGGTGTGAGGGTGAGGGGGTGTGAGGGTGTGAGAGGGTGAGAGGGTGTGTGAGGGTGAGGGTGGGTGAGGGGGTGTGATGGTGAGTGGGTGTGAGGGTGTGTAAGGGTGAGAGGGTTGTGAGGGTGAGGGTATGTGAGGGTGAGTGAGGGTGTGTGAGGGAGGGTGAGTGAGGGTGAGGGGGTGTGAGCGTGCGGGCGGGTGAGAGGGTGTGTGAGGGTGAGAGGGTGTGTGAGGGTGAGGAGGTGTGAGGGGGAGGGGTGAGAGGGGTGAGAGGGTTGTGAGGGTGAGGGTGTGTGAGGGTGAGGGTGGGTGAGGGGGTGTGAGGGTGAGTGAGGGTGAGTGAGGGTGTGTGAGTGAGAGTGTGTGAGGGAGGGTGAGGGTGTGTCAGGGTGAGAGGGTTGGTTCAGCAAGACCTAAAAAAGAATGATGAGGAAGAAAGAAGAGGCGAGGAGAGAGTGAGTGGGAAGAATGAAGGAAGTGGAAAGGGAGGAGTGGAAGAAAGTATGCGAAGGGAGGAAGATGACAGCGAGGAGGAAAGAAAGAATGGATGCGATGAAGAAAGGAAACAACGAAGGGAAGAAGGAAAGAATGAAAGAGGAAGGTAATAACTAAGGGGGTGGATGAAGGGAGTAAAAGAGGAAGAGGAACAGAAGAAGGGATGAAGAATGGAGAGAAGTATGAATGGAAGGCTGAGGAAGGGACAAAGAGGAAGGAGAGAACGAAAGAAAGCGTAATAAAAACAAACTACTTGGGGGAGGGGCGGGGGGGGGTTGCTGGAGTTGCTTTCCTTATTATGCTCCAGGAGGACTTGAGTGACGCCCTGCAGTCTCAACGCGTTGCGTGTTGAATGAAACACCCGACATGAAACTGCAGACAGAGGGCGCTGTTGGGCTCAGATGTGAACGTAGTTGGGGGATGTCTAAGAAGCTGCAGCGCCTGGCGGGAAGCGAGGGATCCCTGTGGAAGCGCTTTCTATGTTGATCATTAGGGCTAAGCACAGGGGAGACCCGAGGAGCAAATCTTAAGAATGCAGACCGAGGTGCGTGATGCGGGAGCCTTCGACAAAAAGATAAAAATAAAAGAATAAATACAATTACGATGTAAAACGTTTTTATGTAGTGCACAGTTTATTATAGGAAGAGGTGTGGCACCGCGGCCAGGGCGACTGACGCTGGAATCTGGGGACCACGGTTCGATCCCCGGCTCCGGCGGCAGGTTAGCCCAGCACCATGTGACTCTGGGCAATAGCTTGCTTAATCTTCCCGACGGCCCCCAGCGCCTAGAGACCCTTACGGGTGATTGTGCGCTTTACAAATGTGGACTTTACTTTACTTTATTATATGCAAAATGAATCCAACTCAATACATATGTTAAAGGTTATTTCCGGGGCTTAACACAGTGACGTGTATGACTTGATGCTGTGATGCTTGAAAGAGGTTTGATGCGCAGTGAGGTTTCGGAGAATGTGAAGATATGTACTAAATACTTATAAGGGCTTGGCACTATGCTGTTCTCGCTGTTTATTTTCATTCTGCACCCGTGGCGCCACGAATGGTACAGTCTAAGCTCTTGGCGCTCGTTCCTTATACCTCAAGTCCGGCCCTAGGCGTATGTCCCCCCCACCCTCCCTCCTTCAATGGTTTGGAAATGCAGTGATGCAGCACCCTTTTCCAGCGCCTTGCACCTCCACCACCCACTGCCCTGCCCTACCACCTCTCTACTCCGTTCAGCAGCTAATAAAGTGCCTCTTTGATGCTGGTGTGACTTTCAGCGCTTTAGGAAGTCCATCCGTGCGGCCAACGGAGGTGAACCAAGTACATGGAGAGAAGCTTGGGATGTCCAAGGGCCACGAAGAGGAAAACTGTCTTTTTTAACAGCCATGAAGGTATCAAGAAAAAGATGCAAATCAAATAAATGAGACCATTTAATTGGGAATAAAAAGGCATGTGGATTCATTTAAAAAAAATAAAACGAAAATGCAGTTTTTGCAGTGACTCGAACTTAAGCACTCACTCAAAGAAGAATACATATTTACTCGCGAAACCACTTTAAAGTTTTGAAGAAGTTAATGAGAGTAAGATGTATATTTACAGGGTGCGGACAAAGTAGAGATTCGGTAGAGTGCGTAAATAGTACTATGTGAATAAAAGCAGATTAGCAATAATGAATGAACACAAATCCACACGTGGATAAAAAAAAAAAAAACGATTCGCAGTGTGTAAATGGAAGGATCAGAAGTAAATAAGCAGTTACTGTTTCATGTATTTCATTG
Organism: Lissotriton helveticus; assembly: GCF_964261635.1. NCBI lineage: Eukaryota > Metazoa > Chordata > Amphibia > Caudata > Salamandridae > Lissotriton > Lissotriton helveticus. Next base: position 1,695,081,612 of record NC_136065.1, on the reverse strand, counting down.
GAAAATACGGTAATTCCTGTAATTAATAGTCATGGGAATAAAAATCGGGCGAATGAGACATACATTAATTTTATTTCACAGTTCTCTTTAGGACTGTTAAATGTCAAACTCTCCATCCTAGTATGTTGGCAGAAGAGATTTCTTGAAAAGGGGACAGCACAGTCTTCTCTCTGGTCCGCGGTTCCGGTCGCGGAGCTGGGTTAGCAGCAATAACTTGACAGAAGCTTCCCGTGAAACGCAAGTAATCCCAAAGATGCTCTGAGATAAAGCGTGCATGTTTTATTCAAAATTCTGCAGCGTAAACAGACACCAAATCGTATCCAGCGCGCACTACATTATTAATTATTTAGGAAAAAATATATATAGAACAGGGGCAGCAGTGCCCGTCGGGCACTGGGGCAATACACGTGCACAGTTCCCTGGAAAGTGCAGTTAAATAGTTAAACATTTGTCAAATGTTTGTGACTTACGTTAAATATTATTTATTCGACCCATCCTTTTGAACAAAATAAATAAATACAATACTCCCGGTGTGTGACATTTCTGAAGGGGGGCACAGGAGGCTGCGGGGGAAAAGTAAAGAGATGCGGGCGTGCAGGTCGCTTTTGAGGTGAGAGGGTAAACTGCTGGGGTGCAACCAGCATAAATTCTGTGGTTTGATTGTCAGAGCATCTCAGTGGGGGGAGGAAGGTGGCTAGGCTTTCATTGAGTCAGGAAATGTCACACACGGGAAGAAAACAAGCACACAAAAAAAAAAAGTTTCACAGCCTGCCGGCCGTGAAAGTGAAAGTACGGCCGGCCGGCCGTGAATAATTAGGGGAGGAGCAGCCAGGAGAGAGCAGGAGCGGAGGCGCCAAGCTGGGGAACAGATGGCTGGCGAGTTGATGCTGTGCACGCGCATTTTAGGTCAATGCGCTTGCGCATTGACCTAAAAGCGCACGGGCACAGCACCAAATCGCCAGTTAGTTAAAGTCTGGTTAAAGCCCTATAGTCTCGCTTCCGCTCAATGCGCATGCGCATTGACAGGTCGCGAGACCTAAAAATATACCTTCAATTGTACCTGCAGAATGCGGTGTGGCTGTTCAGCCTTGAGCAGGCAGGCCTTGCATTAAGCCGCCGCGTGGGGAGCGCGCACTCTTTGGCACGTGGGTGAAGAGCCGTGTGGGACAAACATGGAATATTCAGGCTACTATCCTGCTGAACAAGTTCTCAAAAACCTATTCTATAGGTCTCCAGTTCTGGAGCAGACCAGATCCTGGTCCGATAAACCAGAGGTCTCAAAGACTGCCAGATCACCAATCCAATTTAATGCAAGATCAAAGTATACTGGGACAAGTGTGGTAGACCGAGATAAACTGAATACGATCTTATAAAAAGGTTTTCTCTAGCAGTAGGATAATCTAGCGAAGCAACGCCCCAAACCTCTGCCCCGTACAATGCAGCCCACTGGGTGGCAGCTTTGTACACTTCTATGGCTGGAGAAACTGCCCTCTGAGAAGTCGCCCTGTGCATTCTTCTTCTAGCGACTGATTTATGTAGACCAGTAGCCTTGCTGTACTCAATATGCATGGGACACATCAGAGTTGCTAATCATGATCCCCAAATAATCGAAATGGTTAACTTCCTGCAATACCTTTGCCGCAATTGTTATGGTTTTGCAGAACGGTCTATGCAGTCTTAGGATTATGAGTTTTGTTTTCAGGACATTGATCTCTAAACCCCTTATATTACAAAATGTGTGAAATGTATTTAATAAATTCTGAATTCCTACATGGGTTCTTGAGATAAGCAGGTATTTTCCTGCAAACATCAGCCCTGAGCTGGAAATACCACCACGTTTTGGGGTGTCATGAATACAGTCATTTAGATGGTCAAATGCCCCATTTATATACAGGGAAAAAAGCATTGACTCAAGGGTGCATCCTTTCCGGACCCCACAGTTAACGCTAATCCTCTCTGTTAAAGCCCCGTCCTTGCCCCACCGGACTTGGGCATAGTTGTTCTCATGAAGCCTCATTAGAACACCTACCAAAAGGGGAGGAGCCCCCATCGACATAAGAGAATCCCGGAGACAACAACCCCTGGGAGCCAGATCGAAACCTGGTCTTGGGTCGATGAAGGCTACATAAAAATTGGCCTTCTGGTTCTTCATTTATTTCCAGAGAATTAGCCTAACCCTAAAGACGTGATCCACTGTTGCATCCTTGGATCTAAATCCGGCCTGGAAGGGAGACATAGCATTTATTTTCATCAAGGATCCACTGCTGCAGTTTGGCGAAAACCTGGCGGCAAAATACCTTTCAAAGAATGTCAATTAGGCTGATATGCCTGTAATTACTGGGGTTTCATATTGCACCCTTTGTAAAGATTGGAATAACTACCTACTATTATTAGTAGTAATAGTGTGCAGGTTACCCCCCTCATGAATCGTCAATGTGCTCGGTCTTTAACAGTTCATGCCACCTTTCATCCATGTTTGTCCTGAAAGTGTTCTGCCGTCACGCGGCAGGCGCTCTCCCGCTTCTGGGAGGACATACATGCCATGGTTTTGATGCTGTCTCCTCTGGCTGCAGTGAGGTCCTCTCTGAAGAGAGGCGGTGGGAGCAGACTACAGAGAGCCCTCCACGTGCGTGGATCTCGTCACAGCCACACTATGGCCAGCATCTGGGTGCTAGGCTTGGTCCATGCTCCACTGCAGGGCACTAGACTGCTCTGTCTCTTTGGTTTCGTGGTATATGGGAAGCTCCAGGATCGGAATGAGGAGCACCAGGGACGACAGCAAACTTTTTATGGGTCACAGCAGCACAGGAGCAAGCACTCTCATAATTCTTTGGGGTCACAGAAGCAGGTCAGCTGCACATGCAATCCAAGTCACAGAGGCACCATGATTCTGCAGTTCCGACCTGGAACTCCCAATAGGAAGTCTGTCACCCCCGACACGTGGGATACGCAGATTGCTTTCCTCTGTCCTCCTCTCTCTGGAAGTCCCCAAAAGCACTGAGGTCTCGCTGCACCCGGCTCCTCCTGGATAGTCACAGTCACTCCTTCTGCACGATTGGCAGGCCCCTCTCCTCTCTCAGCAGGCAGGCGGGTGTCTGTGCACTTCAGGTCAGGTGAACAGCTTCTTCCCACAAGGTGAGATTCAGGTGATATCCCGCTCCTCTGGGAAGTTTAGCGTCAGGCAGACAGCTGTGGTTACACAGCAGTCCTCTGAGTACTCTGCAGAGCATTCCCTTCCCTTCCCTTTCTTGGTCATAGACAACTTGGAACTGGATCAATAGGTGGGTCAGTGGATCTTACTTGTGTACAGTCAAAGCACACAGGGGGTGTGGATCCACTGTCTGCACTTTCAAAACCTGTTTGGGGGGATTCTCCTTTCAAGTGTCCTTCTCAGGCTGCTCTCCAGATACAGCTGTTGTGTGTAGAGCGGGCTCCTCTCAGGAGGGTATTCTCCAGCCTGGAGCTCCCACAATAGAGACTCCAAGAAGTGTGCGGTTTCCGCACCTGGCTGTCATCAGCAACAACGAAGAGTGATCAAGGTAAATAGGTCACTCCCGGCAATGTCACTTGATGACTGGAGCTGCAAGCTTGCGTGCCGGCGTTGCCTGCATCTTTTCACTCCTCTGTGTGTGTCCTTGCTGTGTTTGTAGTATACAGCATCTGCATCTGTGCAGTTTTGTAATAAGTGAGGTAGACGTGTATGAAGCCTTCTGTGTGGCAGTTGGCAGAACACCTTTTGTGTTCCGCATCTGTCTATCCAGTATCGAGGTGTCGATACAGTATCACTGGCAAAGTCTGCTTTAGGCTTGGGCACGCTAGGCCTCGACCCTGGGCGCCTTGCTTCAGCGAGAGCACTCAGTTTACCTACCAATTGGTTTTAATATTTTCATTCATTCTAGACCAACAGCGCCTGTTCATCATCTTTTGGCCTTTCTATTAATGTTTTTGTTCCATTTCAATGATTCCTCAATTATCTTCTCTGCATTCTTTCTCCATTTGATTTTTTCGGCCAGGGCGCTATACGTACAAGACTCGCCCCAGGTATCCATTTGCGTTCAGTGTTTGTCTGTGACACTGTGTGTATGGTATGGGTTGTCAATAACGCAATGTGTGCAATAACGATGTGTACAGTCTATATGGCGAGTAGAGGTGAGCCACTGAAAGCTTGGTGAAAAGAACTGCAAGCCCATGATGAGCTGAGCTTTCATGGGGCTTCTGCTCGCCACTCTCGCTGTTCTACCCACATGCACAAAGTGGAAAAAACAAAGCATTAACATTTGGGGTAAAAAGGATAGACAAATAGATACAGGGTTGGACAGGGATAGAAAATAGGCTCAGGAACCAAAATAGAAGTGGCCCCCATTAGCGAATTAGATTGCTAAAAAAGTGACCCGTGTTTGCAAACTGGGGCAGTTTGAACTTGTAAGGACACTGCATGGTTTTGAGCTTGCTACAGGCAATGTTTGTTTTAATATAACAGAAATTAACAGTAAAAACGGGCCCAGAAACAGCCAAAAAAAGGTCCGCACACTAACCTGCAAGGCCAGTCCACTCACTGGGCATTACCTGATTGTCCTACAGGCCGGTTCGACCCTACATAGATAAATATTTAATGTCTGGCTTGTACGAAGTGAACCAAGAAAACCAGCATTAATCCCAGCTTCGCTGTTTAATCAACTTGTGTGATTTTAGCCAAAGATTGGCACTGTCACCACAGTGGGGATGAGAACTGAATGGCTCTAAGTCCATGTTTCAAAACTATTACTTTTAATAAGAACTTCTCAGTGCAGTGCCATAATGGACTTATTATTGTTGAATCCTCCACATGCAAAAGAAATACATATTTTTGCATTGTGATTTGCCTTCATCATGTGAAGTTTGTTGTATGATTTGCATCGCAAACATTTTTAGGTGGAGCTGGTGTAAGCAGCGCAAAGCGCTGCTGTCCAGCGAAGCACTTTTTGTCATCCACTTCCTGGGAATGTGAGACAGGGGATGGGCATCCGCAGGCGATTCTCACATGTGAGCGCGCACGTTCACCCGCAAGCCGTGCACATCTCCTGTCCTACATGGCCAGGAAGTGGATAACACATACACACAGACACACACACACACAAACAGACACACGCGCACACACACCCACAGACAGACATACACACAGACAGATACACGCACACAGACACACTCGCAAACACACAGACACACGCGCGCACACACACGCACACACATCCCCCCCCACTCACCAGGCTCTTTCCACGTGTCCCTCTCTCCCTCGGCAGCCAGCGGGTCAGTCTCGGCATGGGAGCCCCGCAGTGCTATCCGCTGGTCTTCACCCGGGCCCCCTCCTGGGACCCAGGACTTCAGCTGCCGCACTTCGCTTTGGCGCCGGGGCTCCCTCTTCATAACAAATAGCGCGCATGCGCGGGCAGCCCCCGCCCTCTCGGTCACAGCCCAGTTACTGAGCTGCTTTCTGTTTCACTGTCTTCCGTGTTCGCTGCGGTGGCTGCTGTCTCTTTTTTATTTAGTTCTTTTCCTGTAGTAGTTGCACATTTGTAGTCATCAGGTGTCCACTATTTCTTCATGTTCACCATCTGCTTATTCTGTGAGCATCCCTTCTTCGTTTAACCAATTCCTTTATGTTGCAGTCACTAGTTCTTCAATTTCACCGCCCCTTCATTCAGTGGGTATCCTGTACTTGTGTTCACCATTCCTTCACATAGTCGCCATTCCTCCTCCATGGTACCCATCCCTTCATTCATTAGTCATTATACTTCAACATTATTTGTTCGTGTCCTGTCTATTCTTTCTTCGTCGTCAGTGTCCCAGGTGATCTGTCATCACAATTTCTCCAAGGTCACTATCGCTTGATGTAGTTGTTTCCTTTCCACTATCCCTTGATTTACTTGTGTCCCCTGTCCGCACTCCTGTGCAGTTCTATACACAATTATATTCCCCTATTTATATTTATTCATAGTTAAATAATGGTTCTTTCTGGTTCTTTGCAATCACCATCAAACTAGTCTGTAGAACACCTTTGCAGACATTCAATAAGCCTCTACAGGTCACCCACTCTCCCATGCACCCTCCCTGGCATGCAGTACGCACTGGCCCCCTCATGGTCCCTCCCGGCACAGGGGCACTGTGCCCTGTCCCCCCATGGCAGGGTCTACCTTGGGCTCCCCGTGCAGCAGGAGCCCCTGACGGCTGGCGGTGCGGGAGCAGCAGGAGAGCCGGGGGTAGAACCAGCGGCAGCCCTCTGTGCCCGCATGCTCCCTGCACCGGCTTCTCCGGGGCGGTCCTCTGTTCAGACACCGTCTCCTCCCTCGGGACTCGCTCCTCTCTCCGAACTTGGCCTCGCACTGCAGGAACATTGTTGCCAGTAGCAGCAGTGCTGACTGGTGGGGTCGCATCCCGGGCTGAGCTTTGCGGGGACTCCGAGGAGTGGCACGGGGTCAGCGGTGCCACCGGCAGGTCCTGGCTCTACAGTCACGCAGATCGCAGGACGCAGGTCACGGGGGAGGGCAGAACGGAAGGCTGTGGAGGGCACAAGGCAGGTCCGGGTGCTGATGCAGGCACAGGGTGCTGGCCGGTGCAAATCTCAGAAGTGCACCGGGTCGATCTCCTGGTGCTGTCAGCAGAAGGCGAGTGTGGGTGCTGCTCGGGGTGGTTTGTCTAGCACAGGGTAGGTCCGGTTTGAAGTGTGCCTGCTGAAAGAGGGTAAGTCTGTTTGTGAAGATGCTGCTGGCACAGGGCAGGTACAGGAATAGTGCCGGTGCCCAGGTAGATACCAGGTCTTGTGCTAGTGCCAATGGGATATTTGATGCTGAGTCTGCCTGCACAGGGCAGATCTACGCGGATGCTGCTGGCAGACACAACGTCTAGGGTGATGCTGGTGATCTGGGTGATGCTAGTACCAGATGGCAGGTCTGTGTGATGCTGCTTTGCAGAAGGCTGGTCTTGGGTTGTGCCACTGTTAGCAGAGGGAGGTGTGTGCGCTGCTGGTGCCACAGGCTCCTCTCCGTAGGTCTACCTCCTCCTCTCTCGTGTTCTTTCAGTCCTTCTTTTTGTTGCTTCTTCTTTTTAACTAGCGCGCGCGGGGAGGTTCTCCAGCCGCGGCCCCTGACGTCACTGGCAACCTGGGAGGCTGCGTTGCTGGGCAGAGGCCGAGGAGCGCGCGCCAGGCTCGGGGCAATAGCACGAGCTGCTGCCTGCAGACCCGGGGTGGTCTTCCCTCCCCCTCCCTGGCAGCCGGTGCTGTTGGTGTCACGTGCCCCCGCTTCGGGGGCTGCACGCTGCACAGGTGCAGTCTCAGGCTCACGCACCCCCACCTGAGCGGAATGCGTGGATTGTCAGGTTAGCTCTCGTCAGCCTCATTAAAGTACACACTCTTTCAGCGTTTATTGATTACTGGGGGGCTGGAGGCTTCCGCCTCTGGGTTTAGGGGGCACACCTGGCTTTACCAGCCAAGTCCTAATTGAACCTGCCGAGGAAGATTTTTAGTCACACCAGTGGAAAGTATTCTCAACCCCTAACGTTTTAAACACGCAACAAAGAAGCACAAAGTAAAGTACACCTCTGGTCACTGTGTAAACGTCCCCTCCGAAAGGTGGTGAACCTAGTGCCAAATGAAAACAGATCATTACTTTATACAATGAATCTACTCTGGGCCAATTGGATTTGTTTCCTTTACAAGTTTCGGTAGAAATGTCGGGGCTGGAAAAATGTATCAAATGTTGATACCATCTTGTCCACCACCATGACCACCACCATGGCCAGCACCACGGCCACCACGAGGCCACCTCTCTCTATCTATCTGTCGCCCTCACTCTATCTATCTGTATCTATCTATCGCCCACTCTCTATCTATCTGTATCTATCTATCGCCCTCCCTCTATCTATCGCCCTCCCTCTATCTATCGCCCTCCCTCTATCTATCTATCTATCGCCCTCCTTCTATCTATCTATCGCCCTCCCTCTATCTATCGCCCTCCCTCTATCTATCTATCTATCGCCCTCCTTCTATCTATCTATCGCCCTCCCTCTATCTATCGCCCTCCCTCCCTCTCTTTATCGCCCTCACTCTATCTATCGCACTCACTCTATCTATCGCACTCACTCTATCTATCGCACTTACTCTATCGCATCACCACAGCATCACTCAGCACCCCCACAGCATCACTCAGGGGCACCACAACATCACTATGTGCTACCACAGCATCAATGAACGTCACAGCATCACTCGTCGCCACCACAACATCACTCAGCACCACCACAGCATCAATCTGTGCAACCATTCAACAACAACTGGTTCAAATATGTTCTCTCAATGTTTCAAGCTTTATTACAAATGTCACAAAAAGATGTTAATATTTCACTTCTGTTCTTGGATTTTCATCACAATAAAATACACTGAACATAATCTTCACAAAAGTTATTTACGAAAGTTTAACCTATTGCCATTATAAATTACAATAGCTTTTATTGAAATATTAATTATTTAAAAAAATGTAAAGCCATTGTTATATGTAATATTAATACATGTAAGTCATGTAAATACAACACATATTGCATTACAAATGCTATAGGTGTCACATTTGCGAAAGTTAAAACTGTTGGCATTGTAAATGACAAAGCTATTAATTTCGCTATTTTCAAAACCAACACATAAATAAAAAATGTGTCATTTACAATACCAATTGCTTAAACTTTCCTAATGCGAGACCTATTGCATTGCAAATGCTTGTTAGGGCTTGGCTCTGTACGGGCTGCAAGGGAGAATCCAGACATTTGACTCGGCTGCCCTGTTAATTTGTCTGTCCCCCGCTAGTGGGGGGCGAGCACGAAAGGTTTCCTGGCGTGTAAAGTGCCTGGGAAATTCTCCCGTAGGCGCTGCGGAGAGTCCCTGTGAGCAGAGAACACACGCCCCCGCCCGGCTCAGCTGCTCTCCGGGCGTCACGTGATTTCTCGGAAAAGGCAGTGGAGGCAGAGAATGAAAACTAAGCTACCGATCCCCAGCCTCAGCCAATGCAGCAGCGCCGAGGAGAGAAGGGCGGAGCCGAGCCCAAGTGCTCTCGAGCCGGGGCGATACTGTACGTGAGAAGTCAAGATAGTGATACAAGACTGGAGACTCTACGGAACACGGGCTCTGCAGGGACTCTGAACTCTGCAGGGCTTATTACCCACAGGAGGACACTTTAAGCAGGTAAGCCCATCCCACCCTTCCCCAGTTCTGCCTTTCGTTCCTTTCTGTGCCTCACTTCCCTGGGAATTAATGTTGTTAGTGGCCCTCTCTGCTGTCATCCATCCTCTAGGTATTAATAAGGTGAGAGGTGCTCTGCAACCAGTCTCTGTACAGTTAACGGTGTTAGAGTCCCTCTGGGCATCAAGCATTAATTATTTTTGGGGGGTATGCAACTCACACATGCCAACATTTTGGAAGAGTTACGTGGGAGATTAAACAAAAAAAATAGGGAGAATGTATTTTCTCCTTTGACTTTTATTGAAACAGAGGCAATTTCAGACGGAAGGCCACCAGAATAAAGCAATTTTTGGCTTTAAGAATCTGGAGTCTCCCGCTGGAATCGGGACCATTGGCGTGTATAACCAACCATGCTGACCACTATAGTGCCTTGAGTCAAAAAGGCATGCTTGTACTAGCCTGGTCGAGCAGGATGAGGCAGGGCCATGGAGGTGTCTCTTCGGGTGGGGGGTTCACAGCAGGGTCGCCATAAATAGCTCTTTCACAAACAAGACGTGTTTGGGGGGAGCCTCTCCCCCAAGCAAATGGATCGGTGACATAACAGGGGTGCAACTAGAGGCTACTTTCGGGGATGGTGGGGTGGGTAATACCTTCAGCAATGTAGAGCTACATTTTTGGGGGGTCGGGGGCTAATACTTAAAGTAATGTAGAGCCAAATTTCGGGGGGGGGGGTAATACTTCCAGCAATGTGTTCTTGTATAATGTAACTGGTGCTCATGCAAAGTGCCTCAATACCTTCGGGTGGAGCTAGAGCGGTATAAAACTGCAAAAGAACAAGCCTAAGGTTACTTTTCAGGAATTGCATTCTCACACTGTGGCAGCAAAACTCATTTGCAACTTGAAGGAATAGGCAGAGTGGAGATGCATCTAGAACAGGTGAAAACACAACAAAGCCTTGTTAACAGGTAAATGGTCTTTTAAAGACCTGTGTAATGCTCGGTTGCGGCTACAAAGACGCCAGACCAGCCAGCCCACAGCAGCTGAAGATCTGTCTGTGTGTGAGGAAGCTGTCTCAGCCCGGGCTGACACACACGACAGGGAGGGCAGGGGTGGTTGGGGTTGCTGAAGCCCATTGAGCCCTATGTGCGTTGCGCGCCTTGGACATGCTGCATATGTGCATATGGTGGAGTTCCTCATGGGGGTGCAGACAGGGGCGCAGCTTGGGCAGTAAGATTGGGAGAGGGGGTGAGGTTCAGATTTTCCAACAAGCACACTGACATATCATATAACAAGCATTGGAAATGCAATAGGTCTCGCATTAGAAAAGTTGGAGTTATTGGTCTTGTAAATGACATATTTTATTTATTTGTTGGTTTTTAAAATTGCTAAATTGATGGCTTTGTCATTTACAATGCCAATAGTTATAACTTTCGCGAATGTGACACCTATAGCATTTGGAATGCAACATGTTTTGTATTTACGTGACTTAGATGGCAGCTCTGGTCGTTAGGCCACATCTCTAGAGAGCAGGAGAGTGCAGCAGGGGAGAGAAGCACAGCAATGCAATAGGTCTCGCATTAGGAAAGTTTGAGCTATTGGTATTGTAAAGGACACATTTTTTATTTATGTGCTTGTTTTGAAAATAGCGAATTAATAGCTTTGTTATTTACAATGCCAATAGTTTTATCTTTCGCAAATGTGACACCTATTGTAACACAATATGTCTTGTGAGGGTGAGTGAGGGTTTGAGGGTGAGGGGTTGAGGGTGAGTGAGGGTGAGGGGTTGAGGGTGAGTGAGGGTGAGGGTGAGTGAGGGTGAGGGGTTGAGGGTGAGGGGTTGAGGGTGAGTGAGGGTGAGGGTGAGGGGTTGAGGGTGAGTGAGGGTGAGGGGTTGAGGGTGAGTGAGGGTGAGGGTGAGTGAGGGTGAGGGGTTGAGGGTGAGGGGTTGAGGGTGAGTGAGGGTGAGGGTGAGTGAGGGTGAGTGAGGGTGAGGCTGAGGGGTTGAGGGTGAGTGAGGGTGAGTGAGGGTGAGGGGTTGAGGGTGAGTGAGGGTGAGTGAGGGTGAGGCTGAGGGGTTGAGGGTGAGTGAGGGTGAGTGAGAGTGAGGGTGAGTGAGGGGTTGAGGGTGAGGGGTTGAGGGTGAGTGAGGGTGAGGGGTTGAGGGTGAGTGAGGGTGAGGGGTTGAGGGTGGGTGAGGGTGAGTGAGGGTGAGGGGTTGAGGGTGAGTGAGGGTGAGGGTGAGTGAGGGTGAGGGGTTGAGGGTGAGTGAGGGTGAGTGAGGGTGAGGGTGAGTGAGGGTGAGTGAGGGTGAGGGGTTGAGGGTGAGTGAGGGTGAGGGTGAGTGAGGGTGAGGGTGAGTGAGGGTGAGGGGTTGAGGGTGAGTGAGGGTGAGGGTGAGTGAGGTTGAGGGTGAGGGGGTGAGTGAGGGTGAGGGTGAGTGAGGGTGAGGGTGAGGGGTTGAGGGTGAGTGAGGGTGAGGGGTTGAGGGTGAGTGAGGGTGAGTGAGGGTGAGGGTGAGGGGTTGAGGGTGAGTGAGGGTGAGGGTGAGGGTGAGTGAGGGTGAGTGAGGGTGAGTGAGGGTGAGGGTGAGTGAGGGTGAGTGAGGGTGAGGGTGAGTGTGAGTGAGGGTGAGTGAGGGTGAGGGTGAGGGGTTGAGGGTGAGTGAGGGTGAGGGGTTGAGGGTGAGTGAGGGTGAGGGTGAGTGAGGGGTTGAGGGTGAGTGAGGGTGAGTTAGGGTGAGGGGTTGAGGGTGGGTGAGGGTGAGTGAGGGTGAGGGGTTGAGAGTGAGTGAGGATGAGTGAGAGTGAGGGTGAGTGAGGGGTTGAGGGTGAGGGGTTGAGGGTGAGTGAGGGTGAGGGGTTGAGGGTGAGTGAGGGTGAGGGGGTGAGGGTGAGTGAGGGGGAGGGTGAGTGAGGGTGAGGGGTTGAGGGTGAGTGAGGGTGAGTGAGGGTGAGGGTGAGTGAGGGTGAGGGGTTGAGGGTGAGTGAGGGTGAGTGAGGGTGAGGGTGAGTGAGGGTGAGTGAGGGTGAGGGGTTGAGGGTGAGTGAGGGTGAGGGTGAGTGAGGATGAGGGGTTGAGGGTGAGGGGTTGAGGGTATGGGGTTGAGGGTGAGTGAGGGTGAGGGGTTGAGGGTGAGTGAGGGTGAGGGGTTGAGGGTGAGTGAGGGTGAGGGTGAGGGTGAGTGAGGGTGAGGGTGAGGGGTTGAGGGTGAGTGAGGGTGAGTGAGGGTGAGGGGTTGAGGGTGAGTGAGGGTGAGTGAGAGTGAGGGTGAGTGAGGGGTTGAGGGTGAGGGGTTGAGGGTGGGTGAGGGTGAGGGGTTGAGGGTGAGTGAGGGGTTGAGGGTGAGTGAGGGTGAGGGTGAGGGTGAGGGTGGGTGAGGGTGAGGGGTTGAGGGTGAGTGAGGGGTTGAGGGTGAGTGAGGGTGAGGGTGAGTGAGGGTGAGTGAGGGTGAGTGAGGGTGAGTGAAGGTGAGTGAGGGTGAGGGTGGGTGAGTGAGGGTGAGGGTGAGTGAGGGTGAGTGAGGTTGAGGGTGAGTGAGGGTGAGGGGTTGAGGGTGAGTGAGGGTGAGGGGTTGAGGGTGAGTGAGGGTGAGGGGTTGAGGGTGAGTGAGGGTGAGGGTGAGTGAGGGTGAGGGGTTGAGGGAGGGTGAGTGAGGGTGAGGGTGAGTGAGGGTGAGGGGTTGAGGGTGAGTGAGGGTGAGTGAGAGTGAGGGTGAGTGAGGGGTTGAGGGTGAGGGGTAGAGGGTGAGTGAGGGTGAGGGGTAGAGGGTGAGTGAGGGTGAGGGGTAGAGGGTGAGTGAGGGTGAGGGGTTGAGGGTGAGTGAGGGTGAGGAGTTTGAGGGTGAGGGGTTGAGGGTGAGTGAGGGTGAGGGGTTGAGGGTGAGTGAGGGTGAGGGTGAGGGTGAGTGAGGGTGAGTGAGGGTGAGTGAGGGTGAGGGTGAGTGAGGGTGAGGGTGAGTGAGGGTGAGGGGTTGAGGGTGAGTGAGGGTGAGGGGTTGAGGGTGAGTGAGGGTGAGGGTGAGTGAGGGTGAGGGTAAGGGGATGAGGGTGAGTGAGGATGAGTGAGGGTGAGTGAGGGGTTGAGGGGTTGAGGGTGAGTGAGGGTGAGTGAGGGGTTGAGGGGTTGAGGGTGAGTGAGGGTGAGGGTGAGGGGTTGAGGGTGAGTGAGGGTGAGGGGTTGGGGGTGAGTGAGGGTGAGGGTGAGTGAGGGTGAGTGAGGGTGAGGGTGAGTGAGGGTGAGGGTGAAGGTGAGTGAGGGTGAGGGTGAGTGAGGGTGAGGGGTTGAGGGTGAGTGAGGGTGAGTGGGGTGGGTGAGGGTGAGGGGTTGAGGGTGAGTGAGGGTGAGGGGTTGAGGGTGAGTGAGGGTGAGGGGTTGAGGGTGAGTGAGGGTGAGGGTGAGGGTGAGTGAGGGTGAAGGTGAGGGGTTGAGGGTGAGTGAGGGTGAGGGGTTGAGGGTGAGTGAGGGTGAGGGTGAGGGTACATGCTTTTCACTTTCTTCAAAGGTTGTCCGTGCGTCAAGGGTAGTTGACTGAACTTTAAGTATAATAATTGTACGTACTCTTCAGTGGCATTGAGCTCACACCCTCGAATGGTCTTCGGTAGTATTGTTTCCTGTAGAAATCTATTTCCTGCTTATAAAGCGCATGTCTCGGTCAGTATCAGCAAAGTGGTATGTGCATGTGAAAGTCGGAGAGTTGGAGGCGGTTAAGGAAATGCAGAACATTCTGCAAAAGTAATGGGAAACCATTTTTATCTTGAAACTGTTTTTAACCGACAGTCTTTTATTCCTAATCATAGATGAGTGGGAGTAATACAGGGACTGGAGCAGCAGCGCCTCAGTTTGGATTGGTGTGGCAGGCAGGAGAAAGTCAGGAGAGGGAGGAGAGGGAGGAGGGGGAACTGCTTGCGAAATGAAATTAAAAGCGGCCGGCCGGGAAATGCTCTCGGTAGCATTCGTTTGAAGTGTGAAGCAGGGGGCGGAAGCAGCCTTTGATGTGCGGATAATTAGGGGAGGAGCAGCCAGGAGATCCAAGCTGGGGAACAGATGGCTGGCGATTTGGTGCTGTGCACGCGCATTTTAGGTCAATGCGCTTGCGCATTGACCTAAAAGCCACGGGCACAGCACCAAATCGCCACAGTTAGGTAAGCTTTGTTTAAAGCCCTATAGTCTCGCTTCTCTCAATGCGCATGCGCATTGATAGGTCACGAGACCTAAAAATGCCTTATATGACAAGCAAGGTGCATGATAGGAGCTAATGGAGCAGTGGAAATGGAGACAAAAGGTAATTGGTAGAGGCACGAAGTGAAAAAAAACTGAATCTTTTATAAAAAATAAACTACATTTTTGAGGACTTTCAAAACAGAGAAGGAGAGTGTGTGTGCTTTTGTGTCTGTGTGTATGGAAAAATTCCTATAGAAATCCGACTAACACCTATATACCTGACTGAAAGCACCTGGACCCAACGATTTACCAGAGAAAACATTTATTAGGCCCTAATAAATGTTTTTTCTGGTAAATTGTTGGGTCCAGGTGCTTTCAGTCAGGATCTGAGCGTGAAAGTGAACTGCGAGAATGCGAAGTGAATTCTCTGAATGCAGGGTGCATTCCCAGACACTTAAAGTAACTCAGCATGTTATTGAAGGTGGCGTAGGGTTTATTGCTATTATGGCATTAATCAGGGATCGAGGGTGGAGGAAATAAATAATATGCTGATCCTGCAACACACTTCCAGTCCTATGGTTAGGGTTGCCTGCTCAATATTTTGATGTCCCAGATGGTACAAAAATAAGCAGTCACCTAGAGCTGTGTATTTTAGCACTCATCTGTGCGTACTTTGAACAGCAAATATAAATAGAAAGCACTTTTAATTGTGTTTTAAGGCTGCCTCAATGATCCATGAGTGTTAATTAAACTAAGACAGAAAAGTCGCATTACGAATGAACGCATATGATTTTATTTACAATCCTATTTAGTGTCAAGAGGAGGCCTTTGCAGGCTCTTTAATCATCAAATGGCTGGTATTTTTCTTTTTGGCAAGCCTAATTTATATTTCTTTTCATGAAATGCATTCTCACAATCCTGCAGTAAATGTAAAATCCAAATTTAAGGACTAGGCCGAGTGGGGGCCAAGGGGGTACTGGAACTAGAAAAAAACTAGGCCTCAGTTACCAGTTTAAAGACTATTTGCATGTTTACATTCCTTTTGTAAAGACCTGTAAAAAACTCAGGCGTGCTGTGCTGGAGATAAGACTGCAGACACAGCCCAGCGGAGCCCATAGCAGCTGGAAAAAAAAAAAAAAAAAGCTCGAGCTGAGACGCACTATGGGGGAGGAGGGGGCAGAATCCCTTGTAGTCCTATGGGCCTGGGCAGAAGTGTGACCGGGAATGCGCGACCCCCTTTCCATCACTCCACGGCCCCCCTGGGGGTTGCGCCCCACACTTTGAAGACCCCTGTAGGGGGATGTAACACCTCAAACACCCCCCCCCCCCCCAAAAAAAACGACGGCCCATGCATGGGTGAATAGTGGTGTGGTGTCTCTGTTCCATTCAGTCATTACTGTTTAGCCCCACTTTACATTATCTCTGTGTAAGGCACTTTGAATGCCTGAAGACACTTGCATGCATGATGACCGATTCATTTGGGGAGCAGCGGAGCCATGAGTCATATAGCACATTTTAAAGTTTCATTCTGTATCCCCTTCCTCTAAATCAGGCCAATTTAAAAGATCTCACTTGGATCGATTTTGTGGCTTTTCGAAGGTGATCAGGCTGTATTTGAGTTTGTTCCAGGAATAGATTGTTTAATTAAACGAGTTCCAATTCCTTTACCACCTTCTGGAGTAAGCCATGACTTCTCGCTATTGCCATGTTTGAGACAAGTTTGCAAAATGAATAATTCTGTTATTGTAATGGAATGCATTAGTCTTAAGCCCTGAAACGACCATGGTACATCTCAGTATCCACCTCGGATACTTCCTACTATCCGTTGTATTGCTATTGCCAAAGAACCCAGAGAAAAAGTCTCACAATCTACTTGTGTCTCAGGACCCTTAACACTCCCCTGGGCTCTGGTGCATCTGCCGCAGCTACACTGTCGATAGCTATGCCCCTATGCCCCACATCAGCTATCACTGCCTTAACCTACCACTACATCGCCTATCCTTACCCTGTCCAGGGTGGGAGGAGGCGGGGTGGGGGAGTGGTGGGGAAAGGGTGAGTTAGGCGCCTACACCCCAAAGCTCTCTTTGTTTGTAGTTTTGGCTGCAGACCGCTCTAGCTGTCTGGAAGACATGACTTACATTCCTCAAAAAAGGTACAAAGAAAAGTACAGAGAGAGTGAGTGGCCTTTGGGTTAGCCTCCCACGAGCGGTGGTTGTCATGTTTATTGTGATTTAGTACTGCTTGGATGGGCCCATTTTCAAGCCCATGGTGTTTGTGGATGGTTGTCCTACTTGTGTTCTTATTAGGGTGTGGTGATTGGGCACCAGTAGTTTGTTTGTTACACTGAGATACAGCGTGACGTATAGCTTGTAATTCGGAATCTCTGTGTGTTTTTTGATGTATTTAATTTGCAGACATAATATTTGAATTGCTGGTCAATTAATGATTTGTTTAAGAAGTACCTTTTGTTTGGATGCCTTGGCTGTCAGAAAAATACAGTGCTATATATTAATTGTCTTTGCATATTTGTTTGTTTTTTCTTTGCTGACATATTATGTTGCAAGATTGACAGCATTTTTTTCTCTAAGTAAAGACTTGCATGTCCATATACTTTCTGAAAGTTGTAACAAAATACTTACTCTGGCAAAATTGTAAGCGCTGCAAGATTTTGCTGTTTATGCATTTTTAGATTATCCCTTAAAATGCGACTTTCTTTTTCTGACTCCTTTTCATAACACACTTTTTTGAGGGTACATCTAGCAACAGTCTGTTCTACAAGGGGGCGAGTTTCCATACTGTTGAAACCCAACCTGTTGCTTCATTAGGGGATTTACTACTCAAAGTCGGTGAACTATAACAAAACACTTGCCATATCAAAAAGCTAAACCTATTGGCACTGCCAGTGCTTTCTTAATTTAAATTACTCTTACCCTATTTTTAATTAACCATTAACCTGATTTAAGTAACATAACTTTGATGATGTAGTGACGGTGCACCCCGACACTTCCAAGGTTGAGCCAAAAACATATCTGAGGGAGGGTGAGTTGTGAGTAAGAATCGGAGTACTGAAAGTAATTACCAGTCTGTAATCCCACCATTATTTCCTCTTTTTGGGATGCCACCTCGTTCCATGCTTTCTCCTCTGCTAAGCATTGATGTGACACTCAGGCATTCTGGGAGTTGTCTTCATTTGCATCCAGTGCACCCATTTTGATTAACACACCTGATATGAGGCCTTTTCTTGGAGTCCCTGGGCAGGCAATGGGTGGGAACAGTTGTTCACCACGACTGCTCTCCCGAAGCCAGCAGCAGTCAAGTATTGCTGTAGGAGGTGGAAAGTAGAAGAAACTCCGATACATCATGTCACCGCAAGTAACACTCAACGAATTGGGAGTCCAATTGGTGCTTTATTGTGAAAGAAGGCTGGAACTTTAGTTTAAAGGGATACACAAGTGGCACCAATAAATATAATGCAGAAAGAAAACTAGAAGGTACCACTATCTTCTGTGGCCACGGTACAGACCCCAAAATGTATATGTCATGTGCGCAATAGGCGCAAGACGTTCCATAATATTGACCCCGTTTGCCACTGTATCCTGTAGGGCTGCACTTGGCATCACTGGGACTTCAAAACTCCTCTAGTTTACTATTTTGTTTACTGATTCAGCCTCGGACAGTGTGACGAGGCTGATAGAAAAAAGAATAACTTGAAGCAAACCTGCAACATTATGTCTAAATCTCTGCTTCAGTGATAGTTTAACAATGACCAGTTGAAGCCACAGCTTCTAGGTCACAACAGAAAGAAAATGTACCCCAAAACATACCATCCAAACTGCAAGCATCCCACCCAGGAGAGTCAGGGGTGAGGGTTTTTGCTGCCAAGGCTCTGTGTCTAGTTCATTGGCTCCTGGGATCTACTGCTGCAAGCCTCCACAAAACTGAATCAGACTCCAGTCTGTGATAGAAACAGTTGGAAAGCCCTTCCCCGGACTAGCGAAAGGTGCTGCAGTGTCATATTCGTGGCCATACACACGTGCTAATTTAGAATAACAATAATGGTAATTGGTGTCCAGAAAGGGACATAGTTTGCGTTTTTTGAGTCTAATTGCAAACCCAACAAGTAGTGGTAGGTAAGCATCCCACTACGACTTCCATGCGGGTACCAAACTACAGGGGCCCATATTGCAAAGTTGCCTTGATTACTTGGGGTAATCCCCATTACTCTTAGTCCTACTCGTCCTCGACCCAGTCATAACACATGAGGTATTCCACCTGACAGGAAACAAAACAGGAAACGCTTTTTAGACTCCACCCACCCTCCTATCAGGTGCTATAATACACCTCACCACCAGAAGCAAATCCTGATGTACCAAGCACCAAAGGCCCGGCAAGGGAGGGCGGGCGGGTTGTATGACTGGGTCGAGGACGAGTAGGACTAAGAGTAATGGGGATTACCCCAAGTAATCAAGGCATTACCTCTACGTCCCTCGTCCTCGACCCAGTCATAACACATGAGGCATACCAAAGCAACCCCAAAAAGGCCTTTGGCACACCACAACCAGAAAACAGAACAGACACAAAGGCGTGCAGCAAGACAGAGTTTATTAACAAACAAATCAAACATGCGGGGGAACCCCCACCGCGCGCAGCACACCAGAACCAAAATTAGGACGGTCCGAAAGGGCACAATTCAGGCGATAATGTCGCACAAAAGTGGATTCGGACGCCCAGGTCCCCGCCCTACAAATCTCATCAAGGGGAACCCCATGGAAAGCCGCCCAAGAAGCAGACACACCCCTGGTAGATCTCACCTG
This sequence comes from Lissotriton helveticus, assembly GCF_964261635.1. Classification (NCBI taxonomy): domain Eukaryota; kingdom Metazoa; phylum Chordata; class Amphibia; order Caudata; family Salamandridae; genus Lissotriton; species Lissotriton helveticus. The sequence goes on along the minus strand of NC_136065.1, from coordinate 1,695,062,439 downwards.
AACACCAGAAGGGCAAGGCAAACCAGAGCCCTGGTAAGCCAAGGAAATCACCGCCTTGATCCAGCGACCCAAAGTAAGGCGAGAGGCAGCCTTACCCCTACCAGCCAGACCAAAGGTAACAAAGAGGGAGTCAGAGGACCGAAACCCAGCAGAACGAGCAACATAAACAGACAAAGCCCGTCGCACATCCAAAGAATGGAGCAAGACGTCAGAGGGCGAGGAAGGAGAAGGACAGAAAGAAGGAAGAATCAATTCCTGGGAGGAATGAAACCTGGAACGGATCTTTGGCAGAAACCCGGGGTCCAAAGAAAGGACCACCGCGTCGTCCAGAAACCTCAAGAATGGGGGAGAACAGCGCAACGCCGTAAGTTCGCCCAACCTCCGAGCAGATGTAACAGCGACCAAAAAGGCCACCTTGAAAGAGAGGAATTTCAAGTCCACTGACTCCAGAGGCTCAAAGGGAGGCGACTGCAAGGCACCCAAAACCAAAGAAAGATCCCAGGGAGGAACCGGGGAGCGGACAGCAGGAGCAGAAAGAGAGAAACTGCGAAACAAACGGGAAACCAACAACCCGTCCGAAGGCAGAAGAGAAGCTGGATCCCGAAAGGCCCGGATAGCAGCCCACTGACCCTTCAAAGTGGACAAAGCAAAACGCTTCTGAAACCCATCCAGAAAAAACTGAAGAATAGAAGAAACAGCACAAGAGGCAGGGGACAGGCCCAAGGAAGCACACCAAGAAGAAAAAGAACCCCAGTGCTTAGAATACGATGAAATCGTGGACTTCCGACGGGAAGCCTGCATCACAGTGATGAGGTGATCGGGCAAACCCCGGACACCAAGAGACAGCCGTTCAACCTCCAGACCGCCAAGGAGAGAGGTATCAACAGGGAGGACGACTGGCAAGTCAGCGGAGACGGGAAGCGGGGCAGGATCCAAGGAGGGCCCACCGCCAGTCGCAGCAGAAGGGGGAACCACGAGCGGCGAGGCCAATAAGGCAGGACAGCCACCACCTGAGCCCCCACCCGCCGAACCTTCAGCAAGAAGGCAGGGATCAGAGGAAAGGGGGGGAACGCATAGAGCAACCAAGGAGGCCACAGGGCAGTCAATGCATCCACCCCCCAAGCCCCCAACTCCGGAGTCCTGGAACAGAACAGGGGAAGCAGGGCGTCCCTCCGCGATGCAAAGAGATCCAGCACCGGAGTCCCGAACCTCAGGCACAGCAACCGGAAAGTCCGAGGCGACAGACACAGGGTGAGTGAGGACGGGAACCGCCGACTCAAGGAATCCGCCACCACGTTGTCCACACCCCTGATGTGTTGAGCAGAAAGGGCCACCAGATGACACTCGGCCCAACTCGTAATGGCACAAGCCACCAAATTCAGAGAAAGGCAGCGGGTACTGCCCTGGTGGTTGATGTAGGCCACGGTCACAGTGTTGTCCGATCTCACCAACACGTTGCACCCCAGAAGACGATCCTTGAAATGGCGAAGAGCCCGCTCCACCGCCGACAGTTCCCTCCAATTCGAAGACCGGTGCGACTCCGAAGGGAGCCAACGTGCCTGGACCGCCCAAGGACCCAGAGTAGCACCCCAACCGGAAGCACTGGCGTCCGTCGTCAACACCAAGGGGGGCGGAGGATGGAACCACATGCCCCTCGAAAGATTTGAAGAATCCAGCCACCACTGGAGAGCAGACCCCAAACCCGGAGACACCGGAACAGGAATCGAGAAGTCCAGGACCGGAAAGGGCACCCAACGCTGAACATGCCACAGCAGAGGCCGAAGATGAACCCTGGCCCAGGGCACCGTGAACACCGTGGCAGACATGTGTCCCTGAACCACCAGCCACTGTAGGAGAGGAGCCGACTTCCTGGAAAGCAACTTCCTCAGCAAGGACTGCAGACGCAGAAGCCGGGACTCCGGGAGAAAGACCTTGCCCAGCACTGAGTCGAACACAGCCCCAATGAAGGTCCTCCGAGTAGACGGGTCCAGGTGACTCTTCGGTAGATTGACAAGGAAGCCATGGTCCTCGAGCGTACGCATGGTCAAGGAAAGGTGGACGGACATGACCTCCGAAGACGGAGCCTGCAGCAGCCAATCGTCCAAGTAAGGAAACACGGACACCCCCAGGAGATGGAGATGAGCCACCAAAGGAGCAGCCACTTTGGTGAACACCCTGGGGGCAGACCGGAGACCGAAAGGAAGGACGCAGAACTGCCAATGACGACCATCCAGGCAAAAGCGCAGGAACTTCTGATCCTCCAACGCCATCGGGACATGTAGGTAGGCATCCTGGAGATCCAGCGACGTGAACACCCAACCCTCCTGGATCAGGGGAATCACCTTCTGCAGCGTCTCCATTTTGAAAGGAATTTTCTGAACAAACAAGTTCAAGGCCCGAAGATTGATGACAACACGGAACCCCCCCGTGACCTTCGGAACCACAAAAACAATTGAATAAGTCCCCAGGCCACGTTCCAGGGCGGGAACCGGGACAATCGCCCGTTTGGCGAACAGCGACCCAACTCCCTCCAGCAACGCCCGACGGCGAGCAGGGTCCGCAGGCAAAGAAGTCACCACCACCCCCGAGGGAGGAGGAGGGGACAGGAACTCCATCCGGTAGCCCCGTGAAAGAACATCCAGCACCCATTGGTCCGAGGTCGTCACCAACCAAGCATGGAGGAACAGCCGCAGTCTCCCACCAACCGCGGGCTGACCACCAGCGAGAACGGGCACTGGAGCGGAGCAGTCAGGAGCGAGGAGCACCCGACCCACCATCCGGCTGGGGCTTCTTCTGGAACCTCCGAGGAAAGGACCTGCGAGCACCACGCTGGCCCCGAAATGAGGACTGCTGGAACCTGGAAGGCTGTCGAAAGGACCTGGCATTCGAGAAGGACGACCCCTTCCGAGCGGGAGTATGACGGAACGACAACGAATGCTTTCTCTCCTTGAAGACTGTATGGAGCTTGGTCTCCAGGGCGTCCCCAAAAAGAAGAGTACCAGAGAAAGGCAACCTCAAAGCCATAGAACGCTGCGCAGCATCCGTCTTCCAACCTCTCAGAAGCAAGTTCCGACGGGCAGCCACCGAGGAACCACAAGAGAGTGCAGCAGCCCTGACCGAGTCAAAAGCGATGTCCGAAAGGAACTCAGATTGACGCTCCATAGACTCCAGCAAGTCCGGACAACCGATCCCCTCCTGCATAGCAGAGAACAAAGTCTTGAAGTCAGCCAGCAAAGACTGCGCCACATATGCACCATAGACACCAGACCGCAGCGCTAAGTGAGAGCCAGCATAGGACTTCTTCAGAGCAGAGTCAATCTTTTTATCAACGCCATCCTGTAGGATATTATCATCAGCCATGGAGGGCCGACCAACCAGGGAAGCAACCACAGAGTCCACCTGCACCGAATCCGGCAGGGCAACCTCCAAATCCTGCAAAGGATACAGCTTAGACATGAATCTAGGCACAGAAATATGGTCCGGGTCCTTCCATTCCTTAAGGAGGACATCCATGACAAACGGGTGAACGGGCATAGAAGAGGACGCAGGCCTCCGAAACTGCGGCAAAACAGCATCCTGGGAAGTACTGGGCACAGACTCCACCGGGAACCCCATATTCTCCCGAACATGGCAAAGCAGATCAGGCATCAACTCCCTCGAAACGTACTTGCCCTACAGATCCAATGCACCCAAAGTAGTCTCATCAGAGGATGCGGAGGAAGAAATATCCGAATACAGGGGAGCAGCCTCCCCAGAGCGACCGCCTGCCCCCTTCTTGGAAGTCTTGAGACTGGACAGAGTCTCCAACAGCAGGCGTTTCAGGCGCCTAGAGCCCCTCGGACCAGCACACCGACCAGCAGGTGCAGAATCCCGACTGTCGGAGGAGGAAGAGGAGGAGGAAGAGGACCGAACAGGAGAGACATGCTTCATCTTCCTACGGTGTTTCCCCATCATAAGCAACGTCGTCAAACACAGGAAAACAGCCACACGTGAAACACAGCAACACCAAAGCGTCACAGCACAGACTGAACTCCAGGCCAATAAATAGGCATGAAAACACTCACCCCCGCAGCTGTAGCCACTGTGAATCCAAAAAGGAGGGGCAGAAAGCAGCCTCCCAGCAGCGACCAATGAGGAAATCCAGGCCCGCCCGGAGCCAATGACGTCATCAGGAAGTGCAAACAGGAAGTGTCATCCCGGCTCTCAGGAGACCGTCAGGGAACCCGGAGCCCACCCGGGCGCCCCACCATGCCAGACGGAGACAACGCAGTGGAAGCGACATCCGGAAGCGTCCCGCTCCCACACTCGGACTCCTCTCGCGTCCGAGGACCTCCCGACCCTCAGGTCACAGGAAACACCGCCTACCCGGCTCCCGCCAATCAGGGGCCGACAGGGAGGAAAGTGAAGAGAGCGCGTCCCGCCCACAAACACCGGCAAGTGCGGGACGCGCGGGCAGCCGCCGCCCCTCCCAGCAGCGGTCCGCCCCTCCGGGAAAGTGAATGAAGACACGGAAATCCACGGGGACCCGAGAAGCCCCGCAACCCAGGGTCCCCGTACGGAGGAAAGCACAGGAAGCCCAGCAGCCCGGCTTTGTAAAGGTCCCACGCCGGTCCATGAGCACCCCCAAGGCCCCGCCAAGGAAGACACCACAGGACTCCAGAAGCAGGTAAGTGCCCGGCACTCACCCCAGCGTAACCCATCAGTATTCCGACCGACAGGAAACAAAACAGGATTTGCTTCTGGTGGTGAGGTGTATTATAGCACCTGATAGGAGGGTGGGTGGAGTCTAAAAAGCGTTTCCTGTTTTGTTTCCTGTCAGGTGGAATACCTCATGTGTTATGACTGGGTCGAGGACGAGGGACGTAGAGGTAATGGATGGTTGTGGTCTCAATTTTCCATCTATGCGGTGCACAATGGATATGGACACACAATGGAACCAGGGCTTCACTGGTTCATGGATTAGGGACGCGTCTGTGACTTAACACGATGAAGTGTCTGTTACTATAAACAATAGGAAAATGGTTCACATGGGACAGAAAGTAGAAAAGATGGCTACAGCCAATGGAACCAGACCTAACTCAGTAGGTGCAGGTTTGAAACTTCCATGGCCTTTAGGCACTAGTGAAGGGTGAATATGGGTCCCCTTGGAGCATGGGGTGGGTCACGGACAGTGCAGTCACAACAGTGCTGATGAAGGAAAGTATCCATGCATCTTCAGCAGTCCAGAAATGCTTCTCTGTTTTCCGTGTCGCTTTCTAGTCCGCTACGCTTCATGGATCTCTTAGGACCCAGGCCATACTAGATTAAGGGTTGGCCTTTCCCTGGCAGATATAGTGTCCCTATTAGGATCATTTAGGGGTCTTGCACCTTAGTACTCATGTTTGCGTTGGATTGGCTAGCCAGGACAGGTGTACCCAAAGTAGCAAACTGATTGAGGTCTAACATTCAGAGGCATTCCCGACTGACATACCAATGTGGAGCCATAAATGTGAACTTGAAGCCCACTACAAAACACTTCTGGGTCAGTAGTATTTACGGCAGTATAAGAAGTGGCGCACATTGTTACTCACGGTTATGTTATTTTATGTTCTTTTTATATAATTTTACCACATATTTCAGTGGCCCTGGGGTGCACTACCTGCAGGAATGAATATACTTTAGCAAACAGCAAGATTTTTAGGTACTTTCTTTGTAAAGCAGGAAATTCAATGCAACTTGATAGGCTGCGGATTCCAAAGAATGGAAGGGTGAACGTTTCCTGAATGTTTGTTTATTCGCCAATTCAAATTCAACGTGCTCTGCAGTAAATATTAAAACCCAAATGTGGCTCAGTTCTTTATGCTTGTTCTGCGTGCAGCTCGAGACACCTATTACCCTTTAAGGCTTTACCCAAGCATCAGTCACAGGGGTTCGATAACTTGAAACCATTAATCACAGCTATCAGTGCTAATAGTAATCACCATGGAACATCAAGTAAAGCCAGTTCTCACCCACCTCAAAGTGTATTTCAAGATTCAAATCAATCCACTTCTGGCATCAAATTGAATCATACCAGGGTTCAAATACTAAGCCTCTTGTAAGAAAGATATTAGAGCTAATGCTTATAGGACGAAGCAAAGCTGTTTCTTGGTATGTATGACCTTTGAAGTAGCTTTGCAGATGCAGGCACGAGGGTAGTCTGGAGTTGCTTGTAATTATTCCCCTTGTCGAGTCTCTTCAATACATTTCGGCTGCTTTCTGAATTCACTTTTCTGATTTCCTGCATCCTGTTACCGTCTCGGGAATTCTTCATGGATATTTTTGGACCATTGGGCGTAGCTATTCATGGTCCGGTGATGTTCTAGCCGAGAAAGGTGAGTGAGATCTTGTCTTTGAAGTGGATAAAAAAAGATATTGCTTGTTTGCTTTCTGACTGTTTGTGAAAGTTGCCCACCTCCCTCCTGTGACAGGTCGCCGGGGTTGAATCCTATCTTGTAGTGCTTACATGGTGAATCCTTTCAGCTGTACTCAAAAACTGCTGTGATGTAATTCAAGTGCATTTTTTGGGGGGTTGTTTTTGGCCTCTTCCCTCAGCTCTTTTTCCTTTCCAGCAAAGCAACAGCTGTTTTGTTTTGCTCTTTTGTCCTGTGTTTTGTTTACCTTTGTGTGGCTTTATTATAATTTCCGATTTACACTCACGTTATGCAGTGCAGATATGGGTTAGCTTTGTGCATCTTGGTCATTTACATCAGGCAGGGTGTATTTAAAGTAATTTGTACTGCAACTGACATCTTTGCTGTCTTCCCCCTTACTGTTCTGTTCTACAATCTCTCTTACTGAGTCCGGTCTGAGGTCTGCTTCTAAAATTGTTCATCGTATGCTGGTGTATTGGTGATATACAAAAATGTATAAATGCTACCACCTAAGTCTTTTCACGTTACCTCTATGAAGTACACTCCATCTGATTCCCAGTTCCCTCCTTGGTACCGATCTCAGCAATCCAAAATGCACATGACCAGTCCTGGGCATGTAAACAAACAAATGAAAAGCGTGTAAACCACAAAGAAGTATATGCAAGCGGTCTCGAATGCTCGACGTTCAAACAGGAATCCCCTTGATCTAGATACACTACTGCTACTATTTGGTGGTTACACAGCGAATGATGGTTTTTACACGCTGACACCCGTGATGGTCCGGCATAAAACACTTCTTGATGGCGACTAGATTATCTATAGACTGATTCTGAAAGTTGAAGAGTCCCTAGTGATAAGGGCTAACGACTGGTTGATACACAGCTATCATATGTAATAAACAAATTATTTTTGGGAACGAGTGGATTCCATTCACCACATTTGCGGAAAGGCGTGAACATATTGGAAACATTACTGCATATATGCAAATAACTTTGAGCAAGTCTAACTTATGTACAATGTCCCCAGCGCCTAGTGCTTGATGGAACGATTGTTTATGGTGCCTGGTAGCGCTGACTAGTTGTAGTCCCTGAGAGTATTATATCCAAGTGACTTATTGTGATGCTTTCAGTTAGAGCTGTAATGATTGTCTGTTATCATGTTAGACGTTAGCAACATGTCTGTGGTGATGACATACTGTACTTTGAAAATTCTGATCAATGCAGTGGGAAAATGTTGATACCTAGGGAAGACATGCTGGGCAGAATATGCAGTGGCTCCCTGGACCACTGTCTGACCCACCTCTAATCCTCTTCCTCCCTATGCCACACGCCACAATTGTTAAAGGGGAAGCTGTCCCACAGGAACAGCTTACTCTTTGCAAGTCAATTACCACCCAGGTTGTGTGTTGGTAACTGATCAATGGTTTAAAATATTGATGTGTGACATTCCAAATCGCAAATAGGAAGTGGATGCAATTCTCACACTCCTTCCCAACCGCACATCGCAACGCGTCATGAAAGTTGCTTTGCGAAGTAAGTTTAGGACACTGCTGCATAGCTATTAGTGAATAACAAACTTTGCAACTGCAAAAAGCTTCCGACCTTCAAGCATTTCCACTGCAAGACCTTTTTAGCACATCAGGCCTTTTGTCACATGCTCTGCTTAATTTTTGTTTTATCCCATCCTTCCAAGGGAAATGTTTAACCTTCTGGCAATAAATAATGGAGATATGCCTTTTCTCACTGAAATATGGTTCCATGAGCTGTCAGACCTAAATCTCACAACTGCTTCACTAAATGGGTATACAACTGTTCATCGAGGGCCAGGTGGAAAGAGAACAGCTTAACCAACCTAGGATTTCTATTGTCTTGAGATATTACATTATCGCTAGCCTTAACCAACTAGTCTCTGGTTAGAATTACCAAAAAGACCACCATTTTGGTTATTTAATCATTCTGATAATAAAACATGAGTGGTGTTGGGGTTTATTCATACAGTGAGATTCGACTCACTGACACTTGACTGGCGTGTGCCTGGTGTCACCGTTGCAGCCGTCTGCTCCTGTAAAGTTTCTGGATCTACTTGGACCCCAGACTGCATGACTTTTGTCAAAGCAAGGATACAAATGTTTCCTTGATAGGAGCTGTGCCTGAAGTGAGGAAGACTTTTTTTCTGGCACACCTGCTGGTTTTTCTGGTGGGAACTGCTGGTTCCTTGCTTTCTGCTAGCCCACTCTCACTCTGCCACCTTTTTTTTCTTCACAATTTCCTTTCATACAAATTTGGTGTTTTGTCTCCTGGAGATCTTGAGTGATACCGGTGCTTTTCCAATGCTCGTGAAACCTCTGGCTCAGTTTATTGGGTCATTTGTCTGCAGTACAGTACCCCGTGTGCGTGGCGGATGCACAGTTGCCTGGACCAGCATGCACCAGGGTGCCCGTGTAACTGGAGCGTGTGTGTGGCTGGTAGCCAACAGATGACAGGCCTGAACTCTTTGAAGACTGATAGTTCTGAAGCAGCTGCTGCAAGGTGGGAGGCGCATAAACCCCTGGCATGATGCCCTTGACCCTGGCATGATGCCCTTGACCCTGGCATGATGCCCTTGACCCTCAGTGCTAAGTCAAGGTGGTGTCGCTGGGATTCCTTCTAAGCAACGGCCTCGCTCACTCTTCAGGCGCATGTCCGTGCTGTGTAGACCTCCTGCTTCCAGGCACTTCACTAGCTGGGAAAGATTCTTCCATTTCTACAGGAAGCGCTTTGTTCTCAAGTTATAGCTGTTAAAAGTCTCTATTTAGTACTTTCGAAACTCTGCACTCCTGAAACCTCAACAAAACAACACATTTAGAAAGATTGTGCGCTTGATAAAGTTCCAACACATATTACCAGGTCAAATAACATTGTTGGAGGGAGAGTTGTTAGGGGCAACTTAACTTGAGGTGGGGTGCGCAGGAACGCTCAACTAAAATGAAGGAAACAAATGTGTGAGTCATGGAAACTAAGCCAATAGGTTTAACAAATTTATGTAGAAGGCGCAGCTTCAAGAGAAAGGCATTAAAATACAAAATATAGTGACCTCGTATTCACAGAGAGCCACACTTATCAGAAGGCACTTTTATATGACTTTCAATAGGACTCAGAAAGCATTGACATCGTTAGAAGAGAGACACTTCAGAAAATGCAATATAAGGTGTGTAGATTGAAACCTCAAAGAAACATTTGTAGATGCAAAATGAAAAACATAATTTAGATCAAGGGAAATGTTCTCAGAATGCAAAACACATTTGGTTTAAAATGCTGAAAATACGTTTAAACATGAGAGAAACTGCTTTGCAATTATAATATGAGTATTAAATTCTAAATAAGAAAACACCAGTTTAGAGACAAGATAGCATATAGAGCAAATATATCGGCCAGTTAAATTGTATCTTAAAAAACAAAAAAAACAAGAGCTCTTGGGGAGCACCCACACCTGCCTGTTACATCCTACGTTGTACCTATGTCCATTGTACCTACGTCAATTACACCATGGGTCCCTGTTAGAAGGTGGTTCTAACACTATGGGCCGCCTAGATTTTTTGCTTTTTGAGCACCTAATTGTTGAGCTTTTACTTTGGGGGGCCTCATAAGTTGGGACTCACCCACAGTGAACTCCAGCTGTAAGAGACTCCATGGGGATTTTACTGGTGTCCCCCTGGCTTGACCAGGCCACTGTGCAGCAGATGGAGTAAGGGACACCGGGCTGGTTACATGCAGACACGTGTACATGCATGTGCACACGTGTAGGGGCTGCGCAGGGGAGATTCCTAGTGTGTGCAGTCCGGGAGCAGCTACAAGATGAAGGGTGTGGCAGGACTTGTGCAGAATTGGGTGGTGACATGGAATAGGCTTCATAGACTGGGAAGGAACATGCCAGGGAAAGTCAGTGCGTGTTACTGTTTTTCACTTTAGTATTCCCCTATGGGGATGTGGAGTTCATGTGCTAGATTAACTTTCATAAGGCCTACAGATTCCAGACACGCACTAAAGTCCACAGTAGCGGATGTGAAAAGGAGTATTCTGCAGAGTCCAAAGTCATATTTGTACTGCTTTTAGGTCATCCAGGAATGTCACATTTCTCTGAGTCAGTCATAACCAGAACCAGGCTGAGGGCTGACCTCAGCTGGATGGATTGATAACCTTTCTTCCACAAGCTTCTTCCTGTCAGCCCCCTACTCAACTTTTAAAAAGTGCTTGCACAGGAAGAGAAGCTTTCTCTGGGGTGTGGTCTGCTGAGGCGGGCGTGCTGGAGCCTGGCAATGGGCAGTTGGAAGGAGGAACCCCCTGACTGCCCCCCAGGACCCTAAAAGCGCCAGAAGTAGAGCCCAGGACCGGTGCGCAGAAGCAGGGGCCTCTGCGCAGGGAAAAAAGAGACCCAGGAGGAGAGCCAGGCAAAAGGCTGGCTCAGGGAGCCAGTGAAGACCGCTCCCTGCAAAATGCACCCTCTCGGAGACCCAGAGGGCAAAGGAGAGTGCTCCCAGTGGCCGAGGGGCGCCACCAGGAGCAATAAGACGCGAACATGGGGCAGATCGGATCCCCAGTGGCTGAGATATGGCCCACGGAACGTAGGCGACTTTTGACCCCTAAGAAGACCGACAACGAAGTGTGTGGGGCTCCGCCACCGGTCTCAGAGATCCCCCCCGTGGTGGGTCAGGTCCCGGGGGCTGCCCCCAAGGGGAAGGGAAGCCGGGGAGCGTGAAGGTGCCCCTCAGAGGGGCCAGGAGACCACCCTGGCCCCCACCGAAGATGGAGGCGGGGGAGCACAATCGCGCCCCCCTGGCTCCCGCCCAAAAATTAAGCCGGGGAGCGCCGTTGGGCTCCCCTTCAGAGGGGCGGGACCCGGGACCCCATCCCCGGACCCCGAAGGCAAAGAGCGCCGTCACACTCCCCGTGAAGATGCGGGAGGCAGGGGTGCCAGGAGGCCACCCTGGCACCCGGCGAACAAGTGAAGACGGGGAGCGCAGGCACACTCACCGCTAAGAGAGGAGGAGGGGCCCAGGACCCCATCCCTGGGCCCCAAACTCACTGAGGGGGCCTGGGAGTCCATCCCCGGGCCCCAAAGCTGGAGGGAGGCGGGAGGAGTGCCGTTGCACTCCCCCGATGTCCGCTGGACCAGCTGGAACCTCCGTGCCTGCCCGCCGGTGTGGACAGACCAGAATGAATGTGCCAGCTCCCGCGGCCGCCCACGGAGGTGCGGTCCGTGCTGGGAGCCGGCCAGAGCAGCCGGGGGTTGCCTCCCCGGGCTACTTGCCTGCACGGTGGCCTTGCGGGAGGTCTGGGTGGGACCGGACCTCCCTGAAGAGAGAGCAGCACTCACCTGCAGGAGCAGGCAGGGTGGGCTCCCCAAGCAGCGATGAATCCCCTGGGGGTCCGGGAGGGACCCGGCCCCCCACCTACGAGCGGGATGCGGCAAAGCCACCAGCGAGATCGGGGCTCCCCCAGATGCAGCGGGGGAGCCGCTACTTCAAAATGCAAGAGTTCCCATAATGCCTTGCAGGCCAGGACTGACCTGCAAGGGCAAAAAGCAGCCTTCTCTGCTTGTGGTGACCCCAGGAGGACGGGGTCACCTCCACATGAATGGAAAGGTGATGGGGGAGCTGCTGGAGAAGCGCAGTCTCCCCCCAGCACGAAGAGACGTCCCTCCCTAAGAGTCCTGGGGAGGTTAAAGGAATAACCCCACAAGGGCTTAGCCAGCATTTATCAAATTCTGGGCTGGAACGTTTGTTCTATCGATGAGGGTGTATTGCGAAGTGCATCATGGAGTTAAGGGCTGCGTTGGCGATGTCTGGAGAAGGGCATCCCCTGGAGGTGAAGAGGTGTAATTGCACCGAACTGCATTTACTAATGGTTATTTCTTTTAGGGGGAGTGATGGTCACGTGTTTAATGTGAAGTACAGGATAAAAGTGATGTCCTAAACAAAGTGGGGTTATGTTGTCAGACATTCCTGCCAGGGTGTCTGACTGTATATGCGTAATCCTGTCATTTCATCTGTGATGCCTTTAGGGGCTGTAATTGCAATGCATTCTAATGATACCCAAATGTGATGGGTACTATCATTCTGAAGTGATGCTTAAACATGTATTCTTGCTGCTGCGCTTAGGTGAAGAACGCAGACTGCTAGCCCTTAAGATGTAGATGTGCATACTTCATGGTCATTAGGAAATGCGCAGTCAGGGTTGTGTGTCACCAAGACAGTGTTACCTAATTTAAATGATTGTTGATATACTGGGGAGGGGTCGCCACTGGGATGGTGCCAGCGCGCAGGGCCCTTGCTCCAGGTTATGTTCAACTTACTGCATTGGGGCAAGATGATGTGCATACATGGGAGTGATGGTACTAGACCCCACCGCCCCTGCGGGAGGGATGGAGATGTGATGCAATGTCACAAAGTAATTCCAACAGCTTATGTATATTTGTAAATTGGTGCATAGTATTGAGTAGTGTGTGTGTTTAGTAAATGTACTCTTACTTTTATAGAGCTAAGTACAGACTGGACAATCAATTATTGAGTGTTATTTTTGCGTATCTGCAAATGGCGAATTCTAGCCCACACCACCTCCCTTTAGGAAGTCTCAGACTGCTCTGCAACGCTACCCTCTGAGAGTCAGGTGCTACAATTGGGTGTTTGGTTCCCAGTGAAGGACAAATGTACTCCTGTTATTTGTGCAGACCTCACAGATGCTGACTCGTTTTCACATTTATCAGAAGTGTCACGCTTATCCTACTAAATGCAGATCATGGACTAGGTCAAGGGTTATGTTCTAAGGCTAAGCACTCGTCTCAAGTTGCATAGGGGAAGCAGAAAAAATGTAATGTTAGGAATAAAATATATAGCAATGTCCTGGTTGCCACATCCATCTCCCTGGTCTGATGATCTTGTGGTGGGAACAAAAATGTAATGTAAGGAATAAAATATATAGCAATGTCTTGGTTGCCACATCCATCACCCTGGTCTGTGTGGTGGGAAATTCCCTGTTCTCATGGTCAGACGTACCCAGGATGTGGTGTGCTATATGTAGACAGGGTAGAGAGAGAGAGACACTGAACTTTGAGACACTGAACTTTTCGCACACGGGAAAGGTGGGCGCTATCCAGTCTGGAGTAGTATGCCTCACAGAGAGAAGCTGGCTGGGAATATTAGTCAGACAGGCCTAGAGCCTGCTGTTTAGAATATTGGGTGCAGAACTCTGGTCAACTTATCAAAAGGCCTACAAATTAGGCTGGCAGGGCAAGGATAAGGGTCTCATACCTCAGGTGTGGACAGAGTGGGCCTGGGGTACTATATGATAAAATACACCCTGCTTCAACACTTCGCTGGCTGCAGGTGAAGTAAGGGTTGTTTTTAAGACTGTCTTAAGCACAAGATATTCTGTCGGCACTACTTCTCCTGTCTCGGCAAATGCTTCTCCTTGCACACATCTTAATTCGCCCTGCGCTGTAGCTTATTAAAAAAATATATAATAATTTTATGTCCCCTATATGTACTTTTTGAGCCCTGGTGGTAGGTCACTGTGTTATTTGGGCCCTAAACTCTACAATGACTTCCCTATTCATATCTGTCGTCTCCAAAATCATTTAATCTTCAGGAAAGTCCTGAATAATTTTTTACTCGGTGGACTCCACTCATTTCATAGGCTTACCTGCCATGGCCCATCTCTTTAACTTGAAGGTAATTTGGTTCTATGGAAGCCAAGATTACCTAAAAGAGTGTACATTGTATCTTATATGTAATAAGTCAAATCAACCCAAGCTCCAATGTCTCTTTCTCTGTCAGCCATATCCCCCCCTCAACCCTTTTATTTGCTGCGGAGTGTTGCTCTAATCCATCCGAGCCAAGATATAGGAGCAGTATTGGCAATTAATTTGGTTAGTTCTGTTGAGTCTTCACCTCCTGAAGAGTCAGTGGATGCGGGCATTCCTAGTTCCATGATTAATACGTCATGCAGGTTTTTAATCAACTGGGCCTCTGGCAGTCCGGGCAGCTCCAGGCCCCACACTCCGTCTCTGCATCTCCTACAGGTTACAGCAGCAAGGGGCTCCAGGGATCTATGCCTAGCCACAGGCTGAGGTTGAGTAACTCCATGCAAAGGATCTGCAAGTCCATGGAAAGTGTCTTCTGGGTTTCAGACCATGTAAAAGTTACTAGCTTGGAGAGGGAGGGAGATAGTTTTCATCTAAGTTTGGGAGTGCTAAAACAATACCTGTGGCAACTGAACTTCTGAGGCTGCCCGTGGCCCATGCAGGGGGCCCCCATAAGAGGGCGGCCACCTTAGTGCCACATGAGACACAGACCCGACGGGCTAGTGTCTGGACCTCCAGGGTCCGGAACTCCATTTCGTTATTTCTGACGCTCCGAGTAGGCGGGGCCAGGTATATTTACCTCCCCCGCCCATCTGGCAATCCTTTTGCGCTGAGGTTCCACGCCGTCCTTATGGAGGAATGACCGCGTCCCATTACTCCTTTGGGCGCTTGTAAACCTGAGCAACCGGGGACTTGCCTGGATACGCTCCCCCCCCCTCAAGGCGCATGAGTAAATGGGTGGACTGGTGGTCCACAAGATGTATGGGGTAGTCCCCCAAAATTGTTTCCACGATTGGTTAGGCCATGGTGCAATTTGGCTCATCAGGTGGGCAGGTAGCAGAGGGGCTGCCTGCCCTTGGATCGCCCTTAAGTTGACCCACCATGTTGGCATATTTCTTATGCAAAGTAAACCTGCAGCAATGTTTTTTCCAACAACCAATGTTTCTTGTTTCTTCTTTATTATGGTATTGCTGTGTTTGCGGGTTGGGTGTGTTGCCGATATTGGCACTATGATTTATCCAAAATTCAAGTTCTTCTCCCAGTGAGGGGTGCATCTTCCCTAGTGCTTTTCGGGGGCTTCTAGAGTAAGGAGTCTAAGGCTAGACAGGGAGGGGTGTGGCGCCACGGCCAGGGCAACTGACGCTGGACGCTGGGGATCACGGTTCGATCCCCGGCTCCGGCGGCAGGGGTCTGCCCAGCACCATGCGACTCTGGGCAATAGCTTGCTTAGTCTTCCCAACGGCCCCCAGCGCCGAGATACCCCTTCGGGGGTTATTCGTGCGCTATACAAGTACTGGATTTATATTTACATTTACAACAGGTCAAGGGGTGTATGTGTGCAGATACCAAGAAAATTATACTAACTCTGTTCGACAGCCGGCAACAAAGGAAGAGGTAGAGGAGTGGGTTTTACCATAGCGAAGAAGACCCAAAGGGAATGAATGGCAACCTCCCTCCACCCAACAGGCAAGACTGGTTTTGCAGAAGGGTCATGAGCAGGAGGTGTGCAGATTTCATGGCCTGCATGACATCTGCACATGCCAGAACCCCCTGGCAGAGAAGCGCCATATGGTACAGTCATGCACACCAAATTCAAATGGGCCTCAGCATTCACTCGTTGAGAATGTTTGGTCACACTGAAACACGCACATCTAAAGGACGTGCTGCCCACAAGTCCAACACTTGACAATAGGCAAGACACTCCAGCTATGGAGGACTGGATGTACCTTTTTTTTTTTAGAGAGTTTTATATAGCGCGAACTTGAACCGAACCGAATCAGTTATCAGAGCGCTTTACATAGCACCAGTTACGTTACATGAGGACACACTTTCATTTTTTTTTAGGCACGGGGAGATTAAGTGATTTGCCCAGAATCACAGGGGGGTTTTGGCGTCGTTACCGAGACTCGAACCAAGTTCCCCAGGTCCGAGGTCGAGCGCCTTAGCCGTTAGGCCAACCCCTCTCTTTAACATGGAGGCACAGTTGGCAGTCTCCCCGCGGGTGGGGGGGGGGGGTCGGGTAAGAAGGCCTGTGCACTTGAACTGAACCCAACTGTCAGAGCTGCTGACATTGGAACTGGGGAACCGGGTTCCAGCCTCTGCATTGGCCCAACATCCTGTGATTCTGGGCAAATCACATAATCTCCCCATGCCTATAAAAAATGAATGTGTAATGTAATTGGTGCTCGAGTAAAACGCTCCAAACAAAATCCATTCGTTTCGAGTTCGAGCTATATAAAATTGAAAAATAAAAAAATAAAAACTTGAACAACATTGCAATGAGCACCAACACAATCCCCCACATAGTGTAAGATGTGTGGCAGTAACCACATCTCCGGGCGGTTGGAGGTACACATTGAGTAACCCACTGTCAACAAGCTCTGCTGAAGAATAGTAAAGTCAAAACGTGACGCACGTCCGGGGAACGTGCAGAACGTCAAACGCGCTGAAGGAAAAACATTGGGCAGGCCAGGAAATAAACAAAGAGAGCAGCGGTGCTGCACGTATTTTCCATGTTGTACAGAGGACTTTAGTCTCTAGACGGACCTGATTAGAATGATTTGTGACATTAATGTTCAGAGCGCAAAATGCTGCGCCTCAACAACAGGAAGCAAGGTGTCTGCGCCTGCTGCACCTACCACAAATACTATCTCACAAGAATCATTCTTAACAACGGAAACTCGATATGCATATAACGGTAACCTGAAGTTACAGTCCATTTCAAACCTTCGACAACGAGCTCAAAAATGCGTTGAAATAGTCCTCTGGCTGTTTTTGTGGACTAAAGAACAATAAACCAGTAGGAACGGCCAAATACTGTTTATTTTCTCAGAATCCCTCACAGACTCTCAACACCGTGGTAACCTGTGTGCCTACTGCCAGTCTGTGCATGGTGTGCGACCAACACACCCCACACCATTGTCATCTGAATTATCCAAATCCAGGGCACCTGTGGGCATCAGGTGTCTGATTAGCCTGTACCGATCAAACCAATGGCACACTTACTTCAGACACATTAAGGTGTGCAGTCAATAAAACCATGGTTACCAATCTGTAGCCTTTTTTTGTAAAACCAATGTGGCCACTTCCAGTCTAAGATGGCCGACCGAGAGAGTTCCATTTGCACGTAGCCCGAATCACAGCAGTGCGAGGTGTGGCGCCGCGGCCAGGGCGACTGATGCTGGAATCTGGGGATCATGGTTCGATCCCCAGCGCCGGCGGCAGGTCAGCCCAGCACCATGTGACTCTGGGCAATAGCTCGCTTAATCTTCCCGACGGCCCCCAGCGCCTAGAGACCCTTACGGGTGATTGTGCGCTTTACAAATGTGGATTATTATTATTATTATTATTATTTCTCTTCGCGAACAGCGCTAGACACCTATTCCGAATGTAAGACGCCAGATGGGTCTACTAAGCCAGCTAAGCAGGACAGAGGGAAGAGTTTCAGCCCTCTTTACCGGAATACCACCTTGGGTATTGCAGTAGAGCATTTGTCTGAAGGCAGACAAAAACCGAAATGGCTATTGTAGAGTCCTCTTTGTGTGCAGGAAAGCCTTAAAATTGTGTTTTAGCTGCAGGGTGTATGTCTGGACCGACATCAATATCTTAAGTATTAGGACGAAGTAGGATAGAAGGTAGTAATGGTGTCTAAGGCCCTCTCCCACCTCAGAGTGTGATATCTCAGCACTAACAATATTTGAAACCTGCAAATTCTATTGAACACTAAGTTGATTGTCTTATATTCCTTAGGATGGCTGCCAACTTCGTCCGATCCACGAGGAAGCTCAAGCAATGGATGATTGAACAAGTGGACAGTGGGAAGTACCCTGGTCTGACCTGGGATGACCCGGACCATACCTGTTTCCGTATTCCCTGGAAGCACGGGGGCAAGCAGGACTTTCGCCATCATGAGGACGCTGCCATTTTCAAGGTGTGTTGCTGTGTGGTGAAACTGCAAGGAGCCTGATTGGTGAGCTGGGGTGGGGCATCGGCTGCAGGCAAGCATTGCCAGAACCGGTCTAGACCTATGGGGAAGCAACTATGGGCCAGCGTGGAGAGCTTCAGTGTATTAGTCTTCTGTGATGATGAGGAATGGGAAACGGTAAGAAAGCAGATGTGAGGCAAGGGGTGATAAGGGAGATGCGAGGGTAGTTAACAAAGAAGCCATGGACGGGTGATTCGATCAGGGCGTCGATCAGACTTGGCATCTGTGGGCTAGAGTGGCGTTCAAACCCAGCATGTAGCAGGTGGGATCAGATGTGGGTTGGGGTGGTGAGTGAGAATGTATCAGTAAAAAAAATATCAGGGAATAGGCATAGGACATAGTAGTGAGATGACGTTATTCATTGTAGTGAGCATTGAATGAGCCAGCAGGAACAGATCAGCCCAGTAAGCAGATGTCAGTCCAGGGGGTGTGCAGGAGTGGGACAGAATGATGATGTGATAAGGCCAGGTTGGGGAAACAACTGATCATCAGATGTTTTTCAGAATGGCATAGCAGGCGTTAGCTAGGATGATGCACAGATATAGTAGGCATGTGACCAGATGTGGTACTGGGTGATAGTAGGTGTGTCTCAGCAGTTGTTTTATTATAAATGCCTTAACCGCCCTGACTCACATCAGAAGCGGACGCTCCCTCACGCTGCTCCCAGCCCCACTGAAGCCTCCATCTGGTATCGTAGCGCTGTTTTACTCGCTATTGCCAAGTTAATTGCAATTGTAGCGCTAGACTGACATAGAGCGCGATTTTGAATTTTTACTTGCTCAGTTGTGGTTAGATCGTCTGTATCCCCACGCAGCTCCGGTGTTTATCTTGCAGCCATTTCTGTTGTTGTTGTCGTGCCCCCCTGGCCGGATATCCTCCACGCACCCGCCTCCCAGCTGCTCCTCCCTCCCACAAGCTTTGTAAGCGCCGCTCTCCCCTCTGCAAGCTGTGACCGCCCTGACTCACATCAGAAGCGTACGCTCCCTCACGCTGCTCCCAGCCCCACTGAAGCCTCCATCTGGTATCGTAGCGCTGTTTTACTCGCTATTGCCAAGTTAATTGCAATTGTAGCGCTAGACTGACATAGAGCGCGATTTTGAATTTTTACTTGCTCAGTTGTGGTTAGATCGTCTGTATCCCCACGCTGCTCCGGTGTTTATCTTGCAGCCATTTCTGTTGTTGTTGTCGTGCCCCCCTGGCCGGATATCCTCCACGCACCCGCCTCCCAGCTGCTCCTCCCTCGCCCCTCCCCTTCCACTATCCACATATGACAGATACTTTTGCGCGCAGCGTTCACGCGCAGCGATCGCGCCCCTTGCGCGCCAAAGGTAAGCCCGTCTACGCCCGTCCGCGCCTGGACCGCGGCCAGCGCCAGACCCCCTGGCCCCCGCAGTACCCGGTCCACTATACTCACATACGATACCGTGACTCTCCTCGCCCTCAACCCCGGGCGCACTCCACAATGCTGCGAAGCCACCCCAGGACGTACCCACGGCCCATTCGCCTGTCTCACCTGCAAGTTCACCTGCTCCGAGACCCTCACCAAATACACTTCCTCCAAACATAGCTCCGACGCTAACCAACTGAAATGCATCCTGCTGAACACCCGCTCAGTCCACAGACACGCAACTGAACTCTGGGACCTACTCGACACTACGTCACCGGACATCGCCTTCCTCACAGAAACTTGGATGCACATGTCATCAGCACCCGACATCGCTATAGCCATACCGGACGCTTACAAGATCATCCGAAAAGACCGCACCAACCAAACAGGAGGAGGCATCGCCATCATCCATAGGAACACCATCAAAATCACGACCAGCTTCGACGATAATCTTGCAACCGCCGAACATCTCCACTTCCAGATCCACACCGACCCTAGGACCACACTTAGAGGCACCCTCATCTACAGGCCCCCAGGAACCCGCACTCAATTCAGCAATGACATCACTGACTTCATCACCCCACATGCCCTCGCCACCGAGAACTACATTCTATTAGGAGACCTCAACTTCCACCTTGAAAACAAACACGACAGCAACACCAACTCCCTTCTGGACAACATGGCCAATCTCGGACTCGAACAACTTGTTGACACCCCCACCCATGTAGCAGGACACACGCTCGACCCTATCTTCACCTCCAGCAAGCACATTTCCTTCGACCGCACCACAGCTCTCCATTGGACGGACCACAGCTGTGTTCACTTCAGCTACAAAACCACCTTGACCCACAACCGCCCACAACCCATTCCTCGGAGAAACTGGAACAAAATCACCTCCGACCAACTCCTCACATCACTCAACCAAAACACTCCCACCCTCTCTTTGGACCCAAACGAAGCGGCCAACCAATTCAAGCAATGGATCACCCACAGCGCCGACGAATTAGCACCCCTGAAAAGGCACCAGATCAACTCAAGCAGCAAAAAGGCTCCCTGGTTCAATGAGAACCTTAAAAAATCCAAGAAGCTATGCCGCACCCTAGAGAAAACATGGAGAAAAAACCCAACCAACGACAACATGGCCACCCTCAAGGCAGCCACCCGCAAACACCACCAACTGATCCGATCCACCAAGAAATCAGCATTCAAGGATCGTCTCGATAACAACACCCACAATAGCAAGGAACTTTTCAACATCGTCAAAGAATTCACCAACCCCGCCACAGCATCCAACGACATCACTCCCTCCCAAGACCTCTGCGACGCGTTATCCTCCTTCTTCTACAACAAAATTGCCGACATTCACAACAGCTTCGACAACACTCCTTGCGAACAACCCTCCCCACCCCCCTCAGACCCTACACCGTCGACTAACTACCTCAGCGCCTGGAAAACAATCACCACCGAAGACACCATCCGCCTAATGAACTCCATCCACTCTGGCTCGCCAACCGACCCTTGCCCCCACTACATTTTCAACAAAGCTGACTCCATCATCGCACCCCATCTCCGTGATGTAATCAACTGCTCGTTCAACTCAGCCACCTTCCCAGAAAGCTGGAAACACGCCGAACTCAGCGCCCTCTTGAAGAAACCCACAGCAGACCCCTCTGAACTTAAAAACTACCGACCCATATCCCTCCTCCCCCTCCCCGCCAAAGTCATTGAGAAAGCCGTCAACAGCCAGCTCGCCGCCTTCCTTGAATCCAACAACTCCCTCGATCCCTCTCAATCCGGATTTCGAGCCAAACACAGCACCGAGATCGCCCTCATCGCAGCAACAGACGACATCTGAACACTACTGGATAACGGAGAAACAGCGGCCCTCATTCTACTCGACCTCTCCGCCGCTTTCGACACAGTCTGCCACAGCACCCTTATACAACGCCTCAGCAACATCGGCATACAAGGAAAAGCCTTGGACTGGATCATCTCATTCCTCGCCGGGAGAACTCAAAAAGTCCGACTTCCCCCATTTAACTCGGAGGCCACTGAAGTCATCTGTGGAGTACCACAAGGATCATCACTCAGTCCCACCCTCTTCAACGTTTACATGAGTCCACTCGCCTCCATCGCGCGCCAACACAACCTTAACATCATCTCCTACGCCGACGACACCCAGTTAATCCTTTCCCTCACCAAAGACCCTAACACCGCCAAAACCAATCTTCACGAAGGCATGAAAGAAGTAGCCGAATGGATGAAACATAGCCGCCTAAAACTCAACTCAGACAAAACGGAGGTGCTCATCCTAGGATCTTCCCCCTCAGCCTGGGACGACTCTTGGTGGCCTTCCGCTCTGGGCACAGCACCCACACCCACAGACCACGCACGCAACCTGGGCTTCATCCTAGACTCCTCTCTCTCGATGTCCAGACAAGTCAACGCAGTCTCATCCTCCTGCTTCAACGTACTTCGTATTCTCAAAAAGATCTTCCACTGGATCCCCCTCGAAACAAGAAAGACTGTCACCCACGCACTGGTCACGAGCCGACTGGATTATGGTAACACACTATACGCCGGAATCACAGCAAAATTACAGAAAAAACTCCAACGCATCCAAAACGCATCAGCTAGACTCATATTGGACATCCCTCGCCAAGATCACATCACCGGACACCTAAAAGAACTCCACTGGCTTCCCGTCAACAAGAGAATTACATTCCGTCTTCTCACCCACGCATACAAAGCCCTCTACAAACTAGGACCCGAATGCCTCAACACACGACTGTCCTACACACCCACCCGTCAACTAAGATCGTCCAATCTAGCCCTCGCCGCAGTCCCACGCATCCGAAAATCCACCATGGGTGGCAGATCCTTCTCCTTCCTGGCGGCCAAGACCTGGAACTCACTCCCCACTCACCTCCGCCTCTCTCACAACCACATCTCCTTCAGAAAAGAACTTAAAACCTGGCTATTCGACAAAAATTGAACCCCCTTCCCCAAGCGCCTTGAGACCCTTTGGGTGAGTAGCGCGCTATATAAATCCATGAACTTGAACTTGAACTTAAGATGTTGGTGTGTCAGGTAACCTTGTGCTGTGCCCCTTTCTGCACTGGCAACGCAAATTATTTTGTCTAGGTTCCCCAGTTCCTCTGGAGTAATACCATCATATGCACACCAGTCACAGGTCTACCTTTGTATACCTCATCAGTGCTGTCTCATATTTACTGTTTTTTTATATTGTGTCTTTTTGAAAAAATAATAGCATATTCCAAGTTTCTAAATAAAAATGGGTCAGCAAGAATGACTAGGAACAGGCTGGGGTGAAGCGATTGAATGAGCCGGGCTGGAAAGAAGCCGCGAGATGTTATGGTGGGCGTGAGCAGGCATGGGACCAAGCAGATGTGGTCTCGAGGGATGTGCAGGCATAGAAATAGCTGTCGAGCCGTCCTGGGGAGCAATGTGTGCCACGTGGGAGAAGGGTGGCACTGCAGGTGAGTAGGCAAGTCCAGGGAGGGCAGCAGTTGTCTTTCCCAGGTGCTGAGCAGATTGTGGAAGGAGGTCCTTCCTTCCATGGTGCAGACATGAGGGGTGGGGCAGGTGTGGGCCTATGGCTGGGGAAGCGAGTGACGTTGAATAGCCAGGATGACTACTGGCTGTGCGCACGAGGAAGGGGGTTGGTTGCCTTTGGTGTCACTTGTGGGAGGAGTCTGATGTTACAGCACAAGAGGTAGAGGGCCAATCACGGAGCTGATGGATAGGGAAGATCTGTGACAGTTCAGTTCCATAGTTGCTAGAAGCCGCTGTGAAGCCCACGCATAAGGCAGTGAGTGTTCAGTTAATCGGAGATTTGCATGCAATTCGGTATTTTTCTGTTCCATTGCAAATCTTTTCATGGTTCTTTACACTCTGAGCCTAAAAACCACACTCCAAACTATATGTAGATAAAATATTACACCCACAGCCTAATTTAAATGATTCAGAGACAAGAAGGTCAAAAGCAAAGCAAAGTGATAGACAAGTTCTGTTGAATATCGCAAATAAATTGCCTTGTACAAACCCAGTTTTCACACATTGCTGCCACAAAAGTGAATGCTAAGTCGCCGGTATGTGTGAACGCTACAGTAAAAGCCACCTCCTGAGACCGGGTGATCCTTGGGACATCACACAGCTGCTCTAAGACAGTTCGGCTTTCCCTAGAGTTTCTAAATAAATGGAGGGTGGGGATTTTCATTTTATTAGGAATTAGCATGTCTCTGTTACGTGCAAGACCTGCCATTCACTTGAATTTTTTTTACCATTTAAATAATGATGGTGAAAAAAGGAGATCATACAAGGACCAAACCCTGGATGAAGACGAATGGAAAGGTCAGTCCATTCCATGTGCAGTACACAAGGCCTTGCCTAGCAGCTCTGTGTGGTGGTATGGCGGCACCATACGCTCTTAAGGTGCCCCAGGACCAAAGCTATGCAGAGAGGAGAGGGAGATGCTCCAGAGACTGGGCATCATGTGCCAGGATCAGTGAGGTGCTGGGATCCTTCATAGACCCGGGTGTCGGTAAGTGGTTAAAGGGGATGTGCTCAGGTTCTCAGGAGCAGTTAAAGGCTCAGAGGTTAAAGGGAGAGATTGTAGGAAGCAAAGACGTCATTGGTGATCAGAGGGTAGGCTTGGAGCAGTGGGGATTTGTTTTGATGGGTTAGGCAGTAGTTGGGTGTGAAATATCAAGTGGATAATGGAGGTGTGTTTACTGAACAAGGGGGGTGAAAAGGTTAAAGGTTTTGTGGCAGAGGATACAACAATCTGAGGTTACTGCAGACCGTTCAAAGGTTATTGGCTGGGTAATGATGAAATCTGAATCTATGGTATAATCGAGGGCGAGATAGTGTATCTCTGAACTGAAACAAATGCGGATATGGGTTTGTTGTACTCCATGAAAACTGCATCCATCCCACTCCTGCTGGGGTCAGTTCCTCATCTCTCCTCACTCCACATCTCTTCCCTTACATCAGCCCAGACATATAATAAACACAACCCTTCTAACCTGACCAGTACCCTCCAAATCCACTCTCCGTATTCCTGAGATAGCAGCTCCCCTTTTTTCTTTATTCCTCGTTCACTGCCCTACTCTAACCTTCGATATGAGGCGGCATCTAAATCTCCCCATCAGAAGGGCCATCAGAAGGGCCGTCTGTCGAAGAGTCACTATGATTTGGTAATAAGTATCAACAACCCACTCTGTGCACTCAACGTCCTTTAAGCCAAACTAGTGAACCTCATTGTGGACAAGAGATCACCCTTAACCCCTCAACTGCCTCCTTCAAAAAAGAAGTCAAATCTCTTCTCATGACGAAATTCACTTGAACATTGAATCGGACTCTCAGAACAACCAGCTGGAACATAAGACATTATTTCAAAATACTTTGTTTCTTTTGTACATTGTCTCTTTTGTTTAACTACCTCGCTTGTAAAGCACTCGGATACCCGTAAGGGTCATGTTCGCGCTATATAAAATCTGCAAAATAAATAAATAAATACTTGCGACTGTCCTGAAAGCACTAACAGCCTGATTCATGTACGGGCCGTTTTGCGTGTCCCTAATAGCGATCAATAGCGACTCGCTATTGAGGAAACGCAAAACGGCATTCATGTACTTTTCGGAGAAAAAATAGCGACTCGCATGCGGGCGCTAAAGCCGTTAGCGACCCACAAAAAACGCAGAATAATCGCTATTTCCGGCTACCTGCGATCGGGATTGCGACTCGCAATCCCGATCGCACGAGATTGCGCTCGCAATCCCGATTGCACGGGATTGCGAGTCGCATTCTCGCGGGATCAGGAAAACGGGAAGACGCATTCCGAGCACCGTGATGACATCACAACCAGGAAGCAGCCAAATCCCACCCCCAAACACCACAGTGACGCTATCAGTCGACTGTCCACGACGGAAAGCTGCCACCAACCCGCCGTTTGCGCATCCCGACCCCGCCGAAATAGCGACCGCTATGTCAGACGACCCGCAGCCCGGACCCAGCAACAGCGCTGGCCGAAAGCGCAAATTGAAATTTTCTGAACAGGAGCTGGAGAACCTCATAGAGGGTGTGGTGGCCAACCACGACCAGCTGTTTGGTGCAAACTCCCGGAGGGTCCCAGAGCAGGAGAAGAGGAGGATCTGGGTGGGGATTGCCGCAAGCGTGAACTCTGTGGGAGTTGCGGACAGGTCCCTGGAGGAATTAAAAAAGCGGTGGTACGACCTCCAAGGGCGTGCCAAGGAGAGGGTTGCGGAGCGCCTTGGTGAGGCATCAGGCACCGGAGGTGGTGGCCCGACTGTCCCACCCAACACCCCCCTGGAGGACCGGGTAGAGGACACGTTGGAGAGGGAGGCGTGTGTTGGCGTCACCCCTCTGGACTCCTCCCGCCCCACCCAAGACACCCAAGGTAAGTGGCATGCGACTGCGACCCTGTCCCTATGACCGCCCATGACCAAATAGGCTCACTCATTGGCCCTTAGTCATGCCGTGCATCAGGAAATGCCCTGAAGCATTGTGGGAGACGTAGTATGTCCACAATGTAGTACTACCACAATGCGGCCCGAAAGGTTCCAAAGTGCGCAAATACACAGCCACCCAGGGAATGACACCCAGCATGCATGTAACATCTGCACGTCTGACAGTCACATGCACCTAATGAGTATCCACTTACCCTCACAGGTGCAGGAGATAGCAGCGACAGTGAGAGGCTGCTGATCGACGAGGAGGCCCAGGAGGAGGAATCCCTACCTGCTACCCAGCCACCAGCCCCTGCGCCAGCGCCAACACCAGCAGCCAGGCCACCCACCTTGCCTGCTGCATCCGCCTCAGGCCCACCGGCTGCCAAGGCCAGGCCACCCACCTTGCCTGCTGCATCCGCCTCAGGCCCACCGGCTGCCAAGGCCAGGCCACCCACCTTGCCTGCTGCATCCGCCTCAGGCCCACCGGCTGCCAAGGCCAGGCCACCCACCACACCTGCCGCACCTGCAACACCAGCTGCTGCAAGACCTGCAGCTCGTCCACCACCATCTGGGCCAGCCACATCCGCTACACAGCGGCCGACCACCAGGAGGGGCAATGGCCACTTCCACGCATGCATGAGTGTGGAGCGGCGCATGCTGCGTTTACACCAGCGCCAGTCGCAGCAGCAAGGAGCCATCCAGCTCCAGCTGCAGAAGATCGGCCGCAATGTGGCGGGAGTGGGCGAGAGGGTGGACCGCATGACGGCGGCCATTGACCGCATGACGACGGCTATGGAACACAACACTGCAGCGCTGGTGAAGCACCGAAGTGTTGCTAGCAGGCGCCACCACCAGTTGCTGAGCCGGCTGTCCACCTACAGCCGCTCCAATTATGCCTCGGCAAATGCCACCACCCTGCTTGCGCGCCGCTCCTTAACCCAGCAGCACCAACTCGTCCAGTGCTGCGAGGATATTACCCGGGTGCTGGAGCATTTGACAACCGCGGTCACCGCACTGCACGCACCTGTGATTCCGGCAATTGTGGGGGGTGATGATGCTAGTGAGGGTGCCTCTAGTGTCAGCAGCCACTCTGCCACGCCGGCCCCCCCACCTAGGCGCAGCGCAAGGGCTGCCCCACCTCCAGCTGCCCAGGAAGAGGAAGAGGCTCCCAGGCGCCTGGGAATTGTGCGCCGGAGGCGCCAATGACATTGTGTCAGGGACACAGGCGCAGGCTGAACTTAAGCCTGCCATGGAGCGTCTCATGCAGTATGCATGAATACTGCTTTTTGTATATAGTTGTTACGGAGACCCATTTAATTTTTTTGTGATTCAAACAAATACATTTATTTTGGTGCACACATACGCCTTGTGTAATCATTACAGTTTGCATGCAATTGTGATATGTGGGGTGGGGGAAGGGGGTGGGCTAGAAATTGTTAGCTGTGATGTGGTTGCGACGTCTGTGGCCTTCAGCTGGGTTCTCCCCGCGTGCATGGTGCGCATGTGCTGGTGGCCGGTCGTCCCCCTCAGATTCACTGCCTGAGATGTCAACTGGTATCCGGCGCTTGGTTGCAATGTTATGAAGCATTGCACAGACAGCCACAATGCGGCAGCACGCTGCAGGACTGTAATACATGGCCCCACCTGTCTTGTGCAGTATACGGAACCTGCTCTTGAGCAGGCCAAATGTCCTTTCAATACAGTTCCTTGTCCGGATGTGCGCAACATTGTAGCGGCGTTGCTGAGGTGTGGCAGGGTTGAGGTAAGGGGTCAGGAGGTATTCCCGTAGGGCGTAGCCACTGTCACCTGAATGAGAGGAGCAGATGTTGATTGCCTGTGCAGCGCAGTTACTTCATAGCAATGTGACATTGTCGACAAAGTGTACTTACCAAGTAGGTGTCCTTCCCCAAACTCTCCCCTGATCAGTCGTGTGTGGAGTCCGCTGTGCCTGAAGATAAAGGAGTCATGGGTACTCCCTGGGTACTGGGCCACAATGTCAGTGATGATGGTCTTGGCATTGCAGACCATCTGTATGTTGAGGGAGTGGTACGACTTCCTGTTGCGGTACATATACTCCGTGGCAGCTGGTGGGCAGATGGCGACGTGGGTACAGTCTATGCAGCCAAGGACATGGGGAAAATGGGCAACATTATAAAATTGTAGTTTTGTGAGGTCAAAATCCTGTTGGCTCGTGGGAAATGTGATGTGCCGGTGGAGCTGGGTGAGCATGGCGTCAACAAAAGTGTGGAGGCAGCGTGACATGGTGGGCTGGGAAATCCCCCCAGCAGCGGCTACTATGCCCTGGAAACTGCCGGATGCCAGGAGGTGCAGGCTGCACAATACCTGCACATGTGTGGGCACAGAATTGTTTCGCCTTGTTGGGTGCTGCATGATGGGGTCGAGTTCTTGTATCAGCCAGGTGATCATTTCCCCATTCAGCCTGTATTTAGCATAAATCTGTTCTCTGGTTTGCCCCAGCAAGGTGACCCGCTGCCGGTAAATCCGTGCCTGCCTCATGCGTCTCCTCCGTGCTGCTCGCTGTAGCCTTCGCCGCCTCACCACCATGTACATCCCAGGCATTGTGGAACGCCTATTGCTGCTGCTGAATGTCCTTATGTGTGATTGGTCAGGCCTGGACCTTTTGGTGATTGGCTAACAGTTTTTCAAATTTTGGTTAATCATGGCTTTTATGGTTACCACCTGCTTTGAGTTGTCCTTAAATTGCGCCGCGCTAATGTGCGATTTAGCGATTTTTCGCTAATGTATTTCTTTCATGAATGCCGATTGAGACAATATTGCGTTTCGCTATTCAATTCGCAGATTCCGTGGTTGGTCGCTATTTCATTATCGCTAATGCTCGACTTCCCGGAGTCTGCGACTTTTACAGCGTAATCGCTATTCCGCTCGCTATTATTTTTTAGCGATTTCGCTATTTCGTACTTGAATGCCGATTCCGTGTTTTGCACCCGCAATTGCGTTTTCGCAGCCATTGCGGGCGCTATTTCGCTTCATGAATCAGGCTGAAAGTCTTGTGTTACATTTCTTGGGGAAGCTCTGAAATGTAAACCCCTGGCAACCGCCAGACTGCAGAGTAACAGAGAACCATGCCCTTACTAAACCACAATAGCCCTCACCAAAAAAACACTGAAGACCTTCTTCAAGAATATGAAGACAATAGCCTTCAAGACTGTATTAAATACAAGAGTATGAACAAGTATAACTTCACATCGTATCAGTGTTGTTCAGAGAAAATTAAACCTATTGATTCAATTCCTATTAAATTACATGCCCTCTACTGCCTACTGAGTGACAACCTAATTGTGATGACTCCAGAAAGTAAGAGCAGATAAGAAATAAGCAAAACTCGGATACACAAGAAAAGGTCGAGATCAGAGACGTGGTGAGTGTGGCACACCCGACAGGGGCACCTAGGGCTGTGATGCAAGGTTGCGCCTTTCAGGTCTGAAGTTCTGCATTGAGGACAATTAAAGCAGCAGTAATAGCAACAATTTGCTCACAACTGCTTGATTGTATGGTTTCTGTACACTCAGTTCACTCACCTTATTTGTGTTCCCTGCACCTTTGTCTTGTTATCACTGCCTTTCTTTCATGTTTTCTCCATCATCACCTGTGAAGAAGCTCCTGTGTCTGTTTCATCCAAACTTAATAAGAAGTCACACTCCCCAGTAGCGTCTCCTGGTGCTCCTGAGCTTGGGAAATGTCTCGGGTACTCCATGGTTCGTTTACCGGTGCTACCTATTGGAGCATCAGACTTACTGTGTCCCTCTGGTATGTGCGTTACCACTACTGTCCCACTTTCCTCCTCATAAGAATGCATAGGTTTGAATTCATTCAAGTCTCAGTCCACAACTCTTATTTGGCAGACAGTATGGTTTAGCTCTGGCACCCACTTATCTAAACCTCTCATACCACCTTCCTGGACTGTAACAAACAAGTTACTTACCTTGGGTAATGTCTTTTCTGGTAGAGACTCCAACCTCATATTCCTCACCTCGTGTAATTTCCCCAGGGGCCAGACAGGATCAGAAAACTTTCATGGCAACTCACTCACGCATCGGTAGATGACATCATGAGGCTCCACACGTTAAGTCCATCCCAAGCCAGATATGCTTTCTGGGCCACTACATCTGCACTAACTCTTATTTGAAATCAGAATATTTGGCAGTGCTTTGCCTTCCAGATTTTAATTCTATTAATAGACCATGTGGGTCCATTCCACAGACCGTGAGTGGAGGGTGGGTCTGTGAGGAATCTGCAGTTAGATAGAGCCTGTACCAGAAAAGGCATTACCAAAGGTAAATAACTTGTTCTTATGGTAGAGACTTCTAACTACAGATTCATCACTATGTGAACATACCAAAGCAGTTCCTGCACAAGTGGTGTGTCTTTGGAATGGCTCAGACTAGGAAATCCTGAAGGACAAATCGGGTGAAGTGCCAATCCTGCTGGACCTGGCATTCGGGCAATAATGCTTTGTGAATGTGTGGATGGACGTCCACATAGCATCCCATCCTGGCATACGTACAGAAGTGGCACACCGTGCATCAGTGAATTCAGCGGCGGCCAACATGGCTCACAGTTTGGGGAACGGGTGCTAGGGTCGCAAGTGGAGGCTACAGTTTGATGTTGCCAGTTGAGGATGGTCCCGCCTCGCTGTTCCTGCTCTCCTGTCTCCAACTGCAGGAATAGGAAGCAGGAAGCCCGGCTCCCTCCCCTAAGCCAATCACAACACTGCAATGCAGCACCGTGACACAGTGCTCAGCCAGGGGTTAGAGTGGTGTGCATGTTATTCATGCAGGCTGTAATGCAGCCTGCATGGAGAACAGGGAAGTGCGCATGACTGGTTTGGGAGGTCCGAGAGGGCCGACCAAACAGTCATTGCTCACTTAGGAGTAGGCAAACCAGCAGCTCGCCCGCCCGCAAATCAGCAGGACACGTCATGAAGCATAAAAGGATAATAACTTAAAACATTATCATTTTATGTTTCACCCCTTAGTGCATTGGTGGTCACCTTTGCTCTGATGGAAAAAGATTTCAAGCACTCTGAGGGCTGCTTTTATTTGCCAGACCATTGCAGATCTTTATGCTGAGCATCGAGAGATGGTTCTCTTTTGTACCGCTTTGCCTTTTTTAGCTTCCTAAAAACGGACAAAAAGTTAGTCGTTCTGTCGGTGAACTCTGGTACTATCAACATAGAAGCTATGTATCGCTTATGGTCGAGTCAATGAAGCTGTTCCTCTTTGAAGGGAAGAGACAGTGCATAAAAAGCCAGCAAGGGAATGCCACCTTTATGCAGAGAACAAGTGTGTCCAGGGAAGAAAGATGTATATGGTGTAACTGCGGCTAATCCCTGAAGTTCACGCAATCACCTGGCAGATGTTATGGCAATGAGGTATGCCGTATTGATGGTTATGAGGTGCTGATCACAACTTTGCATCAGTTCAAAGGTAGTGTACATCAGATAAGTAAGTACCTAACTATGGTCCCATTGCATCATCACAGAAGCTGTTTGGAGGAAGCTGTCGATCAACCCATTCAAAAAAAGCATTATAACAGGTGACTTAAAGAGGGATGGATGATCAGTTAAACGTAAGACAGCAGAGAGGGCTGAAAAGTCACTTTCAACTGTTGACACACAAAGTCCTTACTGGGATAAGGAAAAACAAAACTAATGAAAATCTGATAACTGTGCATTCAGCTGTTGGAAGTCACAGGAGTAACACCAGACAACAAACTTCTCCCAGCATCATGGTAAACAGATTTAGTAGATGAAGACCTGGCTGCTAAGATGACACCGAACAATTGGAGAGGAAGGTCGAAAGGTATCAACTGTTGCAGCTCAATCTCCACACATAGAGGGGAAGGTTATGCAGGTTCAGGTGCAAGACTCAGCCCTGCTGCAACAGATCCTCCCTAAGGGGTAGGTTGAGTGGAGGACATATACTCCGTGTCAGATGTTCCTAGTACCACAATGTCCTCGCCCAGTCTGGGACCACTAGGATAACCTGGGCCTGGTCTCTCTTGATCTTTGTCAACACCCTGGGCAGGAGAAGGAGGGGCAGAAAGTCATACAGGAGTCGAGAACAGCAATGGTGGCAGAAGGCATGTATGTGGGATGATGGCCTTGGAAACTCCAACACGCAAAGGGTTCAACACTGAGTGTTTGCTGCAATGGCAAATAGTTTGAGCCAGGGTTCTCCCCACCTCAGAGTGCAACTGCCTTTGTGATCTGTTCAGCAATGTCAGTTGAGTTTCTCCGCCCTGCTGTTTAAAGATCCTGCCAGGTGTTGGACGATCAGGGAGATGCCCTCAGTATTCTGCCCCTTTCTTGTGGCTTACGACCTCTTGTTACAGGACCCACGACCCCACTCTGCCCTGTTTGTTGCAATAGTACATGGCGGTTGTATTGTCCGTGATAATGTGCACCTGTTCCCCTTGATGACCTGGAGGAACGCTTTTAAGGCAAAGCAGAGTCCTTTGATCTCCACCTCTCCTAGATGACCTCCCCAACTCAGCAACAATGCATCTGTCACAGCCATTAGCTCTTGGTCAGGTAGGGAGACTGGGTTGCTGCTGGCCAAATTGCGGTCGAGCAGCCACCTCTGCAGATCTTTTACAATCTACTTTGATTCCTCAATGTAGTCTAACAGGTTGCTTTGATGCTGAGCCCACTGAGACTTCAGATACCACTCTAGAGCCCTCATGTGCTGCCCAACATGTTTCACAAGCAGGATTCAGGAGGCCAAGAGGCACAGAAGCCTCTGAGCAGCTCTCACTGAGACCCAGGTCAAGAGGTGAAGCATTGGGATCATAGCTCATATTTCCTTGACTCGTTGCGGTGGAGGAATGACACAGAAAAGCACTGCATCCAAGAAGGTGAGTCTTTGTGAAAGAGTCAGGTGTGACTTCGACACTTTAATGAAAATCCCAACAATGTCAACAGTTTGGCCAACGTCTGGACGTGGTTTACAACTTATTGAGGCAAGTCCACGTTTAGCAACCAGTTGTAGAAGTATGGGAAGATTTATATTCCCAATCTCCAAGGATGGCCTGCAACCACTACCATCGCGGTTGTGAGCACCAGATGGTAAACTAGTAAGACCAATCAATCAATGGGGAGGGACTAGGGATTTGAAGGTCTGTTTCATTCCCCAGGGTAAGTACGAGGTTTATCAAAGAGGAAACAGACACTTGTAACACTAGGCCATTGGTCATATAAATTTAGAGTAACCTCAAAAACCCTATGCAAATGTGGTTATTGCGGTATATATGGTTCGTCCGCCCCGCATATGGGTTGTTGGCCGTTATCATTGGTTACTCCAAGTTAGTGATGTTGCCAGCCTCAACCGGAGGCACCTCTGGCTTATAGTGCAGTGTCCAGAGAAGAAGAAAAAGTGGTGTGTCAAAATAGAATTTCGAAAAAAGGAAGAAAGGTTTAAAAGCTGAAAAATCACCCTGAATAGTTTTATTTAATGGTGTGATTTCCAGGTTATTAAAAAGATCTGTTACTACTAGGTTGATCGAGTAACTAGATCATAGTAGTTGAAAAACACTTATTGCACAAACGTCGACATGTTTCTGCTCTGTCGGCCCACAGGGGTCTATAGAGCATTCGTCAGGACTCACAGTTAAACAGACAAACAATGTTCGGATTACTCACACCTTTTGTGTTGTGTTACGTTAATAACCTGTATACTTTGCAGGGTATTGACTCCTCCGGTTTCTGAAAAGAAATAGGGAGAGAAACATCGAGAGAGACACACTGATTGCAAAACATCCTAATTTAGGCTAGTGCAAAGGGTAGAATAACATTATTATTCATTCATTCCTGAAAATTCATCTCTAAAGTGGGGAGGGTTTGGTAACCGGGTAGAGCTTTTCGCGCTATAGACAGGGTAATGAAATTATGTAAAAAGCACATTCTGCAAGGGTGAGTTTTATCTAGTACGCGCTGGCTTATTATTTAGCAAGCATAACGGGTAGGTTATTTTAAAGAAATGCAGCGCATAGAGCTCGTGGAAAAGGAACTCGTGGAAAGGAACCTATTAAGCAAGATGGGCGAGTTATTAAACGCAGCGCATTCTCGTACCTTGTAAACGGAGAGTACTCGCTTGCGTCGGGGGGCCCTCAGGACTCAGAGCTGTGTTTAAAATATATCGTGTTAATAAATATTCCGTATGGTCACCTTACCGAGATTCAGTGGAAAATGCTGCGTGGCTCCGCCATTACCCGCGTGTGCTTGCAATCACGTCTAGTGCTGACTCTGCCCCCGGAAGTTCGTGAATCCGGCTGGGCAGGCGTTTTTAAAGAGGCAGGCACTCTAGGCTCACGTGTTTGCGGACGTATCTGGATAATATGTTTTTTTAAACAAAACTTTATTACTTGCATCAAGGAGAAATGGAATTTTGGCGAGTATTGTTTATTTTCTGAACTAGGCAGTCTCTTGTATTCTATAGATGGTACGTCATTTAGAAAATTGGTGCCACGGAATGGAATCATTAAGGTCGTTTTCGTAAGTTCTAAGACGTTCCACCCACCTCTGTTCTTTCTCAAATAATGTTCTTTCACATCTTTGGGATTTATCGGTTAGCATTTCGATTACTGACCAGTGGATGTCATCGCAGGAATGACCTGCTTGCACGAAGTGGGTACAAAGTTTGGTGGTATTCTTTTTTAATCTTATATTACTGCGATGTTCGCCAATCCTTGTTTTTATTTTTCGACATGTCATCCCGATGTAACGCTTGCCGCAAGGGCAGGTCACTATATAGATGACATGAGTCGAATTACAATTAGTGTGTTGGCGTTGCTGCCAGAGGAGGGTGTCAGAAAGCTGTAATGTTTTTGTAGCAGTTGTAGTTTTACATGCTACGCATGACCCACACGGATAGTGTCCAGTTACAGGTGACATAGTTATATCCCTGGGCAGAATTGCTTTCAATTTCTTTGGCGGCGGTCGAGTATGTACCAAGACATCCTTGATGTTCTTTGATCTCCTATTGGCAAACCTTGGTCTGGGCCAATCAAAATGTCCGGTGTGAAGGATATGCCAGTTCTTGTTTACTAATTTCTTTACTGCGTAAGACGCCTGGCTGAATGTTGTCACACAGGTAGTTAGATCAGGTATTATTTCTTTCTGAAATGTTTGCAGGAGGCATTCTCTCGGTTGATTGGTAGCTCTTTTTTTGCAGAGTTTGATGGTTTTCTCTGTATAGTCTCTCTGTCTCAGTCTGTCACATAATTCATTGGCTTGCAATCTATAATCTGAGTTGTTACTGCAGTTCCTCTTTAAACGCAGAAACTGGCTGTAGGGAAGATTGTCCCTCAATGGTTTGGGGTGAAAACTTCTATAGGACAAAATGCTGTTTTTGGCCGTGGGTTTCCTGAACGTTTTCGTGTGTAACTCATTATCCTTTACGAATATGGTTATATCAAGGAAATCAAGGTTGCAGCTGGTGGCTGTATGTGTGAATTTTAACCATGGGTCAAGGTTATTGAGCCAGTTCATAAAAGACTGTAGGTCCAATTTTTTGTCCCAAATCAAGATGATATCATCAATGTATCTCTTCCAGTATAGAATACTGGAAGAGAAGGTGTTGTTCACATTGATTATGTTGAGTTCTTCAAAGTGACTGACATAGAGCCCCGCCACCGAGGGAGCGAAGGCGCTCCCCATGGATGTTCCATGGATTTGAAGGTACATATCATCTCCAAAGGCAAAGAAGTTCTCCTTCAGTGCTAACTTGCAGCACTCTAGGATGAAATGTCTTGGTGTTTTAAATTCCCAATCTTTCGAAAATAAAACGTCTTCCAAAACTTGCATAGTATCGTTTTGAGGCAGACTAGTGAAAAGGGCTTCAACATCCAGGCCCACAAGTAGCATTGTTTGAGGATTGAAAGGTTTTTTGTCTATTTGTACCAAGAGATCTCGTGTGTCCTTTAAATATGCCGGTGTTTGTTGGACAAGAGGCTTTAGGAATTCATCGGCAAATTTGGAGAGTGGTTCTAATATTGAACCAATGCCCGAAACTATCGGACGACCTGGTGGTGGGCTTCTGTTTTTATGAGTTTTTGGCAGAGAATAAAAGTAGGGAGTAATAGGTTCCTTTGCCATCAGAAAATCTGCCTCCTTCGGTGTAATCCAGCCTTTGGTCTCTGCTTCATTATGGAGTAGACAAATTGCAACATAGAAAACCCTACCAAAACCTGAGCAAAAACGAACGCTTGGCCCTGGAAGCATTAAAAACCAATGATAAAATAGTGATCAAGCCAGCGGACAAGGGGGGTGGAACTGTTATCTTAAGCAAAGAAGGATATGACTCACAGTGCTTAGCTCTGCTATCTGATACAAGGTTTTATCTAAAGATTGACTCAGACCCCACTGAAAGACTCAGGAATACCATTTCGATTATGGTTAATGAAGCAGAGACCAAAGGCTGGATTACACCGAAGGAGGCAGATTTTCTGATGGCAAAGGAACCTATTACTCCCTACTTTTATTCTCTGCCAAAAACTCATAAAAACAGAAGCCCACCACCAGGTCGTCCGATAGTTTCGGGCATTGGTTCAATATTAGAACCACTCTCCAAATTTGCCGATGAATTCCTAAAGCCTCTTGTCCAACAAACACCGGCATATTTAAAGGACACACGAGATCTCTTGGTACAAATAGACAAAAAACCTTTCAATCCTCAAACAATGCTACTTGTGGGCCTGGATGTTGAAGCCCTTTTCACTAGTCTGCCTCAAAACGATACTATGCAAGTTTTGGAAGACGTTTTATTTTCGAAAGATTGGGAATTTAAAACACCAAGACATTTCATCCTAGAGTGCTGCAAGTTAGCACTGAAGGAGAACTTCTTTGCCTTTGGAGATGATATGTACCTTCAAATCCATGGAACATCCATGGGGAGCGCCTTCGCTCCCTCGGTGGCGGGGCTCTATGTCAGTCACTTTGAAGAACTCAACATAATCAATGTGAACAACACCTTCTCTTCCAGTATTCTATACTGGAAGAGATACATTGATGATATCATCTTGATTTGGGACAAAAAATTGGACCTACAGTCTTTTATGAACTGGCTCAATAACCTTGACCCATGGTTAAAATTCACACATACAGCCACCAGCTGCAACCTTGATTTCCTTGATATAACCATATTCGTAAAGGATAATGAGTTACACACGAAAACGTTCAGGAAACCCACGGCCAAAAACAGCATTTTGTCCTATAGAAGTTTTCACCCCAAACCATTGAGGGACAATCTTCCCTACAGCCAGTTTCTGCGTTTAAAGAGGAACTGCAGTAACAACTCAGATTATAGATTGCAAGCCAATGAATTATGTGACAGACTGAGACAGAGAGACTATACAGAGAAAACCATCAAACTCTGCAAAAAAAGAGCTACCAATCAACCGAGAGAATGCCTCCTGCAAACATTTCAGAAAGAAATAATACCTGATCTAACTACCTGTGTGACAACATTCAGCCAGGCGTCTTACGCAGTAAAGAAATTAGTAAACAAGAACTGGCATATCCTTCACACCGGACATTTTGATTGGCCCAGACCAAGGTTTGCCAATAGGAGATCAAAGAACATCAAGGATGTCTTGGTACATACTCGACCGCCGCCAAAGAAATTGAAAGCAATTCTGCCCAGGGATATAACTATGTCACCTGTAACTGGACACTATCCGTGTGGGTCATGCGTAGCATGTAAAACTACAACTGCTACAAAAACATTACAGCTTTCTGACACCCTCCTCTGGCAGCAACGCCAACACACTAATTGTAATTCGACTCATGTCATCTATATAGTGACCTGCCCTTGCGGCAAGCGTTACATCGGGATGACATGTCGAAAAATAAAAACAAGGATTGGCGAACATCGCAGTAATATAAGATTAAAAAAGAATACCACCAAACTTTGTACCCACTTCGTGCAAGCAGGTCATTCCTGCGATGACATCCACTGGTCAGTAATCGAAATGCTAACCGATAAATCCCAAAGATGTGAAAGAACATTATTTGAGAAAGAACAGAGGTGGGTGGAACGTCTTAGAACTTACGAAAACGACCTTAATGATTCCATTCCGTGGCACCAATTTTCTAAATGACGTACCATCTATAGAATACAAGAGACTGCCTAGTTCAGAAAATAAACAATACTCGCCAAAATTCCATTTCTCCTTGATGCAAGTAATAAAGTTTTGTTTAAAAAAACATATTATCCAGATACGTCCGCAAACACGTGAGCCTAGAGTGCCTGCCTCTTTAAAAACGCCTGCCCAGCCGGATTCACGAACTTCCGGGGGCAGAGTCAGCACTAGACGTGATTGCAAGCACACGCGGGTAATGGCGGAGCCATGCAGCATTTTCCACTGAATCTCGGTAAGGTGACCATACGGAATATTTATTAACACGATATATTTTAAACACAGCTCTGAGTCCTGAGGGCCCCCCGACGCAAGCGAGTACTCTCCGTTTACAAGGTACGAGAATGCGCTGCGTTTAATAACTCGCCCATCTTGCTTAATAGGTTCCTTTCCACGAGTTCCTTTTCCACGAGCTCTATGCGCTGCATTTCTTTAAAATAACCTACCCGTTATGCTTGCTAAATAATAAGCCAGCGCGTACTAGATAAAACTCACCCTTGCAGAATGTGCTTTTTACATAATTTCATTACCCTGTCTATAGCGCGAAAAGCTCTACCCGGTTACCAAACCCTCCCCACTTTAGAGATGAATTTTCAGGAATGAATGAATAATAATGTTATTCTACCCTTTGCACTAGCCTAAATTAGGATGTTTTGCAATCAGTGTGTCTCTCTCGATGTTTCTCTCCCTATTTCTTTTCAGAAACCGGAGGAGTCAATACCCTGCAAAGTATACAGGTTATTAACGTAACACAACACAAAAGGTGTGAGTAATCCGAACATTGTTTGTCTGTTTAACTGTGAGTCCTGACGAATGCTCTATAGACCCCTGTGGGCCGACAGAGCAGAAACATGTCGACGTTTGTGCAATAAGTGTTTTTCAACTACTATGATCTAGTTACTCGATCAACCTAGTAGTAACAGATCTTTTTAATAACCTGGAAATCACACCATTAAATAAAACTATTCAGGGTGATTTTTCAGCTTTTAAACCTTTCTTCCTTTTTTCGAAATTCTATTTTGACACACCACTTTTTCTTCTTCTCTGGACACTGCACTATAAGCCAGAGGTGCCTCCGGTTGAGGCTGGCAACATCACTAACTTGGAGTAACCAATGATAACGGCCAACAACCCATATGCGGGGCGGACGAACCATATATACCGCAATAACCACATTTGCATAGGGTTTTTGAGGTTACTCTAAATTTATATGACCAATGGCCTAGTGTTACAAGTGTCTGTTTCCTCTTTGATAAAAACCCGGTAAACTAGTAAGGCCAAATGGGAGCACAGAGAACTAAATGTGTTCATGGCCTACCAGAAACTGTAGGTACCTCTGTGGAACTGTAGGAATGGGATGTAGAAGGACTGTAAGACAGGGATGTGGAAATATGCATTCTGCAAGCCTAGCCTTAATGCCCGGTCTCATAGATCCAGGACAGATAGAACCTGGGCCAGGGTGAGCATCTTGAACTTGTCCTTCTAGAGAAAGAAGTTTACATTTAGAGGGTGATGTTCTAGGATGGGGAAAAGACAGGCCCGGACCGGGCATCGGGCTATCCCCTGGTGCGCTGCAAGGGTGGGGGCCGGTTTTGGGCCCTGGGGGCCGTTTTTGTTACAGGGCCGTTTTTACAGCATAGCTGCAAAATCTGCCCTGTAACAAAATCGGCCAAAACCGGCCCCAGCAAAGAGCTCCATCGCACCCCAATCTCCCCCCCCCCACCCAGGGGGCCACGAGCACTTTGCCAGGTCCGGTTTTGGTTCTCAGTCAGGCCCTGGGCAAAGACCAGCACCAGAAAGTAATGGAAGTAGTACAACCATCCCCTTTCTCTGATGCCGGCACTCTCTATTGCTCCCTTGGCCAAGAGAGGTTGAACTTCCCCACTGAGTATGGATAAGTGGTACTCAGGAAGTGGTGTGGTGTGAGTGGAATAGCCAAGGTAAAGTACAAGAAGGTTCGGGAGTATCCATTTTGTATGATCGGGAGCACCTATTGATCAGACGTGATGCTCTCCCTTCCTGGAAGGTGAAATGTGATGGAGCCTCCTATATGGCAATCATGTGCCACAAAGGATAAATGTCTCCATCCTTTTGGATTCCCTGTCAGGTGGAGTGGTAGGAAGAGAATTGGGTCAGACAGCTGGTAGATGCCTGCACAACAAAACTCTCTGGAGCAGGATGCTGCAGAAGAATGTGGGGGGCTCCAGGAGTAGGCCTCTGTCGCGTCACCACTTGTCTTTTGACTTGGGGGAAGATCCTGGTTTTGGCGAGGTGCCCCCCAGAACATCAGTCAGGACCTGGTTAAAGAGCAGCAGAGGTTCCTGGTTGGATTGTGCATGGTGGAGGACCACTATAAGCACATTGGGTTTGATCTCGTGTGTATGTAAAGTAAGGTCAAGTGCCTTGTCCGCTCCCAAAATTACTGTCACAAAGGAGGCAGAATCCTCTGTAGCCATTGTGGGATTGGGCGAAGAGAGGCCAATGTCTGGCCAGGTAATCAGACAGTTGGCATCCTGGAGATACTTAAAGATATTGTCATTTTCCCCAATGCAATACTGTGGGGCATGGCCAGGTTGAGAGTGAGCATAATGTATAGGTCTGGCTGGTGGGGTGTGGGCCTCTGAGACCAATAAAACGTTTGGCTCTGTTTCTGGCGTTGGTGACACCATTATCAGTGGTGACACTCTAGCTGATGGCATCCGTCATGGTGTGGAAGGTGAAGTCGAGCGTGGCGTTAATGTTGGAATTATAAAAACAATGGGGGGTGGGGCTGAAGCCGGGGAAGCAGTTGGCCTCTGAGAGAGGTCAAGGGGCATAGTTGATATCAAGGATTCATTCTCTGGTGGTAAACTGACCTAAGTCCCCTTTGGATAAAGCGGGCTCAAAGGCTATCCCAGAAGGCTTTAGTGCTCCTTAAATCTGTACCATAGCAACTCGTAGATGCTGGAGAAGTGGGGGTGTTACTGTCTGTTTGAGGTAAGGTCGAAACGGGACTAACATCAGAATCTGTCCTGCGGAGAAAGGCCTAGATGTGCCTGGAATATTGCTTGACTCTGAATGGTGGGAGTGGTGGGACCTGGAGACCCAGGCTTTGATTTCTTTTGTTTTTTGTGGTATGTTTTTGACTTACCCGAGTTCCATGACCTCGATGCCGATCGGTCACAGGAGCAACCTCAGTAGTGTGAGCACATTGTGCTCTCAACTTCAAATGGGTCTGCCGCTCTTTTTTCGATCTATGGAGTTTGGCTATGGTGAGTTTTTCCTTGTGGTTGCGGAAAGCCGACTTGTTTATCTTGGGGCAGTGTGGACCATGATCCAGAATTGTATTAGAAACCAAGGCACCATAGACAGACATCATAGATGCCCGTAACTGACAACTGTGGGTTACAATCATGACATGGTTCGACCTTCTAGTCTTATTGGTTGTTGGTGACTTGTTAATTTTCGAGTAAAAGTCTTGGTCAGTAGGGAGAGGATACAAGAAGCTCTGGATCTGCGTCTGTAGTTGTGGAAAAAAAGGAACTTATGAATAGGTAGCGCAGATATTGTGGCTCATCATATCCGTGGCGGGACAGACTTCACACAGCCACGTGACGCTAACTACAGACATAAGAGAGCATTATTATGAAAGATTTTGTGTCCAGACTTTCACCTAGGGAGTTTCACAAAGTGAGGAACCTGAGGTTCGAAGTCTTTATCAGAAAATAACATATGGAATACCTGAAAGATAACTCCATCTTTGTAGGTAACCATGTCTTCCTTGGATCGTAACAATAACATTTTGAACGCCTGATGGGTAACTCGATCTCTATTGGTAAAATTTGTATTTCTTGGAGATGTTAACCTACGCTGGTAATGTAAAAGCTTCATCTGTTTTGCAGCTCTTATTAACCCAAGCACGCGTGTCATCCTTTGGAGTACTGACCCAATCAGAAATGCTCAACAATGCTGCCAAATTCTCATTCTCAATTCCTTGAACCCATATTGTCATCTGTTCTCAAAGAGATCAGTACTTCATTTACGCACCTACTTGGCGAACCTACTTAACATATCAGTATCACAAGGCTCACTTATGGATTGCTTACAAATAGGCCAAGTCTACTTCCTAATGTAAAACTAGGAGCAGACCCAGAGATCTAAAGAATTCCCACCCAGTTTCAAGCCTATGCACCCTAGCAAAAGTCCTGGAAAGTTGCAAAGAGGCTCTGCTGAAACTTTCTTAGCTGAAAATGATTTCCTTTATAAACTTCAATATAGTTTGAGACTAGGATGTATCATGGAAACAGCAGTTCTAAACAAAAAGTTGAGGACTGATGAACTTTGTATTGTAGGTAAAGAGGACACCTCCCTCTCTTATCCTTTTGGATCTGTCAGTAGAACCTGTAGATCACTTCACCTTACTCAAAATTCTTAAGGATATAAACAGGTTGAGGGAAATAGATCTCAGATGGTTCATTCCATACCTCCAAAACTAACTCCCTCCAAACCCTCATCACTCTAGAAAGGTGACCCGCAAGGGTCCATCCTCTCTCCTCTCCTTTAAATCTCAAACCTCACGCGCCACTTTTATGTTGACAATGTCCAGCTCTATTTGAACAGTTTCCTCATTAATTACATTGCATTACATTGCAGGCCAGGTTATAGCTGAAATACAATCCTGGATAATGGCACCAACTTAAATCTCAGCCCATTTAAAATGGAGTTCCTTCTGATTTCTTTTCCAAACGGGACCATTCCAGTCTTCGCAGAGCCCAGCGGGGCCATGTTTGGCTAGGTTTGTCACCAGCACAAAAATAATTTAATTTACCTCTCCAGTCTCAATCACACTCCCTTGGTTCCCCTTAAAGTAAGATGTATTGATAAACTACCCTTAATTACGCATTAGATATCCAAAACCTATCCATCCCTGGCATTGGCCATCTCA
Source organism: Lissotriton helveticus (assembly GCF_964261635.1). NCBI lineage: Eukaryota > Metazoa > Chordata > Amphibia > Caudata > Salamandridae > Lissotriton > Lissotriton helveticus. The sequence continues at coordinate 1,695,019,244 of NC_136065.1, read as the reverse complement.
CGTGGTCAGAGAACGCTATGGAGCTCAGACTCCCTCCTTCTTTAAATCTTTAAATTAAAAAATTAAAAAATGGCACTAAAGAAAGCAATGCTTGGCAGGGAATGGGCCCAGGGTCCAAACTACGATCCATCCGGTCATAAGGCCCATATCTTCTTATAATACTTTGAAACAAGAACTAAAATGTCAGTTATTTCAACAGTAGCGGGCCGTTGAAGTGGTGAAAATGCCAGAGTTTGTGAGGTGAGCCTTGAGTCCAAGATTAAATCAAACCTGGTTTTGTTCTTCAGGCCTGGGCAATTTACAAGAACAAGTACAAAGATGGAGACAAGATGGAGGCTGCCATATGGAAGACACGCTTGCGCTGCGCCCTCAACAAGAGCCCCGAGTTTGCTGAAGTGCCGGATCGCTCCCAGCTAGACATCTCTGAGCCATACAAGGTCTACCGCCTGGTGCCACCAGGAGAGCAGAGGGGTGAGAGCACCAGCGAGCAGTACAGAACAGCAGTGTGTCTGTAAAACTGTACACATCGGCAAATGGATGCATGCAGTATGCTATGGGAATTTGTGAACAGGCCTATAGAAAAGTAAGAATCAGTTTGGGAATGTACAGCAAATGGAATAAATGGCCACATATATGCGTATAAAACAAAAGTGAGGGATATGAAACAAAAATATGGGATGGTTTTAAACACACTAAAAGGGCTGTTTTTACATGAAGGGAGGGAGTGGTCATGGCCATTAAGGAGATGGAAGGCAGCAGCAGCTGAAGGTGCACTGGGCACATAATAGTTTTTAATCAGAACGATGTTAGGTTGGTAGCAATTGTGGATGTCTTTTTGGACAGGTATTTTGTGATCTCTCTTGGCAAAATGCATTTAGTGGTTTCAGTTTTTAGAAGATATTTGATGACCTCTCGTGCCAGATGGTATACTGTAGTCCCTAACAGGAGGCATTATTATGTGGTCTTTGTTGGCACAGTTTTTTTGGTTGTCTGTCTTGGCAAATAGTGTTTGATGGTATCTGTACGTAGTTGATCTGTGTTTGACGCTGTTATGGTATCTAAAGTTCTGTGTTGGCAGAGGGTCTTTTTAGCTGGGATCATCGCGATGCTAGGTGAGTTATAAATGGTCATGACGCTGATGATAGTCTCTTGTACGTTCTTTGACAGACTCTGGTGGAAGATGATATGCAATGTTCCGGTCACTAGAAGGTTTTACAAGGTGTCTTGCGAGTGGTTATTTGATGACCTAACCTGGCAGAGTATGTGTTGTTGTCTTTTTTAACTGAAGATATATGGTAATAACTGTTGACAGAGACTCTTCATAGATCCTTCTGGCAGAGAGTATTTAGTGGTGTTTTTAATCAGAGATATGTGTGGGTCGTCTGTACTTAAAGAGATTGTTAACTTTCACTTTTGGCAGAGGCATTTTGTTGTTTCTTTTGGTAGACGGCATGTGGTTCTTAGTTCATAATAATTATGTTTTTTGGTCTGCATTTCCAGAGGATATTTGTTGTTTTCTTTCAACAGAAAGGGTTTTGTCTTCTCTTTTGGTAAATATTTGTTTGTGGCCTCTGTTGGCATAGAACTTTTTGTGGTCTCTGCTGGAAGAAAGCAGTTGGCAGCCTCTGTTTAAGGAGGTGGTCATGATTACCAGAGGTTTTACATGGCTACTACTAGCAGATGTTCTGTGAAGATTCTAGTTGGCAAAGGCTGTGTTGGGAAACTTATTGTCAGGTGGGTATATGCTATTTCATTTTGCAGAGGACGTTTTGTGTTCTCTATAGTAAAAGGCCTTTGGGGGTTTCTGATCGGTGTTTTCATAGTGTCGTTTGATAAATGGTATTTGGTACTTTGTCGACAAAGAAAATCTGGTGGTCCATTATGTAAACAATATCTCAATAGCCTCTGTCAAAAGAGAGTATGTTTTGGTGTCTGTTGTCAGTTGGTGTTTGAGGTCTTTAAAAGGACCCATTGAATAGTCTCTTTTAGTCTACGGTTTGTGTGGTCTCTTCTCTTACTACTCTTCTTTTCGTTTAGTAAAAGAGGCGTCCAACAGCAGGAAGCGAAAGGTGAAGGAGGAAACCAAGGATGTGTCCTCTGAAGACGAGGTGAAGCCCAAGCGAACATCCATCCTCGTCTGCATGGTAAGAGCCTCATTTCCACTGGTTCTAGGAAAGCAAGCATTGTCTGTATGTGTGTAACCCCCCACAAACACATACATGAACCTATGCAGACAATGCAACATACCTGGCCAACGACCAGACACGCAACCTTGCACACATAGCAACAATCATAGAGGCACCCATCTACACTGACCACACACACCTAGGCGTCTGTGCACATAGGTAGCAGACACACACGACACACGACAGGCATAATCTGCAACCATGGATGGATGAAAAAACATGCATTTGATTTTTATGTTTAAAATGTCTTTTTCTTTTATTTTGCTGCTTTCAAAGAATGTCTTACTTCCTTTGTTGATATTGTGTGCTGTGGTAGGGAATACAGGTAGTCAATGCTTTGTTTATTCCGTGCCCTACAGTTACATGCAGTTCGTCAGTGAAGCAGACCATGTGTACATCACACAGATTACAGCAATGAATGATTGGGACACGCAGGCTGTAACTACATGTATTTCCTAAATATGCAACACCCATAAAAACAGTGGAAGCCCTATTTAAGTACAAAAGGCAAACTGTACACATGACATCCATTCCTCAGAAGCTTCATACCAATCTCTTAGGTAATTTTCTGTTTGGATTATAATAGGGTTGCTCTGAATGCCGCTGTGTGTTGTCCATTACCATAACTTCTGGTTCCCAGAACCCTCTGCTGGTCTTTTCATCGGTTAGTTCTCTTGTCCAATTACCTGTGAATGCTTCCGGTTTCATTGACGTGGGAATGTCTGTTGCAAGAGGTGCCTTCCATTGCTCCACCTTGCCTCCCCTCCCCTCGCCTAATCGATATTTTCCCGAGACTGCTTCCTGAGTGTGTACTGCCCACCCCATTGCGTCATTTTCATTCTGTTTATGTATGCAGCTAGATATCATCCGTACCCTCTTTTCTGGTTGACTTTCCTTCCCTGCTCCGTGGCTCATTACGTGTGGACCGGGCCTGTTCCTTAAAGATACAGTCTTTCAAGTCCCTTGCACCTCAAATGAGCATGCAACACAGGGATTATTGCATGCTCATTCACATGCCTGTTTTTTTGTCGAACAACTTGCCGAAAATATGGCAGGTGCATTGAAAATAACCTTACTCCAAATATTCGAACACTGGTTAAAATAGGAAATTATCATGTTGTCGAATATTTTGATATATTTTTCTCCTGTGCTTTTGAACAGATATACAGGAAGCACAAACATATGCAGAAACTTAAACACAGTGATTTATTTGTTTGAAAAAAATGTGCAGATCCCACGGCTTTCCCGAGAGAACCATGCCAGAACCTACAATTTTTGTGTCGATCAATACTTTTGAAACAATATTTTAGTGAAATACTACTGAGAAGCGATACAAATGTAAGTCAAAGAGGTGCTCATAATAGAGAAATGGAGAGAGAGAGAGGGAATAAGAAAAAGGGAAGGAGAGATGGATCGAGGTAGAGGCTGGATAGAGGGAGAAAAAGGAATTTCAAAGAGCTAGAGAGGTATTCTATATAGAGACAGAAGGGGCAATACTGGGGGATAACAAAAGAGAAGCAGAAATTTGTGTTTTTTGTTTTTGCCATTTTGTCATAGTGGCCATGTCACACCCTCCATCCCCTTTCACGTGAGTAAAGAAGTTCTCTGTATTGGTAAATCAAGGCCTCAGCCTTTGAGGTCTAAGGTTCATGGACAAATGTGTATGTGCATGGCAGCCGTTGGATCTAAAGGAAGTGATGTCAGCAATACTGCAGGATATGACCCCAACCGTTACAGCAGATCTACGAGTGGCAGGATGCTGACATAGAATATTACCTAAGTGCGAATGATGTCGGGATTCTCATATTCACTCACTCATCCACTTGTACACTTTCTCTCAATGAGTTAAGCACGAGCTACAAGAGTCTTCCTGTAACCTGCATGTCACTCGTTCCTTGACCGTGCACGTTCTCTGAGCGATGAAAGCTTGGATTACCATGCCCTACTGAATCTTTTCTGCAGGGAACTGAAGACTGCACTTTCTGCTTTCTCTGAGAAAAGCAAGCTTACTTTCTTACTGCTATGCTATACCTGTTGCATGAGAAAGCAAAAGCTTGCACTGCTGCTGCTTGATTTGTACATATCCTGTGATGGGCAAAGTTTGTGCTGCCACTGGTCTATAGTCTGTCCTCTTAAGAACTGAAGATTACACTTTTTGTGCCGAAAAAGTGCCTGCTCTGTGAGGAAGGGTTGTTTCCCCTGCTGGCTGGTGCCCCATCTTATGAAAAAAACAAGGATATACTAAATGTACTTGCATATCATGACCTGTGAATCTGTTTAACTATAGTTGATGTGTGAGATCAAGACCTATAGTATGAGGAAAGTGCCTGATCCCCTGGGGGCAATATTCGAGTGCCGAAACATGGTGGCGGAAAAGACGAGCAGCATCCATCGTCCAACCCTTCTGTTTTGAATCCTGTAGTAGGGGGACACCAGTTAAAACCTTTTTAGCTAAAACACACAATTTTAATATAGGTCAAAAAAGAGAGAATATACATGTCGACTTCAGGGACATAACCTCACACGAACTAAGGTACCCGTACCTCGGAAACTGAGCGGTTCATCATACTCTGTGAGTATGTGAATATATGGTCATTCTATAAGGGCTTGGCTGTTTCTTCCAAGATTGCTGTATTTCTTGTAGTTGATGTCTGATTATGTAAAGCATACCACAGTCCTATAACTCCGTTCACTCCCTCTTTAGTTGGTTAGTCTGTACTGTTCCTGTATGTGTGAGAGAAGCACGTAATATCTCACTTGCCTCTGCAACCTGTCTTTTACTTATTCTGTGTCTTGGGAAGGTTACATTACAGCTGCTCATGTTGTTCCTTTCTGTGTTGTGAAGCTCGGTATCACCAGGGCTTGAAATGGAAAAATAGAAGTGCAGGTACTCTGTTAACAGAGTACCTGCTTGTTTCTGAGAAGTGCCAGTACTCTTCAATTAAAGGTATTACGTCGCTCTTGAGAAGTGCCAGTACTCTCCCTCTCAAAAAATAACAGTGCCAGTACTCCGTACCGGGCAGTACATGCCCATTTAAAGCACTGGGTATCACACTTTCCACTACATAAAAGACAAAACGATTTGCTTTGCCAGTGTTTGTTTTAATGCATGATGTGAATGAAAGAATGAACTCTCATTTGAAAAAAAAAGAATGTGCTGACACCCCTTCTTGGCCTAGAGGTTGGTGTGATTTAGGGGGAGTGCCCAAGCGGCCCTGCCTTAAACAAGTGCAGCCGGTGCTGCCCCGCGAGGGCTGCCAGTGCTCCATTCTCACTAATCGGAGGAGAGCTGGGGGTCCACGCCTGATACCTGATAAAAGAAAATATAAAATAACCACACAGCAGTGAAGTGCATGCAGTTCACTGGCTCACAGCCCTTCTTTAGCTCCTAGCACAGTCTGCATGGGCCGACCATTGAATAGGATGCTTGGTGGCTGGCAAGACACATTCTCGTGCAGCAATCCAAGCAGAAACATGTACAATCAAAGGAATGGTGTCTCATGGACCACTAGGCCACACCAGTGTGCTGCGGTGCCAGCATATAGTAAATAAGCAATGAGCCCCAAAACAAACAATACCCTGTAGGGAGTAAATGAATTATTAGTGTATCGCACAATACATGTCATTTTACAGTCATCTAAGTGCCTGGTAAAAGGCAGTTGTTATTTTACTGCCACACACCCACACATTCATGAAGAATGGCTACAAACCCAGCCAATGAAATCATTTCCGCACTGGAGGGGTGGAGGTGGCTGTGACAGGAGAGGCCTCGATCTGTTGCTTAGCATAACTGGTACATTTCTGTGGTCTTTAGGGTTTGTATCCTAAACATAACTTCTCCTCAAATTAAGTTTTCAGGGAAATGCATGTGTCATTTTACAAAAAAATAGTGTTCGAGGCATGTGGGCTGCTGAATTCATATCTCTGCATAGATCGCCGCCTAGTGTTGGGTCCGGATGATTGCACCTTGTTGTCCTGGAAGAGTCTTCGAAGTAGCACGAGATGGGTGACTCCTCCCCTGGACTACAGTGCGCATGGGCATCCTCTCCATCCTCAGATTGTTTTTTTCCGCCATTGGGGTCGGATGCTATTCCTCAACTCCAACTTCAGAACCGAAACTTTTCAACGTTCTAAGGCCAAAAGGCCTTCTACCTCGACTGTATTGTTCTCGTTCGGTACCCCTCTACTCGAACTTACTTTCCATCTCGATCCAGTCGTCGACGCGGGTCGTTGGGCCTTTTCGACGCCACGTGGGCCTGCTGCCGATGGAAAGGACCCCCTTTAAAAAGTGCCCACTATGTCACTCCAAATTCCCACATACTGACAAACATACAGTATGCAACAAGTGCCTATCACCCAAGAACAACGAGGAAAACTGTGCAACTTGTGCCCAGTTCCGGTCGAAGAAAACTATCCGGAACCGAAGAGTCGCTAGACAAGAAATGCAGCGGCAGGCGCCGGAACCGGAGAACATTTTGGAAGACGAACATGACCTCCCAGAAGCGGCCGACTCCGATCTCGAAATTGTCACTGTAGAGGACCAGTCGGTCTCCGATGACCAGATCACACCGTGGCAAACTGTGAGTACCGAGCCTCCAACCCCGCTACCACCCCAAGACAAGGCTCCGGTCGAAGCATCGCATAAAGGCCTTAGCCGAGATCGACACACTCCTTCAGAGGCCCCGCCTTGCGGCTTGGCTCCGAAGAACAAACCCAAGCCTTCCGATACCCCAGGAACCAGCAAACCTATTCCTAAAAAGGCCGTACAACCTAAATCGGTTGTCGTGCCGAAGAAGCTCGTCGAAACAAAAAAGGTCGTCGACGCTAACAAGACAGTCGACCCGAAACAGGCCGTCGAGCCTAAAAAAAGTGTAGATCCACAAAAACCGGATCGCACTAAAAAGACTGTCGACCCGAAGAAGGTCATCAAGCCAACAAAAAACCTCGAACCGAAAGGGGTCATCGAGCCCAAAAAAACACAGGGAACCGAAAAAATTCAACGACCCGAAAAAACAGGTCGATCCGAAAAACCCGGTCAATCCGAAAAAAACGGTAGTTCCGAAAAAAGTCGATCCGAAAATACCTGTCGATCCGAAAAAAGCGGTGGAACCGAAAAAGGTCGTCGAACCAAAGAAGGTCGCCGAACCAAAAAAGGCAGTACAACCAACAAAGGACGTCGAACCAAAGAGAGTCGTCGACCCACAAAAGGTAACCGACCCGAAATCAGCGGCCGAGCCGAAAAAAGCTCCACAGCCGAAGGTCCTCGGGCCAAAGACTCACCAAAAAGAAGTGACTAAACCAAAAGCATCGGCGCCAAAATCGCGGACAGTTAAGGAAGAACTTTTCCATCCTGATCCATTAAGCGCTGAACAATCTAAACTGTATATCGACCCTGAAACTGGACACGTAACAGTTTACAAGAGGAAGAAAAGACCGTTGGACACTAACACTTTTTCACCTGTTCCTACAAAGAAGAAAGACTTTGGCACGTCTCCTTCAAGGCCTTTCACTCCTCCTCCTTTCTTTCCTAACATGCCCTTTGTGCCTTACTCTCCTACACCTTCAGGTTATGATGACACAGAAAACATAGGGGAAGATCCTCAGGATGATTTTGTCGAACCGGTGGATCAAGATGTAGAGGATGACACATGGGAGGACCATAGTGATCCTTATGATAACTACGAGCCACAACCCATCCCTGACACCTCTACATATCCTACAAAGCCGTCGCCTACTGAGGACACCATTGTCTTTAACCAATTAGTGGATAGGGCAGCTAAATTTCACGGCGTAGACATGCACACCGATCCAATAGAGGAGGACTTCCTTTTTGACACCTTTCCTACATCAGAAAAAAGTGTACGTACACTTCCTATGTTGAAAGGGGTACTAAACACGCGCCTGTTTAAAGACCCAGCCAGAGCGCGTTTCCTCAACCCTCGGATTGAGAAAATGTACAAGTCTGCCCCTGCAGACCCTACTTATATTAGGTCACAGTTGCCTTGGACTCACTAGTAGTATCAAACGCTCGAAAGCGAGCTAATTCACAAACCACAGGAGATGCTCCCCCTCCTGACAAGGAGTCGAAGATATTAGAAGCCTCAGGCAAAAGAGTAGCCTCCCAGGCAGCAAACTCCTGGAGGATTGCAAACACACAAGCTCTATTAGCACGCTATGATAGAGCACATTACGACCAACTAGAGGGTTTACTACAACACCTACCAGAACCGTTCAAAGCTAAAGCTAATGACCTAATACAGGAAGGGAAATTTATCACAAACGCTTCCATTAAATGTGCACTTGATGCTGCTGACACAGCAGCTAGGTCCATCAACACAAGCGTCTTAATACGCCGGCATGCGTGGCTGTGCATTTCCGGCTTCAAAAATGAAGTGCAATCAACCATCCTAAACCAACCAGTTAACCAACGTTTCTTATTTGGCCCTGCAGTAGATACAATCTTAGAAAAAATGAAAAAAGACACTGATACTGGTAAGTCTATGGGCGCACTTCAGTTCCAGCAATCCAGAAGTTCCTTTCGTCGCTCCTCCTTCAGGGGCTCAGGGAGAGGCAACACATCCCAAACGTCCTCTACATTCAAAAGTAATACCCAGAGAATTTTTATTAGAGGTTCCAACAGAGGAGGTTATAGAGGAAATAATAACAAGGGCAGAGTACGAGGCGGCAACAACACCAGAGCCTATGCCGCCGCCAAACAGTGACTTGTTCATGCTCCCCCACTTAACACCGGTCGGAGACAGACTAACACAATTCCTACCAGTCTGGAACACCATTACCACAGACAGGTGGGTGAGACAAATTATCCAGTATGGTTACTGCCTGGAACTCACTTCTACTCCACCCAACATACCACCCAGACACCGTCCAATGTCCAAAGAGCACATCACGTTGTTACAACAAGAGGTCACATCCATGCTAGAAAAAGGAGCCATAGAACCTGTTCCTTTTCAACACCATGGGACAGGAGTGTACTCTTTTTACTTCCTAATCCCCAAAAAAGACCGATCCCTCAGACCGATACTGGACCTCAGACCGCTAAACCAATACATACTCCCAGAGCATTTCCATATGGTCACTCTACAACAGGTACTTCCGTTACTCCAGCAAGGCGACTTACTTGCTACATTAGACCTAAAAGATGCATACTTTAACATACCTATACACCCAGCTCACAGGAAATACCTGAGGTTTACAATAGAGGGTCACCACTACCAATTCAAAGTTCTCCCCTTCGTGGTAACTACAGCACCAATGGGTTTTTGCAAAATGCCTAGCAGTAGTAGCAGTACACCTCAGAAGGCAACACATCCACGTGTTTCCATACTTGGACGATTGGCTCATAAAAGCCAAATCATACGCACAGTGTGCAAACCCTACATCTCAGACAATCCAGTTGCTGCACAGTCTAGGATTCTCTATAAATTACCCAAAATCACATCTGCAACCCTCCCACATACAACAATATCTGGGAGGACCATTAAATACCCTGGTGGCAAAGGCATATACAAATCCTGCCAGGATATCCACCATACAGACACTCATTCACAGATTTCAACCACAACACTCCTTGCCAGCTCGAGTATTCATGCAGCTTATAGGCATGATGGCCTCCTGCATATTCATTGTCCCTCATACCTGACTTCAAATGCGTCCATTACAAGAATGCTTAGTGCAACAGTGGAACCAAGCTCAAGGACAACTGAAAGACATAGTGTTGGTCGCCAGTCGCACTTACAACTCTCTGCAGTGGTGGAACCCACAAAACCTTTCCAAGCGGCGACCAAGAGCCGGTTCCACAAGTAGTATTGACAGCGGATGCATCACTGACAGGTTGGGGAGCCCACCTACTTCAATACACAGTCCAAGAGCTCTGGACAATCAAGCAAAGGACACTGCATATAAACCACTTAGAATTGCTAGCAGTATTTCTAGCAATGAAAGCTTTCCAGAAATACTTGAACAACAAGGCAGTGTTGATCCGGACGGACAACATGACAGCCATGTACTGCATCCAGAAACAAGACGGGACACACTCCCGGCAGTTGTCTCACCTAGCACAGAGCATATGGAGGTGGGCAATTCCCAAAAACATCTTTCTCCTCCCAGAGCACCTACCAGGGAAAAACAATCCAATTGCATATCTACTAAGCAGACACAGCCAACAGATACACGAATGGGAGATTCAACATCAAGTTCTCCAACCATTCTTCCAAAAGTGGGGACATCCAGAGATAGATCTGTTTGCCAAAAAAGAAAACTCAAAATGCCAGTCCTTTGCCGCCAGGTTCCCACACCCATTGTCACAAGGCAATGCGATATGGATGAACTGGGCAGTCAGATTTGCGTACGCTTTTCCGCCAACCCCACTGATTCCATTAGTGGCACACAAACTAAGGCAACAATCTCTCACAATGATCCTGGTTGCTCCCACATGGGCAAGACAGCCATGGTACACGACACTCCTAGAACTCTCAGTAGTTCCCCATCAAAGACTGCGCCTATCGCCACAGCTATTAACTCAGAACCATGGCGAAATCAGACACCCAGATCCCAATCAGATGAACCTAGCGATCTGGCTCCTGAAGTCTTAGAGTTCGGTTATCTTAACTTGCCTCCAGACTGTATGAACATTATCAAGGAAGCAAGGCGCCCAACTACTAGAGCGTGCTACGCAGCTAAATGGAAAATATTTGTAATCTATTGCAATAACAACCAAATCAATCCATTGGATGCCTCTATCCAAGACATAATCTGTTACTTATTACATCTTCAAAGATGCAATCTCGCATTCTCTTCCATAAGGCTACACCTTGCTGCCATAGAAGCATATCTCCAAAACAGACAACACGTGTCCCTGTTCAGGATACCACCTATCAAAGCCTTTATGGAAGGTCTAAAAAGAATCATCCCTCCAAAACAACCACCTTCGCCAGTCTGGAACTTAAATGTTGTACTTACCAGACTTATGGGGCCACCTTTCGAACCACTTCATTCATGTGAATTACAATTCTTAACATGGAAGGTGGCATTCTTGATTGCCATTACCTCCCTCAGGAGAGTGAGTGAGCTACAGGCATCAACCATTCAAGAACCTTTCATGCAAATACACCACAATAAAGTAGTGCTTCGTACTAACCCTAAGTTTATGCCAAAAGTTATATCCACTTTACATATCAATCAGTCAATAGAATTGCCAGTTTTCTTCCAAAACCCGCAGTCAGTGGCTGAAAGAGCCTTACACACACTAGATGTTAGAAGGGCTCTGCTATATTACGTTGACAGAACCAAATCATTCAGAAAAACAAAGCAACTATTGTAGTGTAGTTCCTATTATCCCAATAGGCTCTGCGCATTGGAATAATACCTTCAATAGTATAGGCCTAGACCAGACGTTAACTAGGTCTTCTATTGTCGATATTAGACTTAAAGTTTTGGGTTTGCCAGCTAGCTCAGAGTTCACTAGAAACTTTCTCGAATAGGCAAGGAGGAGTTGAACCTCCCTGGATAGACAAGAAGGGATTTAGTTTCTGACAACCATAGAACATGACAACTTTGCTCTCCCCTAATCAAGAGTGTATCTCTAGAGTCGTGTGAAAACAAAAGACGACTTATTTTACTCAGTCAGTACGTGCATTCTTAGTCTCACCAGATTGTAGAGAAAAGGAAGAGACGGGCGTGTTCAATAAAAGATGGTATTTATTGATCAGTCTCTTTTCTCATACAAGAGAAATGGATCGATATTATTGCAATACTTATGGTTAAGTAAAGTGCATACATTGAAAGCAGAAGTATAAAATAATACTGTAAAAACATTGATATGGTTTCTAAGCCATATGATGGGTTAAAATGGATAAAATAGATACATACACATATACATTTGACTAATCGTACTCAACTGGTGTTTCTAACTACGCCTACCCCAGATGTACCTGACCTAAGCCTAATACGTGGGCGGGAATAGAAAGTAGCAGTTTAAGTTAAGTTTGTTTTGCCAAGTGACTGACTCAAGAATTCTCTGCAAGGGGTTATTCAGTTCTGTACCTGGAGTCTAGGATGAATGAGGGATGGTATCTCTCGTCTCTGGTCTCGATATTCCAGGCTGCCTGCGAGGGCTACCCGGAAGCGCCGGAGCTGGATTTCTCGGCAGGAGAAAGCTGCGTCTCATTCTCAGCGCGTCAGGAAGGCGGGGCTGCGCCAGCGGGGTCTGCTCTGCTCTGGGCTTCGGCAAGTCTGGCTGCTCCGATCTCGTCACCACCGCGTGTGTTTGCATAGGGCAATATCGGTAATATTTATACCTTTAAGGTGCCGAGATTGACGTAAGGATGGACATAGATACGTCAATAAGGATGTCATACGACCTGGTCGTTAGCACATTCTTTTGCTGAAGTTCTCGGTGAAATCAAAACAATGGCCGCAGGGTTTTTCCCAGGTTGTCATAGGTTTGATTTGTTTTGAGAACTCCGTATGCCTTATCAGGGGCTGGAGGAATATCGCTTGTCTAATTAGATGGCAAGCGTTATGACCTAATCAGATAACACGTTCCTGTGCCGTAGTTCGGCCTCATCAGATAACGGTTTCTGCATCATGGGGGTTTTCTGCCTCATGGGATGGCTGCTAGTTAACTTGTTAACCAGATTAGGGTCAGGAATAGGGGGATCGATACAGAACCTATAGGAATACATCACACCCACTCCACGTTAACTATGGACATATTTACGAATCTATGCATAGTAAAACATACTGTAGAGTATCGTGTATACCTTACCACCCCAAAATACATAAATGCATTTTGAAATTATCAAATATATGGAAAAAACAGTCACATGTAATATATGCACTCAAGCTGTAGAATAATGCTAAAGTAATCACGCATATCTATACATTATCACTAATTTGTATATGAGAATTTACACATGAAATGGCTCTTAATACAGAAAAAAAGTTTCGAGACCATTCCATCACAGAATAAAATAATTATGAACATACCAGCGGGCAGCTAATGTCTATAAACTATCTAAAATTAGAAGTTTTATTTCTCTAAGAATAGTTCTTACTTTAAGCAGAAGATAAGTGTCCCGAAAAATATGTAAAAATATTTTGGGGCTGCTGAAAAAATCGCTGTCCGTGAACTGGAAGGAAAATTGTTCATGGTATTTTGCTATTCTAGTTGAAGGCCAAATTCAGGGAACGCCGTGTGCGAGCTTGCTCAAAAGTCTCTATTTCTGCTCTGGTGAGAACATAATATCATTTAGACTGTCGAAAAAGCTGTCAACAGCTTCCTGGGAGAGTTCCACTAACTCGGAAAAGGATGTAACCATGCATTCGTGCGCATGATTGTCTCCATTGACGTTTTGATTAGTATTGCTGACAGAAGGTCGTACCTGATCAATGCTGCTTTCATCTTGAACTTCACTACCCCTCAATCGTAGTGGTGAAGCTTCCACGAATGCCGTCATCAGGATTGGTAGCCGTTGAGGGCAGCACAAAGCATGAGCCTTTATTGGACTCAACAATGTTTCTGCATCCATTGGCGCATCTGATTGTAGCGTCAGACAGGTGTCTAACACGCATTCTTCTCCGCATAGCAAGCACCTTAATACAGGTAAAACACATCGTTGCCACATTGGTCGAAATGAAAGAAACCAAGTCATGTTCAGGTCTCTAAGCCGGGATAGTCCCAGGATTTTTGATATCCGGTCCCGGTATCCAATGGCTAGGATTGTTTCTTCCCTTGTCGCAGGTGTTTTGTCTGTGACATGGTTTGCCATAACGAAAAATAAGGACTAGGAATAGGATTCCTGTAATTAGTCCCAAAATCAGGGGAAGTCCGCCAAAAATCGAATGGACGAAATCTGGAAAAAAATACCCAGTATGGCTTTGAATGGTGTTAATGCCATCGAAAATACTGTCTTAAATACTTTTGAGACTCCACTGGTATCAGAAATATTTAAGATTTCATTCAGGATTTCTGCGAAATGTATGGGGGAATTAGTTGATAACAATGAGTGAATCTCTGCAGTCGTCCTTGCGACTAGGAGATCATACGTTTCTTTTGATGACGTGAGCCTGGTCGGCGTCTGAAGAAGCACTGTTTTCATTCTGCTTAAAGTATCTATTCGAATAGAAGTAATTTTCAAGTTGGGCCATGCCCTTGCCTCCCTGTCTGGAAGGGAGCTGGGGAACAATAAACGTCCACAGCACTTGACCTTCGCAGTCGTAGTTACGAGATAAGGAGTCCCGGGCATAAGACTACAACATCTGCGGTCCACAATTAGAACGTAACTCCCATTATAGAGTCCTTGAAAGAATGGTTCTATCTCTGTTGCAGGTGCGCCTAGCTGGTGACATGAAAGGTTATTTGAGTTCCCTTCACAGGCTCCATGCAAACTAATTCCATTACACAGAAGTGTACCGCTCAGTGACATCGCACAATTATTGCCACCAAGAAACACTTTCTGTCCTTTATTACTGACACATGCATGTGAATAGGGCAAGTTCCATGTTGTTTTAATGTACCCTTTTCCCAATTTTTCGTACATGCCAGCCTGTATATATTTTTGGCAGTATTGAAACCTGAAGGTTGATATTGGAATATTAATTATCCCATGTATTATCCATTCACTGACAAGTCGTTCTGACATTGTCACTGGTAATCTCTCGAGTTTCTCAATGCTCAGGATTGTATAATCAGCACCCTTTTGTGCCATACTGATTTGTTTATCAGTGAGGTTAAAGATATTGAATAGTGACGTTGTGTTGATTAAACGCCAAGGCACATAGCCTGAACGCAGATTTTGTAACGTCCAGCCAAGCTGTACAATAGAACGCAATTGGGACTGACCGTGTTGTAACAACAGTAAGTCTTGCGATAATATGTCGATTGCTGAAGACACAATGCTGTCCAGAGAAAAAATTCTGGAGGACAGAGTCATTAACCCATTGTCCACTACAGAAAGTGATTTTTCCAAATTAATACGGTCAATTTCCCGTATACTTTCTGCTGTCTCAATTTGAGTCACCTTCTAGGCCTCGTTGTATGCTGCATATACAGAGGCTGCTATGAAACGTTTCTGACGCTGTTTGCGCGGTCCCATAATGAAATCACGCAAGTCAGCACCATCAGTAAGTAAAGGTTCGAGGCATGTGGGCTGCTAAATTCATATCTTAGCATTAGATCGCCGCCTAGTGTTGGGTCCGGATGATCGCACATTGTTGTCCTGGAAGAGTCTTCGAAGTATCCTGAGATAGGTGGCTCCTCCCCTGGACTACAGTGCGCATGGGCATCGGCTCCATCCCCAGATTGTTTTTTTCCGCCATTGGGTTCGGATGTGGTCTCGACGTCTTTCTGTCGAAACCGAGAAAAACTAACTCTTAGCGGCCAAAAGGCCTCGCTTTTTTTGCGTCGGTATTGTCTGCGCACGGTCTCGAGTCTTCCGTCTCTTGGAGCCGGAATAGGCGGAGTTTTCTTTCGCTCTTCGGACTTTGAGGCCTTCTCATCGCGACACGACTGCAAAACTTTTCTGAACATGGAGCGGAGCCCGTTTAAGTACTGCCCGCTCTGTGGGTCCAAGTACCCACACATCGATCTACACCCCGTCTGTAACAAATGCCTTTCGCCTGACCACGACGACGGCAAGTGCAAGGCCTGTGCACAGTTCCGGTCTAAGAAGACTCTCAAGCTTCGGCGCGCGGTGCGCATGGAAGCTAGACAAGCGGCCCCGGATCCGGAAAACATCTTCGGCGACCAAGGTGAAGAGGACCAGGGTCATCATCTTCAAATCTCCCCACCCGAGACGGAGGTCGAGGCGGATCCGGTAGACGACGACGGAGTCGTGGGTCAAGGCCTTGAATACGTCGACGAGGTAGGAGACGACGAAGAGATTTATGGGGCCGCGGCGGATAGCTCAGGGGACGAGCTCTGCCCCGAAGGTTTCGAGGATACCGACCGGGTCACGGGATCGCCTGTAGGCCTTACCCAAGACCCAATGCCGCAAGCCACAGCCCCGCCTTCTGGCCCGGCCACGGACTTACTTGCTGAGCAGACTGTATCGAAACCGAAACCGAAAGCATCGGGATCGACTACATCTAAAATGGCCGACCCGAAAACGAAACCGAAACTTAAGGACTCGAGTGTCCCTAAGATGGCTGCCGTGCCGGCGAAAACGACTGTACCCGCTACTCCATCGACTCCGTCGACCTCCGGTCCGCAGAAGTCGAAGAAGTCCGTCGATTCCGCTGCTGCACCAGAGGAGGGGTCCTCTAAGAAAGATGGTCGGCACGGGTCAACAGCGGCGCCGCCGTCCAAGCACGCCAAAGCCGGCTCCACGGAGTCTACGCAGGCGCACGGATCGAAGACTGGCACGTCTGCGCACCGGTCCCAGGACTCGGGGTCGGTGACAGCGGGATCCGCGTCGAAAGCCCACAAGGCCCACAAAGACGTCGGATCCGAGGGAAAGGTCAAAACATCCTCGTCGGCGCCAAAACCAACTGAGAGTGAGACGTCCCTCATCGCCGCATCACTACAGAGAATCAGGGAGAAGGCCTCTGCTCCGTCGGCTCCGATATCATCGCCGCAGGCGCAAAAGGACAATCCAGCAAAGCCTTCTGGCAAACTTCTCTTTATTTTGCCGCCAAAGGAGGCGCCGAAAGCCTTTTCCACCAAATCGGCACCGAAGAAGACGATTTCTTCAACGGCTGGCCCACTTCCACGTCGGGTACTCGAATCAGAGGATGATTCAGAGCATTTCATCGACGCTGACACAGGCAAATTGACCCTCTATAAGAGAAAAATATCTTCAGAGTCCGTGGACTCATATGTCATCCCACTGAAAAAGAAAAGGGTGCCCCTTGACTCTTCAGGCCTCATGGAACCAATCCAGCCTCCTCCGAGACGGAGCCCTACTCCCTCACCAGAACACTCTGCGGGTGAGGGGTATGATGAGGACGAGCAATACAATTTCCCTATCAATGAACCAGATGCAAAACCGGATTCATATGATGACACTGGTGACCAGGGCACCCAAAGTGTGGGGCAGGACCCGCAGCTTTTTAATGCACGTGCATCCCCAACTGAGGACTCAGCAGGTTTTCATGCGCTAATTGAGAGGGCAGCGGCCAATCATGATGTGGACATGCATGCTGACCCGATAGAGGAAGACTTCCTTTTCGACACATTTTCAGTCTCTGAAAGGACAGTAAAGACGCTGCCTATGCTTAAAGGAGTCCTCAAGCATGCTGGGGATATGTTTAAGGAGCCTACCAGAGCACGAGTGGTCAATCCACGCATTGAAAAGAAGTACAGACCTGCACCTGCGGACCCCGCATACATTCGGGGACAGTTGCCACTGGACTCTCTTGTGGTCGCCAATGCCAGGAAACGTGCCAACTCCCAGACGACGGGTGAAGCTCCTCCCCCGGATAAGGAGTCCAAAGTGCTAGAGGCAGGGGGCAAAAGAGTAGCTGCGCAGGCCGCAAACTTTTGGCGCATTGCCAATACACAAGCACTCTTAGCACGTTACGATAGGGCGCATTACGACACCCTAGAACAGGTTATACAACACCTGCCTCCAAAGTTCCAAGAAGGCACCAAACTGCTTATTGAGGAAGGGAAGCTAATCTCAAACGCAGCCATCAAGTGTGCACTTGACGCCGCAGACACAGCTGCTAGAGCTATCAACACTAGCGTTATGCTGAGACGACAGGCGTGGCTCCGCATCTCGGGGTTTAAACCAGATATTCAGACAACCATTCTTAATCAGCCAGTCAATCCTGATAGTCTGTTTGGTCCAGATGTTGACACCACCCTAGAAAAAATAAAAAAAGACACAGAAACTGCTAAGTCCATGGGGGCCCTACAGTCACAACAGTTTCGTGGCAGCAATTTTCGTCGCTCAGGTGTACGTGGAGTCACCAGAGGACAAATGGGTCAACAATCTCAGTTCTCAAAAGGTGGAGCACAATCCTCGTTCACAAAACAGAACAAGGGAGGTTACAGGAATAACAGCAACAGAGGTCGCGGCAGAGGAAACAACAGCTCCCGCTCCTCTACCCCAAGCAAACAGTGACTCTCTGTCGCTGCCCCCCGACCACTTAACACCTGTCGGGGGGAGACTGCAGCACTTCCTGCCCGTCTGGAGAAACATCACCACGGACAGGTGGGTGCGACAACTAGTCCAGTATGGTTATTGCCTAGAGTTGAAATCCACTCCACCCAACATCCCGCCAAGGCAAAGGCCTATGTCCGCAGAGCACTTGCTCTTATTGCAGCAGGAAGTAGTGGTGATGCTGCAAAAAGGCGCAATCGAGCTCGTGCCGGTGGGAGAAGAAGGCACAGGGGTGTATTCCCTGTACTTCCTTATTCCAAAGAAGGACAAATCTCTCAGACCCATTCTGGATCTACGTCCCCTCAACCTGTACATACTATCAGAACACTTCCATATGCTTACACTGCAACAAATTCTTCCCTTGTTAAACCAAGGGGACTTCTTAGCAACCTTAGATCTCAAGGATGCTTATTTCCACATTCCACTACACCCGTCCCACAGGAAATACCTCAGATTCACTATCCAAGGCAAGCATTATCAGTTCAAGGTCCTACCCTTCGGAGTGACCACAGCACCAAGAGTGTTTACCAAGTGTCTGGCGACAGTAGCAGCGCACCTCCGGAGGCAGAACATTCATGTCTACCCCTACCTAGACGACTGGCTCGTTCAGGCCAAGTCGGAACAACAGTGCGCCGCAGACATGTCAACTACCATTCACCTCCTTCACGATCTGGGCTTCTCGTTGAACTACCCAAAGTCGCATCTTCAGCCGGCACATGTCAGGCAGTTTCTAGGTGCGACGATCAATACCCTGACGGCCATGGCTCAGCCAAACCAAGTCAGGATAGACAGCATGCAGTCTCTGATCCAAAGGTTCAGACCACAACACTCACTCCCAGCGAGAGTGTTCATGCAGTTGATTGGCATGATGGCCTCCTGCATCTTCATAGTCCCGCACGCACGGTTGCATATGCGTCCGCTCCAGGAATGCTTAGCAAATCAGTGGACACAGGCTCAGGGACAATTGACAGACCTAGTGTTGGTTACCAGTCGGGCATACGACTCTCTGCATTGGTGGACCCACACAACCTTTGCAAGGGCCGACTGTTCCAGGAGCCAGTGCCACAAATTATCCTGACAACGGACGCATCTCTCCAGGGATGGGGAGCTCATCTGCTCACTTACACAGTGCAGGGACTATGGACGACGCAGCAACAGAAGATGCACATCAACTATCTGGAACTGATGGCAATCTTCATGGCGCTCAAGTCCTTCATTGTACATCTGTGCAACAAGGTAGTGTTAGTCCGGACGGACAACATGACCGCGATGTACTACATTCAAAAACAGGGGGGCACCCACTCGCCACAGCTGTCTCATCTGGCTCAGGGCATGTGGAAGTGGGCCATTCAGAGGAACATTTTCCTCATGGCGGAACACCTCCCGGGCAAGGACAATCAGATGGCGGATCTGCTCAGCAGATACAGCCATCAAATGCACGAGTGGGAGTTACACCCATCTGTACTCCACCCGTACTTCCAGCAGTGGGGTCATCCAGAGATAGACCTGTTTGCCACAAAAGAAAACGCAAAATGCCAACACTTTGCCGCCAGGTTCCCTCACCCACAGTCGCAGGGCAATGCGATATGGATGAACTGGTCAGGCAAATTTGCGTACGCTTTTCCACCAGCCCCTCTGATACCGCTGGTCGCGAGAAAGCTAAGGCAGCACGCGATGACTCTCATCCTAGTTGCTCCAACGTGGGCGCGCCAAGCATGGTACACCACGTTCCTCGAACTCTCAGTGGTGCTGCATCAAAGACTACGCCTCACGCCCAGTCTTTTGACGCAGAACCATGGAGAAATTCAGCATCCAGATCCGCAACAGCTCAACCTGGCAATCTGGCTCCTGAAGTCCTAGAGTTTGGCTACCTTAACCTGCCTCCGGAATGCATGGACATCATCAAGGAGGCTAGGAAGCCGACTACCAGAGCATGCTATGCTGCGAAATGGAAGCGTTTTGTCATTTACTGTACAGCCAATGACATCAACCCGCTTGATGCATCTATCCCTAACATCATTTGCTATCTGTTGCATCTTTACAAGTGCAATCTAGCGTACACTTCCATTCGGATACATCTATCCGCCATAGCGGCTTATCTTCAGAACAGGCAGCATCTCTCTGTCTTCAGAGTGCCTGCCATTAAGGCTTTCCTTGAAGGTCTGAAGCGAGTCATTCCCCCAAGAACACCACCAGCTCCGGTGTGGAACCTCAATGTGGTCCTCACCAGACTAATGGGACCACCTTTTAAGCCACTGCACTCGTGTGAACTCCAGTTCCTAACGTGGAAAGTAGCTTTCCTAATCGCTATCACGTCGCTACGGCGTGTTAGTGAGCTGCAAGCGCTCACAATCCAAGAGCCATTCATTCAGATTCATCCAAATAGGGTAGTGCTACGTACTAACCCCAAATTCCTTCCGAAGGTGGTGTCACAGTTTCATCTCAACCAAACTATTGACTTACCGGCATTCTTCCAAAACCCACAAACGGTGGCGGAAAGAATGCTCCATACGTTAGACGTACGGAGGGCGTTGATGTACTACATGGACAGGACACAACCCTTTAGAAAGACAAAACAACTTTTTGTTGCCTTCGCACCACAACACAAAGGCAACCCTATTTCCAAAGCAGGAATAGCCAGGTGGATTGTTAAGTGCATCCAAATATGTTATCAAAAGGCCAAACGCACTTTAACGATACCCCCAAGGGCGCACTCCACACGCAAACTGGGGGCATCCATGGCTTTCCTGGGAAACATTCCTTTAGAGGATATTTGCAGAGCAGCCACGTGGGTTACACCACATACCTTTACAAAACACTACTGTGTTGACGTACATTCCAAGCAGCAAGCTGCTGTAGGACAGGCTGTTCTCAAGACACTCTTTCAGGTTTCTGCAGCTGGCACGGGCAACCGCCGCTAATGGAGGGACTGCTATGTATTCTATGCTAAGATATGAATTTAGCAGCCCACACAAAGAAATTGGCAGCAACGTGTGTGGGTCTAATGAGGAGTCTTAACCCGATACTCGGGTTCTTCGACCCCAGTACCCGCCAACTCATTATCCAAGCCATGATACTTGCCCGGCTGGACTATGCCAATGTGCTATTCCTGGGGGCAAATAAAGCAGAATTAGCGCGGCTGCAACGCATTCAGAACTCGGCCGCCAGAGCGGTGGTTGGCCTCCCACGAAGGTGCTCTGCCAGAGCTACCATCCGTAACCTGCATTGGCTGCCAATTGAATCTCGAATTCACTTTAAAACTCTTACCACCGCATTTAAAATTCTGAATTCTGACTGCCCTGAACTCCTACGCCCGCTCCTTGTACCCTACACCCCTCAGCGTAACTTACGCTCACTGGGACAACACCTCGTGTCGATCCCACGATTCAAGCTCTGTAGAATGGGTGGGCGTTCCTTCAAAGTCTTGGGGGCTAGACTCTGGAACTCATTACCCCTACATATCCGCACTTTAACCAACTTGACTGCCTTTCGGAAATCACTAAAAACTCATCTCTTTTCCCTCATCTAGTTCTCTGTGGCCATCCCCCTCTCCCCTCAGGTACTGGTTAGGTCAGCGCCGGGACGCTCCGTTGCTGGGGCAGCTGTTTGCGCTTTAACAATCATATAACATAACATAACATAACACATGCCTCGAACTGAATATGCTACTTACCAGTATGCATCTGTTCTTGGCATGTAGGGCTACTAACATTCATATCGCCCACCCTCCTCCCCGGTGCCTGTCGCAGCTGCAGATATACTATTGTATTCACTTATTAGCATGGACATCCTTTACACTTTTCACTCCATCTTCTGCCACAATGGCGAAAAACAATCTGGGGATGGAGCCGATGCCCATGCGCACTGTAGTCCAGGGGAGGAGCCACCTATCTCAGGATACTTCGAAGACTCTTCCAGGACAACAATGTGCGATCATCCGGACCCAACACTAGGCGGCGATCTAATGCTAAGATATGAATGTTAGCAGCCCTGCATGCCAAGAACAGATGCATACTGGTAAGTAGCATATTCATTAGGTGTTGCTTAATTTCTGCCAGTGTGGAAGTTTGTAGCCACTGAAGGCATAATTTGCCCACACTGTAGGTGGTTATTATCCCTGGGTGTTGTCTTTGAGAATATCTAGGGTCTGGCCTGGTCATTTTGAACCCCTGTGTTTTGTTCAGGAATCTGTCTTGACAGTTATTAGTATCTGTGGGCCAGATCAACCATTTTTTCCAATCAGGATGTGTTCTGTTTTGGTTTAATACATAATTTACGTCTATCTCTTCATCTGTAGAGCTATTGCTGTTCATTGTTGGTTTTGGAATAGACGGTTTATTTAAGTCTTTGATTTTGGCTAGGCCAAGACAGGTAGTTTGTTGAACAGTGTCATTTAAAAATATAATTTGTTCTGGGATCATGCAGGCTCTAAACAAAGATTCTATACCCTGTACTTGCCATTCTTTTGTACCCCAAACACTCTTTACTTCAACATTTTTGTCCCAATAATCAAAACCAAAAGTATTCATTTGTTCAAAGAATGAGTCTGAATATATCAATTTCGTGTTTGTTATCATGGTCTTTGTCCCTGTCTTATTTGACAATTTGAAATAAAATGTTTCAGCATTACTTGTGTTAAAACCTGAAAAGTATGAATATTTGTCATAAACGGTTCTTGAGCTTCCTTTTGGAGGGGTTGCACAATGTTCCCATTGATTATAATTTAAAACATTTCTAGGTTGTGCAAATCTATGTAGAAAATGGTTACCATAGTGGTTATAACAGTACATACTATCATAATTTGTCGAACCCTGCAAATAATCATGTTTGGTAAATTTAGCAGACATCACTAAGTCAGACATCATATTATTTATACTTTCAAAGTCCCAATCATCAGCAAATGAGCTTGGTTTTACAAAGTCACTCAACGAGATCTTAATTTGGTGTGGATATTTCAGGATTTCAACCGGACCATAAATTTCGTAGTCAGTGTTGTCCCATGCTACCCCACCCGGTATAGGATTGGCTGTGAAGTTGACTGAAGAAAGTTCTCTTTTCTCGACGTGTGAAGATGTGTGTGGTTTGAGGATCAAGTTGATTTTCTGACTTGCTGTGTCCATTTTAGCATATTTTCCCTCAATGAAGCGTCCCAAAGTTAGTACCATGATGAGCCAAAGTATGAGGATAAATGCACCAAAACCCACCCAAAATTCAATCCATGGAGAAATCAGATATGTTTCTTTCAGTTGTTTCAAAAGTACTTTAACTTTCCCATTAAAGGTTTTTGTTGATGGCTGTGTTTTTGATTCCGTGAAGCCTTCAGAGGAATCATCGAAGTTTATGAAGTAGCCGATGCAGTTCTGTCAATTGTTCCAATTGCTTCAGGATTACTGTTTCTTGCATAGTCGTTTGTTACTTCATTATAGATTGGTGTGTCTCTGCTAAATGTTTTTATTTGGGTTTTCAGAGGTCTTAGTTCCATTGCATTGTTGCATAGTCCTTGTTGTAGTTCTGTAGGCGTTTCGAATGTGATTAGCCTCTTAGATTGAACCTCTGTGTTTGTAGCAAATCTTGGTGTTCTACTACTTATCGGGAGTCCACTTGGCCTACTATTTGTTATCGGCCACATGATTGTGGTTTTACCAGGTCGATGGATACAACTCGGTTCTCCTTTTTACCAGCAAGAGGCGGTAGTACAACTGATCTTGTCCCGTTGATGGACAAGACAGGAACTGCTTTTCTGTAAGAAGGCCCAAATTCCTTCTTTACCGCGATCTTTTCTCTGACTAGATCCCCGACTTTTGGAATCCAGACAGGTCTTGCTGGGACAGGTGGTGGTTCTTCAGTGGTTGTTGGCTGCTGTTTCAACTTTATGTTGCTCAGGTCTTTTCTTGTTTCGTTTAAGTCCTGCAAAATAGCCAAACGATCTTTGATATCAAAGCTTTTTTCCTTCACCACTGAAGTCTGACTGTCGAGGTCTAAGACTAACATCCTAGTTCCAAACAATAATTCGTACGGACTGAATCCCTTCAGAGAATTTCTTGGCAGGTTATTTAGACTACGTTGGACACTTATTAGATGTTTGACCCACCCAGCTCCCGAACCTAATATCCTTTCTGTTATAGATAGCTTTATGCCTTGGTTTTTTCTTTACACCATCCCGTATCCCTCAGGAAGGAAGTGAGAAGAGTCCCGCTGTGCTATGCTCATTTGGCCATGTTTCCCCTCAGGCTGGAGGGCTAGAGTGAAAACAATGGTCAAACGTAGCATGCTTCTAGCGTATATGCCATTTAGACTCGCAAATCTTTGTATAACAGTCCAGACGTCAGCCGAGTGCTGGTGATCTACATTATAAGTGGAAACTAGCCTGTATATGTTAATCGGACGCTTTGCTTTTTACTGTTGATCTTTTCTGGAGTGAAACGACACGGTATTACACCGTTTCTCTCACCACTGCGATTTCTGTTACAGTTTGGGCAGTTCTTTACAAACATGGTATGATGCAGGCTCATGCCTGGCCACCAGTACCTTGATTGTAATTCTTCCAGAGAATCTTTTAGTTTGAGGTGTCTGAGACCCTCGCCCATATGTGCGTCTGCTATTAACAAGGTTCTCCTGTCCATGTTTGGAATCACTCTATCCCCCACTCCAGGGATTCGAGCAAAAGGGACGGAGTTTGCATCGATTATGTATGTATAATTGAGTGGATAGTTGATCGGTAGCGCTGAGCAGTCGCCTTTTGATGACGTTTTCACCGCCAGCACTGTTTCACCGTCAATATACTTCACTGTACGCTTTTTTCGAGCTACGGAAGCCGATTTAGTTGCTACCGCTGTGGCTGTTTCAGCCAATGAATTCCCTGCAACGTGAACGCCATCACGCTGATGACTCAGTGAGTGTGTCACGTGAGTCTTTGGTAGTTCTTTTTGTAAAAGAGCTATTTGTTCCCAAAGCAGTTTTTGCTTTATTGTTGCACCTGTGTCATCTTTGTAACCGTTTTGAATCCATGTCTGCAAATCGTTGTTATATGTTTTGACGCAGTAATATGAATCGGACACTATAAGTGTCGGGAATTCGCGATCCGCATTATTTAGCGTCATTTTCAATGCTATTATTTCAGTCTGTTGTTCTGAATTAGTTTCTACTGAGTGTGTTTTTGTTAATAGAGGTCTTAGTTTACCTCCGCGCCACACTTCTTTTGTAATCTCACATGTGGGGTTGTATGCTTGTTCTCCCCAAACGGAGGGTTGAGCATGTCCGTCTGTATAGATTACACAAGCGTATTGTCGTAAGGGCAGAATGTCGATTGGCAGAGGGAATGTTCTTTCATGTTCTAGATTTTTCAATTCCTTTAGTTCTGGATCAAAGTAGTAGTATACTTTGTCCGTTGTAATTGAATTCACCCATTGTATCCATTCCGGATTCAATGTTGTTGTTGGTAAATTACACGGTGTTGTTAATGCCTCAAAGGCTGATTCTGCTGTTCTGACTGTGATGTGTCTACCGTCCGCTTGATCTTTTTCTCTAGCTATTGCGGTTTGAACTGCATGAACAATGTTTTCTTTAATGCTGAATTTCTTTTCAGCTTCTGTGTACAAGTGTGATTTGAATGCAATTGGTACCTTTTCTCCCTCATTAGAGGTCAGGTATGTGAATCCGCATTTTCCTGGGATGACTCGAATCACAAGATTGCGTGTGTTATCACGTGTTTCTAATTTTGTTTTAATTAACATGTCTGTTTGTAAGGATCTCAGAATTTCTGTGTGTATTTGAGTCCAATTGGTTCTTTTGAAATCTGGTTTTATTAGATCATAAAGGGGTTTGACCCTTTCTGCGTAATTTGCAATGTATGTTCTTCCGAAATTTAGGAAGCCTAGAATTGACTGTAGGTTTTTTAGTGTTCTAGGTGCTTGGAGTACGGCACATTTCTCTAGGAAATTGTCAGCCAGGCTTTTGCCTTCACTTGATAATTCGTATCCTAAGAACAGGACTGTTAGATGGGCAATTCGAGATTTTTTAAAGTTGAATTTGTAACCCTCTGCTGCGAACCCAAGTATTATGGTGTTCACTCTCTTCAAGTGAGTATCCAAGTCATCATCTGTTAGGTATATGTCGTCGACATAAGATAATGCTTCGTCATCATATGTTTGTAGTAATTCTGTTACTCTCGCTGAGAATACCCCTGGGCTATTCTTGTACCCCTGGGCTAACCGACAGAATTGTTTTTGAGTGCCATTTATTGAGAACGCAGACAAATATCTGCTCTCTGGTGCTATGTTTTGACAAAAGAATCCATTAGAGATGTCTAATGTTGTTTTGTATTTTTTGCGCACTATGTTATTCATTAGTGCAGCACTATGCGAGTTTTGCACTGCAAAAGTTTTGCAACATGAGTTAAGGTGTCGGTAATCCAAAACTAGACTATATGAATTGTCTGGTTTGGAGACCGGAAACAAAGGGTTGTTCATTTGTGAGGTGCAAGTTTCAATCACCCCCTGGTATTCTAGTTGATCTAGGATTTCTTTTACCTGTTTTTTAGCTTCTTGCTTAATTGGGTACTGTCTTTGTGCAGTAGGTTGTGATTTTAACTGGATTTTGTGAGGAGGAGAGTCCTCATCCCATCCTACATGATTTTTATATAAAGCAGGATATTGAGCTACTGCCCACTTTCTGGCAAGTGTGTATTTTTAGGTTTCGCTGGAGGGCGGAGCTCTTAGCTCCGCCTCCAGAGAAATCTCTTGATTTCCAGTAAGGAAAATGGAATACGCCCCCCTGTCCCATTGGCTAGCTCCATAAATGGAGGCTAGCCATTGGAACAGAGATCTGTCCGTCATTCACGGACCAGATTCGTGGGCGTTCCCTCGATTTTTTCCCTGGGCGTTCCCTCTGTGAGTCAGGCGGCGGTGGGCGGAGTTGTTTGTGTTTTTTTCGGCGCCATGTTGCTCTCATTCTGCGGCCGACCGACATTGGAGGAAGTCCAGGTGGGTGAGTGCTTGTTTTTTACCGAGTGCTGTTCCCGCCCCCCCTCGCTGTCCTGTGCCCCGTTCCCGCCCTCCCTTGCTGTCCTGTGCCCCGTTCCCGCCCTCCCCCCCCCTCGCTGTCCTGTGCCCCGTTCCCGCCCCCCCCCCCTCGCTGTCCTGTGCCCCGTTCCCGCCCTCCCCCCCCTCGCTGTCCTGTGCCCCGTTCCCGCCCCCTCCCGCTGTCCGTTCCGCCCCCCTCCCCGTGTGTCCGTTCCGCCCCCCTCCCCGTTACCGCCCCCTCCCCTTTCACTCTCCGTTGCTTGTTTATTTTCCTTTCACTATTTGTTTTTTTTTGCCGTTTTATTTCGTACGAACGCCATCCGAAGGTATAGGATCGCTTTACTTGAGACCCAGTTACTTTACACAAGGACGCACCACTCTTGTAGACACGGGGAGATTAAGACATGTGCCCAGAATCGCCGGCGCTGAGATTCGAACCCAGTTTCCCAGCTGTGTAGTCTGCAGTTCTGGCCGTTATGCCACATTCTTTACTTTACGTTTACATACACTGTCATTGTCACGTTTACATTTCCGATGAACTCCAGGTGTAGAGCATCTTTATTTTTTGTTTTCATTCTGTAGCCCTCGCTCGTGCAGGGAGGACCGGATGTCAGAGAGCAACATTTACTCACTAGGGATTCACTAATTACAGGGATCAATGAAAAGCCACTCAGTAGTGAACTACGGACGGGCTCCAACTCCCTCGGCAGCTGACTCGTGTGATAGTTTCGGTTTCCTTTCTCGCTCCTTGACTCCGGTTTCCTGCCTACCAGCTGTACAGAAACTGCCCGAAAGGAGGAGCCTGATTATTAGATGCCTACAGCAGTACCAGCGCCATGGTGACAGCTCCAGTAGTATCGGGGGCTGTGGGGGCCCGCTGTCCGTGCCTTTCCCGCCCCCCCCTCCCGCTTTCCGTGCCTTTACCGCCCCCCCCCCCCCCCTTCCCTTGCATGTGCAGTGTGTGTGCTTGGATTCTGTGCCTCGAACCTACCTGGCGAGTTAAAGTCGGGGGCACGGCAGCGCTGTGGAGTCCACTGACACGCATTAGGCACAAATGACCTGAGGGGAACCAACGCGGGGGAGATGTACATTTTTAGTTCCCACAGAATGGACTGTCGCGCCCAGTAGCTGCACTTGGAAGCCCTCGCTAACTTCAAGCCCAGGCATGGCATTTCTAGTGCGCAAAAACATCCGGTCAAGCTCACCTCCGCATGCACGGATAGCATCCTAGAGCACGCGTTGGGGATTTTTCAGGGGGGTTCAAGCTCCAGCTGCTAAAACGGCTGCCTTTCCTTGCAGGTCAGTGCTGACCAATAGAAAGAAATGAGGCAAAGCGCATCCAAAGGCGGACCCCCTTATGTGTATGCACAAACCGTACCAACAACCAGGCTTGTGTTGTTATCAATAAAGATGTAAAATTATAAGTATATGCATAAAAAGCACAAGGCTCTGAAACTGACTGTACAAAAGTGTTCAAGCGGGCAGTTTATATTTAGAGGATGTTTGCATGGCCACAGCAGTGTTATTCTGGAGCTCTCTTTAGTAGTCATGGGCTATGTAACTGACCTACGTGTGCACAGTGTATGAGCTTGAAAAGAAGTGCCCAGTATAGGTTCAGGAGGACCAGACCCAATCCAGATTTTCAACTTTCCCCCATAAAATAAATATACATACAATTAATCTAAATTAACTAATTTAGCCTGCAACCCCTCCTGACCATACACTGGATACCCCTGAATTATTTCATTCTAACATGCAAGCAACGGCGAGAGTCAGCATGTGCAGTGGAGTGAGGATCAAGCCTTCTCTGTATCACTGCAATAATAATATTACTTAGACATTAATGGCACCCTGCTGTCTGTTCAGGGGCCGACTGATGTCTGACTTCCAGTGTTTCACTATCTATGTAGCCTCTTACAAAATCAGCTACGGACCTGGCCCCTGCAGTTATGCAATTTTGTGGCATAGGCATTTCCCACATAATTATTGATTGCCGCTTTTGCCACATAATCCATTGTCTGCTGCATATTTCAGCAGAGTACCACAACAAATGTTGTTTCTAGCTCAGACACACCAAAAGTTCCTGAAAATGCAACATGTGTTTCCATACAGTGTCAAGCCTTTCGCACAGGTTTACTGCTCACCTTTCTGTTGCTCGTTTCTGTATTTGGCTGTTAAAGTGGTGCTAATGAGGTGAAACCTTTGCCCAGATAGAGTTAACGTGTTACATTTCCTGAATAATGAGGTAATACTGACAGAAAATATGCTACATTGTGCTGCATAATTTTGTGTCCCAAGGCAAGTCTTGAAGCTTTTCAAGCATAGGTAAAATATCACTTGTGTGCCAATCTGAGTATCCTCAAGATACTGATGTTTGCCAGATTGTGATACGTCATTTTTTTGCCTAGAAGTTGCACATAACATGGTTGAGAGTTCTGGGCCCTGAGATACAACCTCAAAACTAATAGGGAGTTTATATACGGATGGAAGAGTTGAAAACTGTACAAAACTTTACCTTAGGTTTCTTTAAAAGTTCCACATAGCCAGTGCCACTGGAATTATGCCGCAGAGAAGGAACTACTTATATAGTAGAGTTGCCGAAATTATGTGGTAAGAAGACGCAAATTATGAATGACTCCTTTCACTAAAGTACCCCGCGCCCCCAAAGACTGAATGGCAGGTACTCTGTAACCAGGGCTTTAAGTGGGCCGGGTCTCAAGGGGTCTGAGCACCGGCAGTTTTTTTCAAGGGGCCTCGAAACGGGTCTCTATCGGGCTCTGTTTTGAGCCCTGGCACAGGCGGTCCATTTTTTCCCCCAGATTGCGGTGACAGCAGGCCGGGAAAAATTGCCAGGATGCAAAACAAAGCCCGATAGAGACCCGTTTCGAGACAGCCTGCACATCGATGTGCGCTGCTCACACTGGTCACTTCTCACTAGTGGAGAAGTTATGGCGTCATGCCAGGTGAGCGTTGTGGAGGAAGGGAAATCCTTTAAAGAGTCATTTTCTTTCTGGATTTCCATTCTCTTTCTGAAACGCAAGAGCAGCAACATTGTGGTAGGGTCAGCAGGGCTTTAATTGGAAGCTTTCTCAATATTATATACAAGCCATAGCTTATTATATCTTCTGCAATTAATAACCATTGACAAAGCCAATAGTCCTTACTTGTTGTAGGTATGATGTTACTTGTTGTATCACATATCTGGATGCCATGACCGAAACAGCAAAAAACAAGACGGGCGGCACACTATGCTAAGCACAGATTTTTAGTGTGAGTGTTTTAAAGCCACGCCCCTAATTACACTGGCCACGCCCCTTTGAGAGACCCCCCAGTTTTTTCATCCCACTTAAAGCCCTGTCTGTAACTCAGATGGGAATCACAGACAGAAGAGAAAGACTGAACAATGACAATTATGAGAAAAGCAACATTGCCATTGCAAGCACATCATTCCTGGTAGGAAAATTAAACATTTCTCAGCTCTGCTCCACATGATCATCGACTTAATGGTTGAGTAGATGTAACATGGATCTAGCTAGGCGACCAAAAGTACAAAAGGCTTAAATAAAAAAAATGCACAAAAGGCTCTTTGAACACTTTTGTAGTCAATTCTACCAGACCGGTGTCTGAAGTAAAAAGAAAGTGTAGGGTTTTCATGCCCATCTTCATTGAAAACTATTGGCTTCCATTACAGGGGAGGAAGATTAACGTACTCCAAATCATTACGCATGAAGCACTCTACAGGGAGTTCCCTGCTTAACCAGCTAAAAAAGAGGCGTGCAAAGCACACCCACAGAAGCATAAGCCTAGATCATTTTACTATACATATTATGCTACTTTCCATGTTTATAGTGGAAAGCGTATTCAACACCGCTGCTCTCGTGTTACATACTTGAGCCTGTATAATGCATTAGATGCC
The DNA here is from genome assembly GCF_964261635.1 of Lissotriton helveticus. NCBI lineage: Eukaryota > Metazoa > Chordata > Amphibia > Caudata > Salamandridae > Lissotriton > Lissotriton helveticus. Next base: position 1,694,987,998 of record NC_136065.1, on the reverse strand, counting down.
CTGTCCCACACTGCAGTCTCCCTAAACTGGGTGTGCTAGGTGCCACTGGGACAGTACTCCCTTCTACAGTCCAGGCACATCCTTACCCCTCCCTCTCTTCCTGCACGACTGACCAGCGTATTAGTGACTGGGGTACTAGCCCCTTGGTGGCTCTGGTCAGCCTTTCACTGCCATCCTGAGTTTGAAAGAGGGGGCAGTGATTCCCACGGCAAGCAGGTATTGTCAGTGAGTCAGTGCGTGCACACGACTGAGGGTCCTTGGGAACTCCTTGCATCCTTCAAAGCCCTCGGGAGTGCACTGGCCAGCTCTCTTTGGCTCACAATCATTGCACCAGTGCCCGAGAGTTCTCATTTCCATGGGCCCATGCCTACAAACTCATGAGGGAAGCACATTTGTAATCATGCTGTGCATATTGCTGTTACTGCACCTATTATCTCCTCAAATGGTTACAGTAATATGTGCTTTGTGGGGCTCGCAATGTTTGTGGGGGGCTCTGTGTGGGTGTGTGGGGGGCTCGCAGTGTGAGGGGGCTCTGTGTGGGTGTGTGGGGGGGCCTGTGTGTGGGGGGGCCTCTGTGTGGGTGTGTGGGGGGGCTCTGTGTGGGTGTGTGGGGGGGCTCTGTGTGGGTGTGTGGGGGGGCTCTGTGTTGTTGTGTGTGTGGGGGGCTCTGGGTGTGTGTGTGTGTGTGGCTCTGGGTGTGTGTGTGTGGCTCTGGGTGTGTGTGTGTGTGGCTCTGGGTGTGTGGCTCTGGGTGTGTGTGTGGCTCTGGGTGTGTGTGTGTGGTAGTAATTGCTGTCTGCTGAGCTCATCCGTAGGGTACAATCAGTGTCACATTTGCGAGAGATAAAGCTAATGGCAATGTAAATAACAATACCATGTATTTATCTGTTTTCAAAACCAACACATAAATACAAATTTTGTCATTTACAATGCAGATAGCTCAAACTTTTCCTAAGGCGAAACCATTGCATTGTAAATGCTTGTTTATGAATTGGGATATGATTTGAGAAGGCAGGCATAATTATTTCTTCGCCATGAGGGCACTCCCTGACAAACTCTGGTGGCCAGTCTTTTTCAGCTAGAAGGATGTCATAGCCCTTGGAGAGATTATCCCAAAATAGTCCCCTTATTTTTCTAGTCTTATCCCCTTCTATACGTAAAGTTATTTCATATATTTTGTGAGGTTTGCTAACTCTGGTGTCTGCAGTTTCTACTTGAAGATATTCATTCGTGTCCACTGTCTCCAGAAGATTCATAAGGACTTTGCGAGCTATGCTCACTTCTGCTGCGCTGTCTAGCATTGTCTGAGCCCATTCTCCGTTTTTCAGTTGTGTCCTCAGTATTCTCGGCATTGTTAACTACCTTGATACTGGCTACCTTCTTTTTTGGAAATTGTAGTTTCTTTTTTAGATGAGCAGATTCCTTGTCTTTGGACTTGGCGTGCTCTTCTCTTTGTTCTGATCGTCCTCTTCTTTCCGATTTCTGCGAGGAAGTCTGAAAAGATTGAGAGGGACGTGTATCAATGTCTTGATATCTATCAGGCTTCTTTATATTAGCCCTATTTCTAAGGTTATATCTTTTCCCAGAGGGGTCACTTTGGGGTGACCTGTGTCTTTGGTTCGGAGATTTTTCTCTCCACCGAGGAGACCTTCCTCTGGACTGGAATTTCTTTTCTTTAGGATTGGATTGTTTGTTTCCATCCCAGCTCTTTTTTTGTGATGTTGAATTATTATTAAAAAAAAAATTCCAGGACTTTCAATCAGTTGTGGTTTTACTGGTATCCACCTAAACTATCTCTACCTAGTTCCTCATAGGATTTTTCTATAATTCTGGCAATTTCAGCTGGTTGGTCTGCTATATCTGTCTCCTTTAACCTCTGGCGGATCGCCACGTTTGCTGCTTCTCCCTTTATGTTGGCTAATAATATAGCCGAGACCTGCTTGAAGTCTTTTAGTAATTTCATACCAAGAGTTAAAGCGGGTTCTGGACCGTATTCGTCTTGAATTTGTTTTAGCACATCTGGTATTACCGAAATGGATGGAACACCGTGCGTTTTTGTGTAGATGGAAGCAAAGACTGTACCCCAAGTGTCACAGTCCTCCACGTGTGGTGCGATTCCCATTGGAAGACAGATAGTCAGAATCCTGTGTTTTTCTAACGGGGTGGTGTCTGGAAACACCGCCTCTATTTGGGTGATTTTTTGTGCTAACCAGAATGGTATTTGTTCCCGTTTAGCTGGTACTTTACCTAGGCAGGATTGTATGTTCTGTGGTGTAATTTTATTTGTGTTCCCCTGATGAGGGGTCAGCTGTGGAATTTTAATTGCTGGTTGAATTGTTGAAGTCCGCATCACATATTGGACTAATTGTCTATGTAATTTTATTAATTGTTTTAGCTGTGTTAAAAGCTCTGCTGCAGACATCCTATCGATGTCTGGATGTGGTGTGTATCCGGCTAGGACCGGCCACGTTGCTCCTGGTCTACCTAATGGACCGAGCCTGGTGATGTGATTATTATGTTTTAGGGCGCCATTAAATAAGAGCAGATGCTCTTGAAATTTAAGTGGTACTTCCACCTCCTCGAAAGGAGTGTACTCATTAGGAGGTTCCTCTGTTTTGTAATAGTGGAAGACCTTTGTTACAGCATTTGCTGCTGGAAAGTGTATCCATGAATAGAATACCTCTGTCTGCCGATATTCGTGTGCCTCAATTACAAATATGACTGTGCCACCTCTAGGTGTCAGTCCATTTTCTATAAGTTTTAAAGTTATAGATTTTCTTGTGTTGACCGGGATGATTATTATACCCGGGTCTGCTTCTTGCATAGCAGTATCAGCTGCTGCGAGTTCAGTTGCTATTCTAACTGCCTCTCTTTCTCCTTCACTGTCTGACATTGTACTGTCCAGAAGGTTATTTTGTTTGTTTGCAGATCAGGTTCTTATGGAAACAAAGATTAGATGCACAATATTTTGGAACAGTGTATCCTTCAACGTTGACTAAACCAAGGACCATACATAGGAGTTTCCTCCTGCGAGGTCTGGCGGATATTACCTTTCACCCACTCCAGACGTCTTTGGAGTATTATGGGAAAAAAGGGGTCTGAGTGAAAAAGCACGACTGAGTTACTCTAAATGTCTTACGTTAGTTTTATCGCCTATCCAAACACGTTGGGCGCCATGTAGTGTAGTTCCTATTATCCCAATAGGCTCTGCGCATTGGAATAATACCTTCAATAGTATAGGCCTAGACCAGACGTTAACTAGGTCTTCTATTGTCGATATTAGACTTAAAGTTTTGGGTTTGCCAGCTAGCTCAGAGTTCACTAGACACTTTCTCGAATAGGCAAGGAGGAGTTGAACCTCCCTGGATAGACAAGAAGGGATTTAGTTTCTGACAACCATAGAACATGACAACTTTGCTCTCCCCTAATCAAGAGTGTATCTCTAGAGTCGTGTGAAAACAAAAGACGACTTATTTTACTCAGTCAGTACGTGCATTCTTAGTCTCACCAGATTGTAGAGAAAAGGAAGAGACGGGCGTGTTCAATAAAAGATGGTATTTATTGATCAGTCTCTTTTCTCATACAAGAGAAATGGATCGATATTATTGCAATACTTATGGTTAAGTAAAGTGCATACATTGAAAGCAGAAGTATAAAATAATACTGTAAAAACATTGATATGGTTTCTAAGCCATATGATGGGTTAAAATGGATAGAATAGATACATACACATATACATTTGACTAATCGTACTCAACTGGTGTTTCTAACTACGCCTACCCCAGATGTACCTGACCTAAGCCTAATACGTGGGCGGGAATAGAAAGTAGCAGTTTAAGTTAAGTTTGTTTTGCCAAGTGACTGACTCAAGAATTCTCTGCAAGGGGTTATTCAGTTCCGTACCTGGAGTCTAGGATGAATGAGGGATGGTATCTCTCGTCTCTGGTCTCGATATTCCAGGCTGCCTGCGAGGGCTACCCGGAAGCGCCGGAGCTGGATTTCTCGGCAGGAGAAAGCAGCGTCTCGTTCTCAGCGCGTCAGGAAGGCGGGGCTGCGCCAGCGGGGTCTGCTCTGGGCTTCGGCAAGTCTGGCTGCTCCGATCTCGTCACCACCGCGTGTGTTTGCATAGGGCAATATCGGTAATATTTATACCTTTAAGGTGCCGAGATTGACGTAAGGATGGACATAGATACGTCAATAAGGATGTCATACGACCTGGTCGTTAGCACATTCTTTTGCTGAAGTTCTCGGTGAAATCAAAACAATGGCCGCAGGGTTTTTCCCAGGTTGTCATAGGTTTGATTTGTTTTGAGAACTCCGTATGCCTTATCAGGGGCTGGAGGAATATCGCTTGTCTAATTAGATGGCAAGCGTTATGACCTAATCAGATAACACGTTCCTGTGCCGTAGTTCGGCCTCATCAGATAACGGTTTCTGCATCATGGGGGTTTTCTGCCTCATGGGATGGCTGCTAGTTAACTTGTTAACCAGAATAGGGTCAGGAATAGGGGGATCGATACAGAACCTATAGGAATACATCACACTATTTGTTGCTTTCGCTCCACAACATAAGGGAAATCCCATTTCAAAATCAGGAATAGCCAGATGGATAGTTAAATGCATTCAAATATGCTATCAAAAAGCTAAACGCACTCTAACAGTTCCCCCAAACGCACACTCAACGCGCAAAATGGGGGCATCCATGTCATTCCTAGGAAACATTCCCCTAGAAGACATATGTAAGGCAGCTACATGGTCTACCATACACACTTTCACTAAACACTACTGTGTAGACGTGCAAGCAAAGCAGCAAGCTGCTGTAGGCCAGGCTGTCCTTAAAACTCTTTTTCAAACTGCTGCAGCTGGTACAGGTGACCACCACTAGAGGAGATACTGCTATACAGTCTATGCACAGATATGAATTCAGCAGCCCACATGCCTCGAACGGAATATGCTACTTACCAGTATGCCTCTGTTCTTGACATGTAGGGCTGCTGACATTCATATCGCCCACCCTCCTCCCCGGTGCCTGTCACAGCTGCAGTACTTTCCTACATACATTTACATGGTCATCTCTTACTTTCTATACTCCATCTTTGCCACAATGGCGAAAAACAATCTGAGGATGGAGAGGATGCCCATGCGCATTGTAGTCCAGGGGAGGAGTCCCGTATCTCGTGATACTTCGAAGACTCTTCCAGGACAATAAGGTGCAATCATCCGGACCCAACACTAGGCGGCGATCTATGCACGGATATGAATGTCAGCAGCCCTACATGCCAAGAACAGATGCATACTGGTAAGTAGCATATTCCATCTGCTCTCTGAGTATAGAACCATACGCCCTCTGGCCTCCAGAACCAGCTGTGTCCAGGCGTCTCTGGGGCCTCCAGACCTTCTGGCAAACTCAAAGGCCCACCAGAATTTCAGAGGGGCAGAAAGGAGACCATCATTGCCCAGACTTGCGCCTCTTTTATTCACCTCCTCACATGCTCTAGTGTGTGCTGTGCTCAACTGTTCTATCGAAGACTTTTATGCCAGCATGCTTGTATACTGCACATCAAAACCTAACCAATACAGCAAACATTTGACGATTCTGTTTAAGGATCCAGCACACATGGAATGGGACTTGGCATTCTGTGGGTTTGGTAGTTATAAGGAAAATCCTACCTCCACAGTGATAAATTAAACCCATCCTGGCGGGTAGGAATTCCTTTTAGTAAATCACAGTCTCGGGAGGCTAGAAAAAAGATTATTGCTATTTATATTGTGTTTTGCTGATATGGTACATAAAACCTGAAAATAAAATGTATGAAACATTAAAAATTCGAATTATTTTAACGGGAAACATCCTTTACAACGCAACTTTTACCACGCAGTGCCTTTACGACGCAACTTTTACAACGCAAACCATTACAACGCATTGCGCTGGGGGGGCGCTCTAGGATAGGGAATAAGTTTAATTTACTATCCAACACCTTCCCTAGTGTCCACGGGGACTGGAGTTGGAATAGTAAATTAAACTATTCACTATCCAGCACCCCAAAGCGCTATGCGTTGTAAAGGTTTGCGTTGTAAAAACCGCGTTGTAAAGGCATGCGTGGTAAAAGCATGCGTTGTAAAGTCATACATCCATTTTAACACATGTTTTTAGCTGGTTGTGAACGTGAGCTCTACGCACGTTTGGATTAAATCTGTGAACCTTGAGCGCTCCTACTGGTGCTCTTGGTTTGTGTGCTGATGATGGTGAGAATGTAGACATAGGTCACCGACTCACGCCTGTTTGTCGTGGTGGTCCTTATGAGCTCAGAATTGCGCTTGCAGAGCAGTTTGTTCAAAGTCTTCCCTCTCGCGTCCCATTGCAGGAGGCAGAGGTGGAGGTGGAGGTGGAGTCTGTGCCCACAGTCAGCAGCTCGCTGTACCTGGAGGACTCCGGCATCGGAAGCGCCTCAAGCAGTCCACAGGGCGGCTCCGGCAGCCCCCAGAACGTGCCCGACAGTCCACAGAGAAGCCCCGACAGTAAGAACCAGGACTGTTCATTTATCCATGTGTGTCTATGGGTGTCCGGTCATCTGCTCACTGTACCTGTCTCCTGACTCTTCTGTCCTTCTGACCGTCTTCTATGTGGCATGTCTGTCTACCCCCTGACCTCTCTGTCCCCTGTCCCACTGACCGTCTTCTGTGTGGTTTGTCCATCTACCCCCAGACTCACTGTCCTCTCTATCCACTGGTCCCACTGACCGTCTTCTGTGTGGTTTGTCCGTCTACCCCCTGACTCACTGTTCTCTCTGTCCACTGGTCCCTCTGACCTTGCTGCAAGTGTATTTGTCAGTCTGTTCCTCTTACCCTCACCTGTCCATGTCTTCACCTCTTTGGTCCCTGTTGTCTTGACCCATATGTCTGTCTTCTTTATTTTTTTATTATATTTTTATTTTTTTATTTATTGTCTACTGCCTCAGTACTGTTATCATTCTATACCGCATGCCTTTCACATCCCTTTACATATGTATAGAAATCTTGCAATCAGTGCACACCCGTAAAGACTTGAATCAAGTGTTATAACATTTCTAACCTTAAATTCAGCTGTCACTCACCGTCGAGCAGTGCTGGAATTTGAAACAAATAATCTGGGAAGCCAGAAATTGGGGTATAAGATGTGGCAGAGGAAAGGTGATGGAGTGACGAGAAGTGGGGTTTGAAGAGCCGAGTCTGACAGTCAAAAATAGGCATTTATTAAAAAAAATCTGCTGCAAAGATATTGCCAATAAGGACCAATGTGACAGAATATCTGTTCTAGATTACTTGATTGGTCACAAAGTGGCTACATCTTAAAATATTTTACACTGTTAAGACACCTGGTGCAGAGATCATTGTGTGCCCAGCAATTTTGAGGGATTATAATAGCAGTAAAATAACTCTGTTTTGGAACAATTCTGTTTTTTGTCCACTCACAGTTTGGATTCAGAAAGTAGCATAGATGGTTAATGTGCGTGCTGCAGAGTACATCGTGTAACATGCAGATCACAGATATGTTTTTTAGATAGGGAAGTGGATTACTGCTTTTGACACGAGATCATTTTGTAACTCGAGTTCATAAGTTGCAAACCTTTGAATATATCAGCATCAAGGAGCTCCATGTAAACTGTAAGTCATGGTTTTAGATCCTTGTCGTTTTTTCTCTATCTGCTGTTACTCTAAGATCGTAAAGAATGTTTCCTTTGGGAAATAATAAAGCCTTATTAGTACAGACAATTACAATCACTGTGTTAAGTTTGATGTTCTGTGTTTCTCCAGACTCTAAACTCTCAACATAGGTCTACAAGTATGGATTAAATGTGATTCCTATAACTTATAAGTTATAACGCTCATTATTGTATGTACCATTTCCTGTACATTGATGTACACACGTATGATTTATGGAAAAAGTGTGTGTGTGCGTGTGCATGTGTGTGTGTGTGTGTGTGAGTGTGTGGGTGTTGTAAAGTGCTCTTATTCCCCACACTGGGAAGAGTAGCGCTATAAGAGTTAAATAAAAAAAATAATAGGTGCATTTACATAAATGTCTGTTTGATTATTTATGCAAACAGATAAATCTTATATTCTTACAGTGCAAGCACATCTCTTACATAGACAGTTGAACCAAGTTAAAGACATGCCTCCGAATCATAGTTTCTCTATGGACCTAGGCGTTAGCCTCCTGATAGCTCCCATGCCGTATTCTGACAACAAAAGTTGGGCTGATAGCCCTTTAAATCAGGCCTTTGTTTTAGGCTCAGTTGGAACTGTATGTAAGAAAAGCACCTGCAGACTGCACATTGTTACTGTGAACGAAATACAGAAAAATGTGCGGCTGCTGCTGAAATGTGTTGTGGTGTCAGAGAATGACACCAGGACAAATTCAGCAGAAATACCTGCCAGAACCGGGAACCGTCACGCTCCTCCTACTTTCCAGCACTGTTGTCAAGTCAATCCCCTCTTGCACATGAGATGTGAGCACCTAGGGGGGGCACTGATTTGGATTAGAGCCGGGGTTCCTTTCCAAGCGACTAGACAAGTAATTGACCCGGAGGGCAGGTTTGTGGCCGTGGAGGGGAAGCTTAGGGGACGAGACATAGTATTATGCAGTGTGTACGCACCCAACATTGATCAACCAGCCTTTCTAACAAAACTTTCAGGGACACTAGCGAGTTACTTGGCAGGCCCTATAGTCATGGGAGGAGATTTTAACTCCATAGCAGACACCATATTGGACAGATCCCACCCACCACTGGGAGCCTCGCCAGTGCATCGACTGGCGAAGCGCAGGCTTGACTGGCAGGAGAGATGGAAGTTGGTGGATGCTTGGAGAACACTGCACCCGACGTTGAGAGACTACTCATATGACTCCAGTCTGCATGATCTTCACGTCTGTCTGGACGTGTTTCTATGCTCCCAGCTCGTGGTCTCTACTGTGACACATGCTGAATATTTGACTCGCACGTTGTCCGACCACAACCCCCTCTTATTGCAGTTAAACTGGATGACCGAGACCTCACGGGTCCCAACATGGCAGTTACGACCGGACACCCTGGACGACCTACCGTTCAAGGAAGCGCTTGGGGAGAGAATCACTCATTACTTTGAGGAGAATGATGGCACCACGTCCTCCAGAGCGATGGAGTGGAACGCCTTCAAGGTTGTCATCAGAGGCCATTGTATTGGTAACTATGCGGGAGTCCGAAAGACGCTCTTAGATGACTTGGATAAGGCCGAAGGAGCGCTGCGGAAAGTCGAGTTAGCTCGTCCTAACCATCCCGAGCTGCAGGAAACTGTTAGCGTGGCCAAGGAAGCGGTAGCGGTAGAAATGGAACGGCTCCGGAGTTTTGATCATAAGACCTATCTCACGAGGGCGCTGGCCGAGGGGGACAAGGCAGGAATGATGCTGGCCTGGTTAGCTAACCCACATAGGCGTAATCACCCGATCTTGGCCATAGAAGAAGAAGGGGGAGGTGTCTGCACTACCCAAGCAGAGATTTTGGACAGTTTTCGGTTATACTATGAAAGACTATACGAGAGCGGACTAGAGAGACAGGGGGCTGAGATTGACGCCTTTTTGGAGGGACTGCAATTGCCACAGCTGGATCAAGAACAATCAGACGACCCGGGCAGAGATATTACTCTGGGAGAAATAGGGAGGGCGGTGAAGCAGATGGCTCGAAATAAGTCGCCGGGACTGGATGGCTTACCCATAGAGTTTTACAGTAAATACCTGGAGCAATTGGCTCCGTGGCTCCAAGCAGTATATAAGGAAGCTAGGTCGAGAGGGAGGTTGCCTCAGTCCATGTGCGAAGCATTAATGATCCCATTGCTGAAGCCAGGGAGGGAGAGTAGATACCTGGCATCTTATCGACCGCTGTCCATGTTGACGACGGACTATAAAATCCTGAGCAAAACACTAGCCAATAGACTGCTGAGCCACATGACGAAGTTGATACACAGTGATCAATCTGGCTTTATTCCCACGCGAAACACCACCATTAATATTCGACGGTTGATACGACTAATGGGCGATAGCTGTCAGAGACGAGCCAGCCTTTAGTGTTGTCCGTTGATATTGAAAAGTCGTTTGACAGTTTGGAATGGGAGTATCTTTACAGGGTCATGAAGAGATTCGGTCTGGGAGATGGATATATAGGTTGGACAAAAGTGTTATACACGTCGGCGACAGCGCGGGTCAAAATAGGCTCCCTAATCTCGAACCAGTATCAAGTGGGTCATGGTACTAGACAGGGCTGCTCGTTGTCTCCTCTGCTATTTGCATTGGCGATGGAACCATTTGCAGCGGAAGCACGGTCGAGACGATACTATCAGGGACTAGTTCACAGGGGACGCCCGCAGGCTATATCGCTGTATGCGGACGACCTTTTATTATTCCTGGAGGATGCGGGTGAGGCGCTGGCGGGAGCTGAAAGGCTTCTTGACCTTTTTGGCGGGCTATCAGGATTAAAGGTTAACTGGACCAAATCCTGTTTATTCCCACTCCGACAAGGAGAGAAGCGGCCTACTAATCGCCCCCTACTCAAATGGGAGCCGACCTGTTTGAAATACCTGGGAGTATATGTGTACCATTCGGTGGCGGATATGCTAGAGGGCAATGTGGGCCGCTGTGTCCGGGCGTTGAGAGGAAATATGACCTTCTGGGCCACTCTTCCTCTCTCGGTGACAGGCCGTATCGCTTTACTGAAAATGGTGGCTCTACCGCGTCTCCTCTACTACTTCCGTACATTACCGGTGTGGATACCGGGCTCTGTTTTTCGGCAGTTGAGATCGTTGCTGATATCGTTTCTATGGGGCACGGGCAGACGCACAATAGCGTTGGATACGTTGATTAGACCAAAAGATGAGGGGGGCATGGCAGTGCCAGATTTTGAGTTTTATTATCTGGCGGCCCAACTGCAGGTCTTTACGCAGGAGGTGGCGAGGGTGTACCGAGGCCCGGAACAAGAGAGGGACGGAGGGGTCCCCCGGCATGTGCTTGCGTACATAACACTACAGCAGAGACTCCTCATTAGAGATCTCCCCCTAGAGGAGCAGACGTTCAGGCTCTGTTGGAATCGAGCGCGGCGTAGAGCGGGGTTAAGACATATGTATGCTCCTGAGATACCGTTGGGAATGGTGACTGCACTGCCCCACGGCGGCGACTGGTCGCGGCTGTAGGGGTGGGAAGATGCAGGGCTGCAGATGCTGGGAGACCTATATGAGGACGGGGTATTGCTGCCATATCAGACCTTGCAGGACCGATTCGACCTACCTAGAGGAGATTATCTGCTGCACGCTGCTGTGACCAGAGCCATGCAGGCGCACTGGGGGGTAGGCCTACAGGAACCTACCACGTCCATGGCCTGCCAATATACTATGATGGCGGCTGGCACTTATAAGGCAGTGACCTGCCTCTACTCTCGAATGATGCGAGAAACGTTACACCCGCTGACTACACTGAAGGCCAAATGGGAAACAGATCTCCAGCTGGAGATCCCTGACACAACTTGGGTGCAGCTGTTGAGGCGAGCAAGGAAGAGTACGAGGACTGCCCGCTTTCAATTGATACATTTTTATATCCTCCACAGGGCCTACCTCACACCGGGGAAAATTGGGAAATATTTTGGAGTGGAAAGTGCAGCCTGCCCCAGATGTAACACAGCGGGGGCGGACCTGGGCCATATGCTATGGGACTGCCCGCAATTACAAGATTATCGGCGGGAGATTGGGGAGACATTAAATACGGCAACAGACAGGGAGTTGCAATACACTAAAGCGATAAGGGTGTTGCATTGGTTTCCGCATACGCCCAGGAACAAGGTCACTAGTCAGTTTATAGATATGGGGTTAATATTGGCCAAGAGGGAAATAACTAGGAATTGGAAATCAAAGAAGGGACCCACGTATGATCATTGGTTTAATGAATGTCTTAAATGGGTGGCGAGCGAGAACACGTTAAGATATCAACTGGCCCGCCGCACAGCTGACGAGAAGGCGCTGGAAAGGGCAGCAGCATGGGAAGCGCTAGTGCAGGCGCTTAGAGATAGTACTGTGGAGGAGGACGAAGAGCACGCTAACTCAGGACCTAAAGATCCAGGGGCACGCTCTTTGTGAATAACACATCCCTCCTGGTAAAGACCACACGAATCTGATAACGGCGCATCCGGGCATAGGCGCAGGCGGGGGGAGGGAGGGGGAGTTGGGGAGTTGGGAAGTTGGGGGGGAGGAGAGGTTAGGGGAGGGGGTGGGGGTAAAATGGAAAAGCAGATGGTAGACATTCTAGCAAAAGGAAACACAGAACTCAGGGGTTGTTGGGAGACGTATATTGATGTTTGATGCCGCCCGACCTCCGGGGTGTGGGCCATCTGGCTGTGTAGTTGAACCGCCCAAACGAACAATACGCGAGAGTGATAGATATGGAAAGTACTCATCAATGTATGGCATGTGTAAGATTTGGATCTGCAATAAAAACGATGTTAAAAAAAATGAGATGTGAGCACCTCTGTTAACAGACGTGGAGGGAGGGGCGGTGAAACTGTGTCTGGAGAGGAGGCCAAGAGAAAAGAATCAGGGAATCGGCGAAGGGACCCCCACCCGCCCTCGGTGCGACTAAGCATATTAGCACCCAGACCTTTTGACATCTGCCTCAGTCCATTAGCACCGCTGGTTATGCCTTACCCACTACATCTTCTCGTTTCTTTTCTGTTTGTGTTTTTTTTTTGTCATCCCTCCTGCTATCATGGTGATCTTTTGTCGGATTTCGCTTAGAGCACATCCAAATAGCCACCCTGGTGTGCATATCTTCTTTACCTGCCCTCCCCGCGTATGTGAAGTTGGCATATCTATTTTGGGATGCACCCAGTATTCAGGCTTTGCAACCACTTGCCACTCTATGGCGCAGAATGGGGTTTCCATGTTATGGCGATGCGCATTTCTGCTCATACCGGTGCAAGGTCGATACATTGACTATTGTGTTTATGCTTCTTTGAGCGTGGGGTCAGTCCCAGTAAGCGGTGGGGAGCCTCCTTTGCTATTGCCCTCTCTAACGCTATAGAGATGCATGACACAACCTCCTCCCAAAACTGACCCACCACAGGACACTGCCAGAACATATAATAAAATCCTGCCTCCTCTTCCGCACCCCTAGCACAGGAAGTGGTCCCTCTGGGGTAAATTCGCCCCATCCTTACAGAAGTCAAGTCGGTCTGGTGCAGGTAACTTATTTGAGTACATTTATTCTGGCATTCCAGACATTGGGTCCATCCCTTTGTAGTTGATTTGCCGTTCAAGTAGAGCTCCCACATCCCTCTGGGCCACGTTTACCGTCCTGACCTCCATATCAGTACCCTTTTGAAACTTCTCTTTATACCTGTCTTTGTGAGAGTGAGTGTCTGACTGTGAGCTCTATATTGCAGCTTCTGTGGCCTTCTCTTCACTCATCTGAGCTGGGCGTGCTCAGAAACAAAAACAGCAGAAACCTTCAACCATATTTCAGCCCTTGGATTAGCCCAGGTCAGGTGGGTGGCTGGGTTCAGAGACTACACACTGTGGTGAACATGTTCTGCTGTCTGTGTGTGTCCACTGTGAAGACGGTTCAGCCCTGCAATAGGCTGATACTAACCAAGCTCCTGGTGCATGTGAGCCCTCTTGGAGTGTCAAGTCCCACAGACTTGCATGGCAATCTGGTGAAGATAGATGTTCGAGGCATATGAGCTGCAGATTGTACACTTAGCAATAGATCGCCACCTGGTGTTGGGCTCAGATGATTGCAGGTTGTTGTCTTCTTGGAAGTAGTCTTTGTAGTCATGAGATAGGTGACTCCTCCCTTGGACAATACTGCGCATGGTCATCGACTCCATCCTTAGATTGTTTTTTTCCGCCACTGGGTTCGGATGAAAGTTTTCCGCTCCGGCTAGAAAACCCTTTTTCTGCATTTTCGAAGCGTGAAACTTTATATAAACTTTTTCGACATCGAATAGACTTTTCGACATCACCAGCTACATCCCGGTGCGTCGGCGCGGGCCGTTGGGCCTATCGTCGCCGTACGGCCTACGCCTCATGGACAGAACTCCATTCAAAGGATGCCCAGTATGTCGAGCAAAATTCCCTCATAGCGACCATCACGAGGTTTGCAACCTCTGTCTCTCTCCAGAACACGACGAGTCGACCTGCACAGCCTGTGCCTCCTTCCGATCGAAGAAGAACATTCGGGATCGGAGGGCCCGTCGACACGAGATGAGGAGATCAGCGCCAGCACCGGAGGCCATCTTTGAGGAGGAGATCGTCGAAGAAGACGTCTCCGAGGACGAGAACCCACTCGAAGATATTTCCGAGGACGAGGCTCCACTCGTCGCCGAGGAAGACTCGCCTGATCTCCAGATCATATTGGGAGCAGAGGACTCGGATGATTCCATTCCATCTCGACAACCCGTGAGTACCTCTGCCCCTGCACAACAGACACTGCCCAAACCAAAGGCAACGGTCAGCATTCCGCCCATGGGGCCCAGTCGAGACTGAAATTTACCCTCCGACGCCCCGCCTTCGGGCTCGGCTCTGAGGAAAAAGGCTACGCCTTCCGACGCCCCGGCGCAGAAAAAAACACGTGTGCCAATTCCACCTCCTCCATTGGCACCGAAACATCCTTCGACACCGAAGGACTCTTCAACACCGAAGCCAAAACGCCCTTCGGTGCCCAAACACCCTTCGGCACCCGATCCAAAAGACACATCGGTGCCGAAGCCAGGAACCGCACCGGACCCGAAAGCTTCGACTCCGAAACCCTCGGTTTCAAAAATAAGGAAGGGAAGCTAGATTCCGGCGCTGCAGGCCCAACACAACCTGTCTCCACGCCAAAATCTTCAATATCGGTACCAAAGACTCCAGACAAGCCTAAACCACCTTCGGCACCGAAAAAATTGCCACAGGACTCAATCACTCCTCCTAAGGCAAAGAACACTAAGCAACCCCTAACGGCACCAAAAAAATCGACGCCGAAGAAGATTATAGAAGAGGAAGATCTGTTTAGACCAGATCCTAGACAGAAAAAAGTCCATATTAATCCAAAAACTGGACATGTGGAAGCAATTCCTTATAAAAAAAGACCAGCAGACACACCACTTCCACCTGTGGTTCCTGCCAAGAAGGATTGTGCAACTTCTCCAATGCACCCTTCCTCTCCTTCACCTTCTTCCTCTCCTATTACTCCATATACTGAACCTATAACTTCTCCTGCTCAATCTCCTGCATCATCACAACACACTGACTAGGAGTATGATTTAGGTGGGGGGATGATGTACCAGACCCACATACATACCCTTTAGATGAGGATGTCAATCCAGAATATCCCAAAGATGACGATGCATATAATTTTCCACCAAACAATGCACCAGACATCCCTGATCCTCAGTACTACCCAACAAAACCTTCCCCTCCAGAGGATAGTATTGGGTTTAATCATCTATTAAACGGAGCTGCCCTTTACCATGGAGTTTCAATGCACTCTGATGCCATTGAGGAGGATTTCTTATTAGACACTTTTGAGCAATCACAAAGGTCTACTCAAATATTACCCATGATCAAAGGAGTCATTAAACATGCTCCAGACATTTTTAAAGATCCAGTACGATGTAGGGTGCTAAATCCCAGAATAGTTAAAAAGTATAGGCCAACACCAGCTGATCCAGTCTACATTAAGGGACATCTGCCACTAGACTCTTTAGTAGTGTCAAATGCACGTAAAAGAGCCAATTCCCAAACTTCTGGTGACACACCCCCGCCTGACAAAGAATCTAAAATTATTGATGCGTCAGGGAAACGGATTGCTGCGCAAGCAACAAACATATGGCGCATAGCAAACACACAAGCCTTACTCTCACGCTACAACAGGGCTCACTACGACCAACTAGAAAAATTAATGGAACACCTACCAGATCAATACAAAGATCAGGCAGCAGAGCTCTTACAAGAAGGCAAATTAATATCTAATGCCTCAATTAAATGCGCACTAGATGTAAATGACACAGCATCCAGAGCAGTTAATACTAGTGTTATTCTCAGACGTCATGCATGGTTACGCATTTCAGGTTTCAAACCAGAAGTACAAACTACCATCCTGAACCAGCCCTTCAATCAGAACCCGGAAGTAGACAACACACTAGAAAATATGAAGAAGGACACGGACACTGCTGAGTCTATGGGGGCATTACAATCCACCCAGACTAGAGGTTCTTTTCGCCGCTCCTCTTATAGAGGAGGCTCCAAGCAGACCGGCACAGATACCACATCAGCTTTTAAGACACACACACAAACCTCCTCTAATAAAGGCTACTTTAGAGGAGGATACAGAGGCAACAATAATAAGGGAAGAGGTAGAGGTAATAACAACAACCGCTCCTCTTCCACTCCCAAACAGTGACTTCCCTCTGTGGGGGGCAGACTATCACAGTTCCTACCTGTCTGGAATTCCATCACAACAGACAAGTGGGTAAGACAGATTATCCAACATGGCAACTGCCTAGAACTCACAGCAACCCCCCCAACATACCACCCCGGCAGCGTCCAATGTCCGCAGAACACATAACTCTGCTTCAACAGGAAGCTTGAGAAAGATGCTATTCAAGTGGCCCCTTTACAAGAACAAGGAACAGGAGTCTACTCCCTGTACTTTCTAATCTCCAAGAAGGACGGGACATTAAGACCAATTCTCGACCTCCGGCCCTTCAACCACTACATACAATCAGATCATTTTCACATGATCACTTTACAACAAGTACTCCCATTACTAGAACAGGAAGACTTTCTTACAACACTAGACCTAAAGGACGCCTATTTTCATGTTCCTATACATCCTGCGCACAGGAAGTATCTAAGATTTGTCATACAAGGACAACACTATCAGTTCAAAGTCCTTCCATTCGGGTTCACAACAGCACCACGAGTGTTTACAAAGTGCTTAGCAGTAGTAGCAGCACATCTCAGAAGACAACAGATACATGTCTTCCCTTACCTCGACGACTGGCTCATAAAAGCAAGATCGTTCAACCAGTGTGTACAACACACAAAACAAATGATTCAAAATTACACGACTTAGGGTTTACAATAAACTACACCAAGTCGCACCTAGAGCCTTCGCACGTTCATCAATATCTAGGAGCTACCATAGACACATCGGCAGCTCTAGCATATCCCAGTCAAGCCAGGATTCAAAGCATTCAGAACTTAGTCTCCCTTTTTCAATGCCAACACTCTCTTCAAGCCAGAGTGTTCATGAAACTAATAGGCATGATGGCGTCTTGCATCTTCATAGTTCCTCACGCAAGACTGCAAATGCGCCCACTACAAGAATGTCTAGCACAACAGTGGAATCAGGCTCAAGGTCAGCTCACAGACCTGGTGTTGGTGGACAGCGTACATATCGCTCTCTGCAATGGTGGAACACCAAAAACTTGACAAAGGGACGGCCGTTCCTAGACCCTGTTCCACAAATAGTGCTCACGACAGATGCATCCCTCACAGGATGGGGAGCCCATCTCTTGCATTATACCACACAAGGCCAATGGAACAACCAACAGAAACAGTTCCACATCAACCATTTAGAGTTGCTAGCAATTTTCCTAGCACTCAAAACTTTTCAAGTACAAGTACAAAACAAAGCTGTTCTAATCCGGACGGACAATATGACAGCCATGTATTATGTACAAAAACAGGGGGGACACACTCTCTGCAACTGTCCCAGCTTGCACAGAACATTTGGAGATGGGCCATCCCTCAAAACATACACCTGACAGTAGAACACCTTCCAGGAATTCACAATCAGATAGCAGATCTGTTGAGTCGTCAGTCACAACAGATTCACGAATGGGAGCTGCACCCACAAGTTCTCCAACCATTCTTCCAAAGGTGGGGGCATCCACAGATAGATCTGTTTGCCACCCACGAAAATGCAACATGCCCAAGCTTCGCCGCCGGTTTCCACACCCACAATCGGAGGGAAATGCGATATGGATGAACTGGTCAGGCAGATTTGCGTATGCTTTTCCGCCTCTCCCACTCATTCCACTAGTAGTACGCAAGCTCAGACAACAGTCTCTCAAACTAATACTAGTGGCCCCCACATGGGCACATCAGCCGTGGTTCACCACGCTCCTAGACCTCTCACTGGTTCCACATCAGAAATTACGGCTCAGGCCATCCTATTAACACAGAACCATGGAGAAATAAGGCACCCAGAACCAAACCAACTGAATTTGGCGATCTGGCTCCTGAGGTCTTAGAGTTTGGCTACTTAAACTTACCACCAGACTGTATGAACATAATCAAAGAAGCTAGAAGACCCACTACCAGAGCATGTTATGCTGCTAAGTGGAAATGATTTGCGATATACTGTAACAACAATCACATTGATCGACTGGATGTTTCCATCCAAAATATTATTTGCTACCTTCTACACCTACAAAGGTCCAATTTGGCTTATTCTTCCATACGCCTGCATCTAGCAGCAATTGCAGCATATTTACAAAATAGACAGCATCTATCTCTCTTTAGAGTACCTGCAACAAAAGCATTTATGGAAGGATTAAAACGAATAATCCCACCTAGGTTGCCACGTGCACCAGTATGGAACCTAAACGTGGTCCTTACAAGACTTATGTGTCCCCCTTTTTAGCCTTTACACAAGTGTGAACTGCAATTCCTAACATGGAAAACTGCCTTCCTTGTTGCAATCACCTCTCTCAGAAGAGTTCGTGAAATACAAGCATTCACAATAGAAGAACCATTTTTTCAAATACACCCTAACAAAGTGGTTCTTAGACCCAATCCAAAATTCCTGCCAAAAGTTATTACTCCTTTTCACCTTAACCAATCAGTAGATTTGCCAGTGTTTTTTCAAAAACCGGACTCTGTTGCAGAAAGGGCTTTACACACCGTAGATGTTAGAAGAGCTCTACTATACTACACAGACAGGACTAAATCCTTCAGAAAGACAAAACAACTATTTGTATCTTTCTCTCCCCCACACAAAGGCAATCCCATCTCTAAAGGAGGAATTGACAGATGGATTGTAAAGTGTATTCAAATATGCTACCTAAAAAGCTAAACGTCCACTAACGGTTCCTCCTAGAGCGCACTCCACTCGCAAACTAGGAGCCTCTAAGGCTTTCTTAGGAAACATACCATTCGAGGACATATGCAAGGCAGCAACATGGTCTACAATACACACCTTCACTAAACACTATTATGTTGATATGCAAGCCAAGCAGCAAGCTGCAGTAGGCCAAGCTGTCCTTAAAACACTTTTTCAGTATGCTGCAACGGATACAAGCGACCACCGCTAGGGGAGACACTGCTGCACAATCGTTGCTAAGTGTACAATCTGCAGCTCATATGCCTCGAACGGAATATGCTACTTACCAGTATGCATCTGTTCTTGGCATGTAGAGCTGCAGAGTTGTACACGCCCTCCCGCCTCCCCGGGACTTGTATCCGTTCCAGTACTCATCTTACTTAGATGCACACGCATGGACATCCTTTTCTCTTTACTTCTACTAACTCCATCATTTCCCATCATGGCGAAAAACAATCTGAGGATGGAGTCGATGACCATGCGCAGTATTGTCCAAGGGAGGAGTCACCTATCTCGTGACTACAAAGACTTCTTCCAAGAAGACAACAACCTGCAATCATCCGAGCCCAACACCAGGTGGCGATCTATTGCTAAGTGTACAACTCTGCAGCTATACATGCCAAGAACAGATGCATACTGGTAAGTAGCATATTCCTTCCATCTTCTGCACTGCAGTGCTCCTTTCTTTGAATCAAGCAGGACATGGGCAAATATCAGTCGGCCTGAGTTCGAATATAACATTGATATTCCCGAAAATCCTGTCTTTAATGACGTGCGGAGGATACTCGTACTTTACAAAAGGGGATGATGGACGGAGCATTTGATCAAATCAAACACTCACCCCCAGTCAACTGATCTGGGTTTTATCCATCACCATTCTTTAGCTCACTCTGCCACCCCAGTTCAGACATGGCCACATGCAAATCAGTCTGACCCTGTGCCTCATGGTAACAGTCCAGCCCGAACTGCCAAGCCATGTCCTCCCTGGACCGGAAAGAAGCATCCTGGGACCGGTTTCGGATTCATAATCCTCAACAGCCAGGCTATCTTGAATCCAGTGGCAAAATGAGCAAGGGACTCACGTCTGAGCATACCCTGCCAACTTAGGGCGAACAAAGCGATACAAAAGGGGATGATGGACGGAGCGTTTGAGCAAATCAAACACTCACCCCCAGTCAACTAATCTGGGTTTAATCCATCACCATTCTTTAGCTCACTCTGCCACCCCAGTTCAGACATGGCCACATGCAAATCAGTCTGACCCTGTGCCTCATGGGAAAAGTCCAGCCCGAACTGCCAAGCCATGTCCTCCCTGGACCGGAAACAAGCATCCTGGGACCGGTTTCAGATTCATAATCCTTAACAGCCAGGCTATCTTGAATCCAGTGGCAAAGAGAGCAAGGGACTCACGTCTGAGCATACCCTGCCAACTTAGGGCAAACAAAGCGATACAAAAGGGGATGATGGACGGAGCGTTTGAGCAAATCAAACACTCACCCCCTGTCAACTGATCTGGGTTTAATCCATCACCATTCTTTAGCTCACTCTGCCACCCCAGTTCAGACATGGCCACATGCAAATCAGTCTGACCCTGTGCCTCATGGGAACAGTCCAGCCTGAACTGCCAAGCCATGTCCTCGCTGGACCGGAAACAAGCATCCTGGAACCGGTTTCGGATTCATAATCCTCATCAGCCAGGCTATCTTAAATCCAGTGGCAAAGTGAGCAAGGGACTCACGTCTGAGCATACCCTGCCAATTTAGGGCGAACAAAGCGATACCAAAGGGGATGATGGACGGAGCGTTTGAGCAAATCAAACACTCACCCCCAGTCAACTGATCTGGGTTTAATCCATCACCATTCTTTAGCTCACTCCGCCACCCCAGTTCAGACATGGGATTATGCAAATCAGTCTGACCCTGTGCCTCATGGGAACAGTCCAGCCCGAACTGCCAAGCCATGTCCTCCCTGGACCGGATACTCGTCCTTTAGACTGAACTTCTGAAATTCATAAGTAGTTTATCCCCCTTTCAGAATGATTAGAAATTCCCAAATTATTGTCCTTTTGGGTAAAAATCCTGTCACTGAAGTGCAAGATCTAGGTAAGCGGTTGTGGTTTGTGCTATATTTTTTAGCACAAAATGCACCCTTGTGTCTAAAACCGATGAGAGGACGCATTTCAAACTAAACACAAGATTTGTGTTTCTCATAATTTCACAAAAATTCCACGTAATTAACCAAAAGAAAAATATGCACAATTCACACACTCCTAAAAAATTGCCAGAAACATGTTAGAGAGCTTAAACGACAGAGTATGGCCGGTATTTTGTAGTTTCTTTAGCGAGAAAGGAAGGGTATTCGTGCTTTTTCTGTATGCCACCTATAATATATGCTGTAGTGTGTCACATAAGAGGCTCAGTACCTGCTGTTTCAAAGCGGACTGCAAAATGACCCGCCTCCTCCGCAGCTGGCCACATCTCCTGTAAGTAGATTTCCAAAGGAGCGACATCTCACTCCTGCACCAAATGCACAGCATGCGTTGCTCGAAAAGCAATACCAGTACTTCGTTAAATTCATCATCATTTTTTTATTTTATTCCTTGTATTCCTCAATTTGCATGTTGTTTTACATCTTTTGTCACAAGGCCAACGTTTCATGCATAGTAAATTTCTGATTATGACGGCTACGCCAATCCAGGCTTTTTTGCTGCCACATGAAAATATACACGAACTTCCTCCATAGAAACAATGAATCATATATCCAATGCATTTCGGGCTCCCTTTTTCGCCCTTCATCAGGGATTTCACTGTGAATATTTAAAAAGGACAATATTAAATCCTATGCGACCCCACAATCACATTTCAAATATACATACATTCCACCTTGTGTGGTAATTTTGTAACGCACACTTTCCCGCCAAATGTGCATTTAACCTTCATAAACCCTGCCCCTCCCAATCTCCCTATCTGCATCACCTATGTATCTTGCTCCAGTTCAAACACCCCTCGTTCCCTCCCCAATCATACGTCAACCCAGAAAACCCTGCCGCTCATTTCCCTACGCACATCTAACGCTTCCCACTCACGAAGTTATCACAATTTCTCAACGCCTACCTCGATTCATCGTGACACGATTTTGCACATCTGACTCTCTCCGCCTCTAACAAGTTGATACGAGTATCCAGCCATGAGCCTGTTCTTATCTCCCATAATTCCCAGAGACCTCCCCTCTAGGTTGACCAATAGTTTGAGCTCCCGTAAACACGATAAATCGAGGTAGGCGTTGAGAAATTGTGATAACTCCGTAGGATTTAATATTGTCCTTTTTAAATATTCACAGTGAACTCGGCAGCCACAATCCCACTCAACCACCCATGCCGCGCTTGCATCACAACACACCTAAAGGAGCTCCACTGACTCCCCATTCACAAACGAGCACAGTTAAAGCTCCTCACCCACTACATAACATTAGCTCTTCAAACCTCAACCATTGCATCAGCTTTCACAAGCATTCCAGACATCTCCGCTTGTCCAGACTCCTATTCGCTCACATCCCACACATACAGAAAACCAGATCCAGTGGTTAAGCCGTCTCCTACTTCGCTCCTAAAGTGTGGAACGACCTACCACTCCACAAGAGAGCCTCTTCCTAACTTCTTGAATTCCACATGATGCAGAAGACCTGTCTTTTGGAGTAGTCCCACTAGGCCCTAGCTTTGCCTAGACTCTCATCTGCTCAGTGCCAGAATACCCTCCTGGGTGATTTTGGGCTTTATAAATCTGTATAACACAACAACATCCTTTCAGCCCTTTTAATTTTAAAAACTCTCCTTACTGTTCTTTGGTACCAGTAGTCATCTCCACCCTCTCAAATGGGTTTGCCACAGAGGTTCAGTTCACCTCACCCAGGACTTCAGAACACAGTGTAAATGTATTTTACATTTTTATATAGCACAGCAAGACCACATAGTATCAGCACATTGTATTTTAAAGGCCTCTCTGACAAGGAACATGGTGCTATAATATAAACCACTACATAAATCAAGAGACGATTAAGGATTAAATATCTGCTTTTTGAAATCATAATAGTGAGCATGAAGAACATCATTTGGTGAATCAAGACCATTGCGATATGGCGCCTGAAGTTAGTAAGATTTGGCCAAGTGATCAGTAGAAGATAAAAGTATATAATGTAATCCAAGAGGGTTGAAAATCATATGGAAGTTGTTGATATCTAGAAAAGAGAGAGTAAAAGGAAGAGACCTTGGGGGGAGAGACACTGGACACAGGTTTCACAGGTTGGAGTGCCAAGATGTATAAAGTGAGACGGAAGGTGAGTCTGAGTAGGATAAGGAGGCCTTTAACAGTTCAGTTGAGCCAGCAAGGGAAGAGGGGTAAAGTTAACAGGGGTGTGAACTGGAAGCTGAAAGATAATAGCAATAGTGGGATGTAAAAGA
The DNA here is from genome assembly GCF_964261635.1 of Lissotriton helveticus. Classification (NCBI taxonomy): domain Eukaryota; kingdom Metazoa; phylum Chordata; class Amphibia; order Caudata; family Salamandridae; genus Lissotriton; species Lissotriton helveticus. The sequence continues at coordinate 1,694,964,401 of NC_136065.1, read as the reverse complement.
GAGTAATGAGTCGGGAGTCAGATTGTAAAGGAAAGCAGAGTCAGTGCAAGGCGGAAATAGATGAGTTTTGATCTTTTTCCTAAGGAAAAGCAAGTTCTTGGTACATCTGAGATCTTCTCACTAGGAGTTCCAAATTGTTGAAACACCACTCAAAAGAGGTAATAGCACCTAAATGAGTGTAAAACCTTTTTGATTCCTGGAGGATGGTGTCTTTGCTTCTCCATTCTTGTCGACCAGAAATTTGTATTAAGACGTGTAGGATTTGAAAATAATGCAGGCAGTTTTGAACTTAATATGCACATGACGCGCGAGCCAGTCTAGGGCTCTTAGTACTGGGGTGATATGATCATATGTTTTTGTAACAGAGACCAGTCTGCCCACTAAATTAAATACTACATTTAATTGTTCCGGGTTGAATTTAGGAACTTTCTGTAGATGACAGAAGAAACCAACAGAGCTTGAACAAATAATGTAATGTCCAAAGGTTGGAGGAAAGAGAGGCTTTGGCTTTTTATTGGAGCTCAGTGTTCTGGCGTCTAAAACTGTGTGTGCGGAGTGAGAAGAATACACAGTAAGATGGGTATCTTGCTAGAAGCACAGAGTTTTACCTCCCACTTTTGCTGGTGAGGAAGACAATCTTAATGATGAGTGATAGGCAATTGATACAATGTAGAATGTCATTAGTTTCAAGAAGAAAATAAATTCTATTTTTTTCAAGATGGAGGTCATGACTTGACGTTGACGTGAGTGTGCAAACCACCTGCATTTCTAATGCGAGACCAGTGGACAATCGGGCACGCCTTGGATCCCTGGTTGGGAAGAGTCCGAGATCTAAACCACACCCATGGATATTGGTTCGGCCATAAATACATCCTCTATGGCCACTGGAGTTGCCAGTCCAAATATAGTGTCCCGATGTCGGCTTGCATCGACACGCAGCATCATTCACATTCCTGTGTCTCAGTAGCTTTTCCCCAGGTGCTAGTGCACTGGACTCATTGTTGACGAGTCGAAACACTGAATTGAGTCCAGGCTGAGGAGTTCAGCACCTATCCTCTTGTAGTATTTGGACCTGCTCAGTCAGTGAGCGGCCACCCTTAGAATTTTAATGTGCCGATTAAGTCAACTAGGAGCATATCCTTAGTGTGATTAGCCTATGTGGAGGGCATACAGCCCAGACAGTCCCTCCTGGGGTCGAGTCCGGCTGGTTCAGGTGGATGTGTGATGGCGCTAGACAGGGATTCCATTTTGCAGGGTGATGGCCATCAGTAACATGAAAGGGATTTTAGTCTGCAGCTAAATGAAAGTTACCCGGCTGACTCGCCTCTGCCACCCATCAGAGACATCTGGTTTGGGGGAGCGGCAGGAGTTATGCATGTGCAGGAGGTTCCTTTGCCGAAATGGATATTGACAACAGCACTGTGATTTTGTGCAGCACACACATGAAGTCCAAAGGCAAATCAACATTCGCTAGATGCACATATGAAATCACACATGTGCTATTACAGACCCGTATATATTATATACATGCACACACATCTGTGTACGTGCATGCATGTGCCTTGAATGCTTGACATGGACATGATGAAGACAAATATTCACAGTTATGGGGGACTTGACACAAGGAGAGCTAGTGGCAGGCCTCCCAGAGATGCACCGGTAAACAGATGTGTCCCTGATTACAATTCTACTGTCTATTTCTCATAGCCAGGGTAGAGGAGACAGCAGTCACCCCCACAAAGGAGGGTAACTTTGGATGCCCCCTGGACATCAGAGTGAGCAAATGCACTGTGAATTTAAACAGCTGAAATGTATGAAATGCTAGGGACTTCCTGTCTGACATACTACTCCTATAGCAAAACCTGTCCTTACATCAAAGGGCATACTTAGAAACTTGCGTTACCCGTGCACAAGGACATGCACAGAGGAAAATGGATCTGACACTCTAGTTGACGATATTCTTCATAAGGATCCTTTTGACTCCAGCAGAATGTGACATGACTGCAGAGTGCCCTTCCTTTATGAGAAGGAGAAAGTACAATTATGATCCTCTACAGCAGACAACTGTGCAGCCTGTAGTGAGCTGATTCCAAGCCACTTCATGTACAATGTGCCTTAAGTCACACGCATACCGAACTCAAAACTTCTCATGGCCACACTGCAGCCAGCAAACACAGCCAGTGCCCACATTCCTGATACTATTCCTCAGTTTTTTCCCAGAAACAGGAAAACTGTCATTTTCACAACTGGGGTAACAATGCTACTGAAGCACAGACCAAAACAATAAGTTGGATGTTTACATGGGAATCTGGGTAAAATTACCTAGATAGATCCATACAAGTCACCCCTAACTGGATTCCGTCAGGTGTCTAGTTTTCAGAAATGTACAAGTTTGCTATGCTTCCCTAGCTTCACGGCTGTGCCCACTTGACATTCTTTTTCGTAAAATATTTTATCTTTTTGATTTGGAATTCATTAAATCCTGTCCGGACGGACAGAAGACATATTACTGATTGGGTATATGATTATTTTGGACTGTATATTTAATGCACATAGGGACCATTGTTCTTTGTAATATGTAATGCCCAAGGTCCCTACGCTATACCTTTAGGGTTCCCTTGTTTCTTGAAACATAGTTAGCGCAATCGCTGGATTGCAAGGGATTGAGGTAATCCCGGCCCCTTTTCTCTCACAAGTGGGCTCTTCGTGTCCTCTGTCTAAACTCTTTTTATTCTTCACACGTTGCTCTCCTCAGGCATGTCTGATCCCCACCCTCCAATGTATGATTTAGAATACATTAATAAAATCCTAGGGGGTCCATCCCTCCTATCTGATTCAACCGAAAACCCTTCCATTCCCAGCACTTCTCTCTCTGATGAGCTAGAGAAACTAAAAAAGAAAGAGGTCCGTCTACTTTTAATGATCAGACTCCTGACCGACTACCTAAAATCAAACATCATCCCGCTTGGCCTACAAGTACGTAACGTACCAGGGGTTTTCACCACCAATCCCAAATATCTAAAGGGGTTCAGTTACATTAGTACAACTTGCTCAAGACACTGGATGGTTCTTGGAATTGAAATAGCGACAGAAGAATTAAAACAATTAACAATTGAAATAACAGATCTAGAGAAACAAATTAAAGATAGTAACACTAGCACAGAAACAAATAAACTCCTGGAAAAAATTAACAAAACTATAGAGGAGTTTCACAAATTTGAGCTAAATAAAAAACAAATTAAGGTTAAAAAAGATATCAAGAACTACAACGAGGAAAGAACATACCCCTACCTGAGTAAAGATTACTATACTAATCGCCCTTATAACGGTCCACAACAACAGAGACCCTGGGGCAGATTTAACAGGCGACAACAATACGTAGGATTTACAGACAGCTCAGCCGACTCATCAGGCCACTCAGACCAGAGCGATAGCCCGGGTCCCAACAATAGGAATTTTTTAGAAGGAGGCCGGGGCCAGCCCAGGGGCAGAGGAAAAACATGGCCCAAACCACCAAATCCCCCAGGAGAAAGGTCCACACGCCGCCAACACTACAGGTGGTAGATACTCTAAACAACTCCTCCACTAACACCTCAGTAACTGGTCTCTTACCAATCTTTAACCTTACTGACCATATTCTGTCTAGTAATGAAATATCTCTTCTCAGTAGAGGCTTATCTTTCGTACCCACGGTACGCCCTAACTTCCAAGATGCTCAGACGGAACTACTAAGGTTCTTCAGGAAAATTCGTCTAAAAAGCTTTTTCAGTCTCAACCCATCCATACCTAAACATTCCAATACCCCGTTCAGACCTCCCTCTAAATTCTCTCCCTCAGCTGGAATGATCCCAGTTGAAATTCCGACATTTGAGAAACTAGTACTTAAAGATCTAACAGCCCTGGAAAACAAAAAGTCCTTCGTCCCATACAATATCTCTCTTGACGAGAAAAAGGCGATTACCACATTGAAAAATAACCAGTCCCTGGTAATAAAACCAGCTGATAAAGGGGGAGGAATAGTTATTCTAAATAGCGAATCCTACAAAACTGAAGTGCTACGACAGCTTAGCAACCACGAGCACTATTGTAAACTCCCTAGAAATCCTACCAGTGAAATCCAATGCCTTATTACCAAGGTCACTACAAAAGCTCTTGACTCGGGATTCCTGACCAAACATGAATATGATTTTTTGAACACTAAATCTCCCCGCATCCCGGTGATATACTGCCTGCCCAAGATTCACAAAGACCCCCAATCTCCACCCGGCCGCCCAATTGTTTCAGGCTGTGGATCTATTCTTGAGCCACTAGGCCACTACATTGATTTCTTCATCAAGCCTTTTGTTCCCGAAACTATCTGCTACATTAGAGATAGCATGGCCATGATTAATTTCATTGAGGAGTATCCATTCGATCCCACATCCAGCACCATGTGCACGCTGGATGTGGAATCACTGTATACCAACATCCCCCAATTTGAATCCTTGAGAGTGATTGAGCAGGTCCTTGAGTCAAGAGCTCGTCCACATAATGTACCCTCGCTATTTATTCTTGAACTTCTCGAAATTTGCCTCACCAGAAATTTCTTCCTGTTTGAGGGGCAATTCTATGGTCAAGTCAAAGGGACCTCCATGGGAGCCATTTTTGCTCCAAACCTGGCCATTCTATATATGGACCATCTGGAAACTAGCACCATCCTCCATACGTCCAATCCTTTCCATGAGGGAATCACCTTGTGGAAAAGATTCATTGACGATATTTTCATGGTATGGAATGATTCCCATGAAAACCTCCTGTCTTTTGGACATTGGCTAAATAATAACAGTGGGGGGCTCCGTTTTACTACTGCCACCAGCAAAGATTCTATCCCATTTCTGGACCTACAGATAAAACATACTGAAGGCCGTCTAACCACTACACTGCACCGCAAGCCCACTGAGCGAAACACCTTGCTCCAATATTCCAGTCACCACCCTAGGGCCCTACGAGACTCCCTACCCTTCTCCCAGTTCCTCCGCATCAGGCGGAACTGTTACTTCAGGGATGACTACTTCTCTGAAGCAAAGACTTTGAGTAAAAAGCTGAGAAGTAGAGGGTACCCACGAAAACTGGTGCGTAGGTCAATGAAAAGAGCCTGGTACTGCCCACGAGAAGCCCTCCTAGAGCCCAAGCAAAAAACTGACCAGGACAAGCTTATATGTGTCACCACGTTTTCACCTGTTTCCAATGATATCAGAAAAAGTGTTTTGAAACATTGGCCAGTACTGAATGCCGGAAATTTATCACTAGACAAACCCATGTTTGCTTTCAAACGTGCTAAAAATATTAAAGACCACTTAGTTAGGGCGGCACTTCCATCACCTGCATTGAAAACCACCATAAATGATGCTTGGGGCCTCGCGCCAGTTGTGGGTCACAATAAATGCGGAGGGTGTATTTACTGTGACACCACAATTGAAGGCAAAACGTTCACATATGCTAACATCAAATATGAACGCAAATCTTTCTCCAATTGTAACTCTGTAAATTTAGTTTATGCCATCTTTTGCCCATGCGGGCTTATATACATTGGACAAACAAGCCAGAAGATCAAACTCCGCATTGGACAACATCGAAGCCGGATTAAATGCAGGACTGCAAATGCGCCCCTTGTGGAACATTACTCTGCCAAAGGACACAGCGAAAATGATTTACAATGGACAGTAATCACGTTGATCAAACCACCCCCTCGGGGAGCAGACATGGCTCAATTGCTGAATAAAGAGGAACTGCTATGGATCTTGCGCTGCAATAGCATCCATGATGGGTTAAACCGGATTGAGGATTGGACTTCCCTGCTCTAAATTGTAATGGACTTCCCTGTTACAAAACTGTGATGGTTTTATTTATTTCTGTATTTTATTCTTGCAATGCTTTGATTTCACTTTGAATGTACATATCACTTTCTCTTTTCACCACTTTAAAATGGCCGCCGCGTTCACCTCAGTAATTGGGACACCCGCATGCAGTCCCTCATCGCTGTTTACGGCACCCAGGTCCCAGTAAAAGCCCGGGAACCTGTGAACACCGACCACCAGATCACCACTCGTGCCATAGTGCCGCCGCACTCCTCAAGTAAGTAAGCCGCCGGCTCCCGCCCCTCACTGGTTCTATTAACTATACCTGTGATGCTCTTAGCTAATCGACACCTCCTCTCTATAGTTCTCAGGTAGCTATTACGCTACGCCGCCATTGAAGAGCCAGAGTCCCGGTAATAATAATTCTAATCCCACGGATACTGCATTGCCCGACCGGGTAATTAGGTAAATAGACACTTTTTCTGCATTTCTTATTGCCGATTTAGATGCCTCTTCATTTCTAACGGGTCGGACTTCTACGTAATTGTTTCCTTAGACTTGCCGAGCAAACCCTTAAGCACCGCCAGATCGGCTGATCTGATATAACGGGGAGCGGTCTCAGCTATATCAAGTAGGTACTTCCTCGCCACCCGTGCCAGCATGCTCCAGTTCACCATGCGATATCTAGCACTCCCTTGCCCGCATTATATGCAATCCAAAATATCGCGTCACGTGTAGTTTGACAAAGCCACGTTTCACAACCGGCCTCACTGTGTTTTCCGCCCGGTTTTTAAATTCATATATTGCCATTTTGCGTTCGCTCTGGTTGAGCACTTGTTTCATCAGCTAGTCCAGGGTCACTCAGCACGACGGCAATATTTTAATATTTTACCTGTTTCACCTTTTTCACTTTTTCCGCGTGCCTTATTCACAAGCACTTTTATTGATTCACCACCAAAGGATCACTGAGACATGCCTTCAATTAATTATTTTCATGTATTGAACCTAATTTTTGGTCTCTCTGTTTTTCCCCCCTTTTTTTCCTTATTGTAACCATTTTATGTATAAGTAAATGTAATTGAAAGGCACCATATATTGCTTTGTGTTCAAGACAACAATAGTGCCAATTCTTGTCCTGATGATGATGCCTCTATTTTTATAGGCATCGAAACGTCGTCGACCTCTAAACCCCATATGCATATTATCTGTGTCTAAAATTACAAAATGCAATGGAGTGTTTTCCTGTAACTTATGCCTGCCTTACTGAAGTACAAGTACGCAGACTTATTCCCTTGCCTTGTTTACATTGCTTTTCTGTTGTTTTGTCTTGTATGTTGATGGTCACGGCTGTGCCCACTTGACATTCTTTTTCGTAAAATATTTTATCTTTTTGATTTGGAATTCATTAAATCCTGTCCGGACGGACAGAAGACATATTACTGATTGGGTATATGATTATTTTGGACTGTATATTTAATGCACATAGGGACCATTGTTCTTTGTAATATGCTTCCCTAGGTGCCAGCTGAGTTGGAGCCCAAAATCCACAGTTACCCTTTTTGCAAAAAAAGGACAGGTTTGAGTGGAGATATGTGTTGTGTGCATGTTGTGTTTTTACCCATTTCTTGTCACGGTCACTTGGCCTAACCAAACAAGTGAGGTACCATTTTTGGCGGCAGACATGCAGGAGCATAGAACAGTAAAACATTTTTTATTACCAATTAGGATTGTGCTTCATTTGTGCCTTCCAAATGTAAGCCAGTATGTAGGAAAGAAGACAGTTTGAAAAATACCCTCTAAATCGTATGCTAGTACGGATGCTCACTGCTTTTAAACTCCATATCTTGTATCAACTTCAGAAATACATAGGTTTCCTTGATGCTCATTTTGCTCTCTACATATTTCACTATATGAATTGGTCTGTACTAGGTACACAAATGAAGAACTGCTATACAGTGCAGATCAGTAGTGGCTGTTTTTTCCTAATCATTTTCGATATTTCTTGATTTCAACAGTTATTTTTTGGGGAGAAATGCTTGAGGCATCTACACATCTGATCCCTTACTGAATTTGGAATTATCTACTTTTCAGAAATATATAACTTTTCTGGACCACCCATGGGGTTTACACTGGTTTCCACCACAGATTGGGGTGAGAGCACAAAAAATATGACAAAATGGGCTATCTCTTTGAAAAATACCAAACCTGTGCTAAAAAAACTTTTTTTTATTCAGCTCTGCGTGTTCTTGAAAGCTGGGAAGATGGTGACTTTAACACAGTAAATACTTTGTTGATGCATTTTTAGGGGAAAAAACAAACCCTTTATCCAGTACACTTTTTCCCTAATATTCCCCAAAAACTCAAAATTCAGCTATATTTTGTTTATTGTCTTAGTCCCCTCATGGGGAATCCACAAACCCTGGGTACTTTTAAAATGCCCAGAATGTTGGAAAGAAGGGGCACACATTTAGAATTGGATTACCATTGGAAACATTTTTATGGAGCCTGTAGCGCCAACTAACCAAAATAGCCATAAAAGGGCTTAGCACTTGGGGAGCCTCAGCATTGAAGGGGTTAATGTTTTAAAGTGGGGTGATGTTTCTTTTCTGGCAACTCTATTAATTACTATGTCCTTCTCAACCACAATCTGGGTGCCCTTCCTGGCTGGAAGAAGATGCTTTCAAGTTTTTCATGCAGTTATTCATATTAACCCCTAGATGGCAGTATAATACCATCATACACATCTATAACATACTTCAAACTACAAAACTATACTTATGGGTATGTAGACAAGTTTCCTTTCCTAACTAAACTCGGTTTATAGGTGGGAAAAAGTTAAAAAGACCATGATATTTCAAAGCGCATGTTAAAGATAATGAGACCAGAGGTTAAAATTAAGTTTTCGAGACATGCTTACTGGAGCAGCCTCTTAAGGAGGAAATCAGTGTCACAGAGCTATGGAACCTGGTGAGGCTCTTCTTAGGTTATCTGATGAGTCCATGTCACACGCAACTCTATATTCCATTTCAGTCTCTCCAACATTCCAAACAACCAGTGTAATTTAGTTCAACTGAATCAGTTGAGGCAAACTGGGACTACAAGACCCAGAATCTACTGGGTTGTTGAATGAAAGCGCAAGACTGTGATGTCAAGGGCTGGACAGGGAACCCAATTGCAGCCCTGGCCGATTTTGTCAGACCAGCCCTCATACTGCACATGATGAGCGAGCGAGCCTGACCATAGCAAGTGGGGCTGGTGGGGCAAGGATGTTTCTCTCCCCCAAAAATGTGTGGCTATGGTACGTTTTACAACACATTCCTCATTATAGAGCCTGATCCAATCTCTGAATGAATGAATGGCGATTAGAGACATGGCTGCATGGCTCAATGAATGAATAGTTTGATAGGTGAGGAGTGGGTGGATGAACTAATTCAAGAATGGGTGACAATGAATAAAAACTTTAGCTACGTGGAGCAGATGGTCCTCATGCATTGACCAAGGGTGGGTGCTCTTCTTTTCATTTTGGATTCTGCATTAAAATATCCCCCTGACCCCCGTACACTACAACCACCAATCATTGTGAAACATCCCTAGCTGGATGTACTTAAAACAGCGTTCTGATTTCGTGCCTTAAAGAATTAATTTCAACTCATTATGCTGTGATCTAAAATTGGCGATGGAAAGAGATAAACATGTAGTGGTCGAATTGCATAACGGGAAACCAGGAAAACCTGCATTAGTACCAGCTTTCAATTGACCATCTTGTGTGAAACTAGGCAATTATTTTTTTGTGTCTCCTGTTTGCTCTGAGCCAAGCAACAGCAGACCCCTCACCCAAATCCCTGAAGGTCTGTGCTGCTCGTGGCGACCTTGCAGTAGACCGGAACCATCCAAATGCAAAATCAAATGTCTTTGAAGAGAGCATGGTTTGACCGGCACACTTTAAAAACCATTTATTCTACAGGCAAGAAATGCGACCAGTCCCAGCAATAATACTGCCCCCAACAGCAGTAAACCCGGCCAGCCCGTTGAGAAAAGGCCTGGTCAGGCCTGTCAGGGGCGGCTCTAGGCGGCCCTGGGCAGGGAGCGTAGGTAGGGGGCCCCAGAAGAGGGGGTCCGGGCGGGGCGGAGCGCGGAGGCCAGTGAAGAGGGGGGGTCAGGGTGTTTGGAAGTGGAACAGAGCCGGAGGTTGCCAAATCCCTGCCAGGGGCCACCACGCAAATATGTATCCATCCTCAGAGGATTATTATATTAAAGATATATATTGGCGTGGTGGCCCCTGGGGTTTGGTGGCCCTGTGCAGGTGCACAGCTTGCACATGCCTAAGGCCGCCCCTGGACCAGTCCGGGCCTGTTAAAGAAGTCATCTGCTAATCTCACTCCCAGGGCACCAGAAGGCCTTGGTGCACTGGAAGGAGCACGCTACCTTTCTGTGAAACTATGAGTTAATGTCACTTTTCTATCTTTTCTGTAGGTCAGCTGGAGATCACCCTGAACTTGGTGGCAACTGAGGCTGCAGACACGACGCTTGTGCTGGAAGAAGGTAAGAAATCCATTTCACTGGTAAAAGTCTACACCCCCAGAGGAGTATCTTAAAAACTGGAAAGGATGGGAGGCTATAAGGGAGAAGAGTGAGAGGGAAGGAAACTTAGTTTTGCAGCGTGAATCTTTCTGGATTCACTATGCTGTGCATTATTCCGCGGTCTTGTGGTCGGGTCCGGAATCGTAGTCTTTTCTTTTTTTCTTTTTTTTTTTCGTAGCCCAGGTGGGCGTCGGCGTCACACCTCCTCGGGTGCATTTCCGGTGACGTTGGCATGCTTCCTGCGGAAGCTCCCACTCTTGGGCGCCATCTTCAGATTCTTTTTTTCCGCGGTCGGGTCTGGATCGTTCCCGTTTGGGCTCCAGACATTTTTGGAGAAAGAAGAAGGGAAAAGACAGAAATTGCAAAGAAAATTCATCTGAAGACTCCAGGAGACTTCATCGATCAAGAGCCAGCAAAGGAGAAGGAGAATTCATCGAGATCTTCGACGAACGTCAACGAACACGCGACCAGGGAGGCCCCGAGCGCTCGATGATGGACAACACGCCGTTCAAGTTCTGCCGTAACTGCCACCACAAGTACGCGCAGAAGGACCAGCACCCGGTTTGCAACCTTTGCCTACCGGTAGATCACAGAAGCAAGGACTGCAACGCCTGCTCCGCCTTCGCCCCGAAGACCCTGCGTGTGAGAGCGAGCCAGAGGGTAGCGCACGCCACCCTCCAGGGGAAGGCCCCGACTCCATCCCTCTACGATCTGGGGATGTCCTCCGAGGAAGAGGACAACGCTGGTGCCGAAGACGACAGCTACACGGTCGTAGAGACCGATTACACCAAGACTTCTGATAAGGTAGGAGACTCAACGGCCCCTAAGAACCCGAGAGACTCTGAGTCTCGAAAAAACGAGGGCAAGGCCCCGAAAGCGCCGCCGCCAAAACACCTGGCGCCGGCGGCTACACACAGGCCCAGCGGATCCTCTGAGAAGGAGTCCCCGGCGCCGAGAGCTGTTGAACAGCAAAAGTCATCGAAAATCGTCTCCGAAAAGGATCGATCGACGCCGAGGGAGAAGGACCCTAAAGCACCAACGTCGACCAGAGACCCGAAATCCGGTTCGGCGTCGAAGCCTCCGGCACCGAAAAGCACGGCGCCGAGCCAACCGCCGAAAAGAGTGGACGAACCATCCGACGCGGAACACGCAGCCGAGATGGAGAAAAACAGAAGGCGACTCGAGGCCGAAATGGAAAACATCTTGCAGCTTAAGAAAGAATTTGACGCAAAGATGAAAACCTTCACGATTCCCCACAAGACCAAGCCACCAGTGGTGGAGGTGGTCGAGGAGGAAGACGACATCACCGAGGAACAAGACCCGGACGTCGACGACCAGGAAGATGACGAGAGTCCCTACTATAGTTACAACTATGGGGAGGAAGAGGACAGCAGGACGGACGCCGAATCGGCCCCCTCTGACTTACAGGAGGTGGATTACCTAGATGTCGACACCGAAAGCCCAGAGGAGGCGGTCGACACATATCCCTCGAGGCCCTCGCCGCCGGACGATATCGGGGCCTACAACTCGGTGATAAAGTCTGCCGCAGCAGCATTCAGACTCAAGCTCGACGAAGAGAAGCAGAATGCAGACTTCCTTCTAGAGACATTGCTCCCCACGCAAACAAGGAGCCAGTACCTACCAATGCTCGACAGCGTCTTGGCTCAGGGGAGGGAAGCATTCAAGGAACCCGCAACATGCAAGGCAGTCACTCCCAGAACAGAGAAGAAATACAAGCATTCCTCAAAGGACCCACCCTACATTCAGGGCACGGTCTCTGCAGACTCCATTATCTTGGCCACAGCAAGAAAGAGGGCTAACGTGCCTACTACTTCTGGACCACCACTGGATAAGGAGAGCAAGAGGATGGATCTGGTGGGCAGAAGGATCGAAAGGAATGCCGCGACCCACTGGCTAATTCCAACGCTCTGATAAACAGGCACATGTACCAGATCATGGAGGAGCTGGGGCAGTTGGTGAAGGACCTGCCCCAGGATGCCAGGCAGAAGGCCGAAAAACTGGTTGAAGAAGGGAAGAACGCGGCAAATTCTTGCCTCAAGACGGCCCTGGACGGAGCAGACACCTCCAGCAGGCTCATGATGATGGGTGTCACTGAAAGAAGACACGCCTGGCTCAGGATTTCAGGTTTCAAACCCGAGGTGCAACACAGCATCCTGAACACACCGTTCAACTGCGATACGCTTTTCGGAACAACAGTTGATGAGAAGCTCAGCCAACTAAAAAAGGATAACGAAACAGCAAGGTCCATGGGGGCATTGCAGTTCAGAGGCAACAAAAGGGGCACCCCGTCACGAAGGCCCGGCGGGAGAGGTGGAAACCAGCCAGGTACATCACACCAGGCTTTCCAACAAGCGCACCAGGCAGACTCGCAAGCTCAGCAGGGTCAGCAGAAGCAGTCCTGGCAGTACCAACCAAGAGGCCAGTCCTTTCGAGGGAGAGGAAATGGACGTGGACAAAATAAAAGAGGGGGACAGCAGCCCGCCTCTAAGTGACTTAAAAAAACTCTGTGTTCCCGCCCACAGAAAAGATCCCAGGGGGCAGCACGTACAGAGGGGTCAAGACAAACTAGACACCTACGACCACATAACACCAGTGGGAGGAAGATTAAGATTTTACCTCCAAGAATGGAGAGAAATCACATCAGACAAATGGATCCTCAACATCATCCAATTCGGATACTGCATAGAGTTGGAGGGGATGCCAACAAGCAGAAAACCAAAAAGAAAACCACTAGCAAGCAAACAGCTAGAGCGTCTTCAGGAAGAAGCAAAGGAACTCCTGCAGAAGCAGGCCATAGAACGGGTACCCTTCAAGGAAAGAAACAAAGGAATATACTCAACGTACTTCCTGGTACCAAAAGTAGACGAGACAATGAGACCCATTCTGGACCTAAGGTTCCTGAACAAATTCATAAGAGCGCAAAAATTCAAAATGACCTCCCTGCAAGAGGTGCTCCTGCAATTGCAGATCGGGGACTTCATGGTCACGATAGACCTCAAGGACGCCTACCTGCACATCCCAATGAACGGAAAGCACAAGCATATGCTCAGGTTCACCATCGGAGAAAGCCACTACCAGTTCACAACACTAGCCTTCGGGCTAAAATCAGCACCAAGGGTCTTCACAAAGTGCCTCGCAGCAGTCGCAGCGCACCTACGAAGGTAAGGAATACACGTATACCCTTACCTGGACGACTGGCTGGTGAAAGCAAACTCCTACCAGAAATGCAAGCAGCACGCACATACAGTGACGAGCACGCTCATAAGCCTGGGGTTCTCCATCCATTGGAAGAAATCATCAATGGAGCCGGAACAAGTGAAGATCTTCCTGGGAGCACAGATCAACACCTTACAGGGCAAGGTGTTCCCCAGCGAGAAGAGGGCGAGGGCGCTGGTGAAGGAAACTCGCCTCTACCGGAAGGGACAAGCTCGGACAGTGAGGACTGCGAGCAAGATCATGGGGATGATGGCATCATGCATCCACCTGGCACCAAATGTACGACTCCACATGAGACCCATTCAAGAATGGCTACAGGAGCAATGGTCACAAGCTACAGGCAGTTGGGAGGATCTAGTTGTTGTAACGCACACAGTGCAGAAGGAGATGACATGGTGGACCATGGGGAACATAACAAGGGGAAAGCCTCTAACGCCCCCAACGCCAACAGTGATCATCACCACAGACGCATCCCTGAATGGATGGGGTGCTCACATGGAGGAGCTGAAGGTGAGGGGACTGTGGACGCCAGCAGATGCGACAAAGCACATCAATTACCTAGAATTGAAGACAATCTTCCTTGCACTGAAAGCCTTCCAAACAAGACTGTACAAGCACAAGGTGTTGCTACAAAAAGACAACACCACCGCGATGTTCTACATCAACAAGCAGGGTGGGACACAGTCAGCCACACTTTCAACGCTGGCGCAGGAGATATGGAGATGGGCCATCCCTCTCAACCTGCTAGCCATACACCTACCAGGGAAGGACAACATACAGGCAGACTGGCTCAGCAGACAGACATCGGCATCCCACAAGTGGGAGCTCAATGCTCAGGAGACAAGGTGGCTGTTCGACAGATGGGGAACGCCATCAGTGGACCTGTTTGCCACACGCCGGAATGCAAAATGCCAAAACTTTGCATCCAGACAGCCCGAGGAGGGGTCCCTGGGGAATGCCCTATGGATAGATTGGTCCAGGACATTTGCTTACGCTTTTCCCCCGATACCACTGATGCACAGAGTGCTGAGCAAGTGCAGAGCGAGCAACATGACCCTGATACTGGTTGCGCCACAGTGGGCCAGGCAGACAGGGTACTCGCAGATCATGGAGATGACACAGTGTGCACCCCACAGATTCGGCAAGAGGAAAGACCTGCTCTCCATGCAGAACGGAGAGGTGCTACACCCAGAGCAAGAGAGCCTGAGCCTAGTAGCGTGGCTCCTGAGGACATAGAGTTCGCACATTTGAGACTGCCAGAAAGCACCCTGAGGGTCCTTCGGGAGGCACGAAGGCCCAGGACTCTGAAGTGCTATGTTGCGAAATGGAAAAGATTCACAATGTGGTGCAGAAAAGAAAGACTTCTCAATAAAATGAAGAAGGACTCCACAGTGCTAAAGTACCTGACGCACTTGCTGGAGAACAACCTTAGCTCATCCTCGTTAAGAGTTCACTTGGCAGCGATAGTCGCCTACACAAGGGGAGAAACGTGCAGGAGTTTCTTCACATCACAGATGGTGAAGAGATTCCTGGAAGGAGCGAAAAGGGTCGCACCACCCAAGCGGGTGCCGCCACCTGCATGGAACTTGAACATAGTCCTAACGGAACTCATGAAAGAGCCCTTTGAACCACTTCACAAGGCCTCCCTAAAGATGCTAACTATCAAAACAGCTTTCCTGGTTGCAATAACGTCCTTACACAGAGTAAGCGAGCTTCAGGCGCTGACGCTACAAGAACCCTACATATAAATACACAGTGATAGGGTTGTGATGAGGACTGACCCACACTTCATGCCGGAGGTGGTGTCCAAATTCCACATGAACCAGTCTATACAGATACCGAGTTTTTTCCAAAAACCAACCACTAGCGCAGAGCGAGCTCTGCACACACTGGACGCCAGAAGGGCAGTCATGCACTACATTGAGAGGACGAAGGGACACAGGAAAACAAAACAGTTCTTTGTGTCATTCGCCAACAGTTTCATGGGCAAGGCAGTAACCAAGTAGACTATTGCACGATGGATCGCATAAACAATTCAACTCTGCCACAAACGTGCAGGACAAGAGCTAGCAGAGGGGACACGTGCCCACTCCACTAGGAAAAAGGGTGCTACAATAGCCTTCCTGGCTAACACACCCATACAAGACATATGCCTGGCGGCAACATGGGCTTCGGTGCACACGTTCACGTAGCACTACTGTGTGGATATACAGATGAACAAGGAAGCACAAGTCGGACAAAAGGTGCTCCAGCACATATTCAATAACCAACGCTCATCTTCCACCCAGCCGCCACAGAAATGATAAACCGCTACAAAATCTATGCACAGCATAGTGAATCCAGAAAGATTCACGCTGCAAAACTAATAGTTTTCTTACCTGTCGGTGTAGTTTTGCAGCTTGAAGATCTTTCTGGATTCACTAGCGAACCCACCCACCTCCGCCAGAAAGATGAGGCTGGAGAGAGAAGAGGTGGTTAAAAAAAAAAAAAAATACTTAAAAGTACAAGCGGTAAAATATCACCTAAATAGAACATTGCCATTACTTCGGAAACGAAAGAAACACGGAAAAAAAGAACCAGAAGATGGCGCCCAGTGGGAGCTTCCGCAGGAAGCATGCCGACGTCACCGGAAATGCACCCAAGGAGGTGTGACGCCGACGCCCACCTGGGCCTGGGAACTGAATTTGGTTCCTCGCATTATGAGTCTTGGGCTGTTTTGCACACCACTCTTTTGAAGGTGGTTGGTGTTTTGAGAATATATCAGCTGGTATGTTGTGTTTTTTTTCAAGATTTCTAATTTTGCTGTTCAGCATGACAGCCGCCTTTTTAGCCCCTCTATTGCTCCCTCTAGTGAGTGTAGGTGGAATTGTTTTTTTCTTTATCCCTGCCGCCCCATCCCCACCCCATTCCCTATCTAGGTAGGACACTATCTGCGTGTCCGTGACCTGGCCTTGGACCTCCCTATACATGCCCTGCTGGGCTTGGAGGTACTAGATTTTGAGTTGATTCCTCTCTATTTAAGGTTATCGGGACCTCTCCTTGCTGGTGGATTTCAGTTGGACTAGGAAGCGGTTTCTGTCTGTGGCCTCGTGAAACATTACGCTTCATGGAAATTCTGCCTCTGAAAAGTCTAAGGCCACCAGAGATGAAAAGAGCTGTTTTTGTGAATGGCTTTATAGTTAAGGATGTGATCCTTGTCATGATTTGAAGCCAGTGGAGGGTGATGTGGTTAAATTGACCTACGGTGGTGATATCTTGGTGGCTGAGTGTAGTAATGTTTTCAGATTTGCAATGGTTGACTGTGGTTCTCCAGCTAGGATTGTGTTTCAAGATATAACGAGGGCATGTACTGCTGGTCTGAATAGGCCTGAGGGATTAAGTACATGATTACTTTGAGGAAGTGAAGACAGAAGCTATTAATTTGAGAGATAAGGGTGAGGGAGGGTTCCAGTATCAAACCAAGAGATTTGAATGTGAGAGAAAGTGAGGGAAGAGAAGCCTCAAGTTCAAGGGATGCAGAAGAGAGAGATCAAATGTGTTCTTCTGAGTGAATGTAAAGAGAAGGTACACATTTTTGTGCGAGGATGGTTTAAGACGATGACGTTCTCTGTCATTCAGTTCTGATATCTTTTAAAGGAAATACTTAGGGCGACAATACCTTCAATTAGCAGGTTCTTGCTTATAATTGGTGTTGGAAAACGAGGCAGCATCTGTGAGGCCTGCACAAATAACCTGATACATTTGTCCTTCACTGAGAACCAAATACACTAGGGCAGCGCCTGACTCTCAGAGGGTAGCGTTGCAGAGCAGTCTGAGGCTTACTCAAGGGAGGTGGTGTGGGCTAGTAATCGCCATTTGCAGGTGCGCAAAAATAACACTTAATAATTGATTGTCCAGTCTGTACTTTGCTTTATAAAAGTAAGAGTACATTTATTAAACACACAAACCACTCAATACTATACACCAATTTACAAATATACATAAGCTGATGGAATTACTTTGTGACATGGCATAACATCTCCACCCCTCCCGCAGGGGGGTGGGGTCTAGTACCACCACTCCCATGTATGCATGTCATCTTGGCCCCAATGCAGTGAATTGGCCTTAACCTGGAGCAAGGGCCCTGCGCACTGGCACCATCCCAGTGGTGACGACCCCCCCCCCATTACCTCAACAAGCATTAAACGGGCTACACCTGCCTTGGTGACACATGACCCTGACTGAGCATCTCCTACTGACCAAACAGTATGCACCTCTACACCTTAAGGGCTAATAGTCAGGGGTCTTCACCTAAGCACAGCAGCAAGAATACCTGTTTACGCACACTTTAGAATGACAGTACTCATAACATTTGGATATCATTAGAATGCATTGCAATTACAGCCCCTAAAGGCATCACAGACAAAATCACAGGTTTAAGTAAATACAGTCAGACACCTTAGCAGGAATGTCTAGCCACTTAAAACCACTTTGCTTATGACATCACCTTGCGCCAATACTTCACATTGAGCCTCAGTCCCGCTAAAAGAAATAACCATTATTAGAACATTGGAATGTTGGGAGGTCCATTGAGAACAATGTAGTGCTCCAGGCTTATATTGGCTGGTATAAACTCGGAGCTCCGGCATTCCAATGTTTCTTTGTTCACAGCTCCGGATGTGAACAAACGCTTCAGGGAGCCTGAGGGGATTCCAATCCCCTCGCGCTCCCTGAAGGCTTTGTTTTTTTTTGTTGGAACATTCTGCCCTCAAGTGGCAGAATGTTCTAATAGCCTTATAGCCCTTTGTAGTTGGGCTATACTGGCTATTCAAAGTCCCTCTCCCTTGTTAACCCCTTCAGCGCTAATGACAAGGGTAACTCGTCATGGAGTTTCCATTGATTTCAATGGAAAGTCAATGGGCATGATCGGCATGCCTTAGCATCCAAGTGGTTAAAGGCCCTTGCCGAACGCTGGAGAGGGCCTTTAATAGCCGGTATAGCCCTCTACGGGCTATAAGGCTATAATAACTGCATTTCAGTGCAATTGCATCTCTTCACCTCCAGGGGATGCCCTTCTGCAGACATCCCCAACTCAGCCCTTCACTCCTTGATGCAATTATCAAAACACCCTCAGCTGAAAAACAAAAGTTCCAGCCCAGAAGGTGTTAATAGTAAGTTGAGCCCTGGAGGGGTTATTCTCTCCAATTCCCGAAGAGACTTAGGGTGGGACTTTTCTTCTTTGGGCTGGGAGAGGCTGCGTTGCTCCTGCAGCACCCCCTGCCCCTCTTTCAACAAATGAGGGTGACCCCCCCTCCTCTAGGGGCCACCAGTATCCAAGACAGTAGAGTTCCTAATGCCTTGCAAGGCATTCTGGGGCGCTCCATGCCGATTTCCCCGCATATTAAATGACATGTGCCCCACGCAGCTGTGGACATTGGGGGAGGGTCCGGCCCCACCCGGACCCTCAGGTGAGTCATTCGGCTCGGGGAGCCACCCCCGGCCGATCCGCTGATTTTCTGGGGCCCGGGCCCCTGGCACCTCTCTCGCTCCTCTTGGGGGGTCGGCTCTGTCCCCTCCAGGACCCCCGAATGCCCAATCGTTGGAGGGCAGCCTGGGGAGCCCACCCCCGGCTGCCCCCGCCGTCTCCCCGCCCGGCCAGCACCCTTGCGTGCTGCAGCAGGAGCCGGCCACGCCGTTCTGGTCTGCCCGCTCCGGCGGGCAGATGCGCGAGGCGTCTCCGGCCCTCAGGGGGAGTGCACTCCCCTGGCATTTTCCTCCACCTGCACATCTTCGGGAGAGTGCGGCGGCACTCCCCCACCTCTGCTTCACTTCGGGGCCCGGGGATGGGGTCCCGGGCCCCCTCCATGACTTCGGAGCCCGGGGATGGGGTCCCGTGCCCCTGGACATCTTCGGGGGCGCGACGGCGCGCCCCGCATCTCGTGTCGGTGGGGGGCCAGGGTGGGCTCCTGGAGCCCCCTAGGGGCACTTTTCACGGGGCGGCGCGACAGCGCTCCCCGCCCCCTCCATCACATAACCGGGGGCCAGGGTGGGCTCTTCACGAGGGGCGCGACGGCGCCCCCGGCTTTGCTTCCTCCTGGGGCAGCCCCCGGGACCTGACGCACCCCAGGGGGATCTCTGAGTCCGGCAGCGGAGCCCCACGTGCTTCGTCGTCGGTCTTCTAAGGGGTCAAAGGCCGCCTACCTTCGCGGGGCCATATCTCAGCCCCTGGGGGTCCGATCTGCCCCATTTTCACGTCCTCTCGCTCCTGGCGGCGTCCCCCAGCCACCGGGAGCATTCGCTTTCCCGGTCTCCAAGAGGGTGCATTATGCAGGGAGCGGTCTTCTCTGGCTCCCTGCGCCAGCCTTTTGCCTGGCTGTCCTCCTGGGCCTCTCTTCTCCTTGCGCAGAGGCCACTGCTTCTGCGCACCAGTCCTGGAATCTTCTTCTGGTGCTGTTAGGGCCCTGGGGACAGTCAGGGGGTACCTCCTTCCAACTGCCCATTGCCAGGCTCCAGCACCATTTGCCTTCGCAGACCACACCCCAGACAGAGCTTCTCTTCCTGTGCAAGTCCTTTTTAGGGCTCGCGAAGCGAAAAGCCCTTTTGGTAGGGTTTCAAAAATGGACCTGGAAATTCCACACAGCTCGTGCGTGTGATTTCCTAGGTCCATTTTAATTGGGCTTTGGGTGCGTGCTGTTTTTAACAGAACACGCAATAGGCCATAGGCGGTCGCGTAGCTCCGCCTATGGCCTATTGGTGTCTGTTACGCGCACCAAAGCCCATATGTCTTCAGTTATCGTGCCGACGGGGGCGCGATAATTGAAGACATATGCCTGCAGTAGCGCGCGCGCACCACTCACGGGCTGCTTCTTTTTTGGATCCATTTCACAGGGAAGCAAGACAGTGTCTCCTGCAACCTGCCACTGCGCACTGGGGAGTGCACACACAATGACAGCCTTGTTTTCTTTTAACAGCGCTGAGAGACTGCATCATATATTTTGGGTGTAGAAAAATGGAGCTCACAGCGTGACCTACTAATGCAGATCCATAAATCTGTGTATAAAACAAGCCAGGATACAAAACCTGACAAACTAAAATAAAGAAGGCCTGCTTTCATCTCCTCGCGGTATATTTTCACACAGAGATGAAAACAGGCCTGCTTTATTGTACCTCAGAAGCACTGGCGGGAAAAGGCGAAAGCAATACTAGAGGAGAATAAACCATCATTATCGAGCAGGGTGAAAATAACATGAGCCGACAAGAAGGTCTCGCGCAGTCCCGTAGCTTGATTGGTGCAGAGGGTCTGAGGGACCCAATGAACCCTGATTATTACTGTAATTCACCGTTCAAACAGGGTCAGAGGGCCCAGGGCCCATGACACTGGTAACGCAACTGGAAGGGGTCTGAACGCAGTACTTTTGGGAGTTAAATTGTACACTCAAGGCAGCTACTTCTTTACCAAAGTAATGCCCATAACCCGTGCCTGGGAGATGGTACATTTCAGCAGTGCCGTAATACCAAATGATGGGGCCGCCTACTGAGTGCAATGTGGGGGCCCCTAGATCTCCCTTATCTTCTTATTCATTGGCTTTGGCTGAATGGGGGCCCCTGAACGGATGTGCACTCCCTGAATAGGTGCTCCCTCCCACCCCACTGCAGGGGTTTCAGGGTCCTGTGTTACGCTGCTGTCCCCCAGTGTAGTGTTGTGGGCCCTGGGCCCACATGCTACCAATAAGTGACAAGGACAGAGTGTGATAGGGTGCTGAAACAGGCCCAGGGCATGGGCCCCTGCCCCTTTTATTTTCAGGATCACCTGACCAGTGATGCCTGTGATGGGTGGGTGGATAGTGTGGGGTGCAAACACAGGCAGAACACTAGAACCTGTCCTGCAGGACACTACACCCAGTACGTCTCAGCTTCATCATCCGCCATTGCTATAAAAATACATGTAATCGACCGAGCCGGAGCCGCCAGTTCACTGAAAGGAGACAGTAGATTGGCACTGACTACTACAGACACACACCAATGGCTGGAAACGCAGAAACACTCAACACCTCTATCCTCCCACAGGGCCAAAAGACAGCTCAGACCGTGCACTGCTCGGAAGTGTTGAATTGTGCCTCGCGCCTTGTGCCTGAGTCTGTATTCAGCTTATTTGCTATGGCCTGTGACACTGGCACCCTTTGCAGCAAATCCCTTTTCTTATTCTGAACGGCCGTATGGTTGTGATTTCCTTCTTACAGAATGCAGAACATTTGGGACAGACGCTTGCGTGCAGCTGATCTGACACAACTAAGACAGGAGTGACATAGTTTTCATGGGTGCAATAGGTATAGCGTCACCGGGGCTCAGGGGCCCGAGTGGCATATTGAACCCTGATTATTGTTGTATTTCTCAGTTCAAACAGCGGGCAGGATCCCATTTCCTTCCTTGCACTAGGGCCCATTACATAATCACTCCTCCACTGTAAGACAACACTGATGTGCCCTGTGCATAGCTGAAGGACCTTTGAGGGGTTCAAGAACGCAGAAGAAGAGGATAGTGATCACAGGTGCCACTATACATCAGGGGGATTGGCAGTCTCAGATTGGGACAGAAAATAGGCCCAGGCACCAAAATAAAAGGCCCCACCGTTAGTGAACTAGCTAAAAAAAAGTGGTTTATGTTTCCAACTGGGGCAGTTTTTAACTTGTAAATACAAGCTGCATGGGTGTATTGCAAGGTGTGGGAGACTGCATGCAATTGTGCTTGCTGTGGGCAATGTTTCTGTGTAATGCAACAAGAGCTTGGGGACTGGACCTTACACGCCACTTTGAGGGAACTGGTCGGCACATGCACTGATGATCTGGACAGAAAGGTGCATATTATACCTGGTGCACATCATCTGTTCTAAGAAAGCTAATATTTCGGAAATCATTATGAATCCAGAGGCCATTCTCAACCTTTGCTTGTCACACTACTGCCTCATACATGGGATACGAAGACACAGATAGCATTGACACAAATGACTCACCATTGGACATCACCCCTGCAAGTCCGTAAACCTTTTTTTAAAATAACTTTTCCTATAAATTTTCAGATGCAGTAAAATAGTCCAACAACATAAAACGGCTCTGTATTTCACACCATTGCACATTGTCACATTTCACATGTATGAAGAGAGGGTGCTGTTTGTCAGGCAACAACAGAAACTTATGAGTTCACATATCAATATCAAAGAATTTGATCCAAGGGCCCCAGATTTTGGTATGTTTGTGTGGGAATCTCTTGCTACATGTGCTGAATCTGTAGTATGCCATTCAATCCATGCCCCGTGCATCCTCGCACCATTGCTGCTGTCAGTGACCGCCAACACTTGGCTATATCTCTCCTGGTGATAGCCTTCCCAACCCTATTAGTGTTCTCATATTTATGGGGTTTCACTCATCCATTTTCCCAGTAGCATCCGTTTAGGTCATAAGGTCCCTGGCAGGTGTTATATCTGACAGGATTTGTGTGATGGCGGTCTAGTATCTTTGTATTAACACGCATAACCAAGTCACGTGAAAGAAAATCCTCTTTTTTGTTTCTGATCCCAAGCATAGCAGGGAGGGGAGTCCGTCCATCCTCTCTAGCCTTTCTGGTGTGCAGTGTAGTCTGTGCATATATTTAAATGGGACGTGTCTAAGTGTGGCAGAGATTGCCTCTGTTTGGGCCGCCATTTTTAAAAAAAAAATTTTATTATATGGGCCGCCATTTTTAGGTCTCGCTGAGCAATGCGTAAGCATTGCGGCGAGATTCTAGTAAGCAGTCTGAAAAGTCTACCAAAACTGCGGATTAGACACAGTTCATGTGAGACAGGCGCGTGCACGCCAGCCACGTCACACCACCATTTGTCTGTGCCTCGGCATCAGACTTCAAAGGCTGTCGCTCTCCCACCCCCGCATAAGACTTCAAAGGAATGCGCTCCCGCTCCCCCACCCCCCGCCACAGCAATGCAGAAAGCTTGTTTGAAAGCCTACCGTGCTTGTTTACAATAGCCTTGCTCCTCAAATGCTGTTGCTGTGTTGCCATCTCTCTAGGGACACTCCGCTTCAAAACACTCGATTCGCTAGCTGCAATGCTACATCCGCTATGCTTTGCCTCTAGACACGTTGATCCCTCGCAGACTGTGCTGACTTGTGCCCCTCTTGATTCTGAAACTGACCAACGCAGTCACCACGCAGTCTCTTCTCTCTGTCTTATGATGTCTGCCCTGCCACCATTTACTTCGGACCCTCGCCCTCACACCTCCTCACCCTCACACACCCTCACACCTTCACACACCCTCACTCACCCTCACTCACCTTCACTCACTCACCCTCACTCACCCTCACACCTTCACTCACCCTCACAAACCCTCACCCTCACACCCCCTCACCCCACCTCACCCTCACCCCTTCACACCCCCTCACCCTCACACCCCCTCACCCTCGCCTCCCCCCACACACCCTCACACCCCCTCACCCTCACACACTCTCACCCTCACACACCCTCCCCTTCACCCACCCTTCCCCTCACTCACCCTCACACACACACACTTACACACACTCACACACCCTCACCAGCATAGCATAACAAAACATAGCATAGCATAACAAAACATAGCATAACAAAACACAGCATAGCACAGCATACCAAAAAAAGCATAGGATAGCAAAACATAGCATAGCATAACAAAACAAAGCATAGGATAGTAAAACAAAACATACCACAACAAAACAAAACATAGCATAGCAAAACACAACAAAGCATAGCATAGCATAACAAAACATAGCATAGAATAACAAACCAGCATAACAAAACAAAGCATAGGATAGCAAAACTAAACATAGCATAGCATAACAAAACAAAGCATAGGATAGCAAAGCAAAATTTAGCATAGCATAACAAAACATAGCATAACATAACAAAACATAGCATAGCTTAACAAAACGTAGCATAGCAAAACATAGCATACCAAACACAACAAAACATAGCATAGCATAACAAAAGATAGCATAGCAAAACAATGCATAGCATAATAAAACACAACAAAACATAGCGTAGCATAAAAAAACATAGCATAGCACAACAAAGCATAGCATAGAAAAACATAGCATAGCATAACAAAACATAGCATAGCATAACAAAACACAGCATAGCATAACAAATCAAAGCATAGGATAGCAAAACATAGCATAACAAAACAAAACATAGCATAGCATACAGCATCACTCCGCACCACCACAGCATCACTCAGGGGCACCACAACATCACTATGCGCTACCACAGCATCACTGAAGGTCACAGCATCACTCGTTCGCCATCACATCACTCAGCGCCACCACAGCATCAATCTGTGCAACCATTCAACAACACCTGGTTCACATATGTTCTCTCAATGTTTCAAGCTTTATTACAAATGTAACAAAAAGATGTTAATATTTCACTTCTGTTCTTGGATTTTCGTCACAATAAAATACACTGAACATAATCTTCACAAAAGTTATTTATAAAACTTTAAGCTAGTGCCATTATAAATTACAATAACTTTCATTTAAGTATTAATTATTGAAAAGAAAAAATTAAAAGCCATTGTTATTTGTAATATCAATACATGTAAATCACGTGAATACAACACGTATTGCATTACAAATGCTATAGGTGTCACATTTGCGAAAGTTAGAACTATTGGCATTGTAAATGACAAAGCTATTAATTTCGCTATTTTCAAAAACAAAACATAAATAAAAAATGTGTCATTTACAATACCAATAGCTCAAACTTTCCTAATGCGAGCCCTATTGCATTGCAAATGCTTTTTAAAAGTTGAGTAGAGGGCTGGCGGGAAGTCTCTGTATGTCCTATCAAACAGCGACACATCACTTCCCTGCCCCTGCTCCCTCCTTCTTGTCCAGCCTCTGGGTTTGTTCAAAATGGCGTCGTCCAGTGTCTCTGGCCACATGGCCTCTGAAACCCAACTCCTTCCCCCCTCACTGCCTTCCCTCCTTGGTGCCTGGCACCCAGCGACAGTAGTTGATGGAGTGGCTGGGAGCTCCACCTATCTGTTCGAGGCATGTGGGCTGCTGAATTCATATCTTTGCATAGATCGCCGCCTAGTGTTGGGTCCGTATGATTGCACCTTGTTGTCCTGGAAGAGTCTTCGAAGTAACACGAGATAGGTGACTCCTCCCCTGGACTACGGTGCGCATGGGCATCTTCTCCATCCTCAGATTGTTTTTTTCCGCCATTGGGTTCGGATGTTATTCCTATACTCTAACTTCGGAATCGAAATTAACCTACTTTCTAAGGCCAAAAGGCCTTCTACCTTGACGGTATTGTTCTCGTTCGGTACTCCTTGACTCGATCAAACTTTCCATCTCGATCCGGTCATCAACGCGGGCCGTTGGGCCTTTTCGACGCCACGTGGGTCTGCTGTCGATGGAAAGAAGTCCATTCAAAAGGTGCCCACAATGCCACGCAAAATTCCCGCATACTGACAAACATACAGTATGCAACAGGTGTTTGTCACCTGACAACAACGAGCAAACTTGCCCAACCTGTGCCCAATTCCATTAGAAGAAAACTATCCGGAATCGACAGGCCGCTAGGCAAGTGATGCAGCGGCAGGCACCAGAACCGGAGAACATCTTCGAGGACGAACACTACCTCCCTGAAGCGGCGGACTCGGATCTAGAAATCGTCACCATTGAGGATCAGTCGGACTCCGATGACCAGATCACGACGGGGCAAAAAGTGAGTACTCAGCCCCCAACCCCGCTTATCCCAAAAGAAAAGGCTCCGGTCGAGGCATCGCCTAAAGGCCTTAGCCGAGATCGACAAGTTACTTCAGGAGCCCCGCCTAACGGCTCGGCTCTGAAGCCAAAGACTAAGCCTTCTGATGCACCTGGGCCGAGTAACACTCTCCCCAAGAAGGTTGTGGAGCCAAAAAAGGTTGTCAAACCGAAGGTCGTCGACCCGAAGATGGTTGTTGACCCAAAAGTCGTCGAACCGAAGAAGGTTCTCGAACAAAAGAAGGACGGACAACCCAAGAAAGTTATCGAGCTGAAGCCTGTAGAGCCCAAAAAGAGCTCTGAGCCACAGAAGGTCGTTGATCCACAGAAGATACTCGACCCGAAGAAAAAGCCCGTCGACACAAAAAAGGCCGTCGACTCGATCAAAAACATCGAGCCGAAAAAGGTCGTCGAGCACAAGAAACAAGACAATCCTATCGAACCAAAGACTCTGGTCGATCCGAAACAGGTCGTCAATCCAAAGAAGGTCGCCGGACCAAAAGAGACTGTTAAAATACCAAAGAACGTTGACAAGGACAAAGTTGTGTAACCGAAAAAGGTCTCCGACCCTAAAACAACAGTTGAACCAGAAAAAGCTCCACGACCTAAGGCTCTCGAGCCAAAAAGTCACGGACTAGTCACTAAGCCAAAAACATCGGCGCCAAGGCCACGGACAGTTGAGGAAGAACTCTTCCATCCTGATCCTGTGTGTGAGGAACAGTCTAAACTGTACATAGACCAAGAGGTCGCGTCCATGCTAGAAAAGGGAGCCATAGAGCCAGTCCCTCTTCAACATCAAGGGACAAGAGTATATTCTCTATACTTCCTAATTCCTAAAAAAGATGGGTCCCTCAGACCCATTCTAGACCTCAGACCGCTAAATCAATACATACTCTCAGAGCACTTCCATATGATTACTCTACAGCAAGTACTCCCGTTGCTCTAGCAGAACGACTTCCTTGCTACATTAGACCTCAAGGACGCATACTTTCACATACTTATACATCCAGCTCACAGAAGATACCTCAGGTTCACTATAGAAGGGCAACATTATCAATTCAAAGTTCTCCCCTTCGGAGTAACTACAGCCCCAAGAGTTTTCACAAAATGCCTAGCGGTCGTAGCAGCACACCTCAGAAGGCAACACATTCATGTGTTTCCATACCGCGACGATTGGCTCATAAAGGCCAACTCGTACGTGCAGTGTGCAAGCCATACGTCCCAGACACTCCAGCTGCTGCACAGTCTGGGGTTTTCCATAAATTACCCAAAATTACATCTACAGCCCTCCCACATACAGCAATATCTGGGAGCCACAATAGATACCTCAGTAGCAAAAGCATATCCAAATCCAGCCAGGATAGCCAATATGCAGACTCTCATTCAAAAGTTTCAGCCACAACACTCCTTGCCAGCTCGAGTGTTCATGCAGCTCATAGGCATGATGGCCTCCTCTATATTCATTGTCCCTCATACCTGACTTTAAATGCGTCCACTGCAGGAATGCCTAGCAAGGCAGTGGAACCAAGCTCAAGGGCAATTAAAAGACCTAGTGTTGGTGGACAGTCATGCTAACAACTCTCTGCAGTGGCGGAGCCCACAAACACTTTCCAAGGGGCGACTGTTCCAAGAGCTGGTTCCACAAGTAGTACTAACAGCGGACGCATCACTGACAGGTTGGGGAGCCCACCTACTTCAATTCACAGTTCAAGGGCTCTGTACAATGAAAAAACACTGCACATCTACCACCTAGAGTTGCTAGCTGTATTTCTAGCACTGAAAGCTTTTCAGAAGTACTTGTACAACAAGACTGTGTTGATCCGGACGGACAACATGACTGCCATGTATTACATACAGAAGCAGGGAGGGACACACTCTCCACAGTTATCTCACCTAGCACAGAGCATATGGAGGTAGCCAATTCCAAAGGACATCTTTCTCCTAGCAGAACATCTGCCGGGAAAGACAACCAAATAGCAAATCTGTTAAGCAGGCACAGCCAACAGCTACATGAATGGTAGATTCACCCTCAGGTTCTCAAACCATTCTTTCAGCAATGGGGGCATCTAGAGATAGACTGTCTGCCACAAAAGAAGACTCAAAATGCCAGTACTTTGCCGCCAGGTTCCCACATCCGTTGTCACAGGGCAATGCGATATGGATGAACTGGTCAGGCAGATTTGCGTACGCTTTTCCACCAGCCCCACTGATTACGCTGGTGGCCCGCAAACTACGCCAACAGTCCCTCACAATGATCCTGGTTGCTCCCAAATGGGCAAGACAACCATGGTACACAACGTTCCTAGAACTTTCAGTAGTTCCCCACCAAAGACTGCGCCTATCGCCACATCTTTTAACTCAGAACCATGGAGAAATCAGGCACCCAGATCCCAATCAGATAAACCTAGCCATCTGGATCCTGAAGTCTTAGACTTCGGATACCTTAACTTTCCTCCTGATTGCATGAACATTATCAAGAAAGCAAGACGGCCAACTACTAGAGCATGCTATGCAGCTAAATGGAAGAGATTTGTTATTTATTGCAAAAATAACCAACTCAACCCATTAGATGCTTCCATCCAAAACATTATCTGTTACCTATTGCATCTTCAAAGATGCAATTTGGCGTACTCTTCCATACGACTACACCTTGCTGCTATCGCAGCTTACCTCCAAAATAGACAACACATGTCTTTGTTTTGAGTACCCCCAATCAAAGCTTTTATGGAAGGACTTAAAAGGATAATCCCTCCAAAGCACCCACCTTCACCAGTCTGGAACTTAAATATAGTACTTTCCAGACTTATGGGACCTCCGTTTGAACCACTACATTCATGTGAACTACAATTTCTAACTTGGAAGATGGCATTTATGATTGCCATTACCTCCCTCAGGAGAGTGAGTGAGCTACAGGCATTAACCAATCAAGACCCTTTCATGCAGATACATAACAATAAGGTAGTGCTTCGTACTAACCCTAAGTTCATATCAGTCCATAGATTTGCCAGTTTTCTTCCAAAACCCGCAGTCAGTGGCTGAGAGAGCCCTACACACACCAGATGTAAAAAGAGCTGTGCTATATTATGTTGACAGAACTAAATAATGCAGGAAAACATAGCAACTATTCGTTGCCTTTGCACCACACAACATAAAGGGAATCCCATCTCTAAATCAGGAATAGCCAGATGGATAGTTAAATGCATTCAGATATGCTACCAGAAAAGCTAAACGCACTCTAACAGTTCCCCCAAAAGCACACTCAACGCGTAAAATGGGGGCATCCATGGCATTCTTAGGAAACATTCCCCTAGAAGAAATATGTAAGGCAGCTACATGGTCTACCATACACACTTTCACTAAAAACTACAGTGTAGATGTGCAAGCAAAGCAACAAGTTGCTGTAGGCCAGGCTGTCCTTAAAACACTTTTCCAAACTGCTGCAGCTGGTACAGGTGACCACCGCTAGAGGAGATATTGCTATACAGTCTATGCAAAGATATGAATTCAGCAGCCCACATGCCTCAAACGGAATATGCTACTTACCAGTATGCATCTGTTCTTGGCATGTAGGGCTGCTGACATTCATATCGCCCACCCTCCCCCAGTGCCTGTCACAGCTGCAGTACTTTTCTACTTTCATTTACATGGACATCTCTTACTTTTCTATACTCCATCTCTGCCACAATGGCGAAAAACAATCTGTGGATGGAGAAGATGCCCATGCTCACTGTAGTCCAGGGGAGGAGTCACCTATCTTGTGATACTTCGAAGACTCTTCCAGGACAGCAAGGTGCAATCATCCGGACCCAACAATAGGCGTCGATCGATGCAAAGATATGAATGTCAGCAGCCCTACATGCCAAGAAAATATGCATACTGGTAAGTAGCATATTCCTTTCTCCTTGGAGGCAAGATCTTCGCTCTGGGATGAAAGGTCATTAATCTAACCTGTCAGGGCCAGACCCCAGCCAGAGACTCAGAGAAAAATGACATTTCTGGCCGACCTAAAAGCAGTACAAATATGACTTTGGACTCTGCAGAATACTCATTTTCACGTCTGCTGCACTGGACATTAGTGCGTGTCTGGAATCTGTAGGCTTTGTGGAAGTCATTTTAACCATGGGCCCCACATCCCCTAAAGGGAATAATGAAGTGAAAACACATTGACTTTCCCTGGCATGTTCCTTCCCAGGGTATAAAGCCTATTCCATGTCACCACCCAATCCTGCATAAGTCCTGCCACACCATTCACTCTGTAGCTGCTCCTGGACTGCGCACGCTAGGGATCTCCCCTGCGCAGCCCCTACACGTGTGCACACGCATGTACACCCGTGTCTGCATGTAACCAGCACGGTGTCCTATACTCCAGCTGCTGCGCAGCGGCCTAGTCAACCAAGGGGTACACCAGTAAAATCTCCATGCAGTCTCCTTCATTATGAGTTCACTGTGGGTGAGTCCCAGATTTTGAGGATCCCCCACAATAAAAGCTCAACAATTAGGTGCTCAAAAAGTGAGAAATCCGGGCGGCCCATAGTGTCAGAAGCACCTTCTAACAATTAGTATTAGCATACTGGAGTACAGAAAGGTTTGTACCCACAAGGAACCATACATGGGGGCTTCATGCACAGACTGAGCAAAGTAGGGGCGCCTCTTCAATGTGTGTTCCATCCCGCCTCAACTGCAGAACTGTGGGCAACTATGCACTGTGCCAACTGTTGTACAGACTGTAGTGGAATCTCTTCTATTTTGTGTGCTCCATCTCTGCCTGATCAAAAGGTTTAAAACATTTTTTTAAAACTTGTCTTCCTCTCCCATAGGTAATTATGCCATGCGGGTGACCATCTTCTATGGGGAGCATCAGATGCTCCAAAAGAACATCCTGAGTGGGGACTGTAAGATTTCCTCAGCTCGGCCATCACTGGTTGCTAGTCAGATGGAGCGCATCTTCCTGCCACCAGCCACCACCGTTCCAGACCCAGCTAGGCGACGATCCACTCAGGAACTGTTAACTTTCTTAGAGAAGGGGCTCATGCTAGCCAGCACTCCACAGGGCATCTTCGTCCAGCGTTTTTGCCAGGGGCGCGTATTTTGGACAGGCCCATGTTTGCCACAGTCTGACATGAGCAACAAGCTGGAGAAAGGGGCACATGTCAAAGTCTTTGACACCATCCAATTCCTTAATGGTGAGTAAAGAAGCCACTTGAAGGGAGGGTAGGGGGCTGGGAAGGGGAGGACATGAGATCGGAGGGAAAGGAAAGTCAAGGAGATTGTGCCAATGAGTTCCTTAAATTTGAGATGGGCTGCCTCATGTTAAGAGGGGAAAGTGAGGGAGGTGGGAGAAGTGACTGAAGGGGCCAATGCAATGTAGAGAGGCAAGAAAGGGTTAAGAGAAGACACTGAAGTACCTTAGGGTTATGAAAAGTTAAAATCGCAAATAGTAAATTCACAAAATAACGTTCCTCTGATATTTCTACATGGAAATTGTAACTTTGTGTGAATGAAATCTGCAAGACATGCATTGAGTTGGAGAGAAGAAGGGGAAAATGTTGTGGAGGGTCTGAGGTATGCCATAGAAATAGATAAAAGGAAGGAGGAAAAGGATACAGGAACAACAGTGTGTACCTGTTCAACACCAAGAAATGTGTCTTTGGGGAGAAGGGAAGAGAATGGGGCAAGGTGTGGAAAGAGTCAGAGAGGGAGGAGTATCGCAGGGGCGTCAAGCAGTCTCTCCTTGGTTAAAAGAGTGACGGAGGCTGGAAAGGTGGAGGAAGATGGCATATAATATGGTGCATTGAGGAAAGGGATATGGAGAAAAAAGTTAGAGGGAGACGCAAGCTTGATGGACACATTAAGAGTGGGTTGTAACAAAAATAAAATACCCCTCATTATTTTCCACCTTATTTGTAAGGCTTGATTAATTATGAATGAACCGCTAACTGCACTCCCTCGAGTTTTGCTCTCGATTTAATAATCACTAAGATGATTGTAGTATAACTGAGAGCTAAATGATCATACCAAGTGCAGGCTGAGTGCAAAATTCCATGTTTCTCAGTTGTTATGCTTCCTTTTAATGGCAAGCAGTAAATCATGAGCTCATATTCCCAGGTCCTGATGGGAAGGGTTGCAGTTGAGGAATACAGATATTGATGGAGCTGGTTGTGGGTGAGAAGGTTTAGGAGTGAATGGAAGAGAAGAGGCAGTGAGTGCAATATTGAGAGGTGTGGTAGAGAATGAAACAGCTAGGAGGAAGGGAGTAGAAATGTGCAGAAGGCAGTGAAGAATGGAACAATGAGAGGTGGAGTGTGTCCTCGGGTTAGAGTCAAAATGAATGGGTGGGGAGATTAAACGTGTAAAGAGAGGAAGATTAAAGATGCCCTGTTAGGTCTTTCAGAGGCAGGAAATGGGGTGGTCTACAGCCAGGGGTTCGAGAGAGTAGTGAGAGGGCTAGCAGGTACTTGCAAAGAGAAACAATAGGACTTGCATGGAGTTTAAGAGAGCGGTGAGAGAACCTGCATGGAGAGAGGGTCTGCAGGCAGACACACAGGTACAATAGTCTGCAGTGAGATGGAGAGCGGGTCTCAAAGGAGATGGAGAGAGCAGTGAGAGCCTCTGCATGGAGATCGAGAGAGTAGTGAGAGGGTCTAGATGGAGGAAGAGAGAGAGAGAGAGACGAGGGTCTGCACGGAGACTGAGAGAGAAGCAAAAGGGTCTACATGGAGAGAAAGGTTAGAGAGTCTGCATGGAGAGCAATAGGTGCAGGGAGCTGCCAAGAACGGTGAGAGGGCTGGCAGGGAGATGGAGAGAGGGGCTAGGTCCACAGGGAGCTGGAGAGAGTAATATGAGGGTCTAAAAGGAGCTCCAGAGCACATCAACAGGGTCTGTATGTGGACAGAGAGCAGCGAGTGGGTCTGTATGGAGATAGAGCAGCAAGAGGGTTTGCTTGGGGCTGGGGAGAGCAGCAAGACTGTGTGCATGGATTTGGAGAGCGCAGAAAAAGAGAGTGCATGGAGCTGGAGAGAGCAGCAGGATGGCATGCATGGAGCTGGAGAGAGCAGCAAGAGAGCATGCATGGAGCTGGGAAGAGCGGCAAGACCGTGTGCACAGAGCTGGAGAGAGCAGTGAGAAGTAGTGCATGGAGCTGGAGAGAGCGGATAGAAGTTCTACATGGAGCTGGAGAGCGCGGTTAGAAGTCCTACATGGATCTAGAGACCAATGACAAGTCCTGCATGGATCTAGAGAGAGCATGGTGCTGGAGAGAGCAGTGAGAAGTCCTGCATGGGTGTGGAGAGAGTAGTGAGAAGTCATGCATGGGTGTGGAGAGATTAGTGATAAGTAGTGCATGGATCTGGAGAGAGCAGTGATAAGTCCTGCACGGAGCTGGAGTAAGCAGTGAGAAGTCCTGCATGGATCTGGAGAGAGCAGTGAGAAGTCATGCATGGAGCTGGAGTAAGCAGTGAGAAGTAGTGCATGGAGCTGGAGAGAGCAGTGAGAAGTAGTGCATGGAGCTAGAGAGAGCAGTGAGAAGTAGTGCATGGAGTTGGAGAGAGCAGTGATAAGTTTTGCATGGAGCTGGAGAGAGCAGTAAGAAGTAGTGCATGGAGCTGGAGAAAGCAGTGAGAAGTCCTGTATGCATCTGGAGAGAACAGTGAGAAGTCATGCATGGAGCTGGAGGGAGCAGTGAGAAGTAGTGCATGGAGCTGGAGAGAGCAGTGAGAAGTCCTGTATGCATCTGGAGAGAGCAGTGAGAAATAGTGCATGGAGCTGGAGAGAGCAGTGAGAAGTCCTGCATGGAGCTGGAGAGAGTGGTTAGAAGTCCTGCACGGATTTAGAGAGAGCATGGAGCTGGAGAGAGCGGTGAGAAGTCCTTCACGGAGCTGGAGAGAGCAGTGAGAAGTACTGCATGGAGCTGGAGAGAGCAGTGAGAAGTAGTGCATGGAGCTGGAGAGAGCAGTGAGAAGTAGTGCATGGAGCTGGAGAGAGCAGTGAGAAGTACTGCATGGAGCTGGAGAGAGCGGTTAGAAGTCCTGCATGGAGCTGGAGAGAGCGGTTATAAGTCCTGCACGGAGCTGGAGAGCGCAGTGAGAAGTCCTGAATGGATCTGGAGAGAGCAGTGAGAAGTAGGGCATGGAGCTGGAGAGAGCAGTGAGAAGTAGTGCATGGAGCAGGAGAGAGCAGTGAGAAGTACTGCATGGAGCTGGAGAGAGCGGTTAGAAGTCCTGCACGGAGCTGGAGAGAGCAGTGAGAAGTCCTGAATGGATCTGGAGAGAGCAGTGAGAAGTAGTTCATGGAGTTGGAGAGAGCAGTTAGAAGTCCTGCATGGAGCTGGAGAGAGTGATTAGAAGTCCTGCACGGATTTAGAGAGAGCATGGAGCTGGAGAGAGCAGTGTGAAGTCCTGCATGGATCTGGAGAGAGCAGTGAGAAGTCCTGCATGGAGCTGGAGAGAGCAGTGAGAAGTCCTGCATGGATCTGGAGAGAGCAGTGAGAAGTCCTGCATGGATCTGGAGAGAGCAGTGAGAAGTCCTGCATGGATCTGGAGAGAGCAGTGAGAAGTTCTGCATGGAGCTAGAGAGAGCAGTGAGAAGTCCTGCATGGATCTGGAGAGAGCAGTGAGAAGTCCTGCATGGATCTGGAGAGAGCAGCGAGAAGTCCTGCATGGAGCTAGAGAGAGCAGTGAGAAGTCCTGCATGGATCTGGAGAGAGCAGTGAGAAGTCCTGCATGGATCTGGAGTGAGCAGTGAGAAGTCCTGCATGGAGCTAGAGCAGTGAGAAGTCCTGAATGGATCTGGAGAAAGCAGTGAGAAGTCCTGCATGGATCTGGAGAGAGCAGTGAGAAGTCCTGCATGGAGCTAGAGAGAGCAGTGAGAAGTCCTGCCAGGAGCTAGAGAGAGCAGTGAGAAGTCCTGCATGGATCTGGAGAGAGCAGTGAGAAGTCCTGCATGGAGCTAGAGAGAGCAGTGAGAAGTCCTGCATGGATCTGGAGAGTGCAGTGAGAAGTCCTGAATGGATCTGGAGAAAGTAGTGAGAAGTCCTGCATGGAGCTGGAGAGAGCAGTGAGAAGTAGTGCATGGAGCTGGAGAGAGTGGTTAGAAGTCCTGCATGGATCTAGAGAGCAGTGAGAAGTCCTGCATGGATCTAGAGAGAGCAGTGAGAGGTCTTGCATGGAGATAAGAGAGGAGTGAAAAGTATTGCATTTAGCTGGAGAGAGCGGTGAGAAGTATTGCATGGAACTGGAGAGAGCAGTGAGAAATCCTGCATGAGGCTGAAGAAGCTGCTAAAAGTCCTGCATGGTGCTGGAGAGAGCATGGATCTGGAGAACAGTTAGGGGGTCTGCATGGAGCTGGAGGGAACAGTGAGTCTGAATGGAGCTGGAGAGAGGGTCTGCATGGAACTGAACGGAGGGGTCTGTAAGGAGATGGAGAGAGCGGCGAGAGGTGCTCCATGATTGAAGAGAGCAGAGAGAGGCATGCAGGGAGATGGAAAAGTGCCGTCTGCATGGAGTTGTAGAAAATAGAATGGGTGCTGTGGGAGAGATGGGGTGTCAAGGATTTTAACTACTCGGTTTACGGCTGAAGTAGCAGCATTACTCCATTTTTGATCTGAAACGTACTTGTGCTCTTCCTCCACAGACCTCGATCTTTACCAGAGTTGTCAGGGTCCAAAGCCCAAGTACCAGGTGATTATATGCTTTGGTGACGAAATATCTGAGCACGACCGGAAGGAAGACAAGCTGATCACTGTGCAGGTAACCGCGGCGCGTGGCACTTCCCTCTATGCTTGTGGCGCATCCCTCTATGCGTGCGGCGCTTCCCTCTATGCGTGCGGCGTGTGGCGCTTCCCTCTATGCGCATGGCCAGGGTTCAGAGGCACACAGGCCAAGTGAGACCTGTGTGGTTTTCTAGACAAACTTAGTTCCTGTTCTCACCATGCCTCGCCTAGAGTTTCTTAATGCGCATTTAACCCCTTCGACGCTCATGACAAACTCAGCTCGTCATGAGTTACGCCTGTCGTACGCTCATGACGAGCTGAGCTCGTCATGATACGCGGGTTTTCGCAAAGGTCAGCGCACAGCGGGAAAACCCGCAGCGCGCATGTAGTTAAGGAGCACAATGACTGTGTAATAGCGACATTCATTATTGAAGATCCCTACTCTTTTCTTGATCATGCCTAGGATTGTATTGCATATTTTGTTGCTTACCACCCAAAATCCACATGTCTGACAGGTATTGCTTATTAATATGTATTAGGGAGTGAGATTGGAGTGCAGAAAACATTGCACCACTAATAACTGCCAGTCCTGTTAAAGCCCCGTTTCTGCACCGATTGCTATTTAACTGGTCACTTGTAATCAGGCCCTATCCTGTGCTCCGAATTAGTTTTTGAGACTGATTGTAAGTGCCTTGCTCAAGGTTGCAGGGGTGTTAATGCCACACATCCCGGAGTTAATGATACTAGAGATCACATTAACTGCGGGGTTGCAGAATTAGCAGAGGAATTATATAGGAAACAGCTAATTGTAGGTTCAATTCCCTGGGTAATTTGTTCTCCACATCGGTTTCTCGTGAAGATTTCAACTACTTGTCTGCGGTGTTTCAACGGATCTCCAGTTTCCAAATGAGAATTCTAAGGCACTTATAACGAGGTTTAAAAGCAGCTAAATGAATGCACTGAACTAACTGACATACTGAGATTAAATTACATTCTTTCATTTCACCCCTACTTTTGACTTAACTTGTGTACTGGGAAATGTCAGCCCAGTTAGCAGCAGTGCACAGTCCAGCCTGACATGAAAACATCCCACTCTCCCCAAACAGGAGTCCTGCGGATCCCTGGAGGCTACCAGCAGCTCCCAAACCATATCACCCACACCCCCATCCCCACATTCATCTCTGTAATGTACTGGAATGACTTCAGCAGAGCACTTGTAACTTCGTAGCTATGTTAAAACTATATAAATCTGCATACATATGTCTACGGAAACAGAAACCAGCTCTGCTGTACCTTCTGGCTGGAATGTCTCTGCTGCTGATCTGCCAAGCCCAGGAATGGGGATGCTTGGGCGCTGCAAGGCTGCGGTACGGCTGACAACCCCCACTCCCCCACCTGCATCCAGAGGATCTTGTCCCGCTTGACCGCTTCCCAAGACAAAGATCTTAGCCTCCTCAGTGCCAAACCTCTGCCAGCAACAAAATCTGCAACTGGCCCAAAGACACCATAAGCACCGAAATCACAGACCACCGAACCAGAGGGAGCCGATACCTACCTCGCTGCCGCCAACCACGAGAGCCTCCATGTCACTTCCTAAAGCCAAACCTTCAATGTCAAATCCACCGGATCTGAAAGTCCTGATGATTCAGAACAGCCAATCCTTGACCAGCACCAAGAAGAGGATTACTAACAAACCACAGCCAAAAGCGGTTGACGCTTTATAATATAACATAACAAGGTAGTAGAGGTGTTGTCAGAAAGAACACATAAGCCGGTCCCAAGTTCCATACCTATTTAGTATTTATTTGTTCTGGTTTCGTTATTCTCCACCTCCAAAGTTCTGAAACATATAGTAACAAACAGTATGAGCACAAGAATGGAATGTGCAAACATTTCTCTGTAGGACCTGTTTATCTCGATGTCATAACATAGTAATCTTTATGCAACTCAAGACAATGTAACACAATGATCAATGTAAACCATGTTATTTAAATGTCAGTTAACATACTAACGCAAAAACCCAATAAAAACAGATTACAAAAAAATAAAATAACCAAATATAACAAGTTTTCCTCAATGGCTTCAGATTATGTAGGAGTGACTTGAAAAACACATGGCTACCCTGACAGGTTTCCCCGCGCTGGCCTCCTCACCAAACAAAAGTGTTCAATCTATTATATCAAATTATGCAGATGGAAACAGCTTCATCATCAAATTCTTCTGAAAGTATTATATTATGTAGATAGAAACAGACAAATCTTCAGTTTCTTCCAAAATACTGTAAGTGAATTACAAACTCACAGCGAGTGTGGCAGATCATTCCACAATTTAGGGCTAAGATACGCAAAAGATCAACCGCCCTGCCGGGTTTTCCAGATCCTACGAATCAGGGCCAAATCGAAGTGTCTTGAACACAGAGTGCGAGTTGGAGTGTAAGCAAACACCAAAGGTCCTAAATACAATGGCCCAGTGTTAGCAAGGCACTTATAGATGTAGAAGAAGGTCTTAAATTCAACTAGCGGCTGCTCAATAGGCAGCCAGTGCAGAATATTCAGCAAACTAGCTGTTGAAGTCAGACTAGATGGACGAAGAAGCATGTGGGCTGCCATATTTTGATCAATTTGAAGCCGCTTGAGCAAAGATTTTGTCACAATCAGAGACATGACATTACCATAGTACAATTTGGATATCACTAATGCCTGAACAACCGTTTGTTGGGCCGAATCCAGTAGACATGCCAGGATCTTATTCAGCTCCTTAGGAAAACTGAAGCATGTGGCTGCAACTTTATTTATCTGGTGACTCATAGATTTTGTTATCATCTATCCAAATTTTTAGACTTTTAACCACATACATTGGAGTGGGGATCGGGCTGAGGGGTAAAGATGGGTCTCCAAAGAATCGTGTGGTTACCTACTAACAGGACCTCTGTTTTTCCCTCATTAAGTTTCAGCGAATTAATATTCAGCCAAGCTGAAACTTGAGCCAGACAGGAGCCAAGGGCTTGCGCATTGCGGTTATCCTTAGTAAATAGAGACACCACAATTTGTGTGTCATCTGCATATGAAAAAAGTGTGAGCCTGTGGGACTACACAATGTAGCAAGAGGCCTGACATACAGATTGAACAGGAGTGGACTCACGGTAGAGCCCTATGGTACCCCCGAAGCTAGTAAATAGGATTTAGACCTGTGTTGCTCTGAATGCACTTAAAAGGTACGATTATACAGGAAAGATCTTAACCATGCCAAGGCTGTACCATGCACTCCCATTCCTTCCAGACGACCGAGCAGAATAGAATGATTTAGTGTGTCTAAAGCCTTCGTGCCAAAACCAGCTATGGAGCAGAAAAAAGTGCAAAGAAAAGGGCACAAGCCCTATCCACTTAACCTCTTCCACTACTCCACAACCTCTGCATCCTCTTCCTCCTCCTCTTCCACCTCCTTCTCTCCGTCCCTTTTTACCTCTATACACAGTAACATGGGGCAAATACACCTCAGGGTGTACCACAATCTTCAGCTCTACAACTCTTTTTGTAACAAGGTGAGTGGACAACTCTGGAAAGATTATAATGTGGACCCTCACCCACCACCGCCACCCCAATACGAATTCCTACCATGAAGTAATACAACAGGCAACCTAATACCACAAAGTAGACCTTCATGTACTACAGGAAGAGGATGAATTTTTAGTTGAGGCCTTTTCTAAGATGGAAGTTACTGTTCAGTTCCTACCCATGGTGAAGGGCCTGTTAAAACCAGCCACAGATACTTTTAAGAACCTTGCTAACCCCTGTAGTAACTCCAAGCGTGGAATGTAAGAAAAAGGCCTCACCTTCTGACCTTCCATATATCAGGCGACATTTATGTTATGTTATGTTATACAGGGTTTTGTAGCGCGCTCTAATACTCGAGAGTGTCCTGGCACGTGTAGGAACTGACTCATTAGTCGTCCACTCTGCACGTATCCTCTCGGGATGAGAGAAACACTGCAAGCCGATAAGGAGAGTAAGAACCTAGATGCCACAGGCATGAGGGTGTCTCCTGGGGGGTCTCCTATCTACTGGTGCACTGCCAATTCTGTCAGCCAATTGGCACAATTCAGTAGGGCACATTGGGACCAAATAAAGGTGTTACTTTAACACCTGCCACCCAAATACCAACAATGGGGGGAGAAAGTCACAGAGTGCAAAAAGATTTCCATCGACCCTATGTTGCACCCTCAATGCTGCAGACACCACTGCCCCGGTGACCATGCAAGAATCCTGGTTCAGTGGCATGTATGGGCTTCTAGGAAG
Source organism: Lissotriton helveticus (assembly GCF_964261635.1). NCBI lineage: Eukaryota > Metazoa > Chordata > Amphibia > Caudata > Salamandridae > Lissotriton > Lissotriton helveticus. The sequence continues at coordinate 1,694,923,975 of NC_136065.1, read as the reverse complement.
GTGCCCCTATTTGACATGGTCATCCCCACTTTTTGCCTTGCATCCAATGCGTTTTTGACAGGCATGCACTGGGTTCCTGCTAACCAGATCCTCAGTGCAAGGTCTCTTTTCCCAAAACTGTGTAATTGTTCCCCAATTGGCAAGACCTTTAGCACTCCTGTAAGTCCTTAGTCAACGGTACTACTGGTACCTAGGGCATGGGTACTAAAGAGGGTCCCTAAGGGCTGGAGCATGTGTTATCCCACCTAAAGAACCTTTCACCACACTCAAGAAGACTGCCATCGCAGACTGCTTGAAATGAAGCATTCAAAAGTGAAGACACAACATGGCACACAGCCTGTGTTCCATGCCTGCAGACACCTGCATGCAATACAGTCACCTCTACATAAGGCTTTACAGCCCTAAGGCAGGGTGCATTATATTACATGTGTGGACATAACTGCATGAGCATATATGGTCCTGTGATGACTAGGTTGAGTCTAAGGCATTGAAGCCATCTTAAGTCCATCTTGTTGTGGAGGGTGATTGGAGAATTCAGTCCGCTTAGGTGCTATTGTCTCACAAGTAGAGGTGGAGCTCCGACAGTCACGTGACCTAGAGCACGTCCACTACTTCAATCAGATGACAAGAAACCCGTGCAGCGGACGCGCGCACTAACTGTTGGCAGTGCGATCTGTAAGTGGAATCTGCTGTTTTTAAACTGCACCAAAAACTTCTTTTAATTGCACAAGCCTTTTCCGGCAGCATTTAGTGAAGTACTCACCCAGGTCCACCGCAGGCTCTAGGCTGATTGTTGTGGAGGGTGATTGGCGAATTCAGTCCTCTTGCTTAGGTGCTATTGGCTCACAAGTAGAGGTGGAGCTCAGACGGTCACGTGACCTAGAGCACGTCCACTACTTCAATCAGATGACAAGCAACCCGCGCAGCGGACGCGCCCACTAACTGTTGGCAGCGCGATCTGTAAGTGGAATCTGCTGTTTTTAAACTGAACCAAAAACATTTTTTAATTGCACAATCCTTTTCCGGCAGCATTTAGACAAGTACTCACCCCGGTCCACCGCAGGCTCTAGGCCTGATTGTTGTGGAGGGTGATTGTCGAATTCAGTCCTCTTGCTTAGGCGCTATTGGCTCACAAGTAGACGTGGCCTAGAGCACGTCCACTACTTTAATCAGATGACAAGCAACCCGCGCAGCGGACGCGGGCGCGCCAAAGGCAAGCCCGTCCGTGCCCGTCCGCGCCCGACCGGCACCAGGGGCCATGACCCCTGGACAAATAACCCCAGACAGAACGGTGCTCTCATCGGAGCAGCTATTTGCACTCCGCCCCCCCCATTTTAAAAGGATGTCAAATATTTTCAGCCAAGCATACAGGTATTGAAACCTGCAATAACTGCAATCTTTCCCTGTTAAATTTCCAGCCTTACCCCTGCACTATCATTAGAGACACCGCACAGAAACCTCAGACTGTCCCCCTCGCTGAGAACTTCCTGTTTCTCAGTTTAAATTGTCTCTCACTACCCAAACACAAACTAGATATATTTAATCTCCTCGGTGATGAAAAGCCAGATGCTCTCTTTCTTACCGAGACTTGGTTACATGAGAGTGCCGGACCTGACATAGCACTGAGAAAAAGGGGTCCCAGCAATGAAGAGACAACTATATATCATAAGTCACACAAGGATTTTACCATAGATTCACAAACATTGTTATTTATTCGCAATGTTGTCGTATTTAAATTGCCAACCACGTTGAGAAATGTAATTCAAAAACTATTCACAGTGCCCCTGAAAAGGGAGGGAAGTGGTAAGGTGAAGGGTAGTGAAGGTAAAGGATGGTGACATAAAAAACGGCCAAGCGGCCTCACTGTACTATGTATTGTAAGTCAGACATAGACATATACATCATTAATGCAAAAAATCCTTAGAGAAATATCATGCTCCACATAGTTTACAAATATTCATAATCATGGGGTAGAGCTGAAGAGTACACTAATAATTCCTACTGACTGCCCCACGTTTATGCTCCACGTCCGTTATGGCACCGGGAAACCCTTCTTGGGTAGCTGAGCGCCTTATAAATCCAATAAATAAATAAATAAATAAAGTATAAGTACTGGGGACTGCTGACTAAGAGTTCCCCGGTACAAAAGGGGGTGGTGATGGACGGAGCATCTGAACCAATCAAACACTCACACCCAGTCAAAAGATCTGGGTTGAATCCATCTCCGTTCTTTAGCCCACTCTGCCACCCCAGTTCAGACATGGCCATATGCAAATCAGTCTGACCCTGTGCCTCATGGGAACAGTCCAGCCCGAACTGCCAAGCCATTCATTCCCTGGACCAGAAACAAGCTTCCTAGGACCGGTTTCTGGCATTTCAGCCGTCTTCAGCCAGGCTTGCTTGAATCCAGTGGCAAAGTGAGCAAGGGACTCACGTCTGAGCATACCCTGCCAACTTATGGCGGACTGCTGACTAAGAGTTCCCCAGCTACATGATGGCTTCACTGGAACCAAAGGTGTTTGGTATCATACAACTCATATTAATACATCCATACTGATGGATTTTTTAATAAGTGCACCCAGTAGGTACCTTAAAGGTACCCTCTGAACCCTGGAGGTCCTCTAGTTTACTGGCTGACTGGTTCAGTCCAGCCTTACACCACAGACGCGCTTCTGACCCCCTATGAGGTGAGAGTCCCGCTCTCAGAGGTCAGGAACAGTGGCTGCTCTGGCAGAAGGTATTTACACCTCCTCCAGCAGGATGACTGGTAAATCACCATACGAAAGCTGGAGCCGTCAAAGCTACTTCTGCCTTTAATATGCTACCCCAGCTCCCCCATACCTGGGAGATGGAACCCTCTGCCTTGAGGCCCATTTGACACATAGACAGGCAGGAAATTAGTTATGTGAGGAGGCGTGGAGCACACTCAGTTCAGACACACCCCTAGGGTGAGCTGCTTGATGTACCCCACTCTAGGAAAATTGTACCATCTTTGTGACTGCAGAATTAGGAACTGTGGTATAGGGTTATGCCCACTTAGCACAGGAAGTGGTCATATAGGGGGCTTAATGACCCACGGGTAAGTAGCCCATTGGCTACTACTCTACAGTCCCCTAACGCCCCTAAATTGTGGATTTAGGTGGTCCCCTGACACCAGAAGTTTAGATTGACCTGACTACAGAAGAAGAGGACACCGAAGAACTGATCAACGTGAGAACTGAAGACTACTGTGGATTTTGCTGCCAAATCCTGTCTGCCCACTCGAGACTTGACGATTGCAAAGAACTGACTTGTCCTGCAGATGTGCATCCTCCAAACACCTCAAAGGGTTGCTAGTACTTCAAAAAACAGTCAGCGTCTCTCGTCGAGTGGAGGAGCACTTCCTACAACCTGAAGACACAGATGGTGACATCCAGTTCCAAGAAGCTGCAGATCACCAGGTGGAGGTCAGCTTATGAAAGAAGTCATATACATCTGTAGGAAGATGGATGTTCGAGGCATGTGGGCTGCTGAATTCATATCTTTGCATAGAACGCCGCCTATTGTTGGGTCTGGATGATTGCACCTTGTTGTCCTGGAAGAATCTTCGAAGTATCACAAGATAGGTGACTCCTCCCTTGGACTACAGTGCGCATGGGCATCTTCTCCATCCTCAGATTGTTTCTTTCCGCCATTGGGTTCGGATGTTATTCCTCTCCTCCAACTTCGGAATCAAAACTAACCTACTTTCTAAGGCCAAAAGGCCTTCTACCTCGACGGTATTGTTCTCGTTCGGTACTCCTTGACTCGATTAAACTTTCCATCTCGATCCGGTCGTCGACGCGGGCCGTTGGGCCTTTTCGACGCCACGTGGGACTGCTGTCGATGGAAAGGAGTCTGTTCAAAAGATGCCCACAATGCCACGCCAAATTCCCGCATACTGACGAACATACAGTATGCAACAGGTGTTTATCACCAGACCACAACGAACAAACTTGCTCAGCGTGTGCCCAATTCCGTTCGAAGAACACCATCCGGAATCGACGGGCCGCTAGGCAAGAGATGCAGCGGCAAGCACCGGAACCGGAGAACATCTTCGATGACGAACACGACCTCCCGGAAGCGGCAGACTCGGATCTAGAAATCGTCACCGTTGAGGACCAGTCGGACTCCGATGACCAGATCACGCCGGGGCAAAAAGTGAGTACTCAGCCCCCGACCCCGCTTATTCCAAAAGAAAAGGCTCCGGTTGACGCATCGCCTAAAGGACATAGCTGAAATCGACCAGTTACTTCAGAAGCCCCGCCTTCCGGCTCGGCTCCGAAGCCCAAGACTAAGCCTTCTGATAAGCCTGGGCCGAGTAACACTCTCCCCAAAAAGGTTGTTGACCCAAAAAAGGTGGTCGAACCGAAGGTCGTCGGACCAAAGAAGGTTGTCGACCCAAAAGTCGTCGAACCGAAGAAGGTTCTCGAACAAAAGAAGGTCGGCCAACCCAAGAAAATTATCGAGCCGAAAAAGAGCTCTGAGCCACAGAAGGTCGTTGATCCAAAGAAGATACTCGACCAGAAGAAAAAGCCTGTTGCCTCGAAAAAAGCCGTCGACTCGAGCAAACACATCGAGCAGAAAAAGGTTGTCGAGCATAAAAAACAACACAAACCAAAGACTTCGGTCGATCTGAAACAGGTTGTCGATCCAACGAAGGCCGCCGAACCAAAAAAGACTGTTAAAGTACCAAAGAACGTCGACAAGGACAAAGTCGTCAAACCGAAAAAGGTCTCCGACCCTAAAACAACAGTCGAACCGGTAAGAGCTCCACGACCTAAGGATCTCGAGCCAAAAAGTCACGGACTAGTCACTAAGCCAAAAACATCGGCACCAAGGCCACGGACAGTTGAGGTAGAACTCTTCCATCCTGATCCAGTGAGTGAGGAACAATCTAAACTGTACATAGACCCTGAAACAGGAAAAGTTACAGTTTACTATCGGAAAAGAGACCATTGGACACGGACACTCCTTCCCCTGTTCCTCCAAAGAAAAAAGACTTTGGGACATCTCCCTCAAGACCTTTCACTCCTCCTCCTCCCTATCCTAATATGCCTTTTGTGCCCTACTCTCCTACACATTCACAGTATTATGAGGAAGAGAACATGGGGGTAGATCCTCATGGTAATTTTGATGAGCCATAGGATCCTGATGCAAATGATAACCCATGGGATGACCAAAACGATCCATATGATCCACAGCCCATCCCAGACACCTCCACATACCCTACAAAACCGCCGCCTACTGACGACACCATTCTTTTCAATCAATTGCTAGATAGGGCAGCAAAATATCACAATGTGGACATGCACACTGACCCCATAGAAGAGGACTTTTTATTTGACACCTTTCCTACTTCTGAGAAAAATGTCAGGACACTTCCTATGTTAAAAGGGGTACTTAAACATGCGCCAGACATATTCAAAGATCCAGCCAGAGCGCGTGTACTCAATCCCAGAATAGAGAAGAAATATAAGCCTGCCCCTTCCGACCCCGCCTATATCAAACCCCAATTGCCCCTAGATTCACTAGTAGTGGCAAATGCCCGAAAGAGAGCCAACTCACAAACAGGAGATGCTCCCCCTCCTGACAAGGAGTCTAAGATCTTAGAAGCCTCAGGCAAAAGGGTGGCCTCACAAGCGGCAAATTCATGGCGGATTGCAAACACACAGGCTTTATTAGCACGCTATGATAGAGCGCATTACGATGATTTTGAAGGTTTGCTGCAACATTTACCAGAACCTTTTAAATCTAAAGCTAATGACCTCCTTCAGGAAGGCAAATTTATAACTAATGCTTCCATTAAATGTGCGCTTGATGCAGCTGATACAGCAGCAAGATCCATTAATACTAGTGTATTACTACGCAGGCATGCGTGGTTACGCATCTCTGGTTTTAAGAACGAGGTGCAATCCACAATCCTCAACCAACCAGTTAACCCAGATTTCCTTGTTGGTCCAGCAGTAGACTCAATCTTAGACAAAATGAAAAAAGATACTGAAACTGCTAAGTCTATGGGCGCACTTCAATTTCAACAACACAGAGGTTCTTTTTGTCGCTCCTCCTACAGAGGCTCCGCAAGAGGCAACACATCACAGGCTTCCTCTACATTCAAAAGTAACACCCAGAGTACCTTTAATAAAGGCTCCAACAGGGGGGGGCGTGGCTTGGCTACGGAGCGGAATGGCTGCCTGAAACCGCAGCTCCGCTGATCGAGCTCATAAATCCCTTATTTATCAGCGACTCTGGTGTGTAGACTCGGACCCCTAGACCCCAGGAGTGAGCGAGAGTCATAGGGACTGCCTGGCGCAACTCTGGGGACTGCAGCGAGAGCGGACAAGTGGAAATCACCGGCGAGTCACGAGCGGTGAGGGTGCCTGGCGCATTCGCAGAAGCCGGGGACTGGCGTGGGATTGCAGCCCGGGAAAGAGCTACACTGCGGAACAGTAGACTGCCGCACGGGTGGTCTCTGCGGCCCCGGACCAACGAAACGGACCCCACCGCCGCAGGTACCGACGGCCAGAAGCGCATACGGCGCTACACATACCGGGTGGTAAGACGGCGGACGGCAACAGTGAAGGCCCTGCACTGCACTGCTTTCTGAGGAGCCGGATGCGCCACAGCCGTTACGCGGTAAGAGCCCAAGCCGCGGATTATGGTCGTTGCTGGCTAGTGACCCGAATTGGAGCCACGCCGGTGGGCGCAGTTTGTTATATAGCCCTACAATACTGGGACGATTGCAATTGCGCTGGGGCATCGGGACGAAGCCGGACCCTGGGAGAAAGGAGATCAGGCGGCCATATTGGCTGAGGCGTTGGAATTGTCGGCGGGTACACACAGCGGCCATCCCGAAGCAGAATAACACTACAAGACTGAAGCTGACACGCTGGGGCTGCAATAACAGCGACGTTCTGACATAGTGTGGCATCCGGGCAGGCAGAGACACGGTTCACTGCGGCGAAGATCACACACACACGTCGCCCGGGAAAAAGGGGCGAACATCCATTTTGTCTTGCACCTTGGCAGATGTGGAGGTAAACTGGGACTGAGTGTGTAACATTAGGCGCACTGGAGAGCTGCATCACAGGGGGCGGTGTGGAACTACACGAGTGACTGCGCTAAGATCTGCCTGAGGCGAAGAGGCTGCCCCGGGGCCACACAGCGAACACGTGTGATACGGTAGAGGTGCCGTGCTGCGCGGGCAAAGGAGTTGCTAGCCCGGCTGACTGTTGGATGCTCAAGACGCTGCTGCCGAACCCTAGAGGCGACGTGTGTGAAGAGACTTGCGACAAGACAGGACCCTTGCGATACGCTGCGGAGGCACTGTCACATTTGCATGAATGGATGAAACGTCAAAGGAAGACCAGGGTGGCTCACAGGCAGCGGCCATAAAAGCTATGTTTCAGGAATTAAAAACGGGCATACAGGGCATAGACCACAAGATGGATGACCTGGCCGCACGCATGGACAGCATCACCAGAAGGATGGACAAACAGGAGGGTAGAGTCAGGGTGCTGGAAACGCGAGTGACCGAAACGGAAGAAAGCCAAACTGACAAGGACAAAAAAGTACGTGGTATGGACAAAGTGCTGGCGCTAATCCAACAAAAGAACGAGGATTTGGAGGCGCGCTCGAGGCGCAACAACATCCGTGTCGCGGGCGTGGCGGAATCGACAGATATTACCAGCATGGAACTGTTTGTCGAGGAAATGATGAAGGAACTATTTGGCTTGGGTCTGTCACAGATGTTCCTGGTGGAACGGGCACACAGGACATTGGGACCCAAACCCAAACCAGGTGCACCACCTAGGCCCATTATAGCGCGCGTCTTGAACTATAGAGACCGAGACTCAATACTGCGCATGGCCAGAGACATGAAAGATCTGCAATATAAAGGCAATCACATCACAATATACCCGGACTTTACCATACTGGTACAAGCTGCTCGGAGGGAATTTATACCAGCGAAGAAGATCTTCCAACAAATAGGTACTAAATATTCGCTGATTTATCCTGCGAAGCTTAGAGTACAGGGCCCAGGCAGACCCTCTTTCTTCGTTGACGCAAAAGCGGCTTTGCAATATGCGAAACAACTGGCAAGAGACCAAAAGAATCAGGCGCACTCTGGGGAACCGGAATCGCAGGAGAGGCTGAGTGACATAGAGTGACAGCTGGAAGTACGGCTCAGACATTGTACTGTAACTACACTGTAACAGCCGGAAAAGGGCCAGAATGCCTGACTGTAATACTGAAGTTTCACCAGGTGTTGGAGAGAGACTATGCAGAGGTACGCGCGTAGGGGGGTGGGAAGTCCTAGAGTGCTCACACTCAGGCCAGCGCTAGATCACCCTGGCAAAAGTACAGGGTCAGCAGTAGACCAACCTGCGTACCCCAGGGGATGATTCCCATTATTTGGTTACTGAGGGAGACTTTCGATATTGGTTTGGTGATTGGGGGGGCGAACAGGGGGGGAATTGCACAACCTAATGGGGGGGTTGGAGCGGGAGGGGACTGCGATAACTCAAGTTCGGGGTGTCCTGATGTTATACGTTTGTTTCCAAGCGAAGCGAGTAGCTGCGCTGCGCCAGATGCTGGGGAAATTAAGCTGCACGGTCAGCAACAACATCATGCCATGTACTATGGCTGGTCGGACACGTTGAGATCTGAAAGGCAGTTACGATGTGCCACACCACACACATTGGGACGGAAATATGTGAAATATGTGAAGTTGTATGGATATGATATAATGTGGGGGAACATATCACTCACAAATGCAGACGTGGAGCGAATAAAATGTCTCACCTGGAATGTGAGAGGTATGAATGATAGACGAAAGGCCAGACTGGTGCAAGCTTTTCTACTAAAGAAGGAGATAGATATAGGCTTCCTACAAGAAACCCACCTGACTACTAATGCCACACAGCTACTCAGACACAATAGGTGAGGTGAGATTATACATGCATCGTATTCTAACTACTCACGCGGGGTGGCGATATTGGTAAAAAGAGGCTTACAGTGGAAAACATATGAGGAAGTCAGAGATGATGGAGGCAGATACATACTGTTAGTGGGGTCGTTGTGTGGTATGAAAATGGTGTTGGTAAATGTCTATGGCCCAAATAACGACAACCCTGATTTTTACTGTGATCTATGGCATAAGATTCAGGCTCGTGGCCCGGCCGCGATCATGTGGGGAGGGGATTATAATGTTGTGCTCTCGGACACAATGGACAGGCAGGGGGCAGTCAGAGAACACCACCCGAGGGCAGCTGAAGCGCTAGGCGATATCATAACAGATGCACAGTTAGTGGATTCATGGAGGGTGTTACACCCAGGGGTTCGGGAGGGTACGTGCTTAACGATGCATAGGGCTGCGTGGTCCAGGCTGGACTATTGGCTACTATCCAGGGACATCCATACTTTAGCAATTGAGGTATCACACTTGCCACGGTCATTGTCTGATCATGCCCCGGTCTGTTTGACACTGACTATGCCATCACAGTATGTCCAACCGTTCAGTTGGAGGTTCCCTTCCCGGGCACTGCGAGACCAGGTCTTCAAGCAGGAGTTGAGAGAAAAATTGGAGGAGTACTTCGAGCTCAATGAGGGAACAGTAGATTCCCCGGGCACCCTGTGGGAGGCTTGCAAGGTGGTGACGAGGGGCTACTGTATGTCACTGAAAACAGGGGTATTAAGATCAATAAGAGATACCTTAAGCAAATTAGAGGCGGAACTAGCTGCGATTGAATCTGCATTAAAAGAAGCGCCAACAGATGGAGTGCGTGCAGATTTCAGAATGAAACTTAATCAATATCAAGAAGAGGCGGACAGAGAAGTTGTGTATCTGGCTAAGGACAGTCAAGCTAGGCGATATGGGGAAGGCGACCGAGCTGGGCGCACACTGGCGAACATGCTGAGAACGCCAAGAGGGACGGACTATGTCCTGGAACTAAAGGACGCAGAAGGTGATACGGTCAGGGAGCCCCAGGCCAAATTACTATCGGACATTATACACTTCCAGGGTGACGCCGGATGACCAGGTTCTAACAGATTATCTGGACACTATAGCCTTAGCGTGGTTTATTGATGGGGCCAGACAGTATATGGATTTACCGTTCACACAAGATGACATAAGAGCGATAATATCTGCCCTGCCGCCAGGCAAAGCACCAGGCCCTGATGGGCTGACGGCAGACTTCTATAAAGAATATGCTGACATCCTGGTCCCTAAGCTACACCGGGTCTTTGAGGAAGCGATTGAATCAGGCATACTCCCGCAATCGATGCGTGAAGCAATGATAATCACGCTACTTAAACCCGATAAGGACCTCCACCAACCCGGATTCTTATCGCCCACTTTCGTTAATAAATTTAGATGGCAAAATATATGCAAAGTTGCTGGCGGATTGACTTAAATACATGTTGCCGCAAATTGCGCTCTCTGATCAATCAGGTTTCGTATTGGAGAGATCCACTTCGCATAATTTGAGGGTACTGTTTGGGCTCCTGCACTACCTGGACCCTAAGGTGCAGGCCGCAGCCGCATTATTGGATGCGACAAAGGCATTTGATTCCCTTGAGTGGAAGTTTCTGCTTACACTTTTTACTCGTATGGGCTTCAGTCCGCTGTTAGCTAAGTGAATCAGCATACTATATAACAGCCCGACCGCTAGAGTGCGGGTGAATGGACAGATCTCCGCTCCTATCTCTATCACCAGAGGGACTAGACAGGGGTGCCCACTGTCACCGTTATTGTTTGCTATTGCGACTGAACCACTTGCAGCACGCATGAGACAACACCATACTCAGCGAAGCATTGGCTTCACATCACGCGGTCTGCTCATATCCATGTACGCCGACGATGTTACCATATACATGGTGAATCCGGCAGAGAATTTTGACCCGCTGATGAGGGAGGTGGTGCGATACAGTGGTCTCACAGGTATAAATATAAACTGGTCGAAATCAACGCTGCCATTAACTGACGGTACACTTAAATGCCACACTGAATTCCCAATTGATTGGGTTGCAGATGAAGTCAAATACCTGGGAATAAAAATAAGCCGCTCTATCCAGGATATATGGCTGTCGAATTTTGGGGTGGCCATGGATTGGCTTGAAAGCAAAGTGAAGAAGTGGAAAAAACTGCCGCTGTCTCTGACAGGCCGCATAGCGATTACAAAGATGGTGGTGGTCCCCAAATTTCTCTATTTATTTGTAAACATTCCCTTGCCTTTAACAATGGCGTTTTTTCGCCGCCTTAGGTCTGCTATCATTGAACTGGTTTGGGCGGGCAGACAGCCCAGAGTTGCCTGGAACCTCCTCACACTTCCCATCCACCAAGGAGGTCTGGCAGCCCCGGATTTTGAGCTGTATGCATACAGTGCGCAGGCCCAATACTTACATTACTGGCAACACCCAATACCCTTCCAGCCTCACGTGGCAATAGAGACTGATGTGGCGTCACCCTGCCCCCTAAAGGCAGCGGCGTACCAGAAATACAAACGGTCACAGGAGGACATTGACACTGTAGAGGTAGTGCGCTGGGCATGGTCGAAGATCGCAAAAAGAGCGGGTATAACTGAACTATATGCCCCGAGCATGCCATTGGAGGGAAATCCACTGCTGGGCCCATTGACGGACGCGGCAGTAGTACGGAGGGCGCATGACTGTGGCCTAAAGGTAGCAAGCGATTTGTATCCAGACGACATCTTCCTTACACTACAAGACATGGTTGCATCGCCTGAGCCGACGGCCTCAGAGCTTCTATTATACTATCAACTGAGGGCGGCATGTAAACGCAGGTACCCTATGTTCCTTGAGGCCCCACCATCGTTGGCAGCTCTGGAGGACATACTTTCGAATAACTCCTCGCATAAACTGATAACACACATCTATAGGGCTACACAGAATGCAACACCTGTCCCGCACATAGACTCGAGGTCGCAGTGGGAGGCAGAAGCAGGCATTAGTATCACAGAAAAACAATGGACATTTTGCTGCACACAACTTGAACACCTATCGCCTAATTATAGATTGCGGCTCATAGACTTTAACTACTTACACAGAACATACCGCACACCCAAACAGCTTTTTAAAATGGGTCTACAGGCGGATGCGACTTGTTGGAGATGTGGCGAGAGAGAGGCTACGTTCTATCATCTAGCTTGGGTTTGTGGACCAATACATGGCTTCTGGGAGACAGTCTTCCGTAACATAGGGCAGATAGTGGGTACACATATGGGCCCAGACCCGCTGGTGGCACTACTGGGGTTTGTAATGCCGGTGCCAAGTGCTTCCCGGAGACTGGTAGCTCTTCTTTTATTGCTGGCCAAGTGGCAAATAGCGATACACTGGAAGCGAAGGGCTCCGCCGAAAATATCAAGCTGGGTAAAATCAGCAATATACTGTAAGGACCAGCTGACTGCCTACTGGGACATGATGCCGCAGCGATCAAGGCCGGTAGACATATGGCAACCATTGGTGGACTGGCTGGCAGGGGCGGTAGGGAATGACAGTGATTGAGGAGTGGAGAGTAGGTTGGACTGAGGTGTGTGTGTGTATGGAGTGCAGTGCATGACCAGCCATAAGGAACAGCGGACGGTGGAAGACGTGTTCGTGTACATTAATTCTGGGCAATGCTCGCTATTCTATGACACTCGCTTACAGTTGTTTCTATTGGTTACTAAGTTATATACAAATGTTGAGAACTTGCACAAGTGTACGTCATGAATCTGCCTCGGCGGGATAACACTCTGTAAACAAGCTGCCTGCCTCCGGGTTGTTGGCTGAATAGCAGTGTACACATTGATGAGAACAATAAAGGTTTTGAAAATAAAAAATAAAAAAATAATAAAAATAAAGGCTCCAACAGGGGGTTATAGGGGAAACAATAACAAGGGCAGGGGGCGTTGGTGCAATAACACCAGAGCCTCCACTGCCACCAAACAGTGACTTTATCACTCTCCCACCAGACCACCCAACACCGGTCGGAAGCAGAATACAACAATTCCTACCAGTCTGGAATGGCATTACCACAGACAGGTGGGTGAGACAAATTATCCAGTATGGTTACTGCCTGGAACTCACTTCTACTCCACCCAACATACCACCCAAACATAGTCCTATGTCCAAAGAACGCATCACACTGTTACAACAAGAGGTCGCATCCTTGCTAGAAAAGGGAGCCATAGAGCAAGTCCCTCTTCAATACCAAGGGACAGGAGTATACTCTCTATACTTCCTAATTCCCAAGAAAGATGGGTCCCTCAGACCCATTCTAAACCTCAGACCGCTAAATCAATTCATACTCTCAGAGCATTTCCATATGATTACTCTACAGCAAGTACTCCCGTTACTCCAGCAAAACGACTTCCTTGCTACATTGGACCTCAAGGACGCATACTTTCACATACCTATACATCCAGCTCACAGAAAATACCTCAGGTTCACAATAGAGGGGCAAGGAAAATATAGGAGGCCCCCTACTGTACGGTCTGGGACCAGGGGAAGGAAGTTTAAGAAAATTACAATGTCACTAAAGTCAAAAGATAAAAAAAACCCGTGGCGATGGTTACCTAGGATTTAGTGCTCACTGTATTTCGTTTGAATATTAGACACAACCGCCCAGTGTAAGGAAAACAACGATATAAATCGCAATAATTTAGGAATCTATGCATCCAAAACTGGAAACCAGCATGCAGCTATATCAATTTCTCAAGTGCAATTTTTGTGACAAGTTAAAACAATATGTTTCGGTTAAAAACCTTCTTCAGGACAATTTAATCACCTGGCACATATCGTCTGCATCCTGTTGTTACTACATATTATTCTCCACATAACTATAATTCATCTTTAATGTACTGGCATGCACTGGCAAGGTTATGCACAGGATGTCCACACCTGTTGAGTTGTTGTACACAATGTTAATTATAGGACGTCTACACCTGTTGAATTGTCATATTTAATTAAAGGTGAATAATAGTTATGTGGAGAATAATATGTAGTAACAACAGGATGCAGACGATATGTGCCAGGTGATTAAATAGTACCTTTTAGCTTTTTGTGACAGCTAGATACATTGAAATTTGTTTAAAGACACTTTGTGTACATTTACCTACAATCTAGTAATTGTGTGTTTCTTTATAGAAACTGTCCTGAAGAAGGTTTTTAACTGAAACGCCGCGTCTACCTGTGTTCTCATGAACATTTTTTTAAAGTATTGTGTAATATTTTTGTGTATTGTGTAATATTCTGATAAACATGATGTATTCAACAATTGTATGAAAACATACAGTTCTTTTAATCTTATAAAGTGTAATAAATTCATGCTCAAATTTGTAAGTTTATTTTGTTGTATTGTTTTAACTTGTCACAAAAATTGCACTTGAGAAATTGATATAGCTGCATGCTGGTTTCCAGTTTTGGATGTATAGATTCCTAAATTATTGTGATTTATATAGTTGTTTTCCTTACACTGGGTGGTTGTGTCTAATATTCAAACGAAATACAGTGAGCACTAAATCCTAGGTGACCATCGCCACAGGTTCTTTTTATCTTTTGACTTTAGGGACATTGTAATTTTCTTAAACACAATAGAGGGGCAACATTATCAATTCAAAGTTCTCTCCTTCAGGGTAACTACGGCCCCAAGAGTTTTCACAAAATGCCTAGCGGTTGTAGCAGCACACCTCAAAAGGCAACACATCCACGTGTTTCCATACCTCGACGATTGGCTCATAAAGGCCAACTCGTACGCGCAGTGTGCAAGCCATACATCTCAAACACTCCAGCTGCTGCACAGTCTGGGGTTTTCCATAAATTACCCAAAATCACATCTACAGCCCTCCCACATACAGCAATATGTGGGAGCCACAATAGATACCTCAGTAGCAAAAGCAGATCCAAATCCAGCCAGGATAGCCAATATGCAGACTCTCATTCAAAAGTTTCAGCCGCAACACTCCTTACCAGCCCGAGTGTTCATGCAGCTCATAGGCATGATGGCCTTCTGTATATTCATTGTCCCTCATACCCGACTTCAAATGCGTCCACTGCAAGAATGCCTAGCAAGGCAGTGGAACCAAGCTCAAGGGCAATTAAAAGACCTAGTGTTGGTGGACAGTCGCGCTTACAACTCTCTGCAGTGGTGGAACCCACAAAACCTTTCCAAGGGGCGACTGTTCCAAGAGCCGGTTCCACAAGTAGTACTAACAGCGGACGCATCACTGACAGGCTGGGGAGCCCACCTACTTCAATTCACAGTTCAAGGGCTCTGGACAATCAAACAAAAAACACTGCACATCAACCACTTAGAGTTGCTCGCCGTATTTCTAGCACTGGAAGCTTTTCAGAACTACTTGTACAACAAGACTGTGTTGATCCGGACGGACAACATGACTGCCATGTATTACATACAGAAGCAGGGAGGGACACACTCTCCACAGTTAACTCCCCTAGCACAGAGCATATGGAGGTGGGCAATTCCAAAGAACATCTTTCTCCTAGCAGAATACCTGCCGGGGAAAGACAATCAAGTAGCAGATCTGTTACGCAGGCACAGCCAACAGCTACACGAATGGGAGATTCACACTCAGGTTCTCAAACCATTCTTTCAGCAATGGGGGCATCCAGAGATAGACCTGTTTGACACAAACGAAAACTCAAAATGCCAGTACTTTGCCGCCAGGTTCCCACATCCGTTGTCACAGAGTAATGAGATATGGATGAACTGGTCAGGCAGATTTGCGTACGCTTTTCCACCAGCCCCTCTGATTCAGCTGGTGGCACGCAAACTACACCAGCAGTCACTCACAATGATCCTGGTTGCTCCCACATGGGCAAGACAACCATGGTACACAATGTTTCTAGAACTTTCAGTAGTACCCCACCAAAGACTGCGCCTCTCACCACATCTTTTAACTCAGAACCATGGAGAAATCAGGCACCCAGATCCCAATCAGATGAACCTAGCGATCTGGCTCCTGAAGTCTTAGAGTTTGGGTACCTTAATTTGCCTCCTGATTGGCATGAACATTATCAAGGAGGCAAGACGTCCAACTACTATAGCATGCTATGCAGCTAAATGGAAGAGATTTGTAATTTATTGCAAGAATAACCAAATCAACCCATTAGATGTTTCCATCCAAAACATTATCTGTTACCTATTGCATCTTCAAAGATGCAATTTGGCATACTCTTCCATAAGACTACATCTTGCTGCTATTGCAGTTTACCTCCAAAATAGACAACACATGTCTTTGTTTAGAGTGCCCCCAATCAAAGCTTTTATGGAAGGACTTAAAAGGATAATCCCTCCAACGCACCCACCTTCACAAGTCTGGAACTTAAATAGTACTTACCAGATTTACGGGACCTCCGTTTGAACCACTACATTCATGTGAATTACAATTTCTAACTTGGAAGGTGGCATTTTTGATTGCCATTACCTCCCTCAGGAGAGTGAGTGAGCTACAGGCATTAACCATTCAAGACCCTTTCATGCAGATACATAACAATAAGGTAGTGCTTCGTACTAACCCTAAGTTCATGCCAAAAGTTATATCCTCTTTCCATATCAATCAGCCAATAGAATTGCCAGTTTTCTTCCAAAACCCGCAGTCAGTGGCTGAGAGAGCCCTACACACACTAGATGTAAAAAGGGCTCTGCTACATTACATTGACAAGACCAAATCATTTAGGAAAACAAAGCAACTATTCGTTGCTTTTGCACCACAACATAAAGGGAATCCCATCTCAAAATCAGGAATAGCCAGATGGATAGTTAAATGCATTCAGATATGCTACCCAAAAGCTAAACACACTCTAACAGTTCCCCCAAAAGCACATTCAACGCGTAAAATGGGGGCACCCATGGCATTCCTAGGAAACATTCCCGTAGAAGAGATATGCAAGGCAGCTACATGGTCTACTATACACACTTTCACTAAACAATATTGTGTAGATGTGCAAGCAAAGCAGCAAGCTGCCGTAGGCCAGGCTGTCCTTAAAACTCTTTTCTAAACTGCTGCAGCTGCTACAGGTGACCACCGCTAGAGGAGATACTGCTATACAGTCTATGCAAAGATATGAATTCAGCCGCCCACATGCCTCGAACGGAATATGCTACTTACCAGTATGCATCTGTTCTTGGCATGTAGGGCTGCTGACATTCATATCGTGGGATTACAGGTGCTTGAGCCCTGTACCCCTACAGTGTCTACATCAATTCTTAGACATTGTAAGTGCAGTACTACCATTAAGAGTATATGGTGCTGGGAGTTTGTCATTATGAACTCCACAGTACCATAATGGCTTTACTGAAAATTGAGATGTTTGGTATAAAACGTCTCAGCACATTAAACCCACACTGATGCCAGAGTGGGATTTAATGAATAATGCACTCAGAGGGCATCTTAGAGATGCCCCCTGAAAAACAACCTGTCTCTGGTGGGTTCCTTGACTGGTGCACACCAGCCTGCCACCACAAGACTTGTTTCTGGACCCATGGGGTGGTAGCCTTCGCTCCCTGAGCCCAGAAACAAAGCCTTTCCCGGGCAGAGGTGTTCACACCTTCCCCAGGCCAGGAAGTGCCATCTGTGGCAAGGGAGCTTCAAAGGCCTTGCACCTTTGAAATGCGACCCCCAGCCTCTCCTGGTATCAGGAGCAGGCCCCCTTCCTGTTTCCCCTCCTTTTCGGCGGGAAGACAGGTGCGAAAAATTTGCACAGCCCAGAAGGTGTGCCCACCTCTGCTAACCCCAACCTCCCAGTGGGGGAGCCGAGGACTAGAGATTGTGCCACCTCACCCACATGGGGTGAGCATACAAAGGGTTTAGTCACCCTAAGGTTAGTAGCCGATGGGCTACTAACCTCGCGACCCCTAAATACAGTATTTAGGGGCAGCCCTAAACCAAGAAGGCAGATTCCTACAACCTAAGAAGAAAAAGGACGAAAGAAGACGCCCAGCAGAGGAGACTGCAAAGAACGACTGACTTGGCCCCAGCCCTACCAGCCAGTCTACAGTGTCCAGAGATCCTGAACCAAAAGTTGCCTTGTCCTGCAGCCAGCGACCTCCAGAACCCTGGGAGGACTGACTTCCTTCACCATAGACTTATCTCCTGTGAACATCAGTTCTGTTCAAATGAAAACTCCCAAGACACACTCTGAGCCTGTTGAGGACAAAGAAACCCGATGCCTGGAACCACCATTGCACCCGTTTCCTACGGCCCGAGTTCGAGTGGCCCACTGGTCCCAGCGAGGTCCCCCAGCGCTCCAGAGTCCGAGTCCACAGTGGGTTGACCCTTCCAAGACTCCCCAACGTTGTCTGCAGCTGCTGCATTGAGACCCCCCCAACCGGGAGTGGCCCTTTAAGGAGAAAAGAGAAATCCAACCTCAAAAGACA
This sequence comes from Lissotriton helveticus, assembly GCF_964261635.1. Classification (NCBI taxonomy): domain Eukaryota; kingdom Metazoa; phylum Chordata; class Amphibia; order Caudata; family Salamandridae; genus Lissotriton; species Lissotriton helveticus. The sequence continues at coordinate 1,694,905,554 of NC_136065.1, read as the reverse complement.
CCCGTGCATCCATCCGCCCTGGAGAAAAGAACCTGAGGTGCACCTACATCCCTGAGTCTGCCAACTTACCTACCCAGCTGTGGGTTCCTCCTAGAAGTCTTCCTGGACCGAGACTGCAACTAAAAACCAAAACCGAAAATCCCCATTGAAAACAACAGGGTACCCGATGCCAAAACAGTACCCTGAACCCAGCCACCCCTGCACCTCTGTGGGTGCACTTTGTGTGCTAAACTGGACCCCCTGTGGCCTGATCCTAACACCAGGAGTTTGGCTCCCACAACCGTGTTTGGCTCCCACAACCACGTGGCCTGCTAATCAGCAGCCACTAACCAGAGGTCCCCTATCCCCCATTGGATAACATTGGGCCTCTGCACTCTGCACCTGGCCGCCCTAGTTCCATTGAGGGTGTAAAGAGTGCATCCTTGAACCTGGGGGACTCCTGAGACTAACCCCAGAATACCAACTCGCACAACCGAATACTTACTCTTAAACCGATAACCCTATGTTCGAGGCATATTAGCTGCAGATTACACAATGTGCATAGATGGCCACCTAGTGTTGGGCCCGGATGTTTGCAGTTTGTTTTGTTGTAGAAAAGTCTTTGGAAGTCACGCGATTGGTGACTCCTCCTTTAGGTGATACTGCGCATGGGCATCAGCTCCATCCCCAGATTGTTTTCTTCCGCCACCAGGCTCGGATGTGTTTCCAGCGCTCCGTGTTGGAACCTATTTCCTTCAACGGTCAATCCTCACCGACTGCTTGAAAAACTCAGTTTCGAACGCTTTCCAGTCTGCGTTATTCTTCAACACCGAAGATTTCCATTCCGGTAATCGTCAACGCTGAAATCAGCCTTCGGGCCTAACTAGGCCTCGACTCCAGCTCATGGAAAGGACGCCATTTAAAAAGTGTCCTCATTGTGGGTCGAAGTTTCCCCTCACCGACCTTCATGAGGTGTGTAACCTCTGCCTCTCCCCCCGGAGCACGAGGCCAAAGACTGTCCCGCTTGTGCCTCTTTCCGCTCCAAAAAGACAATCCGGGACCGAAGAGCGAGGAGAACAGGGCCTCCATCTTCGAAGAAGGTGTCAACGTTCCTGAACAACAAGACGTCGACAGCGGTTCCAAAGAGGAAGAAGATTTGGAAGTCGAGGAAATCACTCCAGCGCAGCGGGTCGTAAGTAAGACCGTCGACCCCGACCCTTCCTCGACACACCCAAAGAAGGCCCCGGTCAAACCCACGCCCTCAGGCTCGGGTGCACACTGACACTCTGCTTCTACTGCCCCACCGCGGGGCCCGCTAAGAAGCCAACTAAGCCTTCAGGCGACTCGGGCTCGAGTCGACCTTCGCACGGTGCCGGCGCACATCTACTGGCACCGAAAAAGACAACGGCTCCGGCCACGCCAACAGCCAAACCACCGGCGCCGAAACAAACCACTACTCCTTCGTCACCGAAACCCAGGTCGGAACCAAGCAAACCCGCTTCGAATGCTAAAACGACACCGGAACCGAAAAAACCATCGGATCCAAAAATATACCTGATCCAAAAAAAAATCCTCGGAGCCGAAAAAATCTTCGGAGCCAAAAAAGACTCCTCATTCTCCGGTTAAGAACACTGCCAAAAAGCCAAAAGAAACGGCTTCGGAGTCGAAACCTTCTTCAGCACCAAAAAATCGGCCTCCTGAAAGGACTTATTTTATCCAGACCCCGGGCAAAAGACTCTGGCTAAAGATCCAATTACTGGACAACTAATTTTGGCTCCAAAGAAGAGACCACTGGATAAACCAGCTCCAGCTCCTCATCCTTAAAAGAAGGGCATGGCTACCTCTCCTCTGAGACTTCCTTCCCCTTCTCTTCCACCTGCCCCATCACCACCACCACATTCCCCAGCATCCTCTATTAAACCAGATAGGATGATAGCTCTGATAATATGGGGCGTAACTTGCCTGGCCCAGCTACTCCTACAGGCTCACCTGACCCATGGCATGATTATAACACCCCAGACGTCCCAAATGTCCCTCAAGATGACATATACCCCTCAAGGCCTTCCCCACCTGAAGACACTATAGGGTTTAATGAGTTAATACACAGGGCTGCTCATTATCATGGTGTAGATATGCACACAGATCCGGTAGATGAAGACTTCTTAATGGACACTTTTGACAATGCACAAAGGTCCTCATCCATCTTACCTGTGCTTAAAGGAGTAATTAAGCACGCTCCTGAAGTCTTCAAGGACCCAGTCAGAACTAGGGTCATTAACCCACAGATAGATAAAAAATATAAGGCTGCCCCTTCAGACCCAGCATACATTAAAGGCCCAGTACCACTAGACTCACTTGTAGTTTCCAATGCTCGCAAAAGAGCAAACTCACAGATTTCAGGTGAAGCTCCCCCACCAGATAAGGATTCCAAGCTACTTGACGCATCAGGGAAAAGAACTGTGTCTCAAGCATCAAACATGTGGGGTATTGCCAATACACAAGCACTGTTAGCCATATACGACAGGGCACATTATGACGAACTTCAGTCATTAGGTGTGCACTTGATGCAGCAGACACTGCCTCCGTGGCAGTTAACACCAGTGTATTATTGCGTAGACATGCCTGGCTACGCATATCAGGATTCAAACCTGAAGTACAGAGTACCATTTTAAATCAACCCTTCGATGAGCAACATTTATTTGGACCTAATGTGGATGTATCCCTTGAAAAAATGAAAAAGGATACAGACCCTGCAAAATCTATGGGAGCCCTGCAGTCGCAGGCTCCATGACGTTCCTTTCGTCGCTCATCCTACCGAGGTGCCACTAGGGGATACTCCTCAGATACACCTTTCACCTCATATAAAGCCCAGACACTGTCCACCTACAGTAAGGGCTACCAAGGGGGTGGTTACAGGGGTAACAATAACAAAGGCAGAGGCAAAAATAACAACTCCCGCTCTGCCTCTACCCCTGCCCAATGACTTTCCTCCCCTTCCCCTTCCCCTGCCCCATTCCACTCCTGTCGGGGGAAGACTTCAACAATACCTGCCAGCATGGGAAAACATAAAATCAGACAGGTGGGTGCTTCAGATAATTCAATAAGCTTACTGTCTCGAACTAACATCCACACCCCCAAATATACGACCCAAGCAGCGTCCAATGTCACAAGAGCACTTAACATTGCTAAGACAGGAAGTAATATCTCTCCTGCAGAAAAAAGCAATAGAAATAGTGCCAGAGCATCAGAAAAACAGGGGAGTATACTCCCTATACTTTCTAATACCAAAAAAGGACAGATCCCTAAGACCTATCATAGATCTCAGGCCTTTAAATATTTATATACAGTCGGATCACTTTCATATGGTCATACTCCAACAAGTTCTGCCACTCCTCGTACAAAACAACTTCCTTGTCACTCTAGATCTCAAGGACGCCTGCTTCCATATTCCCATTCACACAGCGCACATAAAATATCTCAGATTTGTGCTCGGCGGGCAACACTACCAGTTCAAAGTGCTCCCATTCAGAGTAACAAGAGCACCAAGGGTGTTTACCAAATGCCTAGCAGTAGTAGCGGCACACCTAAGAAGACAACATATTCATGTCTTCCCGTATCTGGACGACTGGCTCATAAAAGCCAGCTCATACAGCCAGTGTGTGCAACACACTCACGCTACTATTCAACTGATTCACAACTTGGGATTCACAGTAAATCACACCAAGTCGCATATACAACCCTCGCACATACAACAGTATCTCGGCGCTACAATAAACACCCAACTAACACTAGCTTATCCCTCTGCAGCCAGGATAACAAGTGTACAATCTCTCCTAACAAAATTCAAACCACAACACTCGCTACCAGCTCGAGTGTTCATGCAGCTCATAGGAATGATGGCATCTTGCATATTTGTAGTACCTCACGCAAGATTGCAAATGCGTCCTCTTCAAGACTGCCTAGCACGCCAATGGAACCAGGCTCAAGATCAACTGACAGACCTAGTGTTGGTAGACGGTCGGACTTATCGTTCTCTGCAATGGTGGAACTCCAAAAACCTTTCCAAAGGGCGACCGTTTCTAGAGCATCAAATAGTCTTGACAGCGGACGCATCGCTCTCCGGCTGGGGAGCTCATCTGCTGCATCACACCATGCAAGGCAGGTGGACACCGCAACAAAAGCTACTCCACATCAATCACTTAGAGTTGCTAGCTGTGTTTCTAGCCCTAAAAGCTTTTCAAACTCAAGTGTCAGGCAAAGCTGTCTTAGTCCGCACAGACAATATGACATCTATGTATTACATAAACAAACAAGGGGGGGACACACTCTCTGCAGCTCTCTCTGCTAGCTCAGCAGATATGGAGATGGGCTATACCACTAAAGAGCTTCCTGTTAGCCCAACACGTCCCAGGAATGCAAAACACTGTGGCAGATCTGCTAAGTCGACAAACACAGCAGATCCACTAGTGGGAACTTCAGACACAAGTTCTTCATCCGTTCTTTCAAATCTGGGGACAACCTTTGCCGCCAGATACCCACACCCATTGTCCAAAGGCAATGCGATATGGATGAACTGGTCAGGACTATTTGCGTACGCTTTTCCTCCTCTCCCACTACTTCCGTTAGTGGTACGCAAACTACAGCAACATTCCCTGACACTCAATCTAGTCGCTCCCACTTGGGCCAGACAACCGTGGTACACCACGCTGTTACAAATGTCTGTAGTACCACACCAAAAGCTAAGCCTATCTCCACATCTATTAACACAGAACCATTGAGAGATATGACACCCGGACCCAGCTCAGCTCAACCTAGCGATCTGCCTCCTGAAGTCATAGAGTTTGGTTATCTCAACCTTCCTCCAGAATGTATGAATGTTATTAAAGAAGCTTGACGTTCCACTGTTATGCTGCAAAGTGGAAACGGTTTGTCATATACTGCCAAAACAACCAAATAAATCCCTTAGATGTGTCCATTCAACACATTATAGGATATCTATTACACCTTCAAAAGTGTAATTTTGCCTATACATCTATCAGGCTACACCTTGCTGCCATTTCAGCATACTTACAAAATAGACAACATCTATCTCTCTTTAGAGTACCAGCTATTAAAGCGTTCATGGAGGGACTCAAAAGAATAATTCCTCCCAGAACACCACATGCACCAGTGTGGAATTTAAATGTGGTCCTCACAAGGTTAATGGGACCTCCTTTTGAACCATTACACAAATGTGAAATGCAATTCCTTACCTGGAAAGTAGCTTTCCTAGTAGCAATTACTTCTCTCAGAAGGGTTAGTGAACTACAAGCATTTACCATTCAAGAACCCTTTCTGCAAATGCATCATAACAAAGTGGTTCTTCGTACTAATCCGAAATTCCGTACTAATCCGAAATTCCTCCCTAAAGTCATTTCACCATTCCATCTAAATCAATCTGTTGAGCTGCCCCTATTTTTCTCGCAGCCTCAAACAGTCGCAGAAAGAGCTCTACATACCTTAGACGTCAAAAGAGCATTACTGTACTACATTGAAAGGACATAAGCTTTTTGTACAACAAAACAACTTTTTGTGTCTATCTCACCGCCACATAAGGGCAATCCCATATCAAAATCAGGGATAGCTTGGTGGGTTGTTAAATGCATACAAATATGTTATCAAAAAGCCAAACGTACATTAACAATCCCTCCAAAAGCCCATTCTACAAGAAAAATAGGGGCTTCAATGGCATTCTTGAGGAACATTCCCCTAGATGATATATGCAAAGCAGCTACATGGTCTACACCGCACACATTCACAAAGCATTACAAGTGTAGATGTGCAAACTAAACAACAAGCCACTGTAGGCCAGGCTGTACTAAAACCTCTGTTTCAAACAACTGCAACAGATACTGGTGGTCGCCGCTAGGTGTGGGAACTGCTATATAATCTATGCCTAGTGTGTAATCTGCAGCTCATATGCCTCGAACGGACAATGCTACTTACCAGTATGCATCTGTTCTTGGCATGTAGAGTTACACCCGCCCACCCGCCTCCCCGGCTACCTTTATCTGTTCCAGTACTATCTTAATTAGATACAAATCACATGGACATCACTATCTCTTGTACAGCTCCATCACTTCCCTAATGGCGAAAAACAATCTGGGGATGGAGCCAATGCCCATGTGCAGTATCACCCAAAGGAGGAGTCACCTATCCTGTGACTTCCAAAGACTTTTCTACAACAAAACAAACTGCAAACATCCGGGCCCAACACTAGGTGGCCATCTATGCATAGTGTGTAACTCTGCAGCTCTACATGCCAAGAACAGATGCATACTGGTAAGTAGCATTTTCCTTTCCTCCATAGGATAACATTGACAATTTGTGTGTGAAAAGTTTTAGTGTGGAGTTGGAAAATTGAGAAAAGTCTTTAGAATTGTAACAAAATAACAAAAACACTTTTACTTACCTGTTTACCGGAAATGTCCCAGTGCAGTATCCAGGTATACTGCACTGTGTAAGAAATGTAATCTGAAAAGTATTCTGCTTGAAATTCTAATAAAGAGCCAATACAAAGTAAATGTACAATCTTTTAACGCATTGCATTACTAGTAGTTCTACTGTAATCAAATCAAAAGTATTTTTACAACTGCAATACAAACTGTTTGATAAGTACACTTTGCAATAATAATACAGTTTGTACTTACTGTGCCAGGCTTGCTTCATTCTAGGGAATAAAATAACGAAAATAATATTTTTATACAAACAAAATTGGTCTGAGTTCAGTCTTTGAGTGTGGGACAGTCGTTTGCTAATTGAGTGTGTACAACAAATGATTTTCACTACCATCTGATAAAGCCTTACTGCTCGACCATACTATCACAAATAGAGAGTAAGGTGCTACCTACTTTTACCTCTGCCCACCTTCGGGGTTCCACTGGAGTCTGTGCACACTCACACTATACCTCACTTTGGTATAGTGTATACAGAGCCAGCTTCCTAAACCATCTCTTTACCAAGTTTGGAGATGCCATGACCCCAACTAGCCTCCCTGCACCAATACCTGGGTACAGGGTCTCTTGCAGCGACCAACGCTAGTTTAGAGTCCACCCAGCCGGTGAGGGATTTAAACTAAACTGGTGATGGACCTTGGGACCTTAGCCCTCTAATAATCTAAAAGGGACCCTCAAAATTCTACTTCACATACCTGTATACAGTAAATGTTCTTCTCTGAATAGGAAAGCATTACTGTGCAAAAATAAACTGTTTGCTAATATTGCAAAAACTTTAAAGTCATAATCTCAAAAGTGCTTACCCAATTACAATGTTCTTGATATTGAAAGCAATATAAGATATGAATTATTTTTTAAGATTGGTGTGGATCTCCATTTTGAGTGTGTGTATCATTTATTGACTCTATGTATGCAACACTCCCCTTTGATAAGACTAATTCAGCTTGACCACACTACCGCAAATAGAGCACATTGGGATTGTTAAAGCAAGTCCCTGTCCACTTATAAGTGATACCTGGAGTTTTTACAAACCATCCCTTTTTTGGTATACTATATGCAGAGCCAGCTTCCTACAGGTCTGTATCACAGGGTTTAAACCCTAGGTGCAAAAACACCTTTGTAATCTCTAATTTGATAGGGAATGTTTGTTCGGGCAACATGTCAACCAAATGTTAGAGCAAATTGAAAAGCATACAAATCTAGACCACTAGCCAGAGTGTGTTTCTTCAAAGGCAGCAGTGATGTGGAGATACTTAAAGCCACCGTCAAGACACAGACTCTTACAAGGAAGCAGCAACAACAGCAGGCCTACCACCAGAACAGCCCTAGAGCTTACACAAGAGGTGGGTAAAGGAGAAGCAATAATAAGGGAAAAGCTAAGGGAGGTTCTGGCTAAGGGGCCTCATCACCACAAAACATTGACTTCCCACAGCTCCCTCCCGGCTACACATCTGTTGGGGGAAGAATCAAAGATTTCTGGCAATGCTAGCGAGAAATAATTTCAGACAAATTAGTTCTTTCGATAGTTCAACATAGTTACTGCTTAGAGTTTCATATCATCCAACATACCACTTCAGCAAGGATCTCAGAGGAAGAAGTAGAAGCCCTTTTGCAGAAAGGAGTCATTAAACCTGTCCGCTTGCACCATCAAGGGAAGGGGTTTACTCCCTGTACTTACTTATCTCCAAGAAAAACAAGTCCCTCAAACCAAGCCTCGATTTCAGGCCCTTCAACCGATACATACTGTCGGTACACTTCTACATGGTAACCCTTCAGGACATCATACTTCTGTTGCAGTAAGGTGACTTCTTGGCAACAGTGGATCTAGAAGATGCATATTTCTACAACCCCATCCACCCAGTCCACCGCCCCGCCTGCGCTTTGTGGTAAGTAACCAGCATCACTAATTCAATGTCTTGCTGTTTGGCATAACCACCGCCCCAAGGGTCTTCATCAAATGCTTAGTGGGGGTTAAGCATATCAAATATGAGGGGATATTCATGTGTTGCCCATTTTGGATAACTGGCTGCTCAGTAGTTCAATCGAGCTTTAATGTCTCACCCATAAACAAACCATTCTATCTCTCCTATATTCCTTAGGCTTTACCATCACACCTGATCCCTCTTCAGATACAGCCCTTTCTAGGGTTAACCTTAAATTCAGTAACAGGCCAAACTTGTTCCAGCCAAGGAAGAGTCATAGCACCCCAACAGCTTGTCCCTCTTTTTCAGCCAAATTGTCCTCCACCAGGTAGAACAGTTATGTGCCTTCTCTTCATGATAGATTCCTGCATCGCCATAGTACGTCATGCCAGATGCACATGCATCCGCTTCAGCAGTGCCTTGTAGCAAAATGTTCCCAAGCGGAGGATCATCTAGAGGATCTAATGTTGGTTACAGACAGTTTTCATCACTTTCTGCAGTGGTGCAATAGCAACAATCTGTTGCAGGAGCAGTTTTTCAAAGGCCCTTTACCACAACTTATCACCATGGATGCATCAAAAGCAGGATGGGGGGGGTACATCTAAATCCTACAGCAGTAAAAGCTTTGTAGACCCCGCAACAGCAGATTTACTACATCAACTACCCCCAAATCCTAACAATCCAGCTTGCCCTCACACCCTTCCTCCCACAGATACAGGACAAGTTAGTATTTGAACAGACAACATAAATGTGAAGTACTACCAGTAAAAACAAGTTGGCACCCTCCCTCTCCACCTTTCCCTTCTAGCTGAAACAAATTGGATTTGGGCCTTTCATCATCACATCCATTTGTTAGTGAAGTACCTTGCAGGGTTGGACACCAACCTAACTCAACTACTCAGCAGGTCACACTAAGAAGTCAACGAATGGGAGCTCTATTCTTTATTCCTAAATAGCTAATTCATATGATGAGGAACTTCACAGGTAGACTTGTTCCCCACCCCAGAGAAGGCAACATGTCAAAGCTTCGCCGCTGGGTTCCCACACCTACAATCCATGGCAATGCACAGTGGATGAACTGGTCAGGGATATTTACTCATGCTTTTCTGCCTCTCCCACTTCTTCCGCTAGTGCTGCGCAAAATGCCACAAACCTATCAAACGCTGATCCTTGTAGATCCTACTTGGGCGAGACAGCCCTCATACGCCAGTCTACACTAAATGTTCGTCAGCTCCCACAAGAAGCTTGCCAACATGCTGTACCTTCCCACCAGAAATTAGGATAACAAGTGCCAGACCTAGCGGTTTGCCAATTGAAATCCAAGAGTTCGGCCACCTACATCTCCCAGAGAAGTGCATGGACCTCCTCAAGGGAGCAAGCATGCCAACTACTCGAGCTTGCTATGGGGCAAAATGACAGAGGTTTGCCCACAAATGTATCCCAAAGCACACAGACCCAATAAAACCTGTGGTCATGAACGTTATATGCTACCTCCTTTATCTACAATAGTCCAGGTTAGCATACACTTCCATTAGACTCCACTTAGCAGCTGTAGCCATTTAACATTCAGAATAAAGAACACTCCTTGTTGTTCCACATACCATTCATTAAGGCTTTTATGAGGGCCTCAAGAGTGTAGTTCTCTCAAGGGTGCCTCCAGCCCCTAAATGGAATCTCAACATAGTCCTCACCAGACTCATGGGTCCCCCTTTTGGCCAGTGCATTCCTGGGCCCTTCAGTTCCTCTCTTGGAAAGCGTCATACTTCGTGGTTATAACCTCACACAAAGACAAGGTAATACCGTGGAACAATGCAAAGTTTCTTCCCAATGTGGTATTTCCATTTTTGCAGCGTGAATCTTTCTGGATTCACTATGCTGTGCATATTCCGCAATCTGGTGGTTGGGTCCGGAATCGTAGTCTTTTTTTCTCTTTTTTTTTTTTGTCGTAGCCCAGGTGGGCGTCGACGTCCCACCATTTGGTGTACCTTCGGTGACGTTGGCGTGCTTCCGGCGGAAGCTACCACCCTTGGGCGCCATCTTCAGATTCTTTTTTCCGCCGTTGGGTCTGGATCGTCGCGTGAAGCTCCAGAAGTTTTGGAGGAGAAAAGGAGGAAATACAGCAACTCTTCGACGGTAAAAACCTGAGACCATTGGGAAAAGAGGAACATCAGAGAAGAGACGACGAAGAAAGGAAAGAACCTCGAGATCTTCGACGTCCTTGGAGGAATGCGCACACAGGGGCCCCCCTGAGCGCAGGGATGTACAAGACACCCTTTAAATTCTGCAAAAACTGCCACCACAAGTTCGCACAGAAGGACCAGCACCCGGTCTGCAACCTCTGCCTGCCAATCGACCACGAGAGCAGAGACTGCAACGCCTGCTCCGTCTTCAAGCCGAAGACACTCCGAGTTCGAGAGAGACAGAGGACAGCTCACCACACGATGCAAGGCAAGGGTCAGGCCCCGACGCTTTACGAACTGGGCCTCTCCACCGACGACGAGGACAACATCGCCGAAGGTCCAGATGACTTCACGGTCGCAGAGACCGATAAGAAAACGCCTGACAAGGTAGGAGAGTCTACGACCCCGAAAACCCCCACAGGGCCTCGAAAGCCAGAGGCAGACACTCGAAAGTCAGAGCCCAGAGCCTCGAAAGGAGCACTGGCGCCGAAAACTTCGACGACCGAAGCTGCATCCTCCGAAAAAGAGCCCAGCGGATCCTCCGAGAAGGACTCCCGGAGGCCGAAGACCAGCGAAAAGCAAAGGTCGTCGAAGCAAGCCCCCGAAAAAGGGTCTTCGACTGCGAAGGAAAAGGAGCCGAAAAAAGCTTCGCCGTCGAAAAGAGCAACCGAAACGCTCGACGACGAGCAGGCCGCTGAAATGCAGAGAAAGAAAAGAAGGCTCGAGGCCGAAATGGAGAACATCCTTCAAAGAAAGAAGGACTTCGATGAGAAGATGAAAAGTTACAGGATCCCATCGAAGCCGGCAACGGCCGTCGCTGAGGTGCAGGAGCAGGAGGAGTTCGACGTCGAAGAGCCGCCGAAAACTCCGGAGCCCTCAGAGCACGAAGAGGAAGAAGACCTCTATTACACAGAAGGGGATTACGGGGAGCAGCAGTCAAGCTACGGCTCAGGTTCCTCGACGGCCCAAGACCAGGAATGGCAGGACATCAAGGCCGAAAACCCGGAGGAGGCTGTGGAGACATACCCCTCGAGGCCTTCGCCACCGGATGACATTGGGGCATACAATGAGGTGGTCAGGAAGGCTGCAGCAGCTTATGGAGTTAAGCTGGAAGAGGAGAAGCCAAAACCAGATTTCCTGCTGGAAACATTGCTCCCCACGCAGACAAGAAGCCAGTTCTTGCCCATGCTAAAGAGTATCACAGACCAGGGGAAGGAAGCCTTCAAGGACCCGGCTACATGCAGATCAGTAACCCCGAGGACGGAGAAGAAATACAAATTCTCCTCCCAGGACCCAGCTTGCATCAAGGGATCCGTCACAGCAGATTCAATAATCGCTGCAACGGCCAGGAAAAGGGCAAACGTCCCAACAACATCTGGACCTCCACCTGACAAGGAAAGCAGGAGGATGGATCTAACTGGCAGGAAAATAGAGAGGAACGCCGCAACGCACTGGCGGATGGCGAACTCCAACGCCCTCCTGAATAGACATCAATACCAGCAATGGGATGAGATGGGCCAATTGCTCAAGCACCTCCCGGAACAATACCGTGAGAGGGCATCACACCTTGTGGAAGAGGGGAAAAGCATCGCTAACTCGTGCCTGAAGACAGCCTTGGATGGGGCTGAAACATCCAGCAGACTGATGGCTATTGGCATCACAGAGAGAAGGCAAGCCTGGCTCAGGATCTCAGGCTTCAAGGCGGAGGTTCAGAACAACATCCTGAACACACCCTTCAACGGTGAAACACTGTTCGGAGCCCCAGTTGATGAGAAGCTCACCCAACTGAAGAAGGACAACGAGACGGCAAGGTCCATGGGGGCCCTGCAATTCAGAGGGATGAGAAGGGGCACTCCTACAGGGAGGCCGAACGGCAGGGGTGAAAACCAGCAAGGGCAAACTCACCAGGCATTCCACCAGGGGCAACAGAGTGACAACCAAGGTCACCAGGGCCAGCAGAGGCAAAACTGGAACTATCAGAACAGGGGCCAGTCCTTTTGATCAGGAGGAAACAGACGGGGCCAGAGAAGGAGAGGCGGTGAACAACCCCCCTCTAAGTGACTGCTCACGGAAAAAGGTGCCCACCCACTCGAACCCTCCGAGGGAGGAGCACGGAAGAAAAAAGAGGAGAGGGCTACGCGGACAAGACACAAGGGAACATGTAACACCAGTAGGAGGCAGGCTAAGATTTTTTCTCCAGGAGTTGAGAAAAATAACCACAGACAAATGGATACTCAATATCATGCAGTTCGGATACTGCATAGAGTTGGAAAAGAGACCACCAAACAGGAAACCAAAGAAAAGAGAGCACTTGGGAAGAGAGCTGCGATTACTCCAAGAGGAAGCTCAAGAACTCCTCCTCAAAGCGGCCATCAAACGGGTTCCATTCAAAGAACGGAACAAAGGAGTGTACTCAAACTACTTCCTGGTGCCAAAAGTGGACGAAAGCCTAAGACCCATCCTGGACCTAAGGTTCCTAAACAAATACGTAAAGACTCAAAAATTCAAGATGACGTCCCTACAAGAGGTCATCCCGCAGATAAAGGCCGGGGACTTCTTGTCCACCATAGACCTCAAAGATGCGTACCTACACATCCCCATGAACAGGCAGCACAAGCACATGCTAAGATTCACAGTGAACAAGGATCACTACCAATTCACAACCCTGGCATTCGGCCTAAAGTCCGCACCAAGGGTGTTCACCAAATGCCTCGCGGCAGTGGCCGCACATCTGCGAAGGAAAGGGATACACGTGTACCCCTACCTCGACGACTGGCTCGTAAAGGCAAGCTCGTACAGGACATGCAAAGATCATGCAGAACAAGTCACAAGAAGGCTAGCAAGCCTGGGATTCTCCATACACTGGGGAAAATGCTCCATGGAACCAGAGCAAGTGAAAATCTTTCTGGGAGCCCAAATCGACACCGTCCAATGCAGGGTGTTACCCAGAGAAAATAGAACACTCAGCCTTCTGAGGGAGAAACGTCACTACCAGAAGGGGCAAGCTCTGACAGTGAGGACTGTGAGCAAGATCTTGGGGATGATGGCGTCATGCATACACCTGGTCCGCAATGTACGCCTACAAATGAGAACACTCCAAGAGTGGCTGAAACAGCAATGGTCACAAGCTACAGGAAGTTGGGAGGATCTAGTGGTTGTAACGCACAGGGTGCAGGAAGAAATAAGGTGGTGGACCAAGGAAAGGATAACAGTAGGGAAACCTCTAACACCACCGAACCCAACAGTGACCATCACCACAGACGCATCCCAGAAGGGATGGGGCGCACACATGAACAAGCTCAGAGTGAGGGGTCTGTGGAGCCCTACAGATGCTGTCAGACACATCAATTACCTGGAACTGAAAACAGTGTTGCTAGCCCTCAAGGCCTTTCAGAAACACCTGTACAGCCAGAAGGTGCTGATACAAACAGACAACACCACAACGATGTTTTACATAAACAAACAGGGGGGAACTCAATCATTCCCTCTGTCAAGCTTGGCACAGGAAATCTGGAGATGGGCAATACCACTCAAAATAGACCTACTAGCCATACACCTGCCAGGGAAGGACAATGTGGAAGCGGATTGGCTCAGCAGGCAGACTTCAATATTCAAGAAACAGAGAAACTATTCAGGAGGTGGGGCACTCCGACAATAGACCTATTTGCAACACGCCGGAATGCAAAATGCCAATACTTTGCATCCAGGCAACCAGAGGCACTATCACAGGGGAATGCACTATGGATAAGCGGGTCAAAAACATTTGCCTACGCTTTTCCCCCGATACCACTGATCCCCAGGGTTCTCAACAAATGCATGACGAGCAACATGACGCTCATCCTGGTGGCACCACAATGGGCCAGGCAGACCTGGTATTCTCAGATAATGGAGATGGCGCAGGGGCCCCCACAAGTTCTCAAAAAGAAGAGACCTACTCTCCATGGAAAACGGAGAAGTTCTACAACCAGAGCCGGAGAGCCTCAACCTCTCAGCCTGGCTGCTGAGAGTTCGCACATCTAAAATTACCTGAGAGCACCCTGAGGGTGCTGCGAGAGGCAAGAAGGCCCAGCACACGCAAGTGCTATGGAGAAAAATGGAAAAGATTCACTCAATGGTGTTGCAAGAAAAAACTCCATAGAAAACTGACCAGGGAATCTACGGTGCTAAGGTACCTCACGCACCTAATAAAAGCTAAGCTAAGCTCATCCTTGCTGAGGGTACACCTGGCAGCGATTGTGGCGTACACAAGAGGAGAAACAGGGAGAAGCTTCTTCACATCTCAAGTCGTAAAAAGATTCCTGGAAGGGGCTAAAAGAATAGCGCCACCAAAGAGAATGCCGCCACCAGCCTGGAACCTGAATGTGGTACTGACGGAGCTCATGAAGGCACCTTTCGAACCCATCCACAAAGCATCACTGCAAATGCTAACAATGAAAACGGCTTTTCTGGTAGCAATCACCTCGCTACGAAGGGTGAGCGAACTGCAGGCACTCACACTGCAGGAACCCTACATCCAGATACACAGTGACAGGGTCGTGATGAGAACAGACCCACACTTCATGCCAAAGGTGGTGTCAAGGTTCCACATGAATCAGAGTATTCAGATTCCTAGCTTCTTCCAAAACCCCACTACAAGCGCTGAGAGGTCGCTCCACACTCTAGACGCAAGAAGGGCTGTGATGCACTACATTGAAAGGACGAAGGGACACAGGAAGACAAAACAGTTCTTCGTATCCTTCGCAAACAGTTACATGGGTAAACCAGTGACTAAAAACACCATAGCTCGATGGATCGCACAGACAATACAATTCTGCCACAAACAAGCAGGGCAGGAACTAACAGGAGGGGCACAGGCCCACTCGACCAGGAAGAAAGGAGCAACAATCGCCTTTCTGGCCAACACACCAATTCAGGACATATGCCTGGCGGCAACATGGGCTGCAGTGCACACGTTCACTAAGCACTATTGCGTGGATGTACAGATGAACAAGGAAGCACAAGTAGGACAAAAGGTGCTTCAACATATATTCAACAACCAGCGCTCATCTTCCACCCAACCGCCACAAAAGTAACGAAAACCGCTACAAAATCTATGCACAGCATAGTGAATCCAGAAAGATTCACGCTGCAAAACGAATAGTTTCTTACCCGTCGGTGTAGTTTTGCAGCTTGAAGATCTTTCTGGATTCACTAGCGAACCCACCCGCCTCCGCCAGAAAGATGAGGCTGGAGAAAAGGGTGGAAACAGATAGAAAAGAAAGCAAGTTGAAGCTTACAAGATTCGTAAAAAGATACGTGAAAAGAATTACGTTGAAAAACGATTAACAAACATAGCCATGGATTCACTACAAACACAGAGAAGAAAAAAGAGACAGAAAAAAGAATCCGAAGATGGCGCCCAAGGGTGGTAGCTTCCGCCGGAAGCACGCCGACGTCACCGAAGGTACACCAAATGGTGGGACGTCGACGCCCACCTGGGCTACGACAAAAAAAAAAAGAGAAAAAAGACTACGATTCCGGACCCAACCACCAGATTGCGGAATATGCACAGCATAGTGAATCCAGAAAGATCTTCAAGCTGCAAAACTACACCGACAGGTAAGAAACTATTCGTTCATCTCAATCAGACCAAGGAACTCCTGGTTTTATTTCCACAACTACAGTGGCAGAGGGAGACCTCCACACTTTAGATGTCAAGTGGTATCTCTTATACTACATTGATAGGATCAACCCCTTCCATAAGGCAACCCAGCTGTTAGTAGCTTTGAGCAATCCCAAGATGGTCAAGCCTATTTTGAAAGCAGGAATTTCTAGATGGATAGCCAAGTACATCCATTCCTACTAACTTAAAGCCAAGCAAGTTCTACGTGCATTTCCCAGGGCACAATCCGCATGAAATAAGACCGCTTCCATGGCTTTCCTTGGAAACATTCCACTAGCTCATATTTATAAAGCAGCTTCTTTGTCAACACACACATTTACCAAGTTCTACTGAGTGGATGTTTTTGCTAGAGAGCAAGCTTTAGTTATTCAGGCAGTTCTGAGGACCCTTTTCAGACACCTACTCCATCCATATGCTAGCTTTAACGGAGGGGCTGCTTTAAAGTCCATAGGGTCAGACTGATTTGCATATCATGTCTGACCTGGGGTTGCAGAGTGGGCTAAAGAACGGTGACGGATTAAACCCAGATCAGTTGACTGGGGGTGAGGGCTTGTATTGTCAACGCTCCGTCCATCACCACCTTTGGTTTTGCTTTGTTCGCCATAAGTTGGCAGGGTATGCTCAGACGTGAGTCCCTTGCTCACTGGAGTCAAGCAAGCCCGGCTGAAGACGGCTGTAATGCCAGAAACCGGTCCTCAGAAGCTCCGTCCATCACCACCTTTGGTTTTGCTTTAAAGTCCATGTGGAGCATGCATATTTACAGCACCACCTACTAAAATGGAAAATGTTACTTACCCTATGAGCATCTGCTTGTAGCGTGAAGCACTGTAAATTCACATGCGGCCACCCACTTCGCCGGACACGTGTGGCTCTGGCTGCAGAACTCTTGTGACTTGAAAGACTTCTTGAACAAATCCAAGTTGCAAATGTCCGAACCTAGCACTAGATGGCAGCAATATGCACAACATGTGAATCTATAGCACTACACACTACAAAGAAATGCATACAGGGTGAATATTATTTTCCTACCTCCTCATCCACATTCCTTGTCCCATTACTTACTAATGCAATTATAAGGCCCTGCTTCACTAAAGGCATCCCTTTCCTAAGCATATGTTTTCTCTTTTTACTAACACCCCACCCCCTTACACTATATAAAAGGTATGCTTTTAAAGAGTTAGGTGTGCCAAAGGGAAATATATGCAGAAACAAGAACTGAGGTGCTGAATTTCCAATATGTGTGCATATCTTCAGCTCCCAAATGATGTTGAACAACCTTCTACAAGTGGGGACTGTTTCAGGCAATTTAAATCCCTGGTGTCAAAGTCTCGAATGAATCCTGCTATACAAGATCTTCTGAAGAAGTAATGTAGAGTTCCGGAAAATTCATCAGTTCCTTAGTTTACGGGGAGAATGTGTCCAACAGAAAAAGGGGATATGTATCTTCTACAGAAGTCAGTAGTGGAGCCACTCTTATCAAATTTCACTACTGGCAAAGCTATATTGGATTTGGTGGATAAAAGAGCATATGCATCTCTGAGATGAGCTTATTCTGGGCTGCACATGGCAATGAGAGCTAGAATGTACTGTGAAAGGTTTTCAGCCCTGATCTGTGGCAATTTAAGATGGAAAAGATGGTTCTCAATTTCTGGCCGCAATACAGAATGATACCAAGCATCTGTCGGATATCACATTTGATCATTTGAATTCCTTATCCATGGCAGCAGGAGGGATGGTAGCTGCTAGAAGGCAATGTGATTTAAGAGATAGGTGGGAGGACGTAGCGGAGAGAGGCTGTTTATTTAAGATGGTATTTTCAGGTGATAAGCTATTTGGTGAAGAGCGGGAAGATGTAATTCGTAAGTCCTTCTAGAACTAAAAACATGCACAATCTTTGAAGTAGTGGTCTAGGTATTTTTACAGAAGTATAAAGCCATATTAACATTCAAGAAATAAAATATCTTTCAATAGGTCGCAATTGCATCCCAGTCAGCAAAACAACGACTCTAAGAATTTGTAGGAGTCTAAAAAAAAACCCATACCAGCATTCCTATTACTGCATCAAGGGTTTGGAAGGGAAAGTAGAACGACAACTTTCACGAAGTGTGGTTGAGCTCAATCAAGGGCCAAAATTCGACTCAAGTAATATCCCTTGGATATTCCTTGGAGTTTTAGGGTCATCCGCCACAAGCTAGCTTCCTACAAATTCTTGTGTTGAAGACACCCAAAACAAATGAGCATTTGCAAAGCCAAAAATGTCTTGCCTATGCAAAATCTATTGGCTTTGTCAATTTTTCTTGACCATGTTGTACAGCAACACCTTTTTTCTGCAGCACATTTGTAGTGCAGAATGGCTAAAAATAAAAACGCATCATTTTTTATTTTTTTACTTACAGCCGTAGCTGCAGGGATGTGCAAAATGGCTAAAAACACTGAGAAATCCAAATAGCTCTTCTGTATTCAAGAGCTATTTGATGGGAGGGACAAGCAACACAGGACAGTTACCGCATTGTTGGTTGCCCCCACTGCACCTACCCAGTGTGCAACAATAGCTGCCTGTGTAAAGGCATATACATGCTCTGGTCCTGGCTTTGTAATCCACAGTATGTAGCATGCTATGAATTACATGTCTATAGTCCTTATTGTACCGCTTTGTTCGCCATAAGTTGGCAGGGTATGCTCAGACGTGAGTCCCTTGCTCACTTTGCCACTGGATTCAAGCCTGGCTGAAGACGTCTGGAATGCCAGAAACCGGTCCTAGGAAGCTTGTTTCCGGTCCAGGGAAGGCATGGCTTGGCAGTTCGGGCTGGACTGTTCCCATGAGGCACAGGGTCAGACTGATTTGCATATGGCCATGTCTGAACTGGGGTGGAAGAGTGGGCTAAAGAACGGTGATGGATTAAACCCAGATCTGTTGACTGGGTGTGAGTGTTTGATTGGTTCAGATGCTCCGTCCATCACCACCCCTTTTGTACCGTATAGTCCTTATTTGGCAATTCAAAAATACAGGTCCCAGAATGCAACGAGCTCTAGCTGTTAGTGTCCCTAACTGGTTATTTCTGAAATGTAGTTTGGCAAATGCCAATGCATGTTTCATTTATAGAGTAAGTAGAAAATTGTGGAGGATGCCAGGCCGAACTTTTCTGAGGACAGTTTAATCTCTTGATTTTACCTATGGTACTTGCTATAGTGTAGGTTTTTTCATGAGTAATTGTCTTGTCAATGTTCTGTAAGTACTGGGAGTCCTACATTACTTTACTTCAGAGGCAGTTGCTTGTCATACTGTGCTTCCACGTTGTCTTCGGTACATGTTTGAAGGTAAATTCATGTTTTGGGAGTCATCTTTCCAATGCAAAATCTAAATGATAATGAGTTCTGTTGACATATAGTTGGTGCTACATGGCAAACATCATTATTCTTTTCTTTAAAAAAACACAAAAAAACCCTGCCAAGTAAAAGGTAACCATTCCAGATGAACATGAAGTAATGGTACGAATGAGAGTAAAATTGGAGTTTCTGCTTCAAATTCAACATCCAGTGATTCTGGGCAAATCACTTAATTGCCCCGTGACAGAATATGACTTTGTGAAGTGAAGCTGGTGCTCAAGTAAAGCGCTCCATTGCCACTTTGAAGTCAGCCGAAAGCAAAACAAACACTAGCTTCCCTTGAAGACACAGTTTGACATTTGACCTCTATCTTTGAATGCACAGCAAATGTGACAAGATAAAAACAAGATTTAAAGGCCTGTGTACAGAAAGTAAGTTCGTGGAAGAATACAGTAAACTTGGTTTAGGCAACGGGAGGGACAAACAAACTCGAAAGCCTCAAGCAAGTTAAGCCAGAAAATAGAAAGACGGAAAATGTGAGTTACAAACCACAAAGCCAATGGTAAGTAACATGCGGAATGCATTCCTATGTCAGCTTCTGAAAGTTCCCAAGATGTCTTTAGAAAACCAGACTGCTGGTAAGCTGTGACATAAAAAGCTTTAGAGTAGAATGTGTTGATTCTGATGGACGAGAATTCCAGTGTGGGGAGAATAGCAAAGTCCGAAGTGGTATTTGTTAAAATTCAGAAGATGATCGTCTGATTGACTTAAAAGGCCTAAATGTGTTTCAAGATGAGTACCCTGTAACAGATAATTACTTTTGGAACAGAGGAAGATTATTTGGCATCAGCAGATCTGCTGTAAACCTGTCTGCATGTACTAATATGAAAGGAACATCAGCGGGACCTAGGCTTGCAACAGGAGGGTATCACTGACATCACTGGGCATTACCGTAAGCCCTCACCTAGACGACTAATTCATTGTCTCCACTCCTGGTTAAAATTAGTAGAGAATGTTCAAAAACCTGTACAAGTCTCGAAAGCATTAAGTTTCAACTCAACTTTTAGAAATCATCCCTTTATCCATGGTAGCCTATCTCTTTGATATTGTACACATGGGACCATTAGTTCACTTCACATTCCAGTATTGGAAGCCAATATCACAGAATTTCAAGGCTATAATTCCAGTAACGAGGACTGTAAAGAAACAACTATATTAGTGGTTGAATCAGCATGTTCTAGACAAGGAAGTTCTTATGAAGCTCCAGTTAAGTATTAACAACAGATGCCAGCAAGAACGGTTAGAGAACAGTATTGGACTCTGAGATGTTTCACGGTCATTGGCCATTTTAGGAGAAGTCAATCTTCAAACTGAAGAGAACAGATGACAGTCTGGAAGGCTCGACATATCTTGGGAGAAGAGGCTCAGGGTGCACAAGTTGTCATCAGGAAGAGACTTGGATCACATTGTCTTACCTGAACAGACAGTTTGGGCAAGGTCTCAATCCTTGAACAAGACAGTTTGGCAAATTTCAAGTTGGGCAGAAAGAAAGGTTCTCAGGATGATTCATATCCAAGGGAAAGAACCGTTTCCTTAGTCTCAAAATCTTAAAATGACAACTCGTATGTCAATGAATTTGAAAGAGATTTGAGAGTCTGACAGTAGATTTCTTTGGAGATCACCAGAATGCTCAGGTCTTCCGAATGTGTCTCCTGTTTCTAACCTTCATTGGTGATGGAAGTGTATAGTGGTCCAAGTCCTTGCGGGACACCTTCTCTCCTAGCCCTCTGGTTCCTCGAGTAATATAGAAAAGCTAGAGAGAATAAGCAGATACATTATTAGTTTGTCCAATCTGGGCCAGAAGGTAGTGGTTTTCTCTTCTAGGGGAAATGTTGCTTCCTCTATTTTCTCTCCAGTGGCATAAACTAGCCATTTAGAAGTTGAAAAGAAGGGACCTACGAAGTTAGACCTTTCTCTTGCTGTATCTAATTCCAACCAATCCTGAATGGAGGATTCTATTAGAAAATCTTATTGGTATCACTAGGCTTCTTTTAATAGGTGGTGTGCATCGAAGAATCTTTCTCTGATATGTGGTGCTCCAGAACATATTCTGAGGCTTTCACATTACTATAACAGACATTTGTGCTGAAGCCACTTGGGCAAGCCCTTGTACGTTTGTGAAGTATTGCAGGTTAAATGTAGCTTAAGGATCTGAAATGCAAATTGCTATAATTGTTTTTGAATGCACATAGATACCTTAATTCAGTGTTGCTTTTCAACACCGGTTCTTTCGGCCTGTTGTTAAGGGCGGGGGTGCCCCGCCCCTCCACCTTTTTCCAATGCACGAACAGTGTCTGTCAGTCTGAGCAAAATTCAGTCTGAGAGGCCCTCTTCATGTTTGGGTCAGGCAACCAAGCACTGTACACACACACGATCTGAAGGCCCTAGGCTGCCTGAGCAGACATTTGCTGGCGAAAAGATTTCCTTGGCTGGAAGGCGTGATCTGCAAAGTCTTCTGTGAGCCGAAGGGGAGTGTCACTGATAGGCTTGGACTTCGGTGCTTCAGTTTTAAGCCCTGAAATGCCCACAGCGGGCTGCCTACCAGTTACATTTGTCACAGATTGGGGTGGGGTCTGCATCTCTCACTGCCTCCATCTCACTCTGTGACGAGGTAAGGAAGATCCTTCTCTCATTGGTTGCCCAATGACAAGGTCAGCCAATGAGGAGAGGCGGCAAGATCTTCCTTCCGTCCCTTCCTTACCTGAAGCCTCTACTAAACAGCCAAGGCTTTCTTCCTTCCGCCACCTTATGTCCCCGCCGTTCAAGGTAAGTCCTTATTGAATGTTCAATGCATGTGGGTTTATACCTGTATATGCGCATGTTTGCTGTAAAAAGATGTGTGCATGGGTATGTGCTTGTGAATGGTGGGTGTATGTGTGCACGTTTGAGAATGGGTGTGAGTGTGCATGTGATTGGTGTATGTGGAAGAATATGCGTGTTTGTGCCCACCCTGCCACTGCTACATAATACGGGCCGCCACTGGGTTCACGTTGTCTCAAATTTATTTAGCGCACGAATTACATGTTGATTAATGTTCTCTTCTCAAGGCCATTATGCTTCGGGCTATCTGCAGTAGTAAATAATAGGATGAGGGATGTGGATGAGTAGGTACTGGTAATTTTCATTACTCCAATTCCATGTTTCTTGTCTCAGTACTTTCTTTAACACCCTCCCACCCTTCCTAATTTCAGGACCTTCTAATGAGGGGTGGGTCTTGGTAGGGAAAGGAGGTTGGATACATCAGTTAGTGTTTAACATCATTATCTTTACATACTAAAGGGTGTGGACGTTTTTAGTAAAAAGGGAAAAAAATGTTTGAGAAATGCAGCCTCACTCCTGTGTTTGTAAGTACTGGGAAAAGGAGCATGGAATCGGAGTAATGAAGATTTCTGGTAGTAATGAAGCCTTCATTGCTGTTTGATAATATTAGATGGCCATGTTCCTGTCCATGTCCTGGTATGACTTCTCTAGCAAGCACGCTCCACTGGACTTTCTGCTTCTCCTAACACATATCTGCTTTTGTCTGGCAGGTGGAGCAGATGTTGGCTCTGCAGCAGCTGACACAGGAAGTCTCCGAGGCCTTCAGCAACTCCATCACTCTCGTTTCAAACCCAGAGTCGGAAGAGCTTCTCTTCCCGTCTACGGATGAACATGTGCTCTTAAGCCTGGCGTGAACAGGGATAAGAAGAAACCAGACATGCCTACTAGAGATGGTGTATATACTGTTTACCCTCACAGTTTTCTAGATGGTTCTGGCTAGCCTGGAAACTGTTTTAGGCCCCTGTGTGTACCAACCCCTTTTCCTGAGTAGGCAGCAGTAGTGATGTAGGGGCTTCTGTTTCACTCTTAGCCCTCCTTCCCAAACCTTCTCCCCTAGCTCTTTGTTGAAGTCTTTTGTATGTATGTAGATATGTACATTTTTGATATACCAATGTGTGTAAATAACTAAAGAGAATTGCACCTTTAGGATCTCGAAGTGTGTGACAAGGAGAAAGGACAGAATCCATTGCCAGCACATTGTGACATTTTTAAGTTGTTAAGAAACACTGACCACAACCCACCTCCCTCTCCCCACCCCTCCCTTCGCCTGAGGTAAGGTGTACCTGTAAGCACTGGTTCCCTGGAGAAAGCGCATCACATTTGTATATTCAGTTCATCCGTTTATGCTTGTTTTGATCTTCCAATCAGGCTATCTACTTGTGTGTGCTTCTAGGGCCCCATATAGCACTTGAGGAGTCTGGCCAAAGAGTTTGTCTTCTCTTCTCCCTCTTGGTCAGAGTGGCTGTGGCTGTGGCTGTGGCTGGGGTGGAGCGAGGCATTTTTCTTTCTGTTTTTCCTCTCCTCAAAATCCATGCTACAAATTGCACTTATTGTGGAGCTGGGGCCTGAATATCATTTGCAATATTAAAATTTTTGGGAACATTTCCTAAGTGCTTTAGACTCGTGCGCAACAATGGTGGGTTGGCTGGCTCAATCAGTTATCTCTCAAGCATTATAGTAGATTCACTACTCCTATAGACTGTGGCTGCTAGACTGAATGCTCCTGTTCACCATGTACACTATGCACTTTTCAATCATCTTTGTGAATATGGTTTTTACCTTTGCAAATAAAATCTTACAAAACTATTCCCCACCTGTGTCTTTTGGCAGTTTTGAATCCTGGTGCAGGAGGTAGAAGGGCGAGGCAACAGATTATTGGGGCTGGAGAGAAACCAACTTACTGGGAAGCTGATTGCTTCAAATTTATTCTCATTAGACAAAGGTGGGGTGGTGACCACCTGATTATAGTGACATCCTGTGCCAACGTATATTGGCTGTCCTCCGAGACCAGCAAACCAGGACATTTTAAGGGTTCCTGACTGACCAGCGCTTTCTTTGTGGCCAAGAGGTTTGGGTCAGTCAGTCCCAGGCTTGTCTGGAGTTCATCCCATTTCCCAATAGACTCCTTTTGGTTTTGACTGAATACTTCAAATGCCTTATGCCACACCAAGTGAACTTGTATGTGTAAATGTAAGAAACTGGAAAATTATTTGGAGTGGGCGACTACTCATCTCAAGGAATAATTACAACCCTTGTCAGGGTGGACCACTTAATTCACTAAATAATCCTGAGTTCAACACCAGTAGTCATGCCACAGAGAAGATTTACATTGGAGGCAATGTTTAAAGCATTTATGCAGTAGCAAAACAGTAATAAAGTCAAAATACAATGCATGAAATATTCCAAACCAATTTAGAAAAATTGAATACATTTTAATAAATAAACTGACACCAAAACAATAAAACAAAATCCAATGAGAGGGACCAGAGATATACTTATTTTTAAGGATTTAAATTACAATTGCACAAAAAAATTAAGAGAAAAATACCGGGTCACCTGGTCATGTCAGACTGAAACATAGACGTGATTTTAGGCCAACCATGGTGCAGCGCAGGTCGGAAGCAACAGCTAGGTTCGACCTGTTCAGAAGTTTTACAATGGGACTTAGTTACGAAAATGGTAGTTCAAAATCTTCAGCGGGACAAGGCAGCAGGCCTCCACCAAGGAGGGCTCTATGAGGTCAGATAGCCTTTTGAGGAGGTCAAAAAGGAAGGTGTTGGTTTTTGGAGGGAAAGCCCGGAGAGAGAAGAAATGTAAATACACGCCCAGGAAAGGTCTCTATCTGGCCGAATACATTTAGCGCCGTCACATGGTCAAGATTTCATTTTTCACACTTAGTCACTTTTTTGGAAGACCGATACCTCCAACTCTGGGCTGCCATCAAAGAGGGCTCCAGGAGGCCGGATAGCATTTCTATGAGCTCCTGCTGATGAGGATTTGTCGTCGTGAAAAACGTAAAAAGTGGGGGAAACCTGAATCTACAGCTGAGTGGCAACACACCTTGGTCAGATCAACTTTCTAGTTTCCAGACTCCTGGGTTGCTTGTGTTCCAGTAGGCCCTGGCCTGGCAATTACGGACTGGACTGTTCCTATTGGAGCATGGTCAAGTCTGATTTGAATATGGCTGGGCCCAAACTGAGGTGGCAGGGTGTTCAAAATAACAATGGACTGGGATGCTGCCTCAGGTAATTACCAATGGCTGAGCTTAATTCAAGCATTTTATCCACCAGTTTTTGTATACTTAAATATGTTGCCCTTAGTGGGACGGATATGCCAAGATGTGGGTCCTGTGCGCACAGTCACTTGACCTAAGCTATACCTGATTGATGAGCCCTGACTAGGGCGAGCCGGTCCTGGGTTTCATGCGTTCTGGTTCAGGGAGGGCCTGGCCTGGCAGTTCGGCTGGACTGTTCACACTAGATTAGGGACAAGGCTGATTTGCATTGGCTGTGTCCGAACTGAGGTGGCATGGTGTCCTGAGTAATTTCAGCGGCAGACATTAATTCAAGCATTCCATCTATCACTGTGTTGGAGGCATGTGTGCTGCTGAATTCATATCTGTGCATAGATCGCCGCCTAGTGTTGGGTCCGGCTGATTGCACATTGTTGTCCTGGAAGAGTCTTCAAAGTATCACGAGATAGGTGGCTCCTCCCTCGGACTACAGTGCGCATGGGCATCCCCTCCATCCTCAGATTGTTTTTTTCCGCCATTGGGTTCGGATGTACTTTCCAGAACTCCAAGTTCGGAATCGAAACTAACTTTTCCAAAAGGCCAAAAGGACTTTGGATTCGTCGGTATTGTTTTCGTTCGGTACCGATAGACTTTCTTTACCATTTGCTTGCACTCCGGTCGTCGAATCGGGCCGTTAGGCCTTCTCGACGCCACGTGGACCGACGGTCGATGGAACAAAGTCCATTCAAATACTGCCCGCAGTGCAACTCAAAGTTCCCGCACACAGATAAGCAATCCCGTGTGCAACAAATGTTTATCTCCAGATCATAATGAAGATAATTGCCTAGCTTGTGCCCAGTTCTGGTCCAAAAAGACGATCCGGAATCGGCGGGCGGCAAGGCAAGAAATGCATAGGTCGGCACCGGAGCCCGACAATATCTTCGACGATGAGGAAGAACTAGTTGACGCCGAAGACTGGGATCAAGAAGAAGCTCAATACTCGGAGCACGAATCTGAATATAATATCGACGACGAAGAACAAATCGCCGATCTCGAAGAATACGATAAAGACATCGTAGCTGTCGAAGACGACTCCGATGACAACGAGGGGCGAACCGTGAGTACACCGCCCCATACAGACACTACACCTATATCAGAGACTCAGGTCGAGGCATCGCCAACAGGCCTTAGCCAAGATCTAAATACTGGTTCCGTAGCCCCGCCATACCGCCCGGTTAAGAACATACAAAAAGAGCCTTCTGAGACACGTAATCCAAGGCCGGTTCCATCGAAACCGAAACTCATCGACACGACAGTCTTCGGACCGAATGTCGTCGAACCCAAGGTGATAAAGCCAAAGGGCGCCGACCCGAAGGCCTCCTTCCCATATAAACCTTCGAAGCCAAAGGACGACGAATCAACCAAATCGAGTTCGACTGTCGAAAAAGGAAAGAAGCCTGTCGACAAAGGCAAACGGGCTACACCCAAAACGGTCGTCGAACCGAAAGCGAAACCTAAAGGAGGCCAAACCAAAGCGGTCGAGCCGAAGCCCATCGAACCGAAGAAGGGCATCGAGCCAAAGCCGCAGGCTCCGAAGACACCTCTAAAACCGAAAGAAGCCACCGATCCGACCAAACTGCTCGGTCCGAAGAAGGTGGTGAAACCTGTAAAAGACATCGGACCGACAAAACCTGTCGGAAAGCCTCAAAAACCGATCTAGGCACCAAAAGCGGTCGAACCGATTAAAGGCATCGAACCGAAGAAGGTTAAACCTAAACCTAAGGCGCCAAGGCAAAAGACTGTGGAAGAGGAGATCATCCATCCAGACCCCTCCACAGAAGATCAGTCCAAGCTATATATTGACCCAAATACTGGGAAAGTGACTGTTTATACAAAAAAATAAAAGACCAGTGCCTGCTGAAGACTTTTCTAGAATACCACTCAAAAAGAAGAGAGACTGTGCTACCTCTCCTATTGTTTTCCAACCTATCTCTACAGCTATGCCTACTACTCCATATGCCCCATACTCACCTGAACGCTCAACTACAACCCAGATGAGGATCAGGATGCAGATGTGGGTTTTGGTTATCCACAAAACCCAAATGTAGACCCCAATTCACAGCCATGGGGTGGGGGGGGGGGGGTGAGCCAGACACTGAGGGGGCTCTACCCATTACAGACCCTACTGTATACCCAGCTAAGCCATCACCCACAGAAGACACAGCAGCTTTTAACTCTTTAATAGATAGAGCAGCAAGCTACCATAATGTAGACATGCATTCAGATGCTATAGAAGAGGATTTTCTATTTGATACGCTGGCAACATCAGAAACAAGTGTCAAAACACTCCCCATGTTAAAGGGCGTCCTAAAGCACGCAAATGACATCTTCAAAGACACTGCTAGGGCACGTGTCATCAACCCTAGAATAGAGAAGAAGTATAGGGCTGCACCAGTAGACCCTACTTACATCAGGGGACAACTGCCCTTAGACTCATTGGTAGTATCCAACGCACGAAAGCGTGCTAATTCACAAACTACTGGAGAGGCTCCTCCTCCAGACAAAATTCTAGAAGCATCAGGCAAAAGAGTAGCAGCTCAAGCAGCAAACTCATGGAGAATAGCCAATACTCAGGCCTTGCTGGCCAGATATGACAGGGCGCACTATGATACTTTAGAGAGACTTCTCCAACACCTGCCTGAGCCTTACAAAGAGCAGGCAGATGAACTTATACAGGAGGGAAAGCTCATCACCAATGCCTCCATTAAGTGTGCTCTAGACGCAGCAGATACAGCTGCCAGATCTATCAACACAAGCGTACTGCTTAGGATGCACGCATGGCTTCGCATATCTGGATTTAAAAATGAAGTACAGGCCACAATTCTTAACCAGCCTATAAATCCAGATTTTTTGTTTGGTCCAGCAGTTGACTCAATTCTGGAAAAAATGAAAAAGGACACTGAGACTGCAAAGTCCATGGGGGCTCTTCAGTCCCAACAACACAGAGGCTCCTTTCATCGCTCCAATTACAGAGGAGGAGCGCAAAGTAACACATCGCAGCAATCCTCCACATACAAAACTAATACACAATCCACATACAATAAAAACACAAACAGGGGTGGATACAGAGGAAATAATAACAAGGGCAGAGGTCGTGGAGGAAGTGCCAATAGATCCTCCACTAACACCAAACAGTGACTTCTTGCCACTACCCCCAGACCATATAACACCGGTCGGGGGAAGACTACAACAGTTCCTGCCAGTCTGGTTAAACATCACTACAGACAAGTGGATCAGACAAATTATCCAACATGGCTATTGCCCAGAACTCACATCAACACCACCCACCATACCACCCATACACCGTCCAATGTCACAGGAACATATAACAGTTCGAGGCATATGGGCTGCAGATGGTACATTTATGAATAGATCGCCATCTGGTGTTGGGCTCGGATGATTGCACTTGTTTTTCTTCTGGAGAAGTCTTTGTCGTCATCGATGACTCCTCCTCTGGGTGTTAGTGCGCATGGGCATCGGCTCCATCCTTAGATTGTTTTTTTCCGCCATCGGGTTCGGATGAGGATCGAAGCGCTCCGGATCGACTTCGGTAAAGAAAGTTATATTCGGCGCGTAACCCTTTCCAATTCGACGGTATTGTTATCGAACGCGACTACACTTCCATCTCGACGCGTTTCGAAGAACGACGACTACGAGAAGACCAGCTCGACGTAGTCCAGCCCGGAGTCCATGGAAAGGACTCCATTAAAAAAATGTCCAACGTGTGGTGCTAAGTTCCCACACAAGGACCTACACGAGGTGTGCAACCTCTGCTTGTCCCCTGAACACGAATCCAGGGACTGTGAGGCCTGTGCAGCATTTTCCTCAAAATTGACAATTAGAAACCGTCGAGCCCGAAGACACGAGGTATCGAGAATGCAGTCACAAGCAATCCCGGAGCTGTTCGAGGACCAGCACCCAGAAGAGGAGGAAGAAGAGGGCGACGAGGCGGGGTCAGAAGCGGACGAGTCCGACGTCGAGGAAATCGACGTCCAACAAACCGTGAGTGACGACGTCCCTTTACCAAAGAACAGACCCCGCACGGTGTCGACCCCGCCCTCGAGCCCGGTCAGACAACCGAAAAAGTTTCCGCCGCCCCGCCTTGGGGCCCGGCAACGAAACCGAAACACTCGGTCTCCCATCATGGTGGTTCCGATAAACGACCCACCCCGACAACGACACCGAAGCTCCATAGCAAGGAAAGCTCGAAGTCGAAACAGTCCATGTCGACACCGAAACACGCTTCGACGTCGAAAACAACCTCGACACCGAAGACATCCTCGACACCGAAGACATCGGATCCGAATAAAATCTCGGTGCCGAAAACACAAACGGACAGTCAGAAGAAAAAACACCTTTCGGACCCGAAAACTGCGGTACCGACACAGGAATATAAAACGGATCCTAAACAAAAGACTCTGTTTATTGATCCACAAACTGGCAAGGTAGTCACAGAACTACCTAAAAAGAGGAAAAATGAACAATCGGACGACAAAACTCCTCAGAAGAAGAGAACAATGGGGACAAATACAACTCCTCCCCCTTCTCCACAACCTGGAGACACACCCTCTTCTCCTCTTCCTCACAATAGGCCAACTATTCCTCCCACACGACCATCTACACCTACAACAGATGTAGAAAGTGACACAGGGGAGGGAGAACATCCTGGGGATGATGAAGACACAATCCCAGAGGAGGCAGACCCATGGGAACAGTACAATGTAGGGTCAGATAACGATAACGACCCTGAATTGTATCCGTCAAAACCTTCACCTCCTGATGATAATACTGGTTTTGCGCAACTCATTAATAGAGCAGCAAAATACCACAAGGTAGAACTACATGCAGAACCTCAAATAGAGGATTTCCTATTAGAAACACTACCTGCTGCACAAAGAACATCAGGAACACTACCAATGCTTAAGGGCCTTCTCAATCACACACCAGAGATATTCAAAGACCCGGTGAGGGCTAGGGTACTGAACCCAAGAATTGATAAGAAATATAGGGCAACTCCAAAAGACCCAATATTCATCAAAGGACAAATTCCTCTAGACTCACTAGTGGTCACAAACGCTCGTAAGAGAGCAAACTCTTTATCTACAGGAGAAGCTCCACCTCCTGACAAAGAGTCTAAGCTAATAGGTGCCTCTGGCAAGAGAGTAGCATCTCAAGCGGCAAACAGCTGGCGCATAGCTAATACACAAGCACTACTTGCAAGGTATGACAGAGCGCATTATGATGAATTAGAAAAACTCATCACACATCTCCCTAAAGAACATCAAAAGAGGGCAGATCAACTCATACAGGAAGGGAAGTTAATTACTAACACTTCAATCAAGTGCGCCCTAGACGCGGCAGACACTGCAGCAAGATCCATAAACACAAGCATCATGTTAAGGAGCCATGCATGGCTCAGGGTTTCAGGGTTCAAACAAGAGGTGCAAACGTCATTACTGAACCAACCTTTTGATGAGAAAACACTTTTCGGCACAGGGACAGATGAGGCCTTAGAAAAGATGAAAAAGGATACGGAAACGGCTAAATCAATGGGAGCATTGCAACAGCCGACCCAAAGAGGTTCCTTTCGTAGGTCCACCTATAGAGGAGGATCCAAAAATACAGGTACAAGCCAGCAACAAACCTCTTTTACACCGACATCACCCAGAGGTAATTCTAGAGGTAGTTACAGAGGTAACAACAACAAGGGTAGAGGTCGCGGAGACAACAACAACCGCAACTCTCCAACCCCAAAGCAGTGACTTCATACAGCTCCCCAAGACCATACAACACCGGTCGGGGGACGCCTATCACAGTTCCTACCTGTCTGGGAAAACATCACTTCAGACAGGTGGGTGAGACAAATTATCCAACATGGTTATTGCCTGGAACTCACATCTACCCCACCAAACATCCCCCCCAAACAGCGTCCAATGAAACAAGATCACTTAACACTGTTAAAACAAGAAGTACTATCTCTGCTACAATAGCATGCCATAGAGAAGGTTCCAAAGCAACAACAAGGAACAGGAGTATACTCCCTATACTTCCTAATTCCCAAAAAGGATGGGTCTCTAAGGCCAATACTAGACCTAAGACCTCTCAACGCATACATAAATTCGGAACATTTCCACATGGTCACGCTCCAACAAGTACTCCCTTTACTGAAGAAAGGGGACTTTCTTTCTACACTGGATCTAAAAGACGCTTACTTTCATATCCCGATTCACAAAGCCCACAGGAAATATCTAAGGTTTGTGGTAGAAGGACAACATTATCAGTTCAAGGGAGGCGTGGCCAGCAGCATGACGAGCTAGGTCGTGCTTCTCCGGGGCTCCTGCTGGATGCCTAGTAATCCGACTTAATAAACTACCCAAACAACGTAAAAACCGGAGTCGGAGGTGCCTCTGACTGCCCTGACTTTGGCGGACTTGCGGGAAAGCGAGCCTGGCCGCAGTGGACGGAGCAGCGACTGCCGGACGGCGACCCCCCTGGTGACTCGGCGGTCCGCAAGATGGCGGCGTGACTTTGGAGCCGCGAGGGGAGCCGATCGGGACTCCTTCCCTGGACAGGCGGACGTCCTGCAGGTCAGTGGCACGCCTTCCCGGACCGCCCGAGGGGGTGCACGAACAGACCTGACCCCGCCGGGAGCCGCAGGGGGAGACAGGGAGCCCCGGTGATCGACCCGCTCCTTTACCAACATGGCGGAGGCGCCGAAGACGTGGAACTGCAATTGCCCCTGAGCTTGCCGAGGGAGCTTAACCCGCGACACCTCGGAGGCGCAGACGAGGGGGAACGGGGCGGCTCCTGGAGCCCGCAAACGCTGAAGAGGTGGTCCCCCCAGCCTACCCTGGTGATTCGCCGACCTTACCAACATGGCGGCCATCCACATCAGTTAGTGTGGGCCCTCCGGTAGCTACTGCCCAGACGAAGCCCCCGACTACTACGGAGGGGCGCCTACAGGCACCAACGGAGGAGTGACCGGCGCAGCGGGGAGCAAGCTACTAGCGAGTGGTGGCGCTGGGTGAGTCCCAGAACCGGGCTGAGTACGCCTTGGGGGCTACGGAGGGTGAGCGGCCGGGGACGCGGGACAGGCCAACTGGCTGGACCACTGCCCCGCATGAGTGGGGACCCCTGGATCCTGAAGTGATTCTCTGGGCAGTGGCACGCTTATCCGTCCCTGTGCTAGGCCCGGCTCCTGTACCCTGAAGTTGGACTACCAACCGAAGACGCTGAAGGCGGCCAGTCCCCCAGGCCGCAGCTTGCCAGAGACGGTCGGCCCTGTGGTCCAGGACTCCCCTCACCTCCACCCCACCCCCCCTAACCCCCCCCCCCGCCTGACTTCCTTGGGGGGGGGGAGCAAAACAGAATACATACTCCCCGGTGACCGGGTGAGACCAGCAGCTGGTGGGACTTCGAGAGCCTCTCAGGCTATTCTGCCTGTATCGGCGAGACATGGGGAAAGGGGACAGGCTACCTAAAGTGCCCAAGCAGGGAACAATGGACAGCTACACTGCTCCGCGCACGGCCACAGTGGGACCCAGCGAGACATCTGGTGCGCGCTCCGACACTGCGCTACTAATGGAGGCCATCCAAGCGTCCCGAACTGATATTCAGGAATCGAGGGCTGCACTGGAAGTGAAAATAGGTGAGGTGTGCTCGGAGGTGACACTTCTGCGACAGGACTTTCGGAACCTCTCCGACAGGGTCGGCTCCGCTGAGACGCGAATAGGTGAGGCGGAGGACTCCATCACTACCCTACGCAAGGACATGGCGGAACTGCAAGCGTCTCACCGCCAACTACTATGGAAGGTGGATGATGCTGAAAATAGAGCGCGACGGAACAACCTCCGCTTCGTCGGCTTTAGGGAAGGGATCGAGAAAATGGACATGGTATCCTTCCTGCACACGTGGCTCCTGGAGACATTCCCTACGGTGCAATTCTCCCCCTACTTCATCATTGAGAGAGCACATAGGGCTCTACTGGCGAAACCTCCGGAGGGAGCTCGACCACGACCACTCATCGCGCGTTTTCTCAACTTCGCGGATAGGGACCTCATCCTCAGGGAAGCAAGGAAGATGGGGGAGATGCGATTGGAAAACGCTCATATTATGGTCTTCCCGGACTACAGCCAGGAGGTGCAAAAACAACGCCGCGCCTTCGACTCTGTCAAAGCGAAACTCGGAGATCTACGGATCACATATATGCTCCTCTTCCCAGCCAAGCTCAAGGTGATCTATAAAGACCAGTCGCTTTTCTTCACTCACCCGGAAGACGCATGGCAATGGCTGGAGGAACGCCCAATCCTGAACAGCAGGGACAGAGTCAGCAGAGACGTAGCGGAGAGAGCCCAACATGGTGTAGCCCAATGGGACCTTCCTAAGACGCAAAGACAGAGAACTGCGAGGAAGTCGAGGAGACAATTCCAGGCGACACCCTACCATGGCCGGGATATGAGACCCACGCACAAGGGACGCTCGGCCTCGCCGACTGGGACGGCCAGGACGGACTCCCTGTCCGCGAGGTTGCGATCGCGCGCTCGATCGGAGAACGACGAGGAGGGAGACCTGACAGGACACACTTCTGAAGAAGAAGATCTGGGGGGAGGAAGCCAATCCGCACACCCGCTTGTGGAAGAGATTCGTGTGATGGAACAGGACATCTCTGGACAATTGAGCGCGCCGGAATCGGAGACACAGGACTCTAAATCGTGAATCACAGGGCTACGGATCATTGATTGCCAATCAGGGAGGAGCAGACGTCCCCTATCGGCCACGTCCTTTGAACAAAGATGGATACGGGTCATGGGAGTGGCATCCGGCCAGAGGACTGGAGAGCACGCAAGTTGACACGCTTCTTTGTTACACAAGTTCAATAGTTATTTGACTCTTTGTTCCCTGGGTATCTAACAGGGAGGGTGTTTGTGGGTGGGCGACAGGCCTACTCCTGCCGAAAGTCATGTCCCGTATAGGGACAGTACTGGAAGGGGAGGGAGGTGGGGAGGGGGGGAAGAAAGGGAGTTATCTTGTTTGTTCGGAAGAAGGTCCAGGGGGGGAAAGTTGGGGGAAACACGTTTTCATTGAACACAAACAGCAGCACGCGCTAACCACACGCTTCACCTATACAGGCCGGGGTCCGGGAGATGGTAGATCCTATGCATACCAATGGCGAGCACCGTAATAACTCCACAAGGGGGGGATAGGAGATTGAGCATCCTGACGTGGAATGTCAATGGGCTCGGAGCCAAAATCAAAAGAGGTCTAGTGAATGCCTACATTAAAAGGGTGGACCCAGACTTCACTTTTTTGCAGGAAACGCACCTCAAGGGCAATCAGTGCGCCTTCATCGCTCGGGGGAGGCACAGGGTGTTAGCGCATGCGGGATACACTTCAGACTCTAGAGGCGTGGCAGTCATTGTTAAAAAAACGTCCCCATTCTGCGTCACACGCACCTGGCTGGATCCACAGGGAACCTACGCGGGAGTGCAGGGTACCTGGAATAGACGTACCTTTACGCTTGTCTCGGTATATGCCCCGCCCAAACTACAACCCCGTACACTCACGGCGCTTACACACATACTCCTAGAAACCTCGGATACGATACAAATAGTGGGAGGGGACTTTAACAATGTCATGCACACAGACAGGGACAGATCTGGTGATGTGGCTAGGAGTGGACACCAAACTACACTCTACAGTAAGATGTCAGCCATGGGTCTCACAGACGTCTGGCGGTGGCTCCTTCCAACACAAAAAGCGTACTCATACTATTCAGGGGAACATGGGGTGTTTTCGAGACCTGACTACGTCTTTATGTCCCGCCAATACCTGAAGGCGGACGACACTGCAGAATACAGAGCCAGGGGTATATCGGACCACTCTCCGTTATATGTTGGGGTGGGATAGGCCCAGGGGAGGCATCCTGGATCGTGGCGCCTGGCGGCATGGGATTTACAGAACACTAACATACTCAGGGGCATACGGGCCGACATTAAGGTATACCTGGCCGAAAACATGGGCACGGTGGACTCTAGTGTTACTCTATGGGAAGCCATGAAGCCGGTACTTAGGGATAGGATAAACTCTAGGTTGGGTGAGGAAAGACGGAAACTTCAGGCTGACGTGGCCGCATTGGAACAGGACATCCTAGAGAGGGAAAGGGACCACTTGGCGCGGGCTAACACCGAGTCCCTCAGGAGGCTTCTGGACGTACAGAAACAATACAGGGAACTAGTGACCGACGAGGCGAAGACCCAATCCCTCGCCATGCTACACAGGGGGACGTGGGGGACAAGTCAGGGAAGCTACTGGCTTGGCTCAGCAGGAAAGAAAGGGCGGAGAGATGGATAGATAGTGTTAGAACCATTTTGGGCGAAAAGGTCAATAATGACGCGGAGATTGCCGAAACTTTCGCCACACATTTTGAGGCATTTTACGCGGCCCGCGACCTGGCAACACCAGAAGAGGCGCTCCGGTATCTCGACGGAACGCCCCTACCGACCCTGCCACCCGAATCCAGAGACGCCCTGGAGGCGGACATTTCGGTGGACGACATTACTGAGGCTCTCGCTAGAGTGAGGACAGGAAAAACCCCGGGCCCCAACGGTTTCCCGGCGGAATTTTTTAAGCGCATGGCGGACCTACTAACGCGGCACCTTAAGGGCCTCTTTGTTGGCGCCCTTGGTGAAGGAGCACTACCCCCAGACCTGACCAGAGCCACCATTGTCCCAATATACAAGGAAGGCAGACCGCGGGATGAATGCGCCTCGTACCGACCCATTTCCCTCCTGAACACAGAGGTGAAGGTCCTGGCCACCATCTTGGCAGCCCGCCTGAGGACTGTCATCACGGGTCTGATACATATGGACCAGTCGGGTTTCCTACCTGACAGAGCCACTAAATTGAATCTCAGGCGAACCCATAATTGGCTCCAGGAAGTCAGAGGCCGTAGCGACCCTCACTGGTTCCTGTCCCTAGACGCTGAAAAGGCGTTCGACGCAGTACATTGGCCCTTCCTCTTTGCAGTTCTAAGTAGGTTTGGTTTTGGGCCGAATTTCATCCAATGGGTGCGACTCCTCTACACTGCCCCGAAAGCCAGGGTACGAGTGAATGGGACGATATCACGTGAGTTCCGGATTCAGAGAGGCACTCGACAAGGATGCCCCCTGTCCCCCCTTTTGTTCACCCTTACGAGGTGCTTGCCGCCAGGGTGCGGCACAACGTGGCAATAAACGGCTTTAGGAGCAGTGCCACGGACCCGCAGTCTGAAAAAATCTCACTATACGCAGATGATGTTCTGCTTTATGTCACCAAGCCGGAAACCTCGATCCCGGAGCTATTCCGAGAAATAGAACGGTATGGTAGCATGGCGGGACACAAAATAAACTGGCATAAATCGGTACTCTACGACCCGAGGGGCCAGAACCACTGGGGCCCGATACCTGCCAACCTCCGGACAACCTCGGAGGGCTTCCAGTATCTCGGGATCTATATGACCACGGATGAGCCTCTTTCCTTCAGTAAGAATTTAGAACGGATCATACTTGCTGCGGTGGCAGATATGAACCGGTGGAGGCAGCTCCCGTTGACACTCCTAGGCAGGGCGGCCATGTTTAAAATGGTCACACTGCCGAAATACCTATATGCTCTGCAAAATGAATACTACCCGTTTCCAGCAGCGGACTTTCGTAGGATACATGCGGACATGCGCTCCTTCCTCTTGCTGGGCAAGCATGCCAGAGTGGCCCTGTCGACGCTCCAGAGGCATCAGTACAGTGGGGGGATCTCACTTCCTAATCTGGAGGCGTACTATTGGGCTGAACATCTCAAACCAATAAATGATTGGCTCCATGCACCGGCCGACCACCCAACATACGCTCTGGAAAGAGCGAAAATGGCATCCAAACACCTGCTATCATATCTATATGGACCCTCTCGTAGTACCTCACTCCTCCCGGCGACAGCCTTAACAATAGCTGCCTGGACGAAGGCCAACCGTCGCATAGGATGGGATAAAAGGCCTACACGACAGACTCCACTGTGGCACTGCCAGTGGCTAGTGGAACTCCACAAATTACGGGGCTTTCAGAGATGGGACGACATAGGCATTTCCACGATAGGGGTCGTAATTGCCAAGGGTGAGCTCAAATCGTTCCAGGTACTTCAATCTGACTTTGGGCTCCATAACGCGCACCACTTTAAATATATACAACTACGCCACGCATGGAATGCCCAACGCATTACACTCACAGACATTCCCGAGTATGCCTCTCTGGAAGGGCGGCTCCTTCAGGAACAGATTACAGAAAAGGCGGTCTCACTGACATATAAAACACTAACTAACCACATGTTGGGTGACTTAGTAAAGTTGAGGGCTACTTGGGAGGCAGATGTGGGAATGATGGAGGATCTGGACTGGGACACGGTTCTGATGCATCCACGGGAGGTTGCGGTCAAATCCCGGTTACGTTTGATTCAGTTCAATGTACTCCATAGAACTTACTATGACAGACAACGGCTTTGTAGAATGGGGAAAATAGAGGACCCAGGGTGTCTTAGGTGTCATAGCGAGGTGGGCGACTTCTTCCATACGATATGGTCCTGTAGTGTCATACAAACCTATTGGTCCCAGATATTCAAAGAACTGGAGGAGGTCCTAGAGGTCCCTATCCTACAAGACCCCAAGATAGCGTTATTGGGCATGACTAACGACGTAGATCTGACGCGCCCCCTCCTTATTTTCCTGGTTCTAGCATTGGTGGTGGCGAAAAGGGACATCGCAAAACATTGGGGGGCGCCGCCCCTTGAGGAATGGAGGAGAGGGCTTGACCTCTACATGGCAGCGGAAAGGGTGACTTACAAGGCCAGGGGCTGTCCCAAAAAATTCCGCAGAGTTTGGTCCAAATGGAGACAATACCACGGGCTGGATGGGGGGTTGTGAGGGTGGGCTTCTTTGTCGGGGGTGGGACGGGTCAGCGGGGTACACAGGACGTCGACATTGACAAAGCTGTAAATCATTATTGTGTTGATGGGCCGATATGGGGCAAGGGAGACTTGTCACGTGGAAAATGTAGTGTGCTGGTGGCGCGGGCGTGAGGGGGAGAGGGTGGGAAGGGGCAGCTGCTACAAGGTTCTAGGTTCACACTCTGAAAGGACTGTTAAAACGTGTTTCTGGGTGTTTAAGGAGGGTGGGGGGGAGTTTAGTTCACGGAAAAGCAGAGGCTTGGAACGCTCTTTGATTGCTCAGAACTGTAAGTGGGACAAGTCAAAGTCACCCTATCAAATTCGCCGCCCAACCTCCGGGATGTGGGCTGAATGGCCGTGTGTCCACTTGATAATGGGGTGAGGTACTATTTGTGTCTTATGTCAGAAATGTCTGAGTGTTAGTCACCAATTCACAGAGATTCTGCAATAAAAACAAATTTAAAAAAAAAAAAAAACATTATCAGTTCAAAGTCCTTCCGTTTGGTGTCACGACGGCACCAAGGGTGTTCACAAAAGGCCTAGCAGTGGTTGCAGCCCACCTAAGAAGACAACAAATACATGTCTTCCCATACTTGGACGACTGGCTAATAAAGGCCAAGTCACAAGAAGAATGTCTTCAGAACACACAGAAGACAATTCACATGCTGCACCAACTAAGGTTCACTGTGAACTACACAAAGTCACACCTGCAACCAAGCAAGGTTCAACAATATTTAGGGGCTACTATAGACACAGAAAAAGCCAAAGTATACCCCAATCCAGTCAGGATCCAGACAATGCTTACAATCATTCAAAGATTTCAGCCACAACACTCACTAACTGCAAGAGTGTTCATGCAGCTATTAGGGATGATGTCATCCTGCATACTGCTAATACCATATGCCAAACTACAAATGCGTCCGCTACAAGAATTATTAGCGACACAGTGGAATCAGGCTCAAGGACAGATTACAGATCTGGTGTTGGTAGACGACCGCACACACCGCTCTCTGAAGTGGTGGAACACAACAAACATTGCCAAGGGGCGGTCGTTCCTAGAACCAATTCCACAGGTGACAATAACAGCGGACGCATCGCTCACGGGATGGGGAGCGCATATGGAGAAATATACAGTACAAGGAAGATGGAGTGTGCAGGAAAGAAGACTGCACATCAATCATCTAGAACTACTAGCAGTGTTTCTAGCATTGAAAGCTTTTCAAATGCATGTTACCAACAAAGCAGTCCTGATCAAAACAGACAACATGACAGCAATGTATTATATTCAAAAACAGGGGGGGACGCACTCTCTCCAACTATCCAGACTAGCGCAGGAAATTTGGAGATGGGCCATTCCTCAAAACATCTATCTGTTAGCCGAACACCTACCAGGAGTTCAAGACCAGATAGCAGACATCTTAAGCAGACAGTCGGAACAAATACACGAATGGGAACTGCACCAACAAATATTGCAACCATTCTTCCAAAGATGGGGACAACCAGAGATAGACCTCTTTGCCACTCATCAGAACGCAAAATGCCAAAGCTTCGCGTCCAGGTACCCACACCACCTGTCGCAGGGCAATGCGTTATGGATAAATTGGTCCAACAAATTTGCATACGCTTTTCCCCCTCTCCCACTAATCCCATTAAAATGACCATGATACTAGTAGCACCCACGTGGGCACGACAACCGTGGTTCACCACGCTCCTGCAACTCTCACAAGTGCCACACCAAAAGCTAAAAATTCTACCCATGCACCTTACACAGAACCATGGAGAAATAATGCACCCAGATCCCACACAACTGAACCTAGAGATCTGGCTCCTGAAATCCTAGAATTTGGGTACTTAGATCTACCCCCAAATTGCATGGAGATAATTAAGCAAGCGCGACGTCCCACCACCAGAGCATGCTACGCAGCTAAGTGGAAGAGGTTTGCTATATACTGTACCACTAATAATATCAACCCTCTGGACGTATCAACAAAGGAGATTATTTGCTACTTACTACACTTACAGCAATGTAATCTCGCGTATACATCTATCAGAGTACATCTAGCAGCTATAGCAGCGTACCTACAAAACAGGCAGCACATATCCCTGTTTAGAGTGCCAGCGATAAAAGCCTTCATGGAAGGCATTAAAAGAGTCATTCCACCAAGATTACCACCTTCCCCGGTCTGGAACCTCAACGTAGTACTCACCAGACTAATGGGTCCACCTTTCGAACCTATGCATAGGTGTGAAATACAATTCCTTACATGGAAGGTGGCTTTTCTTATAGCCATTACCTCACTCAGGAGAGTAAGTGAATTACAGGCACTGACAATACAAGAACCATTCCTACAATTACATCAGAATAAAGTGGTTCTTAGAACAAACCCACAGTTCTTGCCTAAAGTAATTTCAGCATTTCACATCAATCAACCTGTGGAACTACCAGTCTTTTTCCCAAAGCCACAGACGGTAGCAGAAAGGGCCCTACATACACTAGATGTCAAAAGGGCCATTTTGTACTACATGGAAAGGACACAAAATTTCAGGAAAACTAAACAACTATTTGTAGCATTTTCCCCAACACATAAGGGCAATCCTATCTCTAAAGCAGGCATCGCTAGATGGATTGTAAGATGTATACAAATATGTTACATAAAAGCAAAGAGAACATTAACTGTTCCTCCTAGAGCTCATTCTACACGTAAGCTAGGAGCATCTATGGCATTCTTAGGAAACATTCCCCTAGATGACATATGTAGAGCAGCAACTTGGTCTACACCACATACCTTTACAAAGCACTACTGTGTTGATGTGCAGGCTACACAACAAGCCAG
Organism: Lissotriton helveticus; assembly: GCF_964261635.1. Classification (NCBI taxonomy): domain Eukaryota; kingdom Metazoa; phylum Chordata; class Amphibia; order Caudata; family Salamandridae; genus Lissotriton; species Lissotriton helveticus. The sequence continues at coordinate 1,694,864,021 of NC_136065.1, read as the reverse complement.
AGTGGGCCAAGCTGTATTAAAAACTCTATTTCAAACAGTTGCGACAGACACGGGTGACCACCGCTAGGGAGGTAACTGCTGTATAATCTATTCATAAATGTACCATCTGCAGCCCATATGCCTCGAACGGACTATGCTACTTACCAGTATGCATCTGTTCTTGGCATAGAGGGCTGCAGAGTGGTACATGCCCTCCCTGCCTCCCCGGAAACCTGTGTCTGTCCCAACATTATCTTATTTAGATACACTTACATGGGCATATCTTTATGTATTCTACTACACTACTCCATCTAACCCTACTATGGCAAAACAATCTAAGGATGGAGCCGATGCCCATGCGCACTAACACCAAGAGGAGGAGTCATCGATGACGACAAAGACTTCTCCAGAAGAAAAACAAGTGCAATCATCCGAGCCCAACACCAGATGGCGATCTATTCATAAATGTACCACTCTGCAGCCCTCTATGCCAAGAACAGATGCATACTGGTAAGTAGCATATTCCTTACTGCAGCAAGAGGTCATCAGTATGATGCAAAAGGGGGCCATAGAACCAGTCCCACTCCAACATCAAGGAACAGGAGTATACTCGCTATACTTCCTCATTCCAAAAAAGGACGGTTCTCTCAGACCAATTTTGGACCTCCGGCCCCTCAACCTGTACATTTTATCAGAGCATTTTCATATGCTCACTCTCCAACAAGTCTTATCGCTGCTTCGCCAGGGAGACTTCCTAGCAACTCTAGACCTCAAAGACGCATACTTTCATATACCAATACACCCTGCTCACAGAAAGTATCTGAGGTTTACGATTCAAGGACGACACTACCAGTTCAAAGTCCTCCCATTTGGTGTAACAACAGCTCCACGGGTGTTCACCAAATGCCTAGCAACAGTGGCTGCACATCTCAGGAGATAACACATTCATGTGTACCCATATCTGGACGATTGGCTCATACACGCGCCATCGGCCCAGCAATGTGCCAGCCACATGTCAAAGACCATTCATCTCCTGCACAGTTTAGGTTTCTTGCTAAACTACCCAAAGTCACACCTGCAACCCTCCCACGTCCAACAGTACCTGGGAGCAACAATAGACACACTAGCAGCAAAGGCATATCCAAACGCAGCACGTATCAACGGAATGCAGATGCTAATCCAAAGATTCAAACCACAACACTCATTGCCAGCTCAAGTGTTTATGCAACTAATAGGCATGATGGCCTCGTGCATATTCATAGTCCCTCATGCCAGACAACACATGCGTCCGCTACAATGGAACCAGGCTCAGGGACAATTAAAGGACGTAGTGTTGGTGACCAGTCGAGCATACAACTCTCTGCATTGGTGGAATCCACAAAACCTTTGCAAAGGACGACTGTTCCAGGAGCCTGTCCCACAAATAGTGATGACGGCGGACGCATCCCTGCTAGGCTGGGGAGCCCATGTCCTGCATTACACAGTCCAGGGACTATGGACTATACAACAGAAAAAGATGCACATCAACCTTCTAGAGTTGATGGCGGTCTTTCTAGCCCTAAAAGCGTTCAAAAAACACTTATGCAACAAGACTGTGTTGATCCGGACGGACAACATGACAGCTATATATTATATTCAAAAACAGGGAGGGACACACTCCCCACAGCTGTCGCACCTGGCTCAAAGCGTGTGGAAATGGGCCATTCAGAGGAACATGTTTCTCATGGCAGAACACCTCCCAGGCAAAGATAATCAAATAGCCGACCTGCTCAGCAGGCACAGTCAAAAGATGCACGAGTGGGAGATTCACCCCAATGTGCTCCAACCATTCTTCCGGCAGTGGGGACAACCGGAGATAGATCTGTTTGCCACAAGCGAAAACGCAAAATGCCAGTACTTTGCCGCCAGGTGACCACATCCGCAGTCGCAGGGCAATGCGATATGGATGAACTGGTCAGGCAAATTTGCGTACGCTTTTCCCCCAGCTCCATTAATACCACTAGTGGCACACAAAATGCGCCAACATTCGCTGACGCTAATCCTAGTTGCTCGCACATGGGCGAGGCAACCGTGGTACACAACGTTCCTAGAACTGTCAGTGGTGCCTCATCAAAGACTGCAACTCACACCCAGTCTTCTAACTCAGAACCATGGCGAAATCCAACACCCAGACCCACAACAGCTGAACCTGGCGATCTGGCTCCTAAAATCCTAGAGTTTGGATACCTGAACTTGCCTCCAGACTGCATGAATATTATCAAAGAGGCAAGAAGACCCACTACCAGGGCATGTTATGCAGCTAAGTGGAAACGTTTCGTCATTTACTGCAGTAACAACAACATAAACCCATTAGATGCTTCTACACAAAACATCATTTGCTATCTCTTCCACCTACAATGTTGCAATTTAGCCTACTCATCCATCAGGGTACATTTAGGTGCGTTAGCAGCATATCTCCAGAACAGGCAACACCTTTCACTATTTAGAGTGCCAGCAATTAAAGCATTTATGGAGGGACTCAAACGAGTAATTCCACCAAAACACCCACCTTCACCAGTCTGGAACCTAAACATCGTTTTAACCAGACTTATGGGACCACCTTTTGAACCACTACACTCATGCGAACTACAATTTCTTACTTGGAAGATGGCTTTCCTTAGTGCCATTACTGCACTTAGAAGAGTTAGTGAGCTGCAAGCCCTAACTATTCAAGAGCCATTAATTCAAGTACATACAAATAAAGTAGTTCTCAGAACAAACCCTAAATTCATGCCAAAAGTGGTATCCCATTTTCATATAAATCAAACAATAGAGCTGCCAGTGTTCTTTCAAAATCCACAGACAGTAGCTGAAAGGACCTTGCATACTCTAGATGTCAAGAGAGCTCTGCTATACTATATAGATAGAACTAAGGCATTTCGAAAGACAAAACAGTTGTTCGTTGCTTTCTCACCGCAACACAAAGGTAACCCTATTTCAAAATCCGGTATAGCCAGATGGATAGTTAAGTGCATTCAGATATGTTATTTAAAGGCAAAACGCACCTTAACAGTTCCCCCTAGAGCGCATTCTACACGCAAACTAGGGGCATCCATGGCTTTCCTAGGAAATATTCTGTTACGCCAAATTTGTAGAGCAGCCACATGGTCAACCATACATACATTTACCAAACACTTTTGTGTAGATGTACATTCCAAACAGCAAGCTGCTGTAGGACAGGCTGTTCTCAAAACTCTTTTTCAGACTGCTGCAGCTGACACAGGCAGCCACCGCTAGGGGAGATACTGCTATACATTCTATGCACAGATATGAATTCAGCAGCCCACATGCCTCGAACGGAATATGCTACTTACCAGTATGCATCTGTTCTTGGCATGTAGGGCTGCTGATATTCTTATCGCCCACCCGCCTCCCCGGTGCCTGTCGCAGCTGTAGCATTCACTCTCTGCATGGACATCTCTTACTGTACTATACTCCATCTCTGCCACAATGGCGAAAAACAATCTTAGGATGGAGGGAATGCCCATGCGCACTGTATTCCGAGGGAGGAGCCACCTATCTCGTGATACTTCAAAGACTCTTCCAGGACAACAATGTGCAATCATCCGGACCCAACACTAGGCGGCGATCTATGCACAGATATGAATATCAGCAGCCCTACATGCCAAGAACAGATGCATACTGGTAAGTAGCATATTCCTTATATACTTTAGTGTGCCGACCACTAATGACATTTAACTTAAAGGACCTTGGCACACCTGGTACCATACACCAGGGATTCATAGGTCAGTTAAATATGCTAATAAGAAGCATACCAATTCAACCATGTTAAAAGGTGGATCACAAACAATTTACTACCGGTTAGCAGGGGTGAAGTGTGCAGAGTTCTACTGCCAGCGAAAGCATATAGGGCAAAACCTGGGGGTAAGTCAGGCAAAAGGTTGTTCATTTCCTACAGTAGGCATGGGGTAAAACCATTGAGATGGATTTTATAACTTGCATGTGTGGATATTTACTTGTGTCCTGCTTCTCTGCAGAGACCAAGGATTCTTTACTAAGACATTTCCAGTGGAAGACCAGTCGTCTGTCATTGACCATTTGGAAGAGGCATTGAAAGTCTGCACAGAAACTCATGATATGGAGGTTCTTGAAGAGGTGCACACAGTTACCAAACAGATAGTGGTTAAACTTTGCCTCAGAACTGTATGGCATCAAACGAATGAAGAGAGTATTTACGACATACATCGTCATCATTTACAGGTTGTAGCACTTTGTACCGAAGGTGGCAGGAAGAGGTGAAAGCACATAAGGTATCACTACGACTACCACGATTGTAGATAACCTGTGTCGGGCGTCTATAGTTTCAGTGAACTACACTAAAAACAAAGGAAATGCAAGAAGTATTCCAGGGTGAAGAGAGAGTCCGATGGTTTAACAACCAGTCACAAGATCTACTAAGTGGTGGCTCATTTGCTAAGGTGGAGGAGCGACGCCCTACTGCTTTATGCAGTGTAAAGAAAGGAAAAAACATTGCAGTGTTGTGATTGGCTGCGGGGAGTGTGGGAGCCCTGGTGCTTACTGTTTCCCCCAAGAAGCCAGGAAGAGGACGCAGGAGAGGCGGCGGCCGGGAGGTAAGTGGTTATTTTTACCCGATTCCTCCCCCTCACTGCGCCCCATTGCTGCTTCTAGGTAGCAGCCGCCACTGTATCTACTAATGAATATTTCACATGGAAAATTATTAGCACACTTTAAACTGTTTTGAAAAACACAAGCTTAAAATATTTGTTCGAGGCATATGAGCTGCAGATCAAAACTTTGCATTAGATCGCCATCTGGTGTTGGGCTCGGATGGTTGCACCTTGTTGTCTTGGAAGAAGTCTTTGCAGTCACGAGATAGGTGACTCCTCCGGTGGACGATAGTGCGCATGGGCATCAACTCCATCCTTAGATTGTTAGGTCTCGCCTGAGACAGTGCATGCGCTGTCTCTTCGAGACATTTAGTAAGTGATTTTTAAAAGTGCCACCAGAGGCTTTTGCCGGCCTACAGCTTGCGTTCACGAGCTCGTGCACGTGCACAGCTGCCATCTGTGTTTTTATTGCTGTAATCAGGCTCCTCTGCTTGCACTACCCCCCTCCCTCCTGGTCAGCTTCATTTGTGTTTTCTTGCTGTGAATCATGCTCCTCTGCTCGCACTCCCCCTCCCTTCTCCCCTTCCTCTTCGACCGTTTTATTTGTGTCTTCTATCACTGTGAATGCTCCTGCTTCCATCAGGCACACACCATTAGTCATCAGTGCAAGCTTTCACCAGGCACGCACACCACACAAGCCGTCAGTGCACGCTTCCATCAGGCACACACAACACCAGCCGTCAGTGCATGCATCCACCAGACACACACACCACCAGCTGTCAGTGCACACTTTCACCAGGCACTCACACTACCAGCCGTCACACACTACCAGCCGTCAGTGCACGCTTCCACCAGGCACACACCACCAGCCGTCAGTGCACGCTTTCACCAGGCACACACACACCACCAGCCGTTGGTGCACACTTTCACCGGGCACACGCACCACGAGTCGTCAGTGCGCGCTTTCACTAGGCACACACACCATCAGCCGTCAGTGCACGCTTCCTCCAGGCACACACACCACCAGCCGTCAGTGCACGCTTCCACCAGGCACACACACCACCATCTGTCAGTGCACGCTTTCACTAGGCACACACACCATCAGCCATCAGTGCACGCTTCCTCCAGGCACACACACCACCAGCCGTCCGTGCACGCTTTCACCAGGCACACACACACCACCAGCCGTCGGTACACGGTTTCACTGGGCACACGCACCACCAGCCATCAGTGCATGCTTTCACCAGGCACACACACACCACTAGCCGCTGGTGCACGCTTTCACCGGGCACACGCACCACCAGCCGACAGTGCACGCTTTCACTAGGCACACACACCACCAGCCGTCAGTGCACGCTTCCACCGGGCACGCACACCACCAGCTGTCAGTGCACGATTCCACCGGGCACACATACACCACCAGCCTCCGGTGCACGCTTTCACCGGGCACACACACCACCAGTCGTCAGTGCAAGCTTTCACCAGGCACGCACACCACACAAGCCGTCAGTGCATGCTTCCACCAGGCACACACACCACCAGCCGTCAGTGCATGCATCCACCAGACACACACACCACCAGCTGTCAGTGCACACTTTCACCAGGCACTCACACTACCAGCCGTCACACACTACCAGCCGTCGGTGCACGCTTCCACCAGGCACACACAACCAGCCGTCAGTGCACGCTTTTACCAGGCACACACACACCACCAGCCGTTGGTGCACACTTTCACCGGGCACACGCACCACGAGTTGTCAGTGCACGCTTTCACTAGGCACACACACCACCAGCCGTCAGTGCACGCTTTCACCAGGCACACACACCACCAGCCGTCAGTGCACGCTTCCACCAGGCACACACACCACCATCTGTCAGTGCACACTTTCCCCAGGCACACACATTACCAGCCGTCACACACTACCAGCCGTCGGTGAATGCTTCCACCAGGCACACACCACCAGCCGTCAGTGCACACTTTCACCAAGCACACACACACCACAGCCGTCGGTACACGGTTTCACTGGGCACACGCACCACCAGCCGTCAGTGCACGCTTTCACTATGCACACACACCACTAGCCATCAGTGCACGCTTCCATCGGGCACATACACCACCAGCTGTCAGTGCACAATTCCACCGGGCACACATACACCACCAGCCGTCAGTGTACGCTTTCACCAGGCACACACACCACCAGCCGTCAGTGCTCGCTTCCACTAAGCACACACACTACTAGCCATCAGTGCACGCTTCCACCGGGCACATACACCACCAGCTGTCAGTGCACGATTCCACCGGGCACACATACACCACCAGCCGTCAGTGTACGCTTTCACCAGGCACACACACCACCAGCCGTCAGTGCTCGCTTCCACTAAGCACACACACTACTAGCCATCAGTGCACGCTTCCACCGGGCACATACACCACCAGCTGTCAGTGCACGATTCCACCGGGCACACATACACCACCAGCCTCCGGTGCACGCTTTCACCGGGCACATACCACCAGCCGTCGGTACACGGTTTCACTGGGCACACACACCACCAGCCGTCAGTGTACGCTTTCACCAGGCACACACACCACCAACCATCAATGCATGCTTCCGCCGGGCACACACACCACCAGCTGTCAGTGCACGATTCCACCAGGCACATACACCACCAGCCGTCAGTGCACGCTTCCACCTGGCACACACACCACCAGCCGTCCGTGCACGCTTTCACCGGGCAAACACACCACCAGCCGTCAGTGCACGCTTTCACCAGGCACACACACCACCTGCCGTCAGTGCAGCAGGCAGGCTCTTCTCTGAGTTTCTTAGTAAATATGTGTTCGATGTCTGGGAGGGAGTCGGTCGAGTTTCCTTAAACCATGTTGAGTATGCAGGTGCAGATCATGAACTCCTGTGTGAGTGAGTCATGCTGCCTGGGGCTCACTCACTCCACCCTTGTAAATTGCGCCTGCACCAGGCTTTTTCTCATTTGCAAAGTTCAGCGCATGTACACAGCTAGGCAGCCCCCACACCTTCAGGAATGACTGCTTCATCCAACCAGAATGGAAACAACATTCAGAGCAATGAAAACAAGTTCATTTGATGCAAAGAACTGTTAATAAAAACCATGTCCAGCTATTGTAGATCTGGCAACTTAAACAAAACAGCAACAAAAAACAAACAAGCTTTGGCATAGCCAATAGGTCTCGCTTTTTGGAACCTATAAGCAGTAATAGATACATGCTCCACTGCAGAGAGAGAAGCCACGGGATGAAAGGAGGAGGCGGCAAGAGGCAGGGAAGAAGCAGGCGGCGTGATCAGTAAGAAGCAAAAAAATGTGAGTGACATGGAAGCCAACCAATGGTAAGTAATGGGCGGACTCTAACCCCACTTTTAGGTCTCGCCTGAGCCAATGCGCTTGCGCATTGCTCCGGCGAGATTATAGTAAGCAGAAAAGAAAAGAAAACGGCTGCGGATCATGTACAGTTCATGTGATCTATGCGCGTGCACACCATCGCCAGCCACATAACACACCACCATTTGTCTGTGCCTCGGCATCAGACTTCAAAGGCTGCCGATCCCCCGCCCCCCCGCCACAGCAATGCCGAGAGCTTGTTTTTTTATCTCTGTCCTTCTCAAACTCACCAGTCTCCCCTTCCCAATCTCTTTAAGCCTGCTCTTTTTACCCTAACGTGGCGCGATAGCTCCTTTATTTGAGTCCCTTTCTCTTTTTAAAAAATGTTTTTTTCTTTCATTTCAAAATTTGTTTTTTGTGCTTTGTGACCTTTTCCGTTTGTCCGTAAATCGCGACTGCGGGTTGGTCAAAGATTGTTTACACCGTAGGGCCTTTCAACCTATAGACGGCTAGGTCAACTTAGTTAATCATAGTGTACATCACATAGCCTTTCAACTCGATGCCACGTCGCACCGCTGACTGACTCTGCCCCAGCCCCTCCTTACAATGCTAGTGGCATCCACATTGGCTCATCACCTACAAAACTCCTCGGGTACCCTCCCAGGGGACACACATCGAAGCCAGTACCGCAGGATCCTGGCAGAGAACCCCTAGACTCCTTCCTCTGGCCGGATCTAAGATTTCTAAGATTGCAAAAGGTAAGTATAGAAAAGAAGCTGCCCACGTCCATACCCGCATCACCCGCCCCCGCTCCTCTCTCGCGCCATCCTTCTCAACCAACCCTCTCTTCACATGCTTGCCTATCCGTCCCCATAACCCCTCCCTCCTCCGACCTAATGTCAATATTACCGTTCGTACTCGCCTCTACTGCAGTCCCTTCACCTTCACTTTACCACTAGGGCTCTCTTCTCTCTACCCCTCACCCAGCCCATCTCACTGTGTTCACTATGTTTCCCCCCCCCCACACACCCCTCCTGCACACATTTAAATCTCCTGTCACCCTTGGGAGAAGCCCGCATCCTGCTCGGCTCCGTGCTAGCAGGCGGCCATAAGCTAATGTGAGACGTACTAAAAATGAAAATTTTATTTTAAAGTCAAGGAAACCAAAAGAACTTTCCTGGAATGTGCTGTGTTTTGAAACGTCTTGGCCCTTACGCCTGGCATGCACACATAACTGTGCCCCGCAGACAGTACGCAGAAGGCACTATTTGTTTAATCCTTTGTAACTAACCCCCTCCTCACCCCGGGAGAAGGGAACTACAAATATTCTAACTTCTCACCAGCCCTGCCCCCACCCCACCTCAGTGTCTGCCTGCCTTGCCATTCTACGAGAGATCTCACCAGCCCCGATGAAAGTCCATCCTAACCTGACCACTCACCTCAGTTCTGATCGGTAGCATACAGCACTGCCATCACAGGTAACCACAGGCCGCCGCCAAGGCCCCTCAGCCTTGGACTGCAGTGTTGGCAGACTGATACAACTGAGACCTCACACAGCTCCGTTAATGTATATTTCATAGCGAAAAACAACAAAACAACAGAAATTATACACGGGCTGCACATATGTTCTCAACCTTCAATTGATGCATGGATGGGTAATGGTTGTGTAGGTGGAGAATACAGGTTCAGGGGTGGTTAAATGAATGCACAAATGATTAAATAAGTGATTAACAGGATGGTTTAATAAATACATGGTTGTTGGTGCACGGACGGATACCTGGATTGGTCAAAGGATGTACATGCGTCTACCCAAGTGTCTCAATGCTCAGCTGCAACCCTCCCCCTCCCCCAAGCCCGAATATCTGACTAGACACCAATTCCAAAGCAGCAGTGTAGACCGGTAAGCCTGTAGACAGTGTTGTCTGAAGGGCTGTGCGAGGGGCGGTCCTATGTCGGCCTGCCTTACAGAGGCACCAGCCAGTCACCTCTTCAGCTCCTGTCAAACACTTATACCCTCACTCTACCACTCTACCACTCTACTGCACCTCACTCTACCGCCCTTACGCCCTCATTCTACCGCCCTCACTCTTCCACTCTACCCCCCCTCACTATACCGCCCTCACTCTACCGCCCTCACTCTACCACTCTACCGCCCTCACGCCCTCACTCTACCGCACTCACTACCACTTTACTGCCCTCACTCTACCACTCTACTGCCCTCACTCTACCACTCTACTGCCCTCACTCTACCACTCTACCGCCCTCACTCTACCGCCCTCACGCCCTCACTCTACCACCCTCACTCTACCGCCCTCACTCTACCACTCTACCGCCCTCACTCTACCACTCTACCGCCCTCACGCCCTCGCTCTACTGCCCTCACTCTACCACTCTACCGCCCTCACTCTACTGCCCTCACTCTACTGCCCTCACACCCTCACTCTACCAACCTCACTCTACCTCTCTACCACCCTCACTCTACCACTCTACCCCCCTCACTCTACCACTCTCACTCTACCACTCTACCGCACTCACGCCCGCACTCTACCGCCCTCACTCTACCAATCTACTGCCCTCACTCTACCGCCCTCACTCTACCGCCCTCACTCTACCGCCCTCACTCTGCCTCCCTCACTCTACCACTCTACCTCCCTCACTCTACCACTCTACCGCCCTCACTCTACTGCCCTCACTCTACCGCTCTACCGCCCTCACTCTACCACTCTACCGCCCTCACTCTACCACTCTACTGCCCTCACTCTACCTCCCTCACTCTACCACTCTACAGCCCTCAATCTACCACTCTACTGGCCTCACTCTACCGCTCCACCACCCTCACTCTACCACTTTACTGCCCTCACTCTACCACCCTCACGCCCTCACTTTACCGCCCTCACTACCACTCTACCGCCCTCACTCTACCGCCCTCACTTTACCACTCTCACTCTACCGCCCTCACTCTACTGCCCACACTCTACCAATCTACCATCCTCACGCCCTCACTCTACCGCCCTCACTCTACCACAATATCGCCCTCACTTGACCCCCCTCACTCTACCGCCCTCCCTCTACCACTCTACCGCCCTCACTCTACTGCCCTCACCCTACCACTCTACCGCCCTCACTCTACCACTCTACCGTCCTCACTCTACTGCCCTCACTCTACCACTCTACCGCCCTCACGCTCTCACTCTACCTCCCTCACTCTACCACTTTACTGCCCTCATGACCTCACTCTTCCGCACTCACTCTACCACTCTACTGCCCTCACTCTACCATTCTACCGCCCTCACTCTACCACTCTACCGCCGTCAAGCCCTCACTCTACCGCCCTCACTCTATCTATCGCCCTCCCTCACTCTATCTATCTATCGCCCTCCCTCTATCTATCTACCCCATCCATCTATCTTTCCCAATCCCTCTATCTAAATATCGCCCTCCCTCTATCGCCCTCTCCCCCCCTATCTATCGCCCTCACTCTATCGCCCTCCCTCCCTCTATCGCCCTCACTCTATTGCCCTCCCTCCCTCTATCGCCCTCCCTCTCTTACACCCACCTCCTTCTCTAACTCCCTGTTCTCTTCTCCCGTGCTGATCTGCTGCTCTCTTCCACCCTGCCTCCTTCTCTAACTCCCTGTTCTCTTCTTCTGTGCTGATCTGCTGCTCTCTTCCACCCGCCTCTTTCTCTAACTCCCTGTTCTTTTCTCTTCTCTCGTGCTGATCTGCTGCTCTCTTCCACCCTGCCTACTTCTCTAACTCCCTTTTCTCTTCTCTTCTCTTCTCCTGTGCTGATCTGCTGCTCTCTTCCACCCAACCCCTTCTTTATCTCCCTGTTCTCTTTTGCTGTGCTGATCTGCTGTTCTCTTCCACCCGCCTCCTTCTTTAACTCCCTCTTCTCTTCTCCTGTGCTAATCTGCTGTTTTCTTCCACCCGCCTCTCTCTAACTCCCTGTTCTCTTCTCCTGTGCCGATCTGCTGTTCTCTTCCACCCGCCTCCTTCTTTAACTCCCTGTTCTCTTCCCCTTTGCTGATCTGCTGCTCTCTTCCACCCCACCTCCTTTAACTCCCTGTTCTCTTCTCCTGTGCTGATCTGCTGCTCTCTTCCACACGCCTCCTTCTTTAACTCCCTGTTCTCTTTTGCTGTGCTGATCTGCTGCACTCTTCCACCCACCTCCTTATCTAATTCCCTGTTCTCTTCTCCCGTACTAATCTGCTGCTCTCTTCCACAGCCTCCTTCTCTAGCTCCCTGTTCTTTTCTCCCGTGCTGATCTGCTGTTCTCTTCCACCCGCTTCCTTCTTTAACTTCCTGTTCTCTTCTCCTGGGCTGATCTGCTGCTCTCTTCCACCCCACCTCCTTCTTTACATCCCTGTTCTCTTCTCTTCTCCTGTGCTGATCTGCTGCTCTCTTCCACCCGCCTCCTTCTTTAACTTCCTGTTCTGTTCTCCCATGCTGATCTGCTGCTCTCTTCCACCCCACCCCCTTCTCCAACTCCCTGTTCTCTTCTCCCGTGCTGATCTGCTGTTCCCTTCCACCGCCTCCTTCTCGAACTCCCTGTTTTCTTCGCCCGTGCTGATCTACTGCTCTCTTCCACCCACCTCCTTCTCTAATTCCCTTTTCTCTTCTCTTCTCCCATACTGATCTGCTGCTCTCTTCCACAGCCTCCTTCTCTAGCTCTCTGTTCTCTTCTCTTCTCCTGTGTCGATCTGCTGTTCTCTTCCACCCTCCTCCTGCTTTAACTCCCGGTTCTCTTCTCCTGTGCTGATCTGCTGCTCTCTTCCACCCCACCTCCTTTCTTAACTCCCTGTTCTCTTCTCCTGTGCTGATCTGCTGCTCTCTTCCACCTGCCTCCTTCTTTAACTCCCTTGTCTCTTCTCCTGTGCTAATCTGCTGTTCTATTCCCCCCGCCTCTTTCTCTAACTCCCTGTTCTCTTCTCCTGTGCCGATCTGCTGTTCTCTTCCACCCGCCTCCTTCTTTAACTCTCTGTTCTCTTCTCCTGTGCTGATCTGCTGCTCTCTTCCACCCCGCCTCCTTCTTTAACTCCCTGTTCTCTTCTCTTCTCCTGTGTTGATCTGCTGCTCTCTTTCACCTGCCTCCTTCTTTAACTCCCTGTTCTGTTCTCCCATGCTGATCTGCTGCTCTCTTCTACCCCTCCCCCTTCTCCAACTCCCTGTTCTCTTCTCCCGTTCTGATCTGCTGTTCCCTTCCACCGCCTCCTTCTTTAACTCCCTGTTTTCTTCTCCCCTTCTGATCTGATGCTCTCTTCTACCCACCTCTTTCTCTAACTCCCTGTTCTCTCCTCCTGTGCTGATCTGCTGCTCTCTCCCACCCGCCTCCTTCTTTAACTCCCTGTTCTCTTCTGCTGTGCTGATCTGCTCCTCTCTTCCACATACATCTTTCTCTAACCGCACACACATACATACAACCACACAAACACACACAACCACACCACACACACAATGTCACACACAACCACACACACACAATCACACCCTACCACACACAACCACACATACAACCACACACATACAACCACACATACAACCACACACACTACCCCACACACAACCCCACACGGAACCCCACACACAACCACGCACACAACCACACACTCAACCACACACTCAACCACACACTCAACCACAAACACAACCACACACAACCACACACACAACCACACACACAACCACAAACACAACCACAAACACACAACCACACACCCAACCACACACACCACCACACCCAACCACACACACAGCCACACACACAGCCACACATACAACCACACACACACAACCATACACACACACAACCACACACAACCACACACACAACCACACACAACCACACCCAACCACACACCCAACCGCACACAACCACACACCCAACCACACACAACTACACACACAACCACACACAACCACACACCCAACCACACACAACCACACACACAACCACACACACAGCCACACACATACAACCACGCACATACAACCACACACAACCACAAACACACACAACCACACACACAACCACACACACCACACACACACACACACACAACCACATACACACACAACCACACACATCTAACTATTGCCCTCACTCTATCGCCCTCACTCTCTATCTATCAATCTATCAATCTATCTATCTATCTATCTATCGACCTCTATCTATCGCCCTCTATCTATCGCCCTCTATCTATCGCCCTCTATCTATCGCCCTCTATCTATCGCCCTCACTCTATCGCCCTCTATCTATCTATCTATTTATCTATCTATCTATCTATCTATCTATCTATCTATCTATCTATCTATCGCCCTCACTCTATCTATCTATCGCCCTCACTCTATCTATCGCCCTCTATCTATCTATCTATCTATCGCCCTCTAGCTATCTATCGCCCTCAATCTATCTATCAATCTATTTTTTTTTAAATATATTTTTTATTGAATTCTCAGGAAGAAAGAAAACATAAATGCTACATCATGCATATATCCACATCTCAAGGATGTCTGTCGTGTTCACGGGACGTATCACGTTACATAGTAGTACATCGCTTCATGTAGTTTAACAGAGGTATGGTTCAATGTTCCAGCCATGTCGGCACAGCGAAGAAGATGACACCAGAAAATAAACAACAAGGAGAAAAACCAAAAAAAAAGGAGATGTGAAATGGGGGTTATGGTCATCTAACTTGGAGGCGTGGTGTGTGATTCGGGTCGGGGGTGTATCAATGCATTGGGGGCTCGTGGGTGCCTTTGAGTAGTGACTACGAATTTTCGTCAGGTGTGGGGGAGGGCCATGGGTAGGTAGCGGGAGGTGTACGGCGTGTGCAGAATGGGGCATCACCATTGCGGTCAGGGTGGGGCGTCGCCGGTAGGCGCATCATCAGCGTCTTGTGGGTAGTTGTGCGTTTCCCTGTCGGGGGCGTCAGGGTTATGAGCTATACTCTCCGCGCCGTTCTGCGCCTCTTGGCAGTCACTGTGTAAGGAGCTCAGCATCCCGTCCCACAATGTCGCGATCGGGAACTTTCTCAGTCCCGCCGTTTCCTCATTGTGTAGGGTGATGCTCTCCGCCTTCGCCCAGTTGTCCAGGGAGGTGCGCCAGTGTTCCGCCAGGGGTGGGGCGGTTCGTTTCCAATGTTTTGTAATCAGCCGTTTGGCCGTGAGGAGGCCGAGGTCCCAGAAACGGGAGGGGGCTTTATTGTGCTTGGTCCGCTTGTATAAGCCCAGTATACATGCTTCCCACGTGAGTGGTATCGGCATGGCCGTGCAGCGCTCGAGTGTCGGTAGCACTGTCCGCCAGCATGTTTGAAGTTGTGGGCAGTGCCATAGCATGTGTAGTAAGTCTGCGCCCCCCAGTGCGCATCTCAGGCAGCAAGATGCGGCACCCGGGAAGTACTGATTAATTTTATCCGGTGTGAGGTACGCTCGATGCAGTATATAAAACTGGATCAACTTAAAGCGCGCATTTCGGGGGATGTTCATGGGGCCCATCAGTATTATCGTCCACTCTCCATCTGTCCATTCCTTCCCCCTGTCCACTGCCCATTTGTCACGTAGTGGCTGCAAGGTGCTCTGCGTGTGTGTCAACAGTGCTTGTGTCAGCCAGTGCACCACATGCGTTCCGTCTCCCATGACATGAAGGCTCTGTATCATTTGATGAGTGGGTGGCTCCTCAGTGATGTTCCCCCACCGCTGTGTGTATGCCATAACTATGGAAGCGTGCTGTAAGAACTGCCCCGCTGAAAGACCCGTGTCATCGTCTAGTGTCACAAAAGGTATCAGGGTGCCATCGGCGTATAGGTCCGCCATGGTGTCCACTCCCACGTGTGTCCAGTGTTCCAGTGCTGCCTCCGTGACAACGGATGTGGCCTTGGGTGTGCCCAGGAGTGGGAGTGCCGGGGAGTATGGTGTAATGTGTTTTGTTAGTTTCAAGCTCCTGGTGTAGCATTTTACAGCCACGTCCGCGTGTAATTGCGATGTTCTCCTCGTGTACGCCAGGGGGTGGAACAGGGAATGTATCTGTGTGTGTGATAGTATATCCGTTGCCGTGGCTGTGTCTTCTAGATTTTTCCCTGCGAGCCAGTCAGTCACCCATTGTAGTTGGGCAGCTAGATAATAGAGTTCAAGGTTTGGCACTGCGAGGCCACCATCATTGACCGGCGTATACAGTTTTCGCAGAGCCACTCTGGGTCTCCCGGTGTTCCATATCAGGTCTCTGACCATGGTTTCTAGCTCTTTGAAAGTGCGGACCTGGACGTATGCTGGGATGTTAGCGAAGTAATATAGGAGTCTGGGCAGGACAATCATTTTCGTCAATGTCACCCTGCTTGGCACATTGAGTGGGAGGGTCTTCCAAAAGGCAATCTGGGATCTTATGGACGTTATGGCGCGTGTCAGGTTGCCGTCCAGGTTGTCCGAATGCGTTCTATAGATATATATTCCCAGATACTTAAACGTGGTGTGGTGCCACGGCAGCCGTTCGTCATTGATCGTTACTGCAGGGTCTGGTGTGTCAGGGGCGAACGCGTACGCCCCTGATTTAGCCCAGTTAACTTTAAGACCTGACATGATCTCGAAGGATCGGAAGATTTCCGACAGTTCTGTCGGTAATTGGGTGAGGTCTCTAACATACAAGAGCAGGTCGTCTGCATATAGCGAGACGATGTGTACGCCGTCCGCCATTGGGATACCCCAGTGCGTGCCCTTGGCTCGTAATATCTCAGCGAGGGGTTCTATTGCCAGTGAGAAGAACAGCGGGGATAGCGGGCAGCCCTGTCTGGTGCCGCGTCGGACCCTGATGGCGTTGGATAGCAGCTTGACGTGCGGACTCGCACCTCAGGGTGCCTGTACATTAATCCGACTAGTTCAATGTAGTCATCCCCTAGCTCGAATTTGCGTAGCACTGACAGCAAATAGGGCCATTCGACCGAATCGAAGGCCTTCTCAAGGTCCAGTACTAGGCAACCTGATCGTGGCCATTCCTGTACCGCATAGTTCTGCACGCGGAATAACCTCCGTATGTTGTGGGAGGTGCATCTGGCGGGCACAAAGCCGTTCTGATCTTTGTGTATCAGGGCGGGCACCAGGGCTGCCAGGCGTCGTGCTAGGGTCGACGCCAGGATCTTATAATCCGTGTTCAGCAGCGCTAGTGGTCTGTACGATCCAAGGAGCATGCCATCTCGGCCCGGTTTAAGAAGAGACACCAGTGTCGCCTCCTTCAGAGACCGGGGCAAAGCTGAGTCTTCCAGCGCCGCCGAGTACATCCTGAGGAGTTCTGGGATCAGGATATCGGAGCAGGCTTTATAATACTCCGCCGGTAACCCATCTGGGCCGGGGGGCTTTGCCATTCGAGAGGGCGAAGATGGCTTCGCGCAACTCTTCTGCCACCAGCGGCGCTCCTAGGTCGTCCCGCTGGTCTTCTGATAGGACTGGTAATGTAATTTCGGTCAGGTACTCAGTGATGGTCTGTTGAGTGGTTAGGAGCCGGGACTCATATAGCGCGCTATAATGTGCCACAAAGGCCTCGTGGATTTTCACCTGGGTGTATACCACCGGGCCAGTAGCCGGACGGATCGCTGTCACGGGGGACGAGCGTTCCTCACGTTGTATCAGCCAAACCAACAACTTGCCAGGTTTGTCCCCGGTGTGATGTGTGCGGGCTGAGTGGGCCGTGTAGTTGACATGTTTCAGCCTAGCAATCAGTCTATCGTGTTCCGCCTGAGCTTCTAATAAACTAGTGTTGGCGCCAGTGGCCGCCGCCTGTTCCGCTTGCATCAAATCCGACTCTAATCGTCTGAGGTCAGCTTCTAATTGTCGTCGGGAGTGGGCTTGGGTGCCTAGACATTGTCCCCTGATGACCACCTTAAACGCGTCCCATTCTATTTGTGGTGTCGATGCCGTGCCATTGTTTTCCTCAAAGTATTGCGCCGTTTGCGTGCTTATGGAGCTTTGAAAAGGGCCATCCAATAGTAGATCAGGCTGTAGCCGCCATGTGGGTATCGGGGGCCGTGGTTGCTCCCATGTCAGGTCCAGGAGATGTGGGTTGTGATCAGAGTGTGTGCGGCCCATGTAGCAGGTGTCCGTGACATGTGGCAGGATCTCGCTGGTTACCATGTACCTATCAAGGCGCACATGTAGGGCGTGAGCCCCCGAGTAGTACGAGTAGTGCCTGGTGTGTGGGTTACGGCTGCGCCATGCGTCATGTAAATCCCATTGTGTGGACCACGTCTGAAGCGCTTTTGCTGCATTTTGTGCCTGTGAGTTGGGTGGGGGAGGGTGAGAGCGGTCGAGTACAGGATCGAGTGTGCTGTTGTAGTCCCCTCTGAGCACCCAGGGGACACCATGCCAGGGGGCTAGTGTATGCGACATCTGAGCAAGGAAATCCGCCAGTCCTGTGGTGGGTGCGTATACTGAGACCAGTACCAGTGGGTTCCCGTCCAGCCTGCCATGGACCGCGGCGTACCTCCCCCCGGGATCTGTGTGTACATGCAATGTTGTCCATGGAACGCCCGGCCTGACCCACACCAGTGTCCCTTTAGCATAGGACGAGAAACCTGTGGCATACAACTGTCCACGCCATCTGCGGCGTAGTGTGGGGATTTCCGTGATGTTAAGGTGTGTCTCTTGCAGGAGGGCGATTTGGATTTGGTGGCGTTTGAGGTACGAGTAAATCTGGTAACGGCGTGTCGGTGTGTGTATGCCTCTCACGTTCCACGTGCATATCTTAATGGTAGACATTACTGTGTTTTAACAGTTCCCATCATCCAGACCACCCAACTCCTCCCCGTACACCCCATGGTTGCTATCGAGCAACCGGTCCCAGCAATCGTGCAGATACATATGATTACACACCACTACACCATTGTGATCAAAGGAGTGGGAAGTAACATGGCTAACGGAGCATTGAGCCATTGAACATTATGTACATTCAAAATACCAAAAGGTCGGATGCGAAACGTGCTCCCGTCCATACTCTCTAGGAGAGCAACAAAATCTAAATCTAAGGGGGTGGTTGTGCTATGGGCACAGTGACAGATGGTACGAGTCTGGGAAGTCGTTATGTGAAGGCCTGCCTCCTTCCCGGGAAGAGCGTGCCAGTCTAATCCGCCCTTGCATGCAGGGAACACCATTAGTACATGTAGGAAATACCATACTTTACGTGTCCCAATCGGTCCGTCACCAGGCGAGGCTTCTCAGGAGCTGCATGTCGGTCGGGCACAGGTGTCCATTGTCACTCACAGTCCCTTGCCCTCCGGGGGGGCCCTTGGCGTGAATTGGCCACACGTCGGACTTCCAGGAGCACGGGTGTTGTGCGTTGTAGCGAATGTCTTCCGCTGCCGCAGTTGTGCACCCCTGTCGGCGTGGTCCAGCAGGTCCGGCGCAGTAGTCTCTGGCAATGTCTCTAAGGGATGCTGATCCCTCTGCGTGGTTAGCCGATGTAGTCCGCCGTTTGCGGAGTGACGTCCGGCCGAGTTCCTGATGTTTGGGAGTCTGGAATGCCATAAGCAGCTTCGTCGTCACTGGGGAGATCTTGCGCGTTTCCGCTCGTTGCGTCGCTCTGTGCGGGGGATCTGCTGAGCTCCATCACCAGGCGGATGGCGTCCTGTTTCTCCTGTCTCGCGGTATCTGCTGGAGGGGGAGTCCTCGTCGCCCCCTGTGCTCCGGTCTGTGACCGTTTGCGGGGTCTGCGTCTTCTTCTGTGGCCCCCGAATTGTCGCCGGGGCGCGGGGCCTGCGACCGTCTTGGGGACTGTGCCCACTCCACTGTCCAGCCAGGATTCCACCTCTGTTGGGTCGGTAAAGAAGTGAGTGCGCTCCCCAGCCACCACTCTCAGTTTCGCAGGAAACAGCAGAGAGTATTGCAGCCCCATCTGTCTCAGGCGTCTTTTCACCTCCAGGAAGGAGTGTCTCTGCCGCTGCACTTGTACAGTGTAGTCCGGAAAGAACATCACAGACGCATTTTCAATCCAGATCTCGTGGAGCTTGCGTATTTCGCGTAGGATGGAGTCCCTGTCGCGATAGTTCAGTATGCGGAGCAGCATGGGCCGCGGGTTGGAGCCCGTTGCCAGAGGTTTGGTGGGGACCCTGTGGGCACGTTCTATCACAAAATGTGGGGAGAGCGACCCCTCCGTTAGTATGTCCTTCAGCCACCGTTCCATGTGCTCCTCTGGGGTCTTCCCTTCCCATTTCTCCGGGACCCCGACCAATCGCACGTTATTTCTCCGTGCCCTACCTTCCGCATCCTCGGCTCTGTCCTCTAGGAACTCCACCCTGTTTAGTAAGTCCTGGATCTGCTTATGCGATTGGTCGGCCTGAGGCTTAAGCACCTGCATTTCGCTCTCCAGATTCGTGGTGCGTTCCGCCAGTTTTTTATGGTCCACTCTCAAGTGTGTCAAGTCTATGACCACGCCATCGATTTTCGTGGCCAGGGAGGTGCGAGTGAGCTGTATAGATTCTTTCCATCGCAGCCAGCATGGTATCTAGCTTCGCCGTTGTTTGGTCTGGGTCGGTGTTCTTCCCGGGCTTGTCCATCTTGCCCTTTGAGTCCGTGCTGCCTGTCACAGTTCGGGTCCTAGGCCCGTTAGACATCTGACTCTCTGTGCCGCCTCCGCCTCAGCGGCGTGGTCTGTCCCGGCTGCCTCGGTGTAGGGTTGGGCGGGTGCGCGTGACTGCGCCTCCGCGTCTGTAGGTAGTGGCGTCTCGTGTCAGCTAGGCCGTTGATTCCTCGTTGGCATGTGGGGCTGTGCCGGTGGGAGTCCCCCAGTGAAGCTATTGGTATGGCTGCGGGTCGTGCGGGCCTCCGCGCCGCCCACGTGGCGCAGTTCGTTTTGTGGGCGCTGTGCTCCCCAGACTGCGGGTATCTGTGCCCTCTCACCGATCTCTGCCGACAGGTGGGTGTCCCGGCTCCCGGCGGATACTTCCAAGCAGCCCAGCAATAGCGTCGTCAAGTCCGACCTGCCCTGCTGTCCAGTCCTCCTCCACTCATTCCACTCGGCTGAGCAGTGCCTGTGACTTTGGTCACCTGGCGCTGGGGGCGAGTGCTTGGGCTCTCTTGGCTGGTAGCAGCAGGTCTCCGTGTCTGGCGGATCAGCTTCGCCTTTCCCGCCTCCAGTCCGCGGCAGTCTAGGTGGTGTTGCTCAGCCTCGCGTCGTCACCCCCTATGGCCAGGCTTCAGGGGGGCGGTGCGCAGTAATCGGGACCCCCAGCCGGGTCGGGCCAGGTCACGGGCGCCTACGTCGCGCCTCTGTGCAGTGCGCCTGATTTACAAGTAGGCCGCAGCCCTGGGCCTACCGCGCCTACCGGAGCCCCGGCCTGTCCTGGGCGTCCGCCGAGGTCGGAAGCGATGTGCGCGGCCCGGGCGTTCCGGAATTCTCGGTGCGGTGTGGATGCACCGATCTCCGCCAAAGTCGGTGGGGTGCCCAAGGGTGATGTCCCACAGCTGCGCCGGCGGTTTTCGGCCGGCTAAAATTGGCTGGTCACCGGATAAGTGCGCCGGGAAGGGGAGCTCGGAGCGGAGCTCTACCCCAAGGCGGCCATTCACGTTGCGTGCTTAGCCACGCCCCCCATCTATCTATCAATCTATCTATCTATCTATCTTTCTATCTATCTATCGCTCTCAATCTATTTATCTATCCACCTCACTCTATCGCCCTCACTCTATCTATCTATCTATCTATCGCCCTCACTCTAACTATCGCCCTCTATCTGTCTTTCGCCCTCGCTCTTTCTATCGCCCTCTATCTATCTATCTATTTATCGCCCTCTATCTATCTTTCGCCCTCTATCTATCTATCGCCCTCTATCTCTCCATCACCCTCACTCTATCTATTGCCCTCACTCTATCTATCGCCCTCACTCTACCTATCTATCTATCTATCTATCTATCGCCCTCACTCTATCTATCTATCGCCCTCACTCTATCTATCGCCCTCTATCTATCTATCTATCTATCTATCTATCTATCTATCTATCTATCTATCGCGCTCTAGCTATCTATCTATTGCCCTCACTCTATCTATCTATCTATCTGTCTCCCTCACTCTATCTGTCTATTGCACGCACTCACTCGATCGCCATCATTCTATCTATCTATCGCCCTCACTCTACCTATCTGTCTATCTCCCTCACTCTATCTATCTATCGCCCTAACCACAGCATCACTCAGGGGCACCACAACATCACTATGCGCTACCACGGCATCATTGAATGCCAGTCCTGCCAAGGATCACGCAAATGACGTGACACTAACGCATTTCAGTGTGGTACTCCGCATTACCGCACTGAAATACATTGTCACGCATATGCTGTGTGATGGTTGTCACAGAAAGCACTTAATAAAACTTAGAATCTGTGGCTTGCCTGTGACTTCGGCGCGCTGCTCCAGCAGGCTTGAGGCTCTCAGCTGAGCTCTCACTGAACTGTTACAGTACATATCATAGTGCTTCCAATCCCGGGGCGCGCTCTCACTGTCAGAAGAACGTCATCGCGGTGGACGTCACGTCGCTTCCTACTGCTGGAGCGCTGGCGGCTCGCTAGTTTATCATGGCCGGAGGGAGGGCTGCCTATAATCATGGCTGGAGGGACTGAGCACAGGATAATACCGTGGCCAGAGCGCCACAAATAACTGTGGCCTCAGCCTGAACGATAACGGCCGGAGCTCTAGATATATTCATGGCACCGGGTTTAAATGAAGAATATCACCCCTCCGTGAATTGTCGAGGGAGTGACTCAGTGCCGAAGCCAGGACGACCGAGGAGGCGGCCGGCCCACCACCGTGGAAACCCATTGCCGTGACTCCGGCCTCGCAAGTTAAACAGTAAGTGCTGCAGCCAGCCACGCATGTGTGTGTTAATTTAGTAATGTGACGATGGCCGCCGCCACATGTGTTTCTGATTGCACTCGCTTCAGTGCACTTTGAGCATAATCTGATCTACTTTGTAAACTTACTGCCAATTTCGTTTAAAAGGATAGGTGGCAGTGAACAGAAGTTCTACAGCATGCCTTTGCTTATCTGAATGATTTTCATGACTGTGGAGCCACAGGGTAATTAATGTCCGCGCTTTATAAAAAATGCACAAATAGGGAAATACATCTGCGTAGCATTCAGTCCTGTACGGAAGCCCGCAAATAGAGTGACAAACCTGTTTGTGAAATAACAGAGGCCTTTTATTCATGCCCTGCCATGGGACGCCTCCGCCCACACTGGCACTGGCTGCCCCAGTCCCTTTCGAGCTGCCTTACTTCGGGAGAACTTAGTGTGTAGGGTGCACTGATGCTTTGAAGCAGTTTTAAGATCGTAATAGAGTTCTTTCGTTCCTCAAATGGATGTCATTTCTGTAATTCATGTTGCACATGTCTTCACTGCTTGATTTTTGTTAGCGACAAAGTGTCACTCATAGTTCTTGAATGTCACTCATAATTATAGTGAAATTATAAAAATGTCACACAAAAGCAATCTGAAACCTTGGCAGCTATGGAATGCCACAGCATCTCTCGTCGCCAGCAGGGGCGTAACAAAGGCCCCCGCAGCCCCTGCGGTGCGGGGGGCCCCCAGGCTTCCCTACATTTCAAGGGGCCCCCTCGGCCCCACACTGAAGTGAGTGCTGAAGCACAGGCCTGAGCAATGAATGCATCAGGTCTGTTTAACTTCAGCCTTTCTAACCAGCAGGTAGCAGTGCTCTGAAGAGCCCCGGGCACAAAAAAGAAACAGTTTCAATTTATTAGCTTTAGTTTCTTGACAGCTGGAGAGGACTGGTAGGAAAGACACTCCAGAGCTGGAGTGCAGAAAGGAGCGGCAACCAGGAGAGGTCAAAGGGCAGTTCAATGGAAGAAGCAATGCAGAGGGGAGAGAGAGAGATGGTATAACTGTGTGAATAAGGGGGGGGGCACACAGAGGGACTTGGTGCAGGAAGCCTGGGACCCTTCATCCTTGCACCTTGCTAGGGGCATAACCACAGCCAGTGGGGGGAGGAGGGGGCACTCTGCAGTAAATGAAGGGGGGCCCCCTAAGCTCTTCGGTGCTCCTCTCTCAAGCAGCCTGCAGGAGCTGGCCCAGGACTGAAGAGAAACAAAGTTACAATGTTTCTCCTCAGTCAGAGCCAGAGCCCAGCCCGGAACAAGGATGGGATGGGGGCCCCAGAGACAGCATTCCCCACAGGGCAGACAGGGCACTGCTCAGGAGTCAGACCCTGAGAAGGGTGGGGGTCCCAGAGGAGACAGCATTCATCACAGGGCAGGGCACTGCTCAGGAGTCAGACCCTGAGAAGGGTGGGGGCCTCAGAGACAGCATTCCCCACAGGACAGGGCACTGCTCAGGAGTCAGACCCTTAGAAGGGTGGGGGTCCCAGAGACAGCATTCACCAGAGGGCAGGGCACTGCTCAGGAGTCACCCTGAGAAGGGTGGGGGCCCCAGAGACAGCATTCCCCACAGGGCAGGGCACTGCTCAGGAGTCGGACCCTGAGAAGGGTGGGGGCCCCAGATACAACATTCACCACAGGGCAGGGCACTGCTCAGGAGTCGGGCCCTGAGAAGGGTGGGGGCCCCAGAGGAGACAGCATTCCCCACAGGGCAGGGCAGTGCTCAGGAGTCAGACCCTGAGAAGGGTGGGGGCCCCAGAGACAGCATTCACCAGAAGGCCGGGCACTGCTCAGGAGTCACCCTGAGAAGGGTGGGGGCCCCAGAGACAGCATTCCCCACAGGGCAGGGCACTGCTCAGGAGTCAGACCCTGAGAAGGGTGGGGGCCCCAGAGACAACATTCCCCACAGGGCAGGGCACTGCTCAGGAGTCAGACCCTTAGAAGGGTGGGGGCCCCAGAGGAGACAGCATTCACCACATGACAGGGCACTGCTCAGGAGTCAGACCCTGAGAAGGGTGGGGGCCCCAGAGGAGACAGCATTCCCCACAGGGCAGGGCACTGCTCAGGAGTCAGACCCTGAGAAGGGTGGGGGCCCCAGAGGAGACAGCATTCCCCACAGGGCAGGGCACTGCTCTGGAGTCGGACCCTGAGAAGGGTGGGGGCCCCAGAGGAGACCGCATTCCCCACAGGGCAGGGGACTGCTCAGGAGTCAGACCCTGAGAAGGGTGGCGGCCCCAGAGGAGACAGCATTCCCCACAGGGCAGGGCACTGCTCAGGAGTCGGACCCTGAGAAGGGTGGGGGCCCCAGAGGAGACAGCATTCCCCACAGGGCAGGGCACTGCTCAAGAGTCGGACCCTGAGAAGGATGGGGGCCCCAGAGACAGCATTCACCACAGGGCAGGGCACTGCTCAGGAGTCGGACCCTGAGAAGGGTCGGGGCCCCAGAGACAGCATTCCCCACAGGGCAGGGCACTGCTCAGGAGTCAGACCCTGAGTAGGGTGGGGGCCCCAGAGGAGACAGCATTGCCCACAGGGCAGGGCACTGCTCAGGAGTCGTACCCTGAGAAGGGTGGGGGCCCCAGAGGAGACAGCATTCCCCACAGGGCAGGGCACTGCTCAGGAGTCAGACCCTGAGAAGGGTGGGGGCCCCAGAGGAGACAGCATTCCCCACAGGGCAGGGTACTGCTCAGGAGTCAGACCCTGAGAAAGGTGGGGGTCCCAGAGGAGACAGCATTCACCACAGGGCAGGGCACTGCTCAGGAGTCAGACCCTGAGAAGGGTGGGGGCCTCAGAGACAGCATTCACCACAGGGCAGGGCACTGCTCAGGAGTCAGACCCTGAGAAGGGTGGGGCCCCAGAGGAGACAGCATTCCCCAAAGGACAAGGCACTGCTCAGGAGTCAGACCCTGAGAAGGGTGGGGGCCCCAGAGGAGACAGCATTCCCCACAGGGCAGGGCACTGCTCAGGAGTCAGACCCTGAGAAGGGTGGGGGCCCCAGAGGAGACAGCATTCCCCACAGGGCAGGGCACTGCTCAGGAGTTAGACCCTGAGAAGGGTGGGGGCCCCAGAGGAGACAGCATTCCCCACAGGGCAGGGCACTACTCAGGAGTCGGACCCTGAGAAGGGTGGGGCCCCCAGAGACAGCATTCCCCAAAGGACAGGGCACTGCTCAGGAGTCAGACCCTTAGAAGGGTGGGGGCCCCAGAGGAGACAGCATTCCCCACAGGGCAGGGCACTGCTCAAGAGTCAGACCCTGAGATCGGTCGGGGCCCCAGAGGAGACAGCATTCCCCACAGGGCAGGGCACTGCTCAGGAGACGGACCCTGAGAAGGGTGGGGGCCCCAGAGGAGACAGCATTCCCCACAGGGCAGGGCACTGCTCAGGAGTCAGACCCTTAGAAGGGTGGGGGCCCCAGAGGAGACAGCATTCCCCACAGGGCAGGGCACTGCTTAGGAGTCAGACCCTGAGAAGGGTGGGGGCCCCAGAGGAGACAGCATTCCCCACAGGGCAGGGCACTGCTCAGGAGTCGGACCCTGAGAAGGGTGGGGGCCCCAGAGGAGACAGCATTCCCCACAGGGCAGGGCACTGCTCAGGAGTCGGACCCTGAGAAGGGTGGGGGCCCCAGAGGAGACAGCATTCCCCACAGGGCAGGGCACTGCTTAGGAGTCAGACCCTGAGAAGGGTGGGGGCCCCAGAGGAGACAGCATTCCCCACAGGGCAGGGCACTGCTCAGGAGTCAGACCCTGAGAAGGGTGGGGGCCCCAGAGGAGACAGCATTCCCCACAGGGCAGGGCACTGCTTAGGAGTCAGACCCTGAGAAGGGTGGGGGCCCCAGAGGAGACAGCATTCCCCACAGGGCAGGGCACTGCTCAGGAGTCGGACCCTGAGAAGGGTGGGGGCCCCAGAGGAGACAGCATTCCCCACAGGGCAGGGCACTGCTCAGGAGTCGGACCCTGAGAAGGGTGGGGGCCCCAGAGGAGACAGCATTCCCCACAGGGCAGGGCACTGCTTAGGAGTCGGACCCTGAGAAGGGTGGGGGCCCCAGAGGAGACAGCATTCCCCACAGGGCAGGGCACTGCTCAGGAGTCGGACCCTGAGAAGGGTGGGGGCCCCAGAGGAGACAGCATTCCCCACAGGGCAGGGCACTGCTCAGGAGTCAGACCCTGAGAAGGGTGGGGGCCCCAGAGACAGCATTCCCCACAGGGCAGGGCACTGCTCAGGAGTCAGACCCTGAGAAGGGTGGGGGCCCCAGAGGAGACAGCATTCCCCACAGGGCAGGGCACTGCTCAGGAGTCGGACCCTGAGAAGGGTGGGTAGCCCCAGAGGAGACAGCATTCCCCACAGGGCAGGGCACTGCTCAGGAGTCAGACCCTGAGAAGGGTCGGGCCCCAGAGACAGCATTCCCCAAAGGACAGGGCACTGCTCAGGAGTCAGACCCTGAGTAGGGTGGGGGCCCCAGAGGAGACAGCATTCCCCACAGTGCAGGACACTGCTCAGGAGTCAGACCCTGAGAAGGGTGGGGCTCCAGAGGAGACAGCATTCCCCACAGGGCAGGGCACTGCTCAGGAGTCAGACCCTGAGAAGGGTGGGGGCCCCAGAGACAGCATTCACCACAGGGCAGGGCACTGCTCAGGAGTCAGACCCTGAGAAGGGTGGGGGCCCCAGAGACAGCATTTTCCACAGGGCGGGGCACAGCTCAGAAGTCAGACCCTGAGAAGGGTAGGGGTGGGGGACCCAGAGACAGCATTCCCCGCAGAGCACTGCTCAGGAGTCGGACCCTGAGAAGGGTGGGGGCCCCAGAGACAGCATTCCCCACAGGGTAAGGCACTGCTCAGGACCCTGAGAAGGGTGGGATTGGGGGCCCCAGAGACAGCATTCATCACAGGGCAGGGCACTGCTCAGTAGTTGGACCCTGAGAAGGGTGGGGGCCCCAGAGGCAGCATTCCCCACAGGGCAGGGCACTGCTCAGGACCCTATGAAGGGTGGGGGTGGGGTCCCCAGAGACAGCATTCATCACAGGGCAGGGCATGGTTCACGACCCTGACAAGGATGGGGGTGGGGCCCCCCAGAGGCAGCATTCTCCACAGGGCACAGCCTCTGAGAAGCTTGGATGAGGCAGCACAGTGGAGAGCTGACAGGGGCCCGAGAAGGATTGCAGCTCCCTCCAGGAACAGGATCTACTGGGACCCATTTGAAGGTAAACAAGACTTTGCAATATATGGTTTTGCAATATATGGTTTTGCAATATATGCATTTGCATATATGCAAGTCATATATGGTTTGGATTGGAATAGTTAGCTGTGGAATTGTGTTGTGTGGATTGGATCTGTGTAGTGAAATAATGTGGCATGGTGTGTAGTGTAATTATGTGGATAGAAATGTTGTGGTATTGAGTAAACTAGAATTATGTGGAGTGGGATCGTGTGTTTTGGAGAGAGATTATCTGCAATGGTATTGTGTGCTGTAGAGTGTAGTGGTATTTACTTATGTGGTGTGCTGTTAAATATTGTAGCATGATGTGGAATTTTGTGGTGTAGATTAGATGTATGGAGTGTGTTGTGTAATTGTGTTGTAGGTTTGAATTATGTAGTTTGTTGAATTATGTGGTGTGGAATGGAAATGTGTAGAGTTCAATTTGTGTGACGTGGAAGTGTGCGCTGTTGAGTGAAAATTATATTGAGTGGTATTAGGAATGTTGCTACGTGGTGCTGAGTGGTATTATGTGCAGTGTAATTATGTTGTGTGATGAATTGTGTGGGGATGAATTGTGTGAAGTGTGGAATTATGTGGCATGGTGTGGTGTATAATTGTGCGGAGTGGAATTATGCAGCATGTTGCAGAGTTGTATTTTGTGGAGGGTAATTATGTGTTTCAGAGTGGAGTGTAAATATGCTGAGTGAAGTATAATTATATAGGTTGAAGTGGAATTATGTGTAGTTGAATTGTGTTGTGTGGAGTATAATTATGTGGTTTGGAGTGGTATTAAGTTGTGTGGAATGTTATTATGTTATGTGGAATTATGTGGTATGGCGTGAAGTGGAAATATGTGTTTTTTAATTTTTAAGATTGCAATTATGTGGTATGGAATGTTGTAGGGTTAAATCATTTATAGTAGAGTTCTGTGGAATGGAATTTTGAGATGTTCAAATGTGCTGTGTGTGGTAGACTTAGCATAGCTGCCAAGGTTTCAGATTACGATGTGTGAAATTTTCATAATTTCAGTGTAATTATGAGTGACATTTCAACATGACAGGGGCATAATAATCAACCACATTCCAATAAATTAAAGGAAAACTGTATTAAAAAATGTTTAAGAATGAATTAAGATCATCAGGGTAAGACATAGCAGAGCTAGCTCTAAAAGGAGCCCCCTAAAAAGGCTGGGGCCCTGGGCCAGAGCCCACGTTGCCCATGTCTTAAAACGTCTCTGCGTGGCTGGCACTGTCCCTTGTGGTGATCTTGCTAGAAGTGCTGGTAGGATCCATTTAACGCTATGGTGTCCCTTGAGAAATGCTGCACTGTCCTTTTAGGCGCTATTGGGTACGGTTCAGAAGTGTCGTCACTGTCTATGAAATGCTTTAGGACCTGTATGTACTGCCTATGAAATGTTACGAGGTCTGCACGGATTTATGTATGTATTGTCCGATTTGTGTATGCACTTCGCTTTGGAATGCTGTGTGTCTTTTTAGAAATGCGGTTCTGTCCTATGAAATTGTCTGAGATCTGTTTGGGTTTGCCTATATTATCCCTTGAAACAGTTGGGACTTTCTAATTTGTTTGGATCTGTTTGTACTGCCACATGAAATTCTTCGGAATCTGTTGATACTGTTCAAAGAAATGTTCTGGGAACCGGTTGTACTGCCCCATAAAATGCCCAGGGATATGTTTGTACCCCCATGGAATGCTCAGGGATATGTTTGTACTGCCCCATGGGATGCTCAGGGATATTTTTGTACTGCCCAATGAAATGCTCAGGGATATGTTTGTGCTGCCCCGTGAAACGCTCTTAGGTCTGGTGGTGCTACTGCCCTGTGGAATGCTCAGGGATCTGTTTGTACTGCCCCGTGGAATGATCTTAGGTCTGGGGGTGCAACTGCCCCGTGGAACGCTCAGGGATCTGTTTTTACTGCCCCATAGTGCTACTGCCCTGTGGAATGCTCAGGGATCTGTTTGTACTGCCCAGTGGAATGCTCTTAGGTCTGGTGGTGCAACTGCCCTGTGGAATGCTCAGGGATCTGTTTTTACTGCACCATGGAATGGTGTTAGTTTTGTTGGGGCTACTGCCCTGTGGAATGCTCAGGGATCTGTTTGTACTGCCCCGTTGAATGATCGTAGATCTGGTGGTGCAAGGTTCTCTTTGTAGTGCCTATGGAATGTTCTGGGATACGTTTGTGTACTGTCCCGTGAAATGCTATGGGATCTGTCTATGCTGTCCCACGAAATGCTGTGGAGTCGGTTGGATGTATTGATACTGTCCCATAAAGTTCCGTTGAGAAGTGCTGCTTCGTGTCCTAGAAGATGCTCTTAGATCTGTTTGTGTTTTCACTATGCCACCGCACGTGCAGCAGACTCGCAGAGATCAACATAATTCGTACTGCCCCATCAGCAGTGGCGGATGCCTGCTGAGACTACTGGCTCTGCATCTGCCCAACTAAATGTAATCAAATTATTCGGAAAAATGCTTCTGCCGGTCCGTGGAAAACATTGCAGGTATGTTGAGACGTGCCCAGGTTGTTCCGTTAAAAGTGTGCTAAGTGTCAAGCGCGCACTGTCCCTTTAAACGTGATGCACCGTTCTAGATGCTAAGTGCTGCTACTATACCATAACATGTGTATTTGTAAGCGCACGTTCACCCCGAGGTATCTTGGCGCTGAATACCAGATGTTTCTTATTACCCAATTCAATGGTACTTATTTTATCGACCTCAGATGGACCCACCGGGATTTGAACCTGTGACCATGAGGTCCAACACAGGTCCCTGCAGTGGAAGCGTTAGTCCACTGAGCAACCAAACCTGGCTAAATGCCAATGAAAGTGCTTGAAGGGGTGAAGCAGGCGGTGTCCCTTTAAATATGATGTAGCTGTGGATTCGAACTGCTATCACTGTCCCATTGGTGCGGTTACAGGTTTTGGTTGTGAATTGCCGGTAATTTGGCTGCTTTATTCTTCATAGTGTATTGGGTGAGTTACTGCGTTTATAGCTGCTGTTATCATGTCACCGTTAATTTATTCAGGACAGTGGGGATTTTGCAGGCCATCCAAGCAGGGAAGAGCCAATGTAGTTACATGAAAGTGCCAGCTCTATCTGTAAAGTGCTGCTACTGACTAAATGAATGCCGTCATGTTGGAAAGTGCTGGGATCGCCCCCAGTAAAGTGCTGTGTTCCTCGTTGTGCAAAAAATTAGAAGTGCCTTACGCCCTCCTAGGCAGTAGTGTAAGGCTTGTTTTTTTATTTATTGTTCATGTTGGCTTTCATGTCCTTTTCTTTAACATCAATGGTGTTCTTGCAGAGTGTTGTGACTGACTTTGATGTATTGGTCAAATCTTTGTGTCTATATCAAACAATGAAGGATTTTATTTATTTTTTTAGAGTTTTTCAGTAGGTCAGTTTGTCAGGTCTTCCTATGAAGTGTATATGACGTCGACATGGTCCTTTGTGCTGCCAGACCCATCAGTGTCACTTCTACAGCACCTAACAGTTGTGCTGCGGATGAGTGTGACAGCCTTGGCCACGAACAAGGATGTATGTTGGCCAAAGCAGTGTTGGCAAGTGTTGGCCACAATGGGGTTCTTCCTTTGGCGATCTATAAAATCCATCAGCTAATGGACAATTCCTGTGGCATTTTGACCTATAGAAAGAGCGGGTCATCCCTACATACTCCACAGGGGCCTACAACTGTAGTCATGGCCACAAAGACATGGTGGGCCAGTCCGCGGCATATCAGCAAGAGGACTTCATGGGTCACACCTTCTTGAAGTTTTGCAGAACACTAGCCATGAAAGGACAGATGCTCATTTAACAGATCAAATATATATTTTTTAGTTTTCATTTTGGGGGTTTTTGCATCAACGTAGCAGCTAATGGGTAGCGTAAGGTCACTTTGATTGTAGACGGTGGGACACTACTCAAGCCATTGCATGTCCCCTTGAAAGCAGAAACTCCTTCCCTAGTTACACAGGTGGTATAACCTGATTTTCCCAATTGATAAGGGAAATTTGTGTTACAAAATCATCAAAACCAGGTCCTGTTTTTCAGGAATGTGTGATTGTGGCACATACATAGTAGAGAAGGGAGGGTCTAGAGTCCAAGGAAGTAACACTAAGGCCTAAGAATAAGCACAGATCAGCAGCTGGCTGGCCTGTCTCAAACCTGGGACATTTTCTGAAAAGATCAGTGTCTCTGAAAGCGTGTGAGGGTCGGGACAAAGTCAGTTGTTTCTCAGGCAAACACGCTTAATTTGTGCTGGTGGATGCATGTTGTAGACTCAGCGTTCAATATTTGGGCATCCAGAATTATTTTTCATTTCCAAAGATTGACCTAGTGCAATAGAGAGCAAGGCAGACAACGGAAAAAGAAGCAGGAAGAGAAGGATACGACTGCAGCAGTGATAAAAGCAGGACTTGGGATGAAAATAATCCCAGCTGTGAGCTAAGAGGCAGGGTGGGAGTGTGTAGTGGAAGAATCGGGCATGGGGTAGAATAAAAACTAGGCTCCCAGTTTTCTATTGTGCCTGTGAAATTCTTATCTTTTGATCACAGCTTGTATCTAGGGAGATGGGTTGGTAGATGAGTGAATAAATGGATGGTAATATGGACAGAAGGTCTTGGTTTGATATATTTTTCGATGCAAGAGGATGGATGGGTGGGGATGAATGAATGGTTGGGTTGATGTGTTAGGTTGGCTGAATGGCTGGGAGGGTGAATAGATGGATGGGTTTTGCTAGTTTGATGGATAAAGGGTTTGGATGGATGAATAGATAGGGTTGGATAAGTGGGTGGGTGGATGGGTCCTTTGGGTGGTTTAGTTGGTAGCATTTGACTCGAAAATGGTCACACAAAAGTGTACGATATTGGCACAGCAATGACAGTGTGATTAAAAATGCTCCCGCCCTCGCCTGCATAATTGTGAGCATCCTCATAATGCGGCCATATTGCTCTCGATGGCTGTTGCTCACCCATATCCATTTATGATTGTTGCAAGGGCAATTGTGTCTGCAAGTGTGTGGTTTTTACACCAGTCCTTTACCAAAGAAATAGTATTGGGTCATTCCCCATTAAGCTTCTAGTGCCAGCCCTCTATATTCGAGTAGCATGTGAGCTGGTGGGATTTAGATGTCCCCCATTGCATTACGCTTCCCTCTTCTCAAAAAGGGCGTGCAGATGTTAAGTGTCTTGCGACATCTTCCATGGCATGTGCGAGCTATATCAAAAATGTGTGCAGTCACCTCTGTCCTACACGTTTCCTCAGTGGGTTCCGCTTTTGAATCCAGTCCTGGATTTGCTCTGGTAAGCGCTCGGTCAGCATGGGCCCTTGACCATGAGGGATCATCCACCTTGTCCCACCCCTAAGGACCATCGGAGTTTCAGTGGGTGGTAATTGGATAATTTGGAAACAGGGAGGGCAACATGGTGGGGCGGCTGGGGCCCGGCCGGCAATAAAAGTAAAACATATTGTAGGGCGGTACATACTTCACCCACTCTCCAACTCATGCCGGTCTTACACCTGAAGGAAATTCGCCCGCATATACTATAAAATCAATAGATCAATCTACAAGCAAAATGAAAGCCTTTCCAAACTATATCTAGATTTTAGTAGTGGTTGTCTAATCTCACATTGGGACTCTAACGGAGCCAGTATATATTGATGAACATCATGATCCCTGTAATAGGCAATGTTTCCTTAATTCACTTACCGCTTTAATTTGTTTATCTACTTTAGTTGATCATTGTCGTACTAACTCCTATTTTACATCATTAGTGACATTCTAAAGACTTTAATGTGGCTTTAAGTTTGGATGATATAATGTTTGCTGTGCTCTCATTTCTCACGTATGTCTCAGTCATGTATTAGTTATTCCTGGAAGACATTCCGGCAGTTTGGCCATTCACCAAAACTTAGAGCTTCCTTTATCAAATGCCTCAGAGCATTCTACGAGCAGCAATGTGAATATATACCTATCTGTGATAAACACGGCACTTCTACGACTTGTGAGTTTAACCTGAGGAATTGCTGGACTGAGATGTCGAGATGATATACTGTAGGTGGTGGACCAGGCTGCCAGGGGGGCCCCCTACATGAGCTTTGCAGGGGGGCCCCCTCAAGTTTTGTTACGCCACTGGTCGCCACCACAACATCACTCAGCGCCACCTCAGCATCAATCTGTGCAACCATTCAACAACAACTGGTTCAAATATGTTCTCTCAATGTTTCAAGCTTTATTACAAATGTCACAAAAAGATGTTAATATTTCACTTCTGTTCTTGGATTTTCGTCACAATAAAATACACTGAACATAATCTTCACAAAAGTTATTTACAAATGTTTACGCTATTGCCATTATAAATTACAATAACTTTTATTTAAGTATTAATTATTTTAAAAAAATTAAAAGCCATTGTTATTTGTAATATCAATACATCTAAGTCACGTAAATACAAATCATGTTGCATTGGAAATGCTATAGGTGTCACATTTGCAAATGTTAAAACTTTTGGCATTGTACATGACAAAGCTATTAATTTCGCTACTTTCAAAAGCAACACATAAATAAAAAAATTGTCATTTACAAGACCAATAGCTCAAACTTTCCTAATGCGAGACCTATTGCATTGCAAATGCTTGTTAAACTTTGTTTTTTAATAACAATAGCTTTCCCTGACAGCTCATGTTTGCTGTTCAGGCAAAACCTAAATATTATTATTAATATAAGTTTGCGGAGCGCATTGCTACCCTAATGGGGTCCCAGAGCTAAGCAAACAAATGGTGGTAGCCAAAGTTAGAAGAGTTCTTAAGAGTTTACGAAAACCAGCTAAAGATTTGCATTCTTTCAAAAAGTTAGGTAAGATATTCCATAATTACCCAGGTGGGAGAAGGACTTGCCACCCTGCCTGGCCCGCCTATATATGGGAACTGCAGAAAGATTCAGATTACTAGAACAAAGGGGTCAGGGAGGCAGTAAGGTGACACAAAGGATCTGAGATAGAGTGGACCCACATTCGGCATAGCCCTATGCATGAAGCACAGGGCTTTAAATTGGACTAGCTTCTCAATGGGGAACCAGTGGAGATCACTTGGGAGAGTAGAGATAGGAGAGTGCATAGGGGGATAAAAGAGCAGCTGAGCCGCCGCATTCTGGACTATTTGAAGTTGTCTAAGAGAAGCCTTAGAGCACTATAAGTAGAGAATATTCCTATAGTCCAGCCTATATATAAATAAGGCCTGAATTACCATCCTCTAAGTAGAGAACGGGATCATCCAAAGTATTTTCCTCAGCCACGTGAAGACACAAAAGCAGGTGGAGGCTACTTTGGTGATTTAGGGCCACATGTATCAAATACCCACGGGGACGCGTGCAGTGACGTGTGAATCGCCATTAACTTCTACGGGGATAGTCGCGGTTGGAAAATTACAGATTGAGGGCACTTAGAAGAGGACTTGGAGTAAACCTCTTTAGAACTAGGAGGTTCTAGAGTCAACACCCACGGGAGCGCCGGAGTACTCGAGTTACCTCACCTAGGGAAGCCTGGTGCCTAGGTGTCTTTTCTTGTCGGGTTTCATCGTCGATTTCAATGGCAAGCTGCGGAAAAGTGCTGCAGGTGAACAAGTGAAAAGTGTCCAGGTGGATCCAAGGGTGGATCGGAGATCTGAAGAACCTGAAAGCAGAGGGGACAGAGTCTGGGTCACTTGCCACTGACCAGGAAGGCGATGAGAAGATGCCAACCGATGACGGGTGATTTCAGGTGAAGAAGGTGAAGCTTGACTCTTCAGCCACCACGACCAGGAGGCGTCAAGGACGACCAGGAGCTGGATTCAAGCTGTCCCATGAAGGATGTCGAGTGCTGTGGTGTCGATTTCCGGATTGGACCCAACAAGCCTTGGCAATAGCAACCCACATAGAAAGCAAAGATTTGCTTTGTTGCAGACCAGCAAGGTCTGGGGGACTCACCCTTTGGAGGGGAGTCAGGGCACATATGGAGCAACCAGGATAGCCCAAGAAACAGAAGAGTTACCTTCGTGAGAACCCACCAGTCGACGGACCAGGGATCGCGAAGGAGCGTCGAACGGAAATGCTAGAAGCGGGCCCACGGAACACTCGTGGAGTGTAGGCCCACAATCTTCTGTACAAATGGTGCTTGGGGAATGGACTACAAGTAGCCAAATGCACAACTTCGGGAAAGCTCGGGAAGTCGATGCAATTGCAAATGTGCATGGTGTCCAGGAGTTCCGGTCCCACGTCACTCGTGTGGGCAGCGGGTCTCAGCTTTTCGGGGATCTCATGTCGGCCTCTGAGAAGTCTGGAGTCGCAAATCCGTCTGGAGCCTTGGAAATGCAGACCAGCAAGATGCTACTTTGGTGCCCGTTTGAACAGGGGAGTCATTCCTTGACCCCAAGGGAGATTCTTCTCTCTTCTAGCCGATGTAGAATGTTGAAGTTCCAGGATATATGTTGCAGAGTTTCGTCCAGGGGTAATCTGAAGTCCTAAGGACTGGGTTCCTATACTTATACTATGGTAGGGGGTTGTACATACTCTGGGGACCCACCTATGGGAGGATCCAGGGAGGGGGGTCGCTACACCCCTTTCCCTTTGTCCAGTTTTGCGCAAGAGCAGGGCATGAGTGCCCCTGCAACTGGTTTGAACTGGGATATGCACAGGGACACCAAGTGTGCCCCCAGCACTGTCTGAAAAGCATTCTATGAATGCGCCTACCCAGCCCCAATACACTAAAGCCTGTCTGGGAGGTGGTTACACCAACCTGTGACAGGAAACCTATTGTCCAGGCCTCCCCTGCCAGAGTTTCGTCCAGCAGCAGGAGGCCAGACTTGTGTCTGTGGCTGCAGCATCCATTTTGTGATGCTGGGGCTCTTTTAAACTATTACCGGTTAGGTCAGGGTGCACATGTTTCTTCCTCCAGAAGGGTGGAATTCTACCCCTGCCGCCAGTACTGGTGGGGGGAGGAGGGGGTAGGATTCCAAAGTGTTTGACACCAAACACAACATGTTTCCATGCAGCCATTCCAAAGTTAGCATTAACAGCGAGGTTATAATGCACTTAAGAGTATATGGTGTGGCTGCATCACAGAACAGCTACAGAGAACAGATTCCAAAAACTGCAGAGGGGTCCTGCTCATGCATGGGCACCCTCTCACACAAAACCAAGCACTCTGCTTTCAGGATTGATAAGGCCTGCCATAGGAGTGACTTATAGGTTTATATGTGTCAGTGATTCAAGGTAGATATAGGTAACCTATATCTTAGTAAATGGTGCATGCACCACCTTACCCAGGCTGCAGTAGCAGACCTGTGGTGCAATTTTGGAAGGCTTCCCAGGGGTGGCATAATACATGCTTCAGCCCCTGGTAGGCCTCTGGGGTACCTATGCCCTTAGTACTTAAGGTACCATATACTAGGGACTCACAAGGGTAACCCAGTAACCATTCTGGAGTGTACCTAATGTACATTCAATCATTTTAGAAAGGAAGCAGCTAGACTGGGGTCCTGGTTAGCAGGGCCCCAGCAAGACTAAAGTAAAAAAACAGTGAAACGCCAGCAAAAAGTGGGGGTAACCATAGTAGGCAGATCCTACTCTCCTACCCCTCCCCTCCCCCCCCAAAAAGCAGAGACATTAAACTAACCTTGACCAGTTGAGTCTTCATGTTCTAAGTGGAAATACCTGGAGAGTCCATTGGTATGGTTACTCCCAGGTCTGAGTTCCGCTGTATAGTCCATCCCCTGTAGGAAAATAGACCACCTCAAAAGTTTGGGGTTTTCATTCTTTATCTGTTTTAGCGTAAGAGGGGCTTGTGGTCAGTCGGAACAGTGAAGTGAGTGCCAAACAAGTAAGGCCTCAGAGCCCAAACCACAGCAAAGGCCTCCCTCTCAATAGCTCACCAACGTTTCTCTCTAGGGGTCAGCTTTCTGCTAATAAAAGCTACTGGCTGGTCCTGACCTCCATCAATTGTAATAGCACAGCCCCTACCCCCAACTCAGATGCATCTGTTTAGACAATGAATTCTCTGAAGTAGTTAGGACTTTGCAGGATTGGTGCAGTGCGCGTTGGCCTGCTTCAGGTCATCAAATGGCTTTTGACAGCTAACTGTCCACTGAAATTTCTTTGGCATTCTTTTAGAATGTAAGTCATTCAAGGGGTGTCAGGGGTGTCTGTAGTACCCAGTCAGGCCCAAGAAAGCTCTGACCTGAGTCTGGGTAGTTGGAACAACCCAGAACATGATGGTCTGGATTTTGCTCTGCAATGGTTGAACCTGACCTCCACCTACAAGGTGGCCCAGGTACACAACCTGTACTGCCCTATCTGGCACTTAGTAGCCTTGATAGTTAGGCCTGCTTTCTGCAGGGCCTCCAAAACATTTTTCTGGTGGACCAGGTGATCCTCCCAGGTGGAGCTAAAGACAGCAATATCATCTAGATATGCTGCACAGTAGTCTTCCAGGCCTGTTAGGTCTTTGTTCACCAACCTTTGAAAAGTGGCAGGTGCATTCTTCAGACCAAAGGACATTACCACAAATTGATAGTGCCCACTAGGGGTTGAAAATGCTGTCTTTGGCTTTGCATCATCAGCTAAACCGATCTGCCAGTAGCCAGCTGTAAGATCAAATGTGCTCAGAAACTTAGCTGAAGCCAAAGTATCTATACGCTCATCTGCTCTTGGGATTGCATGGGCATCAGTCCTAGTGACTGCATTGAGACGTCTGTAGTCAACACAAAACCTCATCTCTCTCTTACCACCCTGGGTGTGAGGCTTTGGTACCAAGACCACTGGACTAGCCCAAGGACTATCTGAGGGTTCAATAACTCTCAAATCCAACATTTTCTGGACTTCTGTCCCGATACAGTCCCTGACATGATGAGGTTGCCTGTTAATCTTATTTTTTACAGGCAGACTGCCCCGTGTCCACTTCATGAGTGCACCAGGTGGTCTGACTTGGAGTCAGAGAGTACATATGTCTGAACTAACTGAGCACTTATCCGCAATCAGTTTGCTGGTGAACAGTGAGGCTGCCTGCCAAGGCTACCCCATCCACTGACCCATCATCAGGGTTCTGTGAGAGCAGGTCAGGGAGAGGGTCACTCTCCTCCTCCTGTCCCTCATAAGTAGCCATGAGCAAACCCATGTCTGCCCTGTCAACATATGGTTTCAGTCTGTTGGCATGAAGCACCCTATGGCGGCTCCTGGGAGTTCCTAGGTCCACCAAATAGGTAACCTCTCCCTTCTGTTCAACAATAGTGTGGGGTTCACTCCAATTGTCTTGGAGAGCTGCTGGGGCCACAGTCTCCAACACCCACACGTTCTGTCCTGGCTAATAAACAGTCAGTACAGCCTTTTGGTCATGCCAGGCTTTCTGTAATTCCTGGCTAGCCTCAAGGTTTTTAGTTGCCTTTTTGATATACTCAGCCCTCCTGGAGCGGAGACCAAGTACATAGTCCACTATATCCTGTTTAGGGGGTTTGAGAGGTAACTCCCATCCTTCCTTCACCAGACACAATAGGCCTCTCACAGCATGCCCAAACAGAAGTGCAAAAGGGCTGTAGCCAACCCCCTTCTGAGGAACCTCCCTGTGTGCAAATAAAAGGCAGGGTAGCAGGCTGTCCCATCTCCGCCTAAGCTTTTCTGGGAGACCCTTGAGCATACCCTTTAAGGTTTTGTTGAATCTTTCAACTAAACCATTGCATTGTTCGTGATAGGGTGTGATGAATTTGTAATTCACTCCACACTCCTTCCACATTGCAGTCAAGTAGCTAGACATAATGTTTGCACCTCTGTCAGATACTACCTCC
The DNA here is from genome assembly GCF_964261635.1 of Lissotriton helveticus. NCBI lineage: Eukaryota > Metazoa > Chordata > Amphibia > Caudata > Salamandridae > Lissotriton > Lissotriton helveticus. The sequence continues at coordinate 1,694,824,186 of NC_136065.1, read as the reverse complement.
TTAGGGAAACCCACTCTTGAGAATACTCCCAAGAGGGCTCTTGCCCCCACAGGTGCTGTAGTGGTCCTAAGGTGAATTGCCTCTGGGTACGTAGTGGCATGGTCCATCACCACTAGGATAAACCTGTGCCCAGATGCTGTCTGAGGATCCATTGGGCCAACAATGTCAATCCCCACTCTCTCAAAGGGAACCCCCACCACAGGTAGTGGTATCAGGGGGGCCTTTGTGGTGCCACCTGCCTTACCACTGGCTTGACAGGTGACATAGGAGCGACAAAACTCCTTTGTTTCTTCATAAATATGGGGCCAATGAAAGTGAGGGACAATTCTGTCCCAAGTCTTGTTTTGGCCCAAGTGTTGTGCTAAAGGAATATCATGGGCTAGTGTCAATAGGAAGCCCCTGAACTTAAAAGGTATGACCAACCTCCCGGTTGCACCAGGCTTTGGGTTTCTACTCTCTGAATACAGGAGTTCATCATCCCAATAAATCTTATGGGAGCCACTAGCATTCCCAGCAGCCTCAGCAGCAGCTTGCTGTCTGAGGGGTTCAAGAGAAGGGCAGCTCAGCTGCTCCTGCCTCAGCTCTGCCCTGGAAGGGCCCCCTGTCCTCAATAACACAACCTGATCAGGCTCAAGCTCCTCTGGGACAGTTACTTCTTCAGCAGCACAATCATCTCCCTCAAGAGACTGATCATCACTCTGAGTCAGGGGGGAAGGCACGGCCTTAATCCTACTGCTCCTTTTCTTGGAAGGCACCTGGTCCATTATTCAAGTTTCCAGGGCCTGTTCAGTGTTAGACTTTTTGACCTGTGACCTAGTCACAGCAAACACATGTGCGGAGATCCCTAACATTTCTGCATGGGTGCTTAACTCCACTTCAGACCAGGCTGAAGTCTGTCAATCATTTCCAAGCAAGCATTCAACAGGGAGGTCTGCACTCACCACAACAACCTTAAGGCCAGTTACCCCTCCCCAGGAGAAATTAACAACTGCCAGGGCATGGTTGGTCCTGACATTGCTAGCATTGGTCACTTGGCAAAGTTCACCAAGTATGATCTGTCCAGGATCCACAAGGTATTGTGTCACCGTAGTGACACTTGCCCCAGTGTCCCTGTAGGCCAAAGCCTCTTTCCCATTGATCAAAGGCTGCTGTCTGTACTTGCACAAGTTATTGGGACTCAGAGGAGCACATATCCATGCCTCTAACACAGATCAAGATATCACAAGTTGGTATTCTGACTAGGCCAGAGTCCATCTCAGTACCCAGGGTTAACCCTACTACACCCTTCTGCTGAGTACCACCACTTGGAGCTGAACTAGGGGGAACTGTTGCCTTAGGGGCAATGGTGGCTGGAGTTGCATCTTTCTTAGTGCAATCACTAGTCCAATGGCTATTCTGTTTACAGATTTTACACCCTGGTTTCTTTTGGCCTTTCTTCTTGGAAGATTGGGAATCCCCACCATTAGAACATTTTTGGGGGCCTTGTGAAGACTTCTGGTCTTTACCCTTCTCTCTACCCTTACTATGATCTTGCTTCTTCTGGTCACCACCTTTGTTCTGTACCTTCTGCTTCACCCTGGTTCTGACTCATTTGTCGGCCTTTTTTCCCAATTCTTGGGGAGAGGTCAGATCAGAGTCTACCAGGTGCTGATGCAACAGCTGATTCTGAATGTTATTAAGGATCTGCTCCCTCGTGATCAAGTTTTACAATCCTGTATAATCACACACTTTACTGCCCCGTAACCAGACCTCCAGAGCCTTAGTAGCACAATCTACAAAGTTAACCGAGTCCTGAGTCTGTGCTTATTGGGTATCTATGAACTGTATTCTATACTGCTCAGCGGTTAGACCAAACCCATCTATGAGAGCACTCTTCAGGATTTTGTCATTATCCGCTTCCTCTTCTCTGACAGAGAGGAGCTTTTCTCTCCCTGTGCCTCTTAAGGAGAGCCACAAGATAGCTGCCCACTGCTCCTGGGGTAGCTTCTGTACTTTGTAGGCCCTCTCTAGTGCAGTTTTCCATTTGTGGATGTCATCCCCACTCTTGTAGGGAGGGTCAATCTTGCTCAAGTTTTTATGGTCATAAGACCTATCCCTACCTCTAGGGACATTGCTGCCACCATGGGACTCTAGTCCCATCTTTTTTCGTGCTCTTTCAAGCTATACACACTCCCTTTCTAAGGCTTCTCTTTGTTTCCTTATCTCCAGTTGGGCTTCTTCAAACCTCAGCTGGTTCTCTCTCTTCTCATGGGAGGTGTCCCTCCTATGAAAAGAGACAGAGGACCCATTGATGTGCCAGAATGGTTAGATTCCACTGAAGGAGATCTTGTTCTTCTAGGCATACCCCCAACTCTTCTGGGGGGACAAAGACAGGGCCATTTTGGCCTTATTCATCTCCAGTTGGAGCTGGTCCTTCCAGGTCTAGGTCATTGTCACCTGCCTGGTCAATGTCAAGAGTCTGAGCCCTGTGGATTGGTACCACTGGCCTCCTCCCCTTCTGTTGCTTCCACCCCACTGCCTACCCTTTCAGGCTCTGAAGCCTTTCTCTGGTCATCAAGCATTAACACCTCTCTGAGATGTTGGGTGGTAGCATTCTTTGGTGTCTTCAGTTTCCTCATAGTACACAGAGCCATTAATTCTAAAAAAGGGAATCTGTCATACTTGGATGTCTGTAATATACTGACATCTGGCAGGGACACACTGGTTCCTGGACCTGAAGACATAACTAGTGAGGTGTGGTGTATGCACTGTATGAGACAAACGGTGATGGGAGGGTCCAAGGTGATGTTTACCGACCTATCACAGCTACGACCCCTCAACAGAACAATTTAACAGTACATAAAGTAGCTGTGGGTCACAAACAAGAAGTAGACTAGTGACTAACTATCTACCTGACCTACAGAGAATGTTGAATGCAAACACACATTTAGAAAAAATATATATATGTGTGAAAAGGATATGACACTAATGGTCACGAGGGTACTTTCTGAGTGTGAAAAAATACCCATCAGTTATCGACCGAGGACGCCCTTGTCATCATCTGGGATCCTTCACACCGGGAAGGAGATGTTACCAACCATTGTTGAAGACATTTTCTTAATTTTAAACAATGTGTGTATCCCAGTGAGTTAAAAGGTGTATGGGCATATGGTGACAACTGGTAAGCAGTGCGTGAATATAAGTGCAAAAAAGAAAATATAGAAGTGCCAGAAAAAGGACTAAAATTGGAGAGAAAAGAGGAAAAGTAGTTTTAATTGGTACCTCTCTACTTCCAAATCAATAAAACCAGTGCGACATAGTAGTTTGTGCCTTTAGAGGCACCCTCCTCTACAGAGCACTTGGCCCGAGAGGCCCTTTTCTAAAACAAATTACTAGTGTAGTAGAAAGGGGTATTTGCTCTGACTCCTATACCATTCTAGGTGACTTTTTTTTTTGTTAAATATGTTTTTATTGCAGACTTATATATTGTACAACCATTCCGTGCAAGATTCCGGCTGCCAGCATTAGCAACACATAGGTTTCAAAAGAAAGCATCACACGGCCATTTAGCCCACACCCCGGAGGTCGAGCGGCATCAGTCAGACAAGTGCTAGATGCTTAAAAACAAAGAAAAAACAGTTGTAACCGTTCAGCAGGAAGTCCTTATAGCTGCTTTTCTGTTTCTCCCGTCCACCCATCCCCCACATACAAAAGAAAAATGTTTAACATGTAACAGCAAAACAGGTCCCCCCTACAATTGGCATCACTAATAAAACATGTGTATACAGTTCATTCACCTCAGTACGGCCCACTCAGGTACAGACATCACAGTTATAAGCAAACCTCTGGGAAGCAAAGCAAATCACATTAATAACAGGGAACATACGCGCGTTGCTGGCAGGGCGCTACTCCAAGGCATTTCCTCCCTCCCCGCGTCCAGCATCGTCCCCCTCAGATCCCGACTCCTCAGGGGTAAATAGTTCAGCACTGGTGGCATCCGAGTCCCCGTTGGACGACCCCACAGCACACATCACTCTCCATGCAAGCAAGTCCTCCTGTAACTTCTCATCCCTGCGCGTGCGCTGCATGTGTGTCTCCTCAGCCAAGTACCACTCCCCGACATCCCGAAGCCACATTGACATCTCAGGGGCCCTTTGTCCCATCCAGGTGATAGCCACCCTTCGCCTCGCTAACACCAGTAACAACTACAACATCTTATAAGATAAGTTTCTCCTTCTGGGTTTGGGGACCAGGGCCAATAAACAATGAAGAGGGGTCAAGGCAATCCGGAGGCCCGTGACACTCCGAATGTGTTCCACCACCGCCCTCCAGAAGTCCCAGACCAATGGGCACTCCCAGGCCAGATGCAGAAATCCGGCTCCCTCCATCCCACATCTAGGGCAGTTGTCCCGTCTGTCTTCAGAAATACGCCGCAGGGAGACCGGGGTCATGTAAGTGCGATGTACAAAATTGAAATGGATCAGCTTAAATCGCGCATTGCACAACACTTTACGAGTTATGGGTTCCGATACGTTTTTGCTGCCCTGGCTCCAGGGCCACCCCCAGGTCCGCCTCCCAGGCCGCCCAGGACGGTGAGACCGGCGGGGTGGAGTCCTGCCGCATGGCCGAGTACAACAATGTGATCAGCCGTCGTCCTCTGCCACAGGAAAGAAGGATGTTGAGGGTGTGGAGCAACGGGGGCGCCTCTGGGAACTGTGGCCAGGTCACCCTCGCCATCTCTTGGAGTCCCCTGTAGTGCAGGTATTGCCCTCCATGCAGTTCAAAAGCCTCTGTAGCTCATTCGAAGGACACAAAGGAGTCATCTGGGTAAAGGTCCGCCAAAGTCTTGCAGCCGCCTTCCCGCCAGTCCCGGAAGGACATGTGTTCCTCCATAAGTGTCAAGGGGGCCAAAATCCACACCAGTAACTCCCTGTGGAAGGGGGCTCGCCGCAAGAGTTTCTCAACAAAACGCTGCCATACCCCCGCAGCGTGTCGCACTACATATGGCAGAGCCTCATCTGCTCCTCTTCCCCACATCAGAGCCACCTGTAGCGCCCTCTCGTCTGCTCTGCCTGCTAGGAGTCTCATTTCCCAGTTGTCCGTGCCCGCGAACCATCTCGCAGCCGGCAGGAGCTGGGCTGCATAGTAATACAGATCAAATCTTGGAGCCTCCAGGCCCCCCTCCTCCTAGCTCCGGACAACAGTGTGCAGGGCGACTCTGCTGCGCCTGCCTGCCCAAAGTAAGGAAGTGAGCAGCGTGTTGAGCGTGCGAAATATTCGCGGGGGGAGCGGGCACAAAGAGTTTTGCAGGACGTATAGCATTCTTGGCAACATCACCATTTTAGCAACAGCTAGCCGTCCCATGAGGGAGAGTGGGAGCATGTTCCAAAAGGACACAGACTGTTACAGGGAGTGGAACATCCGCTCGGCGTTGCGGGCGAGCAATTGGTCGTCGGACGAGGCTACCTGGATTCCCAGATATCGGAAGGCCTCCAATTCCCATCTCAGCCCCAGGTGCGGGAGGCCCACTCGTGGATCCACATCACAACCCGCCAGGGGAAAGATCAGGGACTTCCCAGGATAGATACGCAGACCGTAGGCTGCACCAAAGCGGTCCAGAAGCTGCAGTAAAATGGGCAGCGACTCTCTCGGGGACGTTAAATAAAACAGAGCGTCGTCAGCATACAGGGAAATCACATTCACGGTATCCCCCACCTTGATTCCCCACTGCGCCATCTCCGTACGAACAGAGACCGCCAAGGGCTCGATCGCTAAGGCAAAAAGGAGTGGCGAGAGGGGACACCCCTGCCGAGTGCCCCTACCCAAAGGCCAATCCCCAGACATTCTAGGTGACTTTAACTACCATCTAGAACTACCCATTGATCATGATACCTCTAACCTACTTGACCTCATGAGAGGGGGTAACCTAGAGCAACTGGTTAAGGGCGCTACTCATGTAGCTGGTCACACACTAGACGGCATTTTTTCCAATAGTCCCCAAATTTCCACAACTAAAATTTTGCCATTAGACTGGTCTGATCACTCAGCAATTCTCTTTGAGCTTTTAATACCGGATCGCAAAATGCTGAATTTAGCAGTTAGCCACACCAAGAATAGAGCCTGGAATAAGATAAAAGAGGAGGATCTAGTTCAAACGTTATCCAATTCCATCACCCCCATTCCCAGCAACATAGACGACGCCACAAGAGTCTATACTAAATGGCTGGAATCGGCAGAACAAGCTAGCCCCCTTAAAAAACCTCAGCCATAACAGACAACATCCCTCCACCCCCTGGTACTCAAAGGAGCTGAAGGACCAAAAACTGGCCTGCAAACGCCTAGAAAGAATATGGAGCGAGGGCTATAAAGAAAAGGAAAAAAAAGAATACAAAGCAGGGCTCGCACTCTATAAACAACTTCTAAAAAGCTCAAAGCAAGTATTTTTTAGCTACAAAATTGCTTTGACAAAAAACTCCCCCAAAGAACTTTTTAAAATTGTAAACTCCCTGGCTCATCCTCAGACCCCTCCGACAGTGGCTAGTCAGGAGCTCTGCAATAAAATAGCTCAAAGTCTCTTTGACAAAGTCAACAACATTTTTCAAACTTTCTCATTGTCGGACCATGGTACCAGCTTTACTGATGGGGTGCAGGTCACCAAGCCTGATATACAGACTCTTAGATCCTTCTCTCACTTAGAGGTAGCGGATACTCTCAAATTACTGAATAAAGCTAAATCTGGCTCCCCTACCGACCCGTGCCCATGTTCAATTGTAAAAATGGCAGCTGGGGCCATTGCAACACAATAGACCAACATCTTCAATAGTATCTACCAAGAGGGATACTTTCCCAAGGAATGGAAACATGCTTCCATCCTATCCCTTCTAAAAAAGACGAATTTGGACGCGGGTGATCCCAATAATTTTAGGCCTATTTCTAGCCTACCCCTTCCCGCAAAACTCTTAGAAAGAGACCTGAATTCCCAACTGAACTGAACTCTCAAGCCCTGGACCCAACTCAATATGGGTTTAGAGAGGCCCATAGCGGCTTTCGACACGCTCCATCACAAGTTGTTGATGGACCGGTTGGACAAGTTAGGGATCAACAACAACGCATGGAAACTCCTCGAAACGTTTCTTACAGATAGAACCAAACAGTGACACTATATGGATTTAAAGCCAAATCTTTTTCCCTGCCCGTGTGGAGTGCCACAGGGCTCATCATTAAGCCCAACGTTGTTCAACATTTGTGTATCTTCACTAGCTCCCTTAATTCAAAGTTTTGGGTCCGCAGTAACATCATACGCTGATGACACCCAAATTGTCGTGACTTTACTGTGAGAAGTTGGCCTGATATATGATGCTCACTAGTTCTAGTGATCACCTTGTATCAGTCCAAACAACCCTTATGGTGATTGGTTGTAAGTCAACCTTATAGACCAGCTATCCTAATGGTAGCATGGACAAAGCAGTCTTAGGCTGAACTCTTTTGGCATGTGAAGCCAGCTGTTTTACCACATATAATCCCTTGAATACCAGATGAAAGGACACCACACAGGTTGTTATGAAAATAAACAGTATATTTATTAATAACAAACACCTCTGAACTCTTTATGAGGTCAGAGGGCTAAGCACATGACAATCTCTTAGGAAAAATACGATAAGTTGCACAAAATTACAATGGTGCCCTAGGGGCACGACAAACCATATACTAAGTAAATGGTATAAGGAAATCGATAGAAAGAATGGAGCTGTCCAGAGGCTGTAGGTTCACTGGGACTACACTACCCTAACCTCAGGTAAGTAATAGGAGGCCCACAGGACACGTGTGCAGAGTGTGAACTCACACGCGAGATGCGGAACAAAGTCAATGGACAGTACAGTTTACTAAAAAGGTAAGTACGGACAGTCTTTACTATCTAGGACTAAAACGACTGTAAATCTGGACACTAGGAGAGTCAATCTACCCTTGAGCACCGAAATGCTCCTGTTACCTCACCCACGGGCTGCGGGTGCATAGGTGTCAAAGTGTGTCGGGTTTCCGCGTCGAAGGCAATGGAGCCTTGAAGGAAGATGCTGCAGGTGACCAAGTGGAAGATGTCCGGTGCGATCCACGGGTGGATCGAGGTAGAAGAGGACCTGAAAGCAGAGGGGACAGTGTTCAAAGTCACTAGACAGTGACCGTAGTGGAACCAGGAGGGAACCAGATGCTGTCGTCGCGATCAGGTGAAGAGTGGACGCTTGTCTCTGTAGCCACGTGGACCAGGAGGTGTCTTCGACGACCAGGATGGAGGCACGAGCTGTCCCATGCAGGCTCTCGCTGTCGGCAGTGTCGGATCCGGATTTGGAGTCAACAGGCCTTGGCAAAGGCAACCCACGAGGTGAGTGGAAACGGCATCTGGAATGGACCATGAGGGTCCAGGGTGCTCTTTTTTTGGAACGGAGCAAGGGCCAGTCTGGAGCAACCAGACCAGCAGTGTAGTTTTCAAAGTTCGTCGTCTAGGAGGTCATTAGCCAGCCGGCAAGTGACCAGACAATGCATCGAGCAGCAAACAGGCAGAAGGGCCCCACGCAGATCTTGTGGATGCTGGAGGGCTGATCTTCGGTGCAGGAGCTGCTCGGGGCGGGGGCTTCATAATCCCCAAAGCACTTGGTCGAGTTTACCTCAGAAGTCGTGCTGGAAGCGAAGGGCAGTTTCTCCAAGATGGCCAGTCCCACGTGTCTCGTCGCACCCACGGATCTCAGCTGCACTGCAGATGTGAGTTGAGGTCGGAGAGGTCTGGGAATCCGGGTCTCGTCGGGCTCTGAAGTCTGGATCCTCGAGGGAAGACGACAAAGTGAAGCCGCTGGACGCTTGATGGTGCCTGCAGTAGCAGGGTGGACACTCCTTGCCCACAAGGGAGATTCTTCAGTCTTTTGTGGAGCAGAACGTCGAAGTCCAGAGTTTCTTCTTGTAAAGTTGTTCAGGATAATCTAATTTGGAATGGGACCAGCTCCTACCTTTATTCTCCTCAAGGGGGCTGCACTAGCGACTAGGTCCCTCCCGTGGGTGGGACCAGGAAGGGGGGTGGTTACACCCCCTATCCTTTGTCCGGTTTCACGCCAGAGCAGGGGCAGGGATGCCCCAGCAACTGGTTTGAGCCAGTGTATGCACAGGACACCTTGGGTGCCCCAGGCATGGCTCATTCCTTTCAGGCCTGTCCTACCCAATACACAAAATCCTGTCTGGGGTGGTGCTAGCACCTCCCAAGGCAGGAAACCCTTTGTCCAAGCCTCCCTTGCTGGAAGGACTCCCAGCAGCAGGAGGTCAGACTTGTGTCTGTGGCGGCAGCATCCATTTTGTGATGCCAAGGCTCGAGTTAACTTTAACCGGGGTTCACAGTTACATACATGTCGTGTCCCTCTAGAAGGGTGGAATGCTACCCCGCCGCCAGAATTGGCGAGGGGGTAGTATTCCAATTCGTATGACACCTTACTCGACATGTTTTGATAATGCTATACCAAAGTTAGCATTCAACCGCGAGGATTATAATGCACTTAAGAGTATATGGTATAGCGTTATCATGGAACAGCTATTAGGACTTGGTTCCGCAAGCTGCAGACGGGCTCAGCTCATGCCAGAGCACCATCTCACATAATTCCGAGCACTCTGCCTTCAGGATTGATAAGGCCTGCCATGGGAGTGACTGATAGGAGTGTATGTGTCCATTTTAGGGTTAGATATAGGTATACTATATCTACAGCAAAGGGTGATTACACCACCTTGCCCCAGCTGTCTTACCAGCCAGTTGTGTCTGTTTAGATGGCCAGCCAGGGGTGGCATAATACATGCTTTAGCCCCTGGTAGGCCCTGGGTACACCTATGCCCTGGGTACCTAAGGTACACTGTACAGGGACTGATAAGGTGGCCCAGTACCAATTGGTAAATGCACCTAAAGTACATGGATGTCAATTTAGAGAGAGAACAGCTAGGCTGTGGGTCTGATTAGCAGGCCCACAGCCAGGGAAAGTCGTAAACCAGTGAAGCAAAAAGCAAAAATCTGGGGTGACCATAGGATTGCAGACCCCACTTTCCTACATAACCCCCCGCCCCCTAAAACTTAGGGACATTAAACTAACCTTGACCAGGTGAGTCTTCCTGTTCTAAGTGGAAATACCTGGAGAGACCATCTGCATTGCCATGGTCAGTCCCTGGTCTGTGCTCCACTGTAAAGTCCATCCCCCTGTAGGGAAATGGACCACCTAAGAAGTTTGGGGTTTTCACCCTTCCTTTGATTTAGCCATAAGAGGGGCTTATGGTTGGTCTGAATCTTGAAGTGAGTTCCAAACAAGTAGGGCCTCAACTTCTTCAGGGCCCAAACCACAGCAAAGGCCTCCCTCTCTATAGCTGACCAACGTTTCTCTCTAGGGGTCAGCCTTCTGCTTATAAAAGCAATGGGCTGGTCATGACCATCAATATTCAGTTTAGATAGAACAGCTCCCACACCCAACTCAGATGCATCTGTTTGGACAATGACGGTTTTGGAGTAGTCAGGACTCTTGAGAATAGGTGCAGTACACATGGCCTGCTTTAGGTCATCGAATGCATTTTGACAGCTAACTGTCCACTGAACTTTCTTTGGCATTTTCTTGCTTGTCAAGTCATTAAGTGGTGTCACAATGGACACATAATTTTTGACAAACTTCCTATAGTAACCGACAGGCCCAAGAAAGCTCTGACCTGTGTCTGGGTGGTTGGAGGAGCCCAGTCCTTTATGGCCTGTATCTTGCTTTCCAATGGTTGAACCTGGCCTCCACCCACAAGGTGGCCCAGGTACACAACCTTACTCTGCCCATCTGGCACTTGGTGGCCTTGATAATGAGGCCTGCTTTCTGCAGGGCCTCCAAAACTTTCCTCAGGTGGATCAGGTGGTCCTCCCAGGTGGAGCTAAAGACAGCAATATCATCTAGATATGCTGCACAAAAGTCATCCAACCCAGTGATGACTTGGTTGAAAAGTGGAAGGTGCATTTTTCGAACCAAAAGGCATCACCACAAACTGGTAATGACCTCCTGGGGTAGAACATGCTGTTTTGGCCTTGGCATCCTCAGCTAACCTGATCTGCCAATAACCAGCTGTTAGGTCAAATGTACTCAAGAAGGTTGCAGAAGCCAACTTGTCTATGAGTTCATCTGCCCTAGGTATTGGATGGGCATCTGTCTTAGTGACAGCATTGAGACCCCTGTAGTCTACACAAAACCTCATTTCTCTCTTACCATCCTGGGTGTGAGGTTTTGGCACTAGAACTACAGGACTAGCCCAAGGGCTCTCTGAGGGTTCAATGACTCCCAATTCCAACATCTTTTGAACTTCTTTCTTAATGCAGTCCCTGACGTGGTCAGGTTGCCTGTAGATTTTACTCTTGACGGGCAGACTGTCACTAGTGTCCACCTCCCTCATGGGTGCACCAGTTTGTCTGACTGGGTGTCAGTGAGAACATTTGTCTAAAGGATTGAAGAACTTGTTTGCAATCCTCTTGTTGATGCTCAGAGAGGCTGTCAGAAAAGACTACACCATCAACTGACCCATCATCAGGGTTCTGAGTGAGCAGGTCTGGGAGAGGGTCACTCTCTTCCTCCTGTCCCTCATCTGTTGCCATGAGCAAGCCCATGTTTTCCCTGTCGACAAATGCCTTGAGCCTGTTAACATGAAGCACCCTGTGGGGGCTCCTGGGAGTTCCAAGGTCCACCAGGTAGGTGACCTCTCCCTTTTGCTCAATAATGGTATGGGGTCCAGACCATCTGTCTTGGAGAGCTGCTGGGGCCACTGGCTCCAACACCCACACCTTCTGTCCTGCATGATAAACAGTTAGGACAGCCTTTTGGTCATGCCAAGCTTTTTGAAGTTCTTGGCTGGCCTCAAGGTTTTTGGATGCCTTCTCCATGTACTCTGCCATCCTGGAGTGGAGACCAAGTACATAATCCACTATGTCAAGCTTAGGCTTTTTGAGAGGTAACTACCATCCTTCCTTCACAAGACATAGGGGTCCTCTTACAGGATGCCCAAACAGAAGCTCAAAAGGGCTGTAGCCAACCCCCTTCTGTGGGACCTCTCTGTAAGCAAACAGGAGGCAGGGTAAAAGGATGTCCCATCTTCGCCTAAGCTTCTCAGGTAACCCTTTTATCATCCCTTTTAGGGTCTTGTTGAATATCTCAACAAGCCCATTGCACTGTGGGTGATAGGGTGTGGTAAATTTGTAATTTACACCACACTCCTTCCACATTGCAGTCAAGTATCCTGACATGAAGTTTGCACCTCTGTCAGAGACAACCTCCTTAGGAAACCCCACTCTGGAGAAAACTGCCAGTAGGGCCCTGGCCACAACAGGAGCTGTAGTGGTCCTAAGGGGAATAGCTTCTGGATACCTGGTGGCATGATCCACTACCACCAGTATAAATCTGTGCCCAGATGCTGTTGGGGGGTCCATTGGTCCAACAATGTCTATCCCCGCTCTCTCAAAGGGCACCCCCACCACAGGTAGTGGTATAAGGGGGGCCTTTGTGGTGCCACCTGATTTGCCACTGGCTTGGCAGGTGACACATGAGCGACAAAACTCTTTAGTGTCTTCAGACATATGAGGCCAGTGAAAGTGTGGGGCAAGCCTGTCCCAAGTCTTGTTCTGGCCTAAGTGACCTGCAAGGGGAATCTCATGGGCTAAGGTGAGAAGGAAACCTCTAAGAGACAAGGGGATGACCAGCCTCCTGGTAGCACCAGGTTTGGGGTCTCTTGCCTCAGAATATAGGAGTCCTTCATCCCAATATACCTTATGGGCACCTGTAGCATTCCCTGCAGCCTCAGCAGCAGCCTGCTGTCTGAGGGGGTTCAAGAGAGGAACAGTCTAACTGTGCCTGCCTCAAGTCTGCCCTGGAAGGTCCCCCTGTCCCAAGAAACTCAACCTGTTCAGGTTCAAGCTCTTCTAGGACAGTTCCTTCTGGGGTCTTTGGGTCAGCCTCCTGAGAGGGCTGATCCTCAACCTGAGGCAGGGGGAAGGCTCTGCCTTACCCCTGCTGCTCTTCCTCTTGGGTAGTGTCTGGTCCATTCTTCCAGGATCCAGCACTTGTTCAGCTGGGCATTTCTTGGCCTGTGACCTGGTCACAGCAAGGACATGTGAGGAGGGACCTAGCATTTCTACATGAGTCCTGTACTCCACATCTGACCACAGTGAGGATTCCAAATCATTGCCCAAGAGAGAATCTACTGGGAGGTCTGAACTAACTACAACCCTTTTGAGGCTAGTTACCCCTCCCCAGGAGAAAGTAACAACTGCCATACTGTGATTGGTAGTGACATTGCTAGCATTGGTCACTAGGTAGTCTGAACCTAGCATGATCTGGTCAGGGTCCACAAATGTTGGTGTCACCATAGTGACACTGGCACATGTGTCCCTGTAGGCCTGAGCCATTTTTCCATTGATTAAAGGCGTTTGCCTGTATTTGCCCAGAGTACTAGGACTTACAGTAGGGGCCATATCCATGCCCCCCGTACAAACAAGAGCTGCCTGAGTAGGTATTCTGACTAAGTCAGAACCCACCTCAGTTCCATGGGGTAACCCAACTATAGCCTTGGGAGGTACATTACCACTACTAACTGTACTAGGGGGTGCAGGTGTCTTAGGGACAGTAGTGGTAGGAGTTTGGCATTTCTTGGTGCACTCACTAAACCAGTGAGTCTTACTTTTACAGTATTGGCACCATGGTTTCTTAGGACCATCATACTTCTTTTGGGAATTTTAGGACCCACCCTCCTTAGGTTGTTGTGGCCCTGTTGAAGACTTCTGGTCATTTTGCTTATTCTCATTATTACCCTTCTGGTCTGCTTTCTTTTGGCCACCACCCTGGTTCTGGTTCTGCTGCTTGACCCTGGTTCTGACCCATCTGTCTGCCTTCTTTCCCAATTCTTGGGGAGAGGTCAGATCTGAGTCAATCAGGTGTTGATGCAACAACTGGTTCTGACAATTATTTAAGATTTGCTCTCTCATAATTAGATTATACAATCCTGTGTAATCAGTAACTTTACTTCCCAGTAACCAGCCTTCCAAAGCCTTAGTGGCACAATCAACAAAGTCAGTCCAATCCTGAGCCTGAGTTTTCTGGGTGTCTCTGAACATTAACCTGTACTGTTCAGTTGTTAAGCCAAACCCATCAATCAGTGCAGTTTTCAGGACTTGGTAATCATTAGCATCCTCATCTCTAACAGTGAGGAGCTTATCTCTACCTTTGCCTTCAAAGGAGAGCCACAATATAGCTGCCCACTGACTCTGGGGTACCCGCTGTACTTTGCAGGCCCTCTCCAGAGCAGTTATCCCCTTGTGGATATCATCTCCTCTCATATAGGAGGGCACTATCTTGCTCAGGTTTCTAGTATCAAAACCCCTTTCTTTATCCCTAGGGATATTGCTGCCACCAGTGGGGAGTACCCCACTCAACTGTTGCTCTCTAGCAAAGGCAAGCTTCTCTTTGGCAAGGGCAAGTTCTTCCCTCTGAATCCTTAGATGAGCTTCCCTCATCTTTGCTTCATGCTCTCTCCTCTGAGGGGAAGTCATTCTCCTCTGAGCAGGTGCATGAGAGTGCACAGATCTTTTGGAGTCCCTAGAACGAGATCTATCTCTTCTGACCCCTAAGTTAGGCCTGCTCATGGACAGCACTGGGGGTCCCCTAGTACTATCCATATGTAGGTCTAAGTTGACCCTTGTACGTCTGCTGACTAAAGGTTGCCCATTTTCTGCCTCATCCTCAGATAAGTCTCCCTCTTCCCCACCATCTACATTCTCTGTTTCAGGGAGGTTAGAGTCTGGATCACCAGCTTCACCTTCTAAGGGGGGCATGCTACCATCTGGATTAGAGGGGCTTGTGTTAGAAGCCCTTCTAGCATCATATGTCTCTAAGAGACCTAACAGAAAAGGAGTGGTAGGGCTGGAACTCTGTTTCAATTTCCTGGAGGTACACAATTGTCTCATCTCCTGGAAACTGAGTGCTGCATATCTGGAAAGGACCTGTGGAGGGTCACTAACCACTAGGGGAGTCTCTGAAGTCTCTCCATGGGTAGACATGCTTTCTAGTGAGGTGTAAGGGTGAGCAACCTTTACAACGCAACTTGTACAACGCACTACCATTACATCGAACTTTTACAACGCAAGTGGATTTACAACGCAAGATTTTACAACGCAAGTACCTTTACAACGCAAGTACTTTTACAACGCAATTATTGTGTGTTATATGTAATATGTTTTATATTTTATTTTATTTAAAAAAATATATATATTTGTGAATTATTATTTTTATTGATTTTTAAATAATTTACATTTAGTGAAGTTGTTTAATAAATTTATATAATTAATAAATGTAAAAATTACTCTCGTTTATAAATATAATACTTTAGTATTATTAATTTAAAAAAGAGAATTAATATTGTCAAGATTTTCTAAAGTTTTATTTTTTGAAATATATAGTGTAAAGAGTGAGTAATAAATATTTAAAATATTAAAATGTATTAAATATAAATAATAATATACTAAGGTATTTAATGATACAAATACTCTAGTATATTGAAAAAATACTTTAGTATTATTGAATAAAAATTATTCGATAACTTTAAAATAATATTGTTTTTAAACTCAGGTATTATATTTAATTTATTGTTAGTTATTGTGAATTAATACTTTAGTATTATTATAAAAAAAATGGAGTATAAATGTTAGAAAAATTACTTTAGTATTATTAAAAAAAAAAGAGTATTATTATTTAAAAATGTATTGAAAGTGAAAATAGTATTGTTTTGAATCAAAGGTAATACATTTAAATAAATGTTAGTAATACTCTACTACATTGAATTAATACTTTAGTATTAATTTAAAAAAAAGAGAATTAATGTTGGATATTTATATTAAAGCGTTTTTTTTGTTTATTATTGTTTTAAGAGTGTTTATTTTAAAAATTAAATTTAAAAAAAAACAGGATTTTAATTTTAAAATGTGGAGTATAAAAATTAAAAAGTTTTGCAAAAAGTAATAATTTAGAACAATAAATGTTTAGTATTTTTTAAAAAAATTGTTGGGTAAAAATTTAAATTTATTATTAATGTGGCAATAATTAATTTTGGTTTAAGTTAAGGAAAAAAATGTTTAAAGGTATTATTTAAATATATAAAAATAATATTTTTTTTATTAAATTTTAAAAAATATTATATTTATTAAAAAATGTATAAAAATGTATTAAAAATGAAAGATTAGAAATAAAAATTATTTACAGTAAATAATAGTTGTTAAATTTATTAAAACTAATTTTTAAAAAAAAGTTCCCACGATTTTGCATTGATTTCAAAGGAAGTAATTGTCCTTTATTTTTTTCCATAGATGAAGCTGGTTGTCCCGCGGAACTGAAAATAAAGGTTAAAAAGAAGAAGAAAGGGAATCTTCTGAAAGGAAATGGGATAGGCATACAGGTAAGGATAATATTACATTATTTTTGAAGTAATAACTTATTAAAAAGATGTTTAGATTAAATAAATACATTAATAACAATAAAGAAAACATTGTTTCGTTCTTTATTATTTTTATTAAAAAAATATAGCAAAATAGCATTTTTTTCAAGGGAATTTATACATATTTTTCTGTATTTTAATGTATTATATTTATTAAAATAAAAATATATAAAAAAATTAAATTCAAATCGTCCCTTTTTAATCTTTGCAGCATTCGATGACGTAAGTACGTAAATGCGGACGTATGCGGCCATTTTGCAGAGCATCGATGGAGGAAGCAGCTGGAAGCTGATCTGCGTCCAGGTAGGAAACATTTTAAATTATTATTTATACATGTTAAGTTAAAAAAGTATACATATATTGTAAAGAAAGGATAAGGAGAGATTGCAGTTCACGTATGTAATGTAAATATTGTAAAATAGCATGTCGCCGATCATGTAATTAGAGTATGCCTATGTCGGGTCGTAGAAAGTTAAAAGTTAAAGAGAAAAGTTATTGGTGATAAGAATTTATTGATTTTCAACAATAAAGGAATGTAATGTAAATGTATAATAGAAAGAATTTGTTTACGAAAAGAAGAATTAATACATGCATTTTTCGATAATTTCTTGCTGTTTTTTGTCTACAAAAAAATGTGAATTGTGGTTATTCAATTTTTGAAAAAAGCTTCTTTGATTTATTACTGTAATTTTGCAATTGTCTGATAAATAATTTACTTTGCGTTGTTTTTTGAAAGTATTATCATTGACAGTGATAGTATGATTTAGAAGGAGGGAATAATTGTTTACTTTGCATTGGTTGGTTATATAATATACAATTATCTTTATAATTTATTATTGTAACTAGTAGAGGTGGAGATAGGGAGAATAGGCTTTTTTTGGTGGTAGATTTGTTTCTTTTTTTTTTAAATTGCATAGGATTTTAGTATTAAATTTGTAAATAGCTAGGGTGATATAGTGAGAAAATGTTTTGTTAGGAGGTAGTATTTTAATTAGGATGCCATTATAATGCTCACATATTTTTTAACTATGTAATAGAATTAATAATACGATCGATTAACATATTATAACAACAAGGAGTGCGAAAGAGTACCATTTTTGTATATCGTGGTCTTTATGTGGATGTTTATCGAGATACTTTATTTTTGGGTTTACCAAAATAGAAGAATAATTGAGCATATTTGAATTATTTCCTCTTATTACTATGGTATTTTATATACAATTTCAAAAACATTTTGTGCTTGTAACCAGAATTTATATGACAATTACATGGTTATTTAAAGAAGCTTTTTCCAAGTTATTTTTTTATTGAAAAAAATAGAAGAAATTATTTTTAATTCAAAATGCATTTTTAGTTGAAAAAAAATATGTTGTCAGATGGTTGTCAAATTGGAAAGCATTTTCCAAATTTAAAAAAAATTAAACAAATATTGGCTACTTTATATTTTGGATTATTGGGGTATTTTGAGGTTTCAAACATTGGTTTAATAAAGTTTGAAAACAAAGAAGAAAAAAATATAAGGTAAAAAAAGGTATGCAGACCCGACGAAAATTAAAAAAAAATGTTTAGAAAAAATGTTATAGCCAATTGTAATTAGTGTTTGTTTAAATTTAGGGCAAAGCAGGAAAGTAAGGTGAAAAAGTTATTTAAAAGCTTAGAATGTTAGCAACATTTTCATGGTAGTCTAGAGCCACAGACAACGAAAATTGTTGTATAATACCCAATAGTCTCTCAGACATTTCCTTTGTTTTTTGTGTAACTCGTGGGTTTAGACTACCAGCTAATGTTTGTGAAAGTCTAATTTCTTGAAAACTTTGCTCCTTCTTCAAAGTTTCCAAAAAAGAGTAGAAATGACGGTGTGGTTTTCCAATTGTATGGTTGAAGGAGTTATGCCATCCCTCAATGGCATTATTTGTTTTAGCTTCTCCCTCTAAACAGCTCGTGTAACAGTTCCACCACTCCACATGGAAACGTGGCTTCCTCCTGCGACCCGATCTGCTTAGGTGCCCAATCCATGTGTCTTCAAAATAATTTAGGATGGGTGCCAATTTGTCTTCATTTACATTGTAATAATTTGATTCTGTAATGGCAGTGTAGTACTCATCTACACTTTCGGGAGCCACAAAACAAAGAGCTGTTAATTTTTTTAACTCAACTTGTAGTTTGCTATCTGTTGAGTATTCTGCAACCCGGGTTGTTTTCTGTAACTTACGCCAGAATTCCTGGGAAAAATGGAAAAAACAACCCTGAATTTGGGTATCCGTGTTTTTTTTTTTTTTTTTTTGTAAAACAATTTTTATTGCAGAGATAATGGCAATTATACAGTATACACACCATTATGAACCCCAGCACAACTGCAGTCACTGTCCGAATATCGTTTGTATACACAGCCTTTGGACCCACATCCCGGAGGTTGGGTGGCGGTCAATCATGTAGCATGGTGCAGTTGGTTCATATAGAAATAGCTCAGTCTTACAGTATTCTCTGCTTTTAGTCTGTCAACGCCTATCATGCCCCCCCCACTCTGTAGTTGTGTATAATCTCTCTCTATCCAAATAAACAGTTCAACTTTTCTCCCTTACCCCCTCCCCTTCCTCCCCGTTCATCCGTGTACGTTTTACTGATCACATTGATCTTGCTCAATTCAAAATCGACAATTATTTTCCTAGGACTTTTGGTAGTTGTATTTTTAATAACTGATAAAAGTTCAGTGTAGGTTGCAGAAGACTTATCAGGCAGTAAACTATATACTAAGGGGATCACATTATTGTTAATTTTAGTGTGTATAGTGTAAATTTGGGTGAAAGGATGGGGTGTACTTTTAAACGTCCCATCCATCATCCAAATGTCACTGTTTTCTAACTTAACAAGGTTTCGGGGTGTAGTAAAAATTAGAATACCTTTTTGAGGATTTTCGTTGTCATGGAGAAGGAAGGGTTCATCAGCAAAAGAAATAGTAAGTTCATGTGGAATAACAATGTCAGAAAAGGTATGAGGTGTAGTTGTTTGTGTGTTACTTGCCTGCTTTTGTCTTTGTATAATTCACCTCAGATTAGGAATTATAGGCATATTACTAGCGACATGATTGGGGACATGCTGTGCAATCTCTCTTAAAATGGATCCTGTAGAATCATTGGAGGTGCTTGCAAGTTCTTTCATCTCATTTATGGTTTTCCTTACATCAATCTCCATTGCAGAGGCAGAGTGGTTATGATCAATTGTTTTAATAATAATATCTTCATGGGTAACCGCTCTGCCGCTGCAATGGGATGAGTAGTATTGCACGCACCTCCAATGATTTCTGGGAAAACTTATCCTTTCTTTACAATATATGTATCCTGCATGCTTAAGTAATTTGTTTCCTTTTCTGGATTTTATGTAAGTAGCTGTTTCCTGAGCAGACATTATCTGTAAAGAAACAATGTTTTATTTTAGTATGTAAATTGAAATGACAAATAAGACATAATAATAATCTACATTTTCCCAACTGCTGCATTTTCATGGAGTTATAATCGTAATTCTCACTCCTACTCTATCCCACACTTTCTCTACTGCTGCATCTTCCTGGAGTTATAATCGTAATTCTTACCCCTACTCTATCCCACACGTTTCCATCTTCTGCACCTTCCTGGAGTTAGAATAGTAATTCTTACCCCTACTCTATCCCACACTTTCCCTACTGCTGCACCTTCCTGGATTTAGAATAGTAATTGTTTCCTCTACACTATCCCACACTTTCCCCACTGCTGCACCTTCCTGGAGTTAGAATAGTAATTCTTACCCCAACTCTATCCCACACTTTCCCTACTGCTGCACCTTCCTGGAGTTAGAATAGTAACTCTTACCCCTACTCTATCCCACACTTTTTCTACTTCTGCACCTTCCTGGAGTTAGAATAGTAATTCTTACCCCTACTCTATCCCACACTTTTCCTACTGCTGCACCTTCCTGGAGTTTGAATAGTAATTCTTACCCCTACACTATCCCACACTTTCCCTACTGCTACACCTTCCTGGAGTTAGTATAGAAATTCTTACCCCTGCTCTATCCCACACTTTCCCTACTGCTGCACCTTCCTGGAGTTGGAATAGTAATTCTTACCCCTACACTATCCCACACTTTCCCTACTGCTGCACCTTCCCGGAGTTTGAATAGAAATTCTTACCCCTGCTCTATTCCACACTTTCCCTACTGCTGCACCTTTCTGGAGTTAGAATAGTAATTCTTACCTCTACACTATCCCACACTTTCCCTACTGCTGCATCTTCCTGGAGTTAGAATAGTAATTCTTACCCCTACTCTATCCCACACTTTCCCTACTGCTGCACCTTTCTGGAGTTAGCATAGTAATTCTTACCCCTATACTATCCCACACTTTCCCTACTGCTGCACCTTCCTTGAGTTACAATAGTAATTTGTTTTGTAATGTGCTTTTTAAATACCTTTTGATGTAGATGTTTGCTTTTTGCTCTAGTTTTTGTTCTGGTTTCTCGTTTTTTTCAGGTCTTTTTGGTTGTCTGGTCTTCTGGGATTCGCTTTTTGATTTTGTTTATAGAAGATTTATTTGAGTATCTGAAAAAATTAGAAAAAAAATGAAATGTAATATTTTATTTTAATGTTTGAGATACAGTCAAATATGTTAATACTTTTCTGCAAACGTTATATTTCATTCACATTACCTTGTAACTTTACTATACTTTCTCTGCCACTACATCTTCCTGGAGTTAGAATAGTAATTGTTACCCCTACACTATCCCACACTTTCCCCACTGCTGCACCTTCCTGGATTTAGAATAGTAAGTGTTTCCTCTACACTATCCCACACTTTCCCCACTGCTGCACCTTCCTGGAGTTAGAATAGTAATTATTACCCCAACTCTACCCCACACTTTCCCTACTGCTGCACCTTCCTTGAGTTAGAATAGTAAGTCTTACCCCTACTCTATCCTACACTTTTCCTACTTCTGCACCTTCCTGGAGTTAGAATAGTAATTTTTACCCCTACTCTATCCCACACTTTTCCTACTGCTCCACCTTCCTGGAGTTTGAATAGTAATTCTTACCCCTACACTATCCCACACTTTCCCTACTGCTGCACCTTCCTGGAGTTAGAATAGATATTCTTACCCTTACTCTATCCCATACTTTCCCTACTGCTGCACCTTCCTTGGAGTTACAATAGTAACTCTTACCCCTACACTATCCCACACTTTCCCTACTGCTGCACCTTCCTGGAGTTGGAATAGTAATTATTACCCCTACTCTATCCCACACTTTCCCTACTGCTGCACCTTACTGGAGTTAGAATAGTAATTCTTACCCCTACTGTATCCCACACTTTCCCTACTGCTGCACATTCCTGGAGTTAGAATAGTAATTGTTACTCCTACACTATCCCATACTTTCACTATTGTTGCACCTTCCTGGAGTTAGAATAGTAATGTGCTTTGTAATCTGCTTTTTAAATACCTTTTGATGTAGATATTTTCTTCTTGGTCTAGTTTTTGGTCTTGTTTCTCGTTTTTTGCTGGTGTTTTCTGTTGTCTGGTTTTCTGGGATTCACGATTTGATTTGGTTTTGACAAGATTTATGTAATTATCTGAAAAAATGAGAAAAAAACTGAAATGTAATATTTGATTTCAATGTTTCATATACAGTCAAATATGTCAATACTTATGTGCATATGTTACATACAATTTACTTTACCTTGTAACTTTAATACACTTTCCCTGCCACTACATATTCCTGGAGTTAGAATAGTAATTCTTACCCCTACACTATCCCACACTTTCCCTACTGCTGCACCTTCCTGGATTTAGAATAGTAATTGTTTCCTCTACACTATCCAACACTTTCCCCACTGCTGCACCTTCCTGGAGTTAGAATAGTAATTATTACCCCAACTCTATCCCACACTTTCCCTACTGCTGCACCTTCCTGGAGTTAGAATAGTAATATGCTTTGTAATCTGCTTTTTAAATACCTTTTGATGTAGATATTTTCTTCTTGGTCTAGTTTTTGGTCTTGTTTCTCGTTTTTTGCTGGTGTTTTTTGTTGTCTGGTTTTCTGGGATTCGCTTTTTGATTTGGTTTTGACAAGATGTATGTAATTATCTGAAAAAATGAGTACAAAACTGAAATGTAATATTTGATTTCAATGTTTCAGATACAGTCAAATATGTCAATACTTATGTGCATATGTTACATTAAATTTACTTTACCTTGTAACTTTACTACACTTTCCCTGCCACTACATCTTTCTGGAGTTAGAATAGTAATTCTTACTGATACACTATCCCACACTTTCCCTACTGCTGCACCTTCCTGGATTTAGAATAGTAATTGTTTCTTCTACACTATCCCACACTTTCCCCACTGCTGCATCTTCCTGGAGTTAGAATAGTAATTATTACCCCAACTCTATCCCACACTTTCCCTATTGCTGCACCTTCCTGGAGTTAGAATAGTAATTCTTACCCCTACTCTATCCCACACTTTCCCTACTGCTGCACCTTCCTGGAGTTAGAATAGTAATTCTTACCCCTACTCTATCCCACACTTTTCCTACTGCTGCACTTTCCTGGAGTTAGAATAGAAATTCTTACCCCTACACTATCCCACACTTTCCCTACTGCTGCACCTTCCTGGAGTTAGAATAGATATTCATTTTTTTTTTGGTAACATTTTTATTTAGGATTTTTGCAAGGGAAAAAGAAGAAAGAAGTGAAGAAAAAGTAGGAAAAGAGATACAAGCGACATTTCCACCAAAAGTCCCTCCCAGGGGACGCCATACAAAGCTCTCAAAGACACAAATGGGAGATTGCAAGTCGGGGCAACAAGACAGTATAGCAAAGCTCAGTTCATAAGTCCAGCGCACGCCAAGGAGTTCTAGGCGGAAATTCGTGCTTGGTCGAGTGCCCAGCAAGGGGAATAGCGCAGCAGTGGTTTCGATAGTCTAACAACCCCCAGGGGTAAACAGTGTCGCAACAATTAACAAACCCACAAATTCAACAGGTTCCCCCCTACCCCGCCCCCCCTTTTTTCCTTTTGGTGGTGGCAACCACACTCTCATACATGACAAGTCGCAACATCCATGTAATCCGATTAAACCTGGAAAAGGTGAAGAGCGCGGAACGTGGGCGGGCAGACCGCAGATGGTAAGCCTCTTGACAAAAAGCGAACCAAGGGGCCCCATCGGAACATAACATTTTTAAAATTGCCCAGGAAGATGTCCGCCATTCTCTCCATGCTCAGTAGACCCCATAGTCTCGCATGCCACAGTGACGAGGCCGGGGCATGTGGCTTCTTCCACGCCGCCGCCAACGTGAGCTTATCGGCCCCCAAGCACAACCACAGAATACGCTTATCCGCTTTAGTTTGATGTTCCAACAGCGGGTCACGGAGCCCCAACAAAACATGGGCCATGGAGTCAGTAATTGGATACCCCAGGATGTCCTTGATATGGGCTAGGATTTCCGCCCAGAAGGGGCGAATGGTCGGGCAGTCCCACCAGATGTGGCGGAAATCCCCCAGGAGGCCACAACCCCTCCAACACCTATCCGAGGATGCTGGGAAAATTCGATGGAGCTTGGACGGGTAAAGATACCAATCGTGCATGGTCTTTAAGTGGGCTTCCCTAAGGGCCAGCGAATGGTTGTGCGTCATGATATCGCTCCAAAGGTGCTTCCATTCGTCATCGGAGATGTCCCGGTCCAGAAGGACCTCCCAGTGTTCCATGTAGCGGGGGCGCGGAGTGATCGCAGTGGCCAAGAGTAGCCGGTACAAAAAAGAGATCGTCCCTTTCATAGTGGACATGCGGAGAAGGAAGGTTTTGAACGGAGAAGGCGGCCGGGTAGCGGCCTCGCGTATCTCCGCTGTAGTTGCCCAATGAAGAAGCTGGGTATGGCGGAAGCGCTCAGTGACCGGGATACCATAATCCCGCATGCAGTTGTGGAACGTGAGTGGGGCCTCTCCATGGAACAAATGCGTGAGCGCCCTACAGCCTCCTTCTCTCCATAGTCGGAAGGGCCCCTCCCGCAGCGCCGGCGGAAATGCCGGGTTGAAGTGAATGGGGGTAAAGGGGGATGGAAACGTGGTCCATCGGTCGTCGCCGGAGACTGTGTCCCACACCTTCAGGACTGTGCTAGTTGGAGTGCTAATGTAGGCATTCCTAGGCCTGTCCACTTTGGGTTTCCAGACCAAGTCCCAGATCGATCTCCCGGCCACACTCCTATCCATGTGTAGCCAGTGCTTCTCTGAGAGCTGCTGGGACCATTCCACTAGCACACGTAGCTGCGCAGCTTTATAATATAAATGCATGTCCGGGAATCCCACCCCACCCTCCTTCCTCGGTCGGCGCAGTGTCGAGAATGGGATCCGTGCTCGCCCTCCCTGCCAGACAAATTTCAACATCGAGGTTTTCAAGTGCCGGAAAAAATCCACCTCTATAGGAATGGGAAGGGCCTGGAAGAGATAAAGGAACTTAGGCAGAAGTACCATCTTAAGAGCATGGATTCTTCCAAGCCACGAAAGAAACTTCGGTTTCCACCGGTCCAGATCCGCTCGTATTGCCGCTAGCATTGGGGGGAAGTTAACCGCGAATAAAGATCCTATAGTAGGGGTCAGGCGCACTCCTAGGTATAACAGGGAGTCAGACGCCCATGATAAAGTCGTGAGCAAGTGTACCCGCTCCACTTCCGCAGGGGGGAGAGTCAGGTTCAGTACGTATGACTTGTCAAAGTTAACCTTGAACCCAGCTACTGCCTCAAATTGGTATAGTACCTCCTGAACATGTGGCAGTGAGTGGACTGGATCCCCCAGGGACAACAGCACGTCATCCGCGAATAGGGAGATCTTGTGCTGCTCGCCCGTAAAGGAGGCCTTCGATCTGTTCCCTCTCCCGTATCGCAATTGCCAGAGGTTCGATACTCAATGCGAAGAGGAGAGGGGAGAGGGGGCAACCCTGCCTCGTACCCCGTGAGTGAGGGAAACAGGCAGACCGATGTCCGTTAATCATCACCCTCAAGCTAGGGCTGCTATAATTAGCCCGAATCATGGCGATGAACTGGCGTGAAAAGCCAAAGGCGGTCAGGGTGCGGAACAGGAATCCCCAATCGACACGATCGAATGCTTTTTCCGCATCCAGTCCAACCAGTATCGCCGGGATGCGGAACCTGGTGGCCTTCTCTATCAAGTGCATTACCCGTCGCAAGTTGTCATGCGTCTGTCGACCCTTAATGAACCCGGATTGGTCCGGATGGACAAGAGCCGGCATCAGGTCCTGAAGCCTGCGGGCAATGATAGAGGAGTACAGTTTAGCATCCACATTGAGGAGTGCTATTGGGCGGTACGACGCGCATTTGGAGGGGTCCTTCCCTTGTTTGGGGATCACGGTTATCATGGCCTCGGCCATAGACCCAGAGGTCGTTCCGGTGACCGCCATCTCGTTAAAAAGTGAGACCAGGTAGTCAACCAGTTCCGTCGTGAATGATTGGTAGAAAAGAGCAGTATAGCCGTCCGGGCCCGGAGCTTTGTTAGGCTTCAGGGCCTTGATAGCCTGCAGTACCTCCGCCCTGGAAAAGGGGGCCGCCAGTTGCTCATTCCACCCACCAGAAGACCTGCGGTATGGGGAGGTCCGCGAGGAATGCGTCCTGTGGCCCTCGGTCCAGGGAGTCACCTTTATACAGTGCAGCATAAAACCGGCCAAAAATGTCCGCCTTATCCTTGTCCCGGTGCTGCAGGGAGCCTCCCGGACCCCGGATCCCTCCAATATATTCCTTTTCTCTTTTTTCTCGAAGTTGACGGGCCAAATGCCTCCCCACCTTGTTCCCCTGCGAATATGACGCGCGCCGCAAACGCAAGAGGGTGAACTCAGCACGATTGGCGTAATGGGCCCTCAACTTCCCCCTGACAGCCGTCAGCGGTCGAAGGGTTGCACGAGATGGATTCAATTTATGTGCCCTTTCCAAGCCGGCAAGTTCTTCCTCCAGTTCCTTCCGTTCCTTTCTCCGTAATTTGTTGAGATTCGCATTGAGGCCTATGCAAGTGCCCCTCAGCGAGGCTTTGCAAGCGTCCCATGTATTGAACACAGACGTGTCCGACGTGGGATTGAGAGCTAGGAACTCCCTAATGGCCTTCCGAAGTTCCTTACAAGAGGTATCATCCCTAATAAGTGCCGCCGGGAAATACCATTTCCGAAAGCCATCTCCCCCCACCGACCACTGCAGCATGAGGACCAGAAGACTATGATCTGAGACAGAGAGCGGAAATACCTTGGAATCACGGACATCTCCCCTAAGTGCTTGGCTCAAAAAGATATGGTCTATACGGGAGTAAGACTGGTGGACGTGGGAGAAGAATGTATAATCTCGGGCCTGGGTGTGCACAGTGCGCCATCCATCGATCAACCCCAGCTCGCCCATCTGGTCCTTTGATTCCACAGAAAAGACCCCGGAGTCTGCCCTCTGGGCTCGAGAGCTGTCTAAAGCTTTGTCCCATACCATGTTGAAGTCTCCCAAGAGAAACAAGTGCCCCTCCACAAAATCTCCCATCCTATCCAACAGGCCCTGAAGAAAGGTGTTCTGCTGAGCATTGGGAACATACACCACCACAAACGTACACAAACGGCCGTACAGTAGCCCTTGACCATCAACCACCTGCCCTCCTTATCACAACAGCCCCCCACAGGCTGGAAGTGGAGGGACGCTCGAAAAAGAAGAGCCACCCCCCTGTGCTTGGTAGAGGCAGAGGATCTATAGATGAGGGGAAATTGCTTGTGGCGGAGCCGAAGCTCGTCCCTGCACGCCAGATGGGTCTCCTGGAGACCCACCACATCTAAGTGATGGTCTAACAAGTATTTCCAAACCTTTTGGGTTTCTGCTGTGAGTTGAGACCCTTCACGTTCCATGTGCCAATGCTAAGAGGCATGAGGAAGGTCCAGTCCCCACCGCTTCAAAGTCGCTAAGTCAACATGCCTCTGCCCCCTCCGTACCCCAAACATCCAGACTCCCCTTTGTAAAAAGTTCATTCGGGTAGGGGACAATCGATATTTGCCCGGCGGTATTGCCTCTGTGACCCTCTAGTTATTTAAATCAATGAAGAGGCAGGCGCTGGAGACTGGAAAGCAGGAAACAAGGTTTTTTTATTCTCTCCGGAGGAGAACACAACGAAACGGACAGAAGGTATCGTTCTGAGGTGCTCTAACTGTATTCCTGAGGCCTGGCCTCTTATACACACATTTATGACTTTATTGTAGATTACACATACATGTGAAAGCTTTGATGTACGGAAAAGACATTCTCGGAACTCCCCTTTGGGCCCGTTCCCACACACATTTACAGTTGAAGTCCCCACCCTAGTCACAACAGGTGATGAGCATCGCGCAGCTGGATAATCCGCCGATTCACGGAATGTGGGGGGTTTGATCGGATCTCATGGGGTGGGGGCTTTGATCAACCCGGGGATTCTTTGATGGGGGAAGCTTTCTATTGTACGGGGAGGGGCAAGGATGGTATCGGCAGAGCTGGGTGTCGGCTTGGGAACGGGGAGGACAAAACGGGCACACGGGGAAAAAGGGGGTTTGCATCTAAGGGCCGGAGATCATGAAAGGAAAGCAGGGAGGTGTCGCGCTGGGAACAGGATGAGGGCCTGGGGCAGAGCAGCGCCGAAGAGGGGTTTATGACTCAAGGCAGGTGCAAGCAGGGGGTGGTCAGCGTGCAGGCTTAGTGAAGGCGAAGGGCTATGTCAGGGGCCAGCGGCATGCAAAAGGGTCCGTTCTGATCGGGGCATCTAACAAAATGGCGGGCGCGCACGACAAAAGTGTGGCATCAGGGGAAGAGGCAAGATGGCGCAGATAATGTTCACCAAAACGTACTAATTTTCAACAGTCCTCCCTTTAACATATTCAAGACATCTTGCTGGTTCATTTTCTACTTGGTTCTACTGTGGTGGGCATGGGAGAAAGAAAACGGTAGGAACCCTAGATGAAAAAAGTTGTACGCAATACATTTTGAGATTTTTTTGTTTTTAGGAGGTGGGCCTATTTGATAAACTTTGATAAACTTGTTCAGCAGGAAAGTCATAGGAATGTAATACAAAAAACGGTTCTGTAGCGAGCAGCAAGTACATATCATAACGTGAACTGGCAGGTTATTACATATTTCAGATTCGGATTGGAGCAGGATCAATACAATGGCGGCTGGGAGAGAAATGAGGCGTAGCAAAACGGTGATTGAGGATGTCAAATGTTCGAAGTTTACGAGTTCTCATTGTTCTTTGTGGTCTTTCGTTGGCGCTGTTGAGCACCGGCGGTGGAGCTACAGGTCCAGCTCTGTTCTAAGTTCTGCGTTGCAGGGCACGACCCTCTCCTCGCGTTTCTGGTCGGAAAAGGTCCTTTTCGCCCTGTGTCCTTTGAGGTGATTGTCAGAAAGTTCAGATGGAAGAAGAGCGTACAAAAACAGTCCATAGGGTAGGTCAGAGGAAAAGGGGGATGGAGCAAGGCCAAATTAGGAACAAACTAGGGGAACGAGAGACTTCAAATAGGCGGGCGTGTGACCGAATTCAGAGAGCGGGGACTTGTCGACAGGCATTGGACATCGAGCAGGGGCATCAGGTCGGCCCTTTCTTCTCATGTTGTCGAAAACAGTGCCTCGTCCTGCAGCTCCTTTCAGTCGTGGTCTCGCCTTGGCTAATGTCGCAGGTGTTCCTTAGTCTGCAGTCGGGCCTCGTGCTCCCACATCCGGTCCTTTTCTCCTCCAACAGCGGTACCCTTAAACAAGTTTGAAAAGACAGTCTTTAGAAAATTTGCAGATGAAGATAATCAAAAAGTCTATTTCTCTCCCAGCTCCAGGCAAGGAATGAAAAATGCCCGTTATTTTAGTGTTCACAACTGGCATATGAATGACCGGTGACGGGTTCTGTTGGATTTACTATGACTTTCCTTCATAATTATTTATTACAGGCATGGCAGTTCATCTGATGGTAACCCACCCTTGTGAGACAAATCTGGCGAAGATATGCCGTTCTCTAGAGTTTTACATTTACAAAAGGGTGCAGTGAGTCGTCAACATGGTACTACACAGGTATTTTGCTGAGAGACGAACATGGCTAAACATTTCCTTTCTATCGGTGCATCCTGTTTTGCAACTACTGCGGGGTTCATTTCGATGATTTCTTTACCTTGAACTAGTCTGTTAACCTTGTAAAACATCATTCTGGGTCCTACGTAACCTTTTACAGCCCGATTACTTAATTAGGAAGGACAGGGGTTTTGTGGGAAACAACCAGGGACATATACAGGGGAGGTAACGGGGGTGGTCATTTTTCCGGTTTGGGTATTGCGACAATTCGGGGAGGGGAGGGTCGCGTATTCTGAGGTCCTTGTCTTATACTATAGGAGCCGTTGACATGTAGTTCCCTTATTTCGGGTCAGATTAGGGAACCTCTGTCGTCTTACCTGTCCTTTCCCTTACGGCCCAACCTGGGTTCATTGACTTCTAGCGGAAAAGGAGAGGTAATGACGCGGCCTCAGGGTGATTGTATTAAAGACAAGTGTTTGTGCAAATACTGACGGTATTTGAAGCCAATTAGGTGGTGTGCTAGGGGTGGCAATCTGCCAATTTCGGGGCTAACCACTCGGAAGAGTGGGAGTGCAGAAATAGAGAGAGAGAGAGAGAGAGAGAGAGAGAGAGAGAGAGAGAGAGAGGGTCTGCGTTAGGATCTTGTAATCATGCAGTTTGAGCATTAGACAGGGTAGAGGGGACATGCTTTGAGAAAAAAGGAAAGAAGAAAGGAGGTACCATTTTGTCGCACTTTCTCGCATTCTCGGTCCTTTGACCAGTTGGGTCAACGCCTCAGTCACACACACACACATTCCCTCACAGTTTCGCATCATACGTGACATGGGTTCATTCGTCCGGTCTGGTTTAAGGGTGATCACTTTTTATCAGGTTGTGCTAATTTTTCGGGTTTGTTCGATACGTGAGTAGTTTGCAGGCGTGCTTAGACGCCACCTTGCGGCGCTAGTCCGTTTCGTGCATTAGACATGGCAAGGTTTCGGATCTTCGCCACACCTCGGCTGTAATCTCTGATGTAACCTGCAGAGGGAGGGAAAGGGGGGGGGGGTGGGAGACAGCATTCGCGCACATTCAAATACATGGATTCATAAGTCCTTTACTTACCTCTTACTCGTCTTTCCTCCTCGGGGCAGGGTCCCTGGGGATATGGTTTCTGGAGTCGAGGGGGGGTAGTGTGTTCATATAGGTCGTGTGCGGGGGAAACGTAAAAAAGGAAACCAGAGGTGTCTAGTGCGAGGTATCTAGTCAAAGGATGTATCTCACTATCGGGGTCCTTAAACCTCTTTCAACGCTGTGGCATTCTAAGGTTCTTCGGTTCTTGGGTCCCTGCTACTTTGGAACGTTGTACTTTATAATATTTACATTATTTCATTTCACCCTCCTTTTACATTCCCTCATTTACACCATTCGTTTTACCCATCCTTGGAAGTCAAGGTCTTCCTCTACGCGAGAGTTCATGAGTCAGTCGCGTACCTTGAAGGCGGAGTGTCGTGTTGTCGATCCGATCCGTCCTCCAGGGCTGGGCAACCATCTTCTTTTAACCTTAAAGAGAGAGCAGAGTAGGGTGCACAGAAAAGAACTTTCCCACCGATCCCACGTTTTTTTAAAAATAAAGCATGCAATACCCGTCCATAGTTTCAAAGACTTTATTTTGCAAAATCATTTCAGCATATGGATTATGAGGGTGCGGTCGTATTTGGCCGGTCGTGGCAATGGCTAAAGTGCATACAGTGGGGGGTTTCGCTTGCAGCAATAAAAACATCGGAAAGTTTTACTCGTTCATTTGTAAGTAACTAAAACGTCTATTAATTGGCTGGGGGTTCGGGGGCATTTAATTTCATAATTCAGAAGCATAATCACAATAGTTATAATCAGATTTCCTATATGCATACCGTACGTGTGCGTCGTAAATGAGGTTTACATCGGTTATAAAAATATAATACAGTGTACATTTGTAATCAACATTTGTAATGGGGATTCTTTCATACTGTTCGTCGAGTGAGTTCTCCTTGTCTTTTCTAGCCAAGTGTACAAAGGATCACAAAAAATCTCAGAACATCAAGTTTATATTAGTGCGAAGGAACACCACGAGGTGTTCGTAAGTTCCGATTGATACCGGCGCCATTTTGGGCGGGGCCGGCTCAGTCCGGAAGCAGCATCAGGGGAAATGTTTCTCATTACTGGCAGTTTGGACCAGAGTCCTTTTCGGCAGTTCTAGAATTCATGCCAACAGAAGGGGTGGCAATGTCATGTTTGTTTCGTTGGCGATCAAGGCAGCCGTCCCTTACCGGAAACCTGCAAAGGCCGAAGGTTCCGCCGGGGACCTTTGTATGATCTTCAAGGCTGCGGAGATGCTGTCGGAGATGGGGGCTCGTGCTCCATGGGACAAATGTTCGAGTTATATGGCTGGCCAAAGTTACTCTAGCGGCCGGGGCCCACCTTCCAGCGGACCCAGACGCCATTTTGAGGCCCTACAGGGGCCACTCTCGTCGAGTTTGCAAGAGTGGAAGAGACCCTTCGGAGTGAAAGGAAGAGGTCCCTGTTTTGTGAAAGCGGGACGTTCGGCTGGGGTGCGGCTGTGATGCCCCCACCTGGGGGGCGAGGGAGACTGGTTCGCATCGTCTCCTTCTCCCGGTGCACTTCATGCCGCTCCTTTTCATCGCCCCGCATCAAGGCCTCTCCACATCCGGTGTTCCCCAAGTGCCACCATTGTACGTTCGGTGCTGCGCAAGTACTGGGGTGCCACCATTGTACGTTCGGTGCTGCGCAAGTACTGGGGTGCCACCATTGTACGTTCGGTGCTGTGGAAGTATTGGCACCATCGCCTGACTGGGGGTGTTCGGCGTCGGGCCGGGGGCTGGGAAACCTCCTATCGGTGGAGGTGGGAGAGGCTCGTCCGCGTCGCCTCTCCCTCCCAGCCCAACTTGGACAAGTTGTTGTGGAGGTACGTGCAGGACATCCCGCCGTCCAGGACTGCTGCGGCTGTGACGGAAGAGAAAAGGAAGAGGTGCCTCGTTCTCCTCTTGGACATGTGGCGGGACTACCTTAGTCTTTCCCGGCCCGTTGCGGCCGGCCAAGGAGACATGTGGCGGGACTACCTGCAAATGCCCAGGCTGCGGGCTCCTGCCTCTCCTCCGGCTCCCCCATACGTTAAGATTTCCTGACCAAGAGTTGGCGGCCGGGCTCGCCTTATATGGGTTGCCGTTGGTTGGGCGTAGCCGTAACCCTGCCCTACTTTGGAAGGTTCCAGAATGGGGGGGGGGCGAATGTTCTGTTTGACTTTCGTTTTCTACAGTTTATCGTTATTATTCCTTGTTTGTTGTGTTAAATTAAAAGTTCAAGTTCATTAATGGTCTACGGATTTTGTTTCACCATTTCTTTCTTTCCAGGTTGCTTTTATGCTAAGTTTCTGCTAACAGAGGTCGAGTAACACGGAAACACGTGTAGAGGGATGACGCAGATTTGCACATTACATACACACAAACTCAGACGGGGGACAGTACAAGTACGACATACAAAGACCCAAGACAAATATAAAAACAGTTATTGGTCATAATTATCTCTTTCCGTCTGTGAATTTTTAAACGAGGCTGGGTTCCCGTCTTGACATTGCCCGACCTAGGAGAACGTGAGCATGCCGCTGAGATTTTCCTGGCGAAATCTGTGCCATCGGGCATAATCAAACGTGGTGGTTCTGTCTGGTCTGTCTATGTAAGTCGGGTTCTTCTTTGTCTCGCGCTTTTTCTCGTACTGCCGGTTTGTCGTTCCTGTCGGCCCTTTGCCTTTACTCACGCTCAGTAGAGTCGGGCATTGGGCTTTCCAGTGTCCGACGTACCTACAAAAAGCGCATTGGTTTGACCCTAAGTCTGGTCGTCCTTTGCATAGTGTCGGGGGATAAGTTGTGGGTAGCGGTGTCCTGGGGATGTCCTGTCGGTATATTTCTCTATTTGGTTTGTCCTCGTCTTTTCTCTGTCGTTTCGTAGCCTCTCTGCGCCACATACCGAGACTGTCGAGCATAATTGGCGTTGTCTTATTATTTCGAAGGGCTATTTCTAACGTTTCTATTTTATCAAGGTCAAAGGATCCTGCCAGTGGCCACTGTTTGTCTTGACTCTCTTCGGTATACCTGTGCCATAATTTATTATAAGCTATGGTGACTAATCCATAGTTTATGAACATGTCCTTATTAGGGGTGCCTTCTAGTGGAGCTATATGGTCCACCTCTAACACCCGGTCCGGGCTAAACAGGCTATTTATCAGTGGGGAGAAGACAGACATGACGGCTCGTAACGAGGGACTAAAAGTCAGCACTGCCTATCTTATCACTAGGTGCAAAGACTAGACAGAATATTTCTATTCTACGTTGTTTGCAGGTAGTGAATACCTCATGGATCAAAAACCAAAAGACCAATAAATAACAATGGGGAGAATGAGTAGGTCCGCAAAGATCTGCGTTACCTACCCTTTTCACTATCTGCAAAAAGGGTGGTCACTTCCCTGTTTGCAGACAGGGAATCTCCAGGAAACAATATTTTTGCGAACAACAGTTCAGTTTCAAGCAATTATTAAGTGGGGGAGAAAGAAAACAAGCACGGCTGCTACCCTACCTATCCTCCACTGCTTGCAAAGAGAGAGAGCCTGTTGTTTCTCCGTTTGCAGACAGTGAATCTCCAAATAAAAAAAATAAAAACAAAAGGGGCAATACTAGTATTTTTGAACAATCAAGCAATCAAACAAATTTTTTCGCAACTTGTCGTGGCAACACGACCTTACCCGGACCATGTGGACAGTTTCTTGTCTTCCGAATCCAGCGCCCGATCGTCCTCTTTTTCTCGTATTTCTCACGGCACTCCTGATGGTTCCCAGTCAGGACCGTAGATCACTCGAGAGAGGTCTGTTCGGAACTAGTGAAGTTCGGATGATCGGCTGCCAGACGAGGGTCTATTGGGCAAGAGCTCTCCCGATCGTTGCAGTCGTTCACTCTGTCGTCGGGACCTCTCCCACTGGATCCACGAGTCGCTGATGGGCCCCACGCTTGGGACGCCAATTGTAAAAAGTTCATTCGGGTCGGGGACAATCGATATTTGCCCGGCGGTATTGCCTCTGTGACCCTCTAGTTATTTAAATCAATGAAGAGGCAGGCGCTGGAGACTGGAAAGCAGGAAACAAGGTTTTTTTATTCTCTCCGGAGGAGAACACAACGAAACGGACAGAAGGTATCGTTCTGAGGTGCTCTAACTGTATTCCTGAGGCCTGGCCTCTTATACACACATTTATGACTTTATTGTAGATTACACATACATGTGAAAGCTTTGATGTACGGAAAAGACATTCTCGGAACTCCCCTTTGGGCCCGTTCCCACACACATTTACAGTTGAAGTCCCCACCCTAGTCACAACAGGTGATGAGCATCGCGCAGCTGGATAATCCGCCGATTCACGGAATGTGGGGGGTTTGATCGGATCTCATGGGGTGGGGGCTTTGATCAACCCGGGGATTCTTTGATGGGGGAAGCTTTCTATTGTACGGGGAGGGGCAAGGATGGTATCGGCAGAGCTGGGTGTCGGCTTGGGAACGGGGAGGACAAAACGGGCACACGGGGAAAAAGGGGGTTTGCATCTAAGGGCCGGAGATCATGAAAGGAAAGCAGGGAGGTGTCGCGCTGGGAACAGGATGAGGGCCTGGGGCAGAGCAGCGCCGAAGAGGGGTTTATGACTCAAGGCAGGTGCAAGCAGGGGGTGGTCAGCGTGCAGGCTTAGTGAAGGCGAAGGGCTATGTCAGGGGCCAGCGGCATGCAAAAGGGTCCGTTCTGATCGGGGCATCTAACAAAATGGCGGGCGCGCACGACAAAAGTGTGGCATCAGGGGAAGAGGCAAGATGGCGCAGATAATGTTCACCAAAACGTACTAATTTTCAACACCCTCTCACCTCCGGCCCCCTCCACACGTACTCGGTCAGACTCACCTCACCCCCCCAGTCGCTCCCGTCCCTGGTTCCATGAGCCCAACAGCCCAACAGGCCCGTACCCACATCAGATAGGGGTAGGTCCCAAGCTGGGTATCACACCCTAGACAGCATCGATTAAGGGCTCCAGCATTCCAGTGCAAGCAAGACTCACAGCCAGCATCCGACGGTTGCCACCAGCAACCCCCCTCCCATTCCCCTTCCCAACAGCCCCCCCCGGTTCCCCCCCCAAGTCCTCCAACCCCCCCATTCCCCAACAAAGAAACATACTGCGCATTCTCTCCAGTCGCCACCACCATCGTGCCCAACCCCACCCCGCTCCCCAACAATCCTCCCCCTCAAACGCCCCCCCCCCCTTCCAGTCCCCCCCCCCAAAAGAACAAACCAGAACACACACAATACACTTAACAGACCCAGTGGACGGTAGCTGGTAGAGTTCCTACTGGGCCGGGAACGGGGTACCAATGTTGGGACCCCTAAGGCCACGGTCCGGGGTGTCTCCTCAAAAAGTACAATCAAACCCACGGTACCTGAGTTCACGTGCCCCTCCGGCACCAACCAGCCAGCGGCTCAGAGAATCAGGCCGCTCCGGAGCTCTGCTGTGAGGACGCCAGAGTCGCCGAGGCCACCGAAGCCACCGCACTCCCCCTCTCCTGTAGGCTCACAGTACGGTCAGGCCGTCTACGGTCCGTGTCCGGGCCCACTCTCTGCCAAGAGGAAGATCGTCTACGCCTCCTCGATGGTGAATCGCCAGCTCCCTGTGAAGGTGTCACATCGTCCAGGCCCAGAAGATCCTTCGCCACTTGAAGAGAACGTATTTGCGCTAGCCTGTTTTGCCACCTAAAAATGATGCGGAAGGGGTGACCCCACGAGTAGGAGATGTTGCGTTCCCGGAGGAAGGTGGTCACCGGACGGAACTCCCGTCTCTTCTGGAGAGTCGTCGCCGCCAGATCCTGGTAAAGCTGCGGGCGGTGCTCTCTGAACCGCAATTCCGGGATAGCTCGTGCTTTCCGTAAGATACGTTCCTTTAATTGAAAGTCATGCACACATACTAGAATGTCCGGGGGCGGAGCCCCTCCTCGTCTCGGCAGCCCGACCCTGTGAACCCTGTCCATTCTGATGTCCTGCACATCCTCCTCGTCCAGTATCTGCAAGAAGAGAGCTTGGACATATCCTCGCAGGTCCCCTGCTTCACCATCCCATGGCACTGCGCGAATGCGGATGTTGTTCCGCCGGGAACGGTTCTCCAGGTCCTCCGTACGTGACTGGAGGTCCAGGTTCTGCTCCGTGAGCCGAATGATATCTTGCTGGAGTTGGTGGACATCGTTCGCCATGCTTAAGTCATGGTCTTCCAAGGTCGCTACCCTCTCTCCTATGCCATCCACATCCCTTCGTACTTCCCGGAGGTCCGACGCCAGCTGGGCGCGAAGCTCGGAGATGTCCTCCTTAATGGACGTGAAGAGTTCCGTCATGAAGGCCTTGGTTGCAGGGGCCTCATCATCCGATTGCTTAGGCGACACGCTGGGCCTGGGGGACGACGGTTGCTGAGAGTTTTTCGACGCGCCATCTTTGCCAGGCTTCCCTTTGCGTAGCGTAGTGGACATCTTGGCACCCCCTCACCACCAGGGAGTCAGGACTGCAGTCTCCCCTCCAGCCGCCACCGGACCACCGAGAGAAGCGCCCCCCCTGCACAGGCGCCGCCAATGCAGTGCACCTCAGACGTCAGGCCAGCCCTCCACCAGTGGTGCGACCGGAGCCTCTGCGGGCCGCTGTTGCTGGTCAAAGTCAGGCTCCGATGTTCCCCACGCTGCAAGGCCACCAGCGCCCACCGGTCAGGCCTCCCAGGTAAGTCCAACCGTTATGGCAATGCAACTCCGCAATCACACAGGTGCAGCACAGTCAGAAAAGCGTAGAGGCCCCTCCGCGAAACCCTTCACTATTGTTGCACCTTCCTGGAGTTAGAATAGTAATGTGCTTTGTAATCTGCTTTTTAAATACCTTTTGATGTAGATATTTTCTTCTTGGTCTAGTTTTTGGTCTTGTTTCTCGTTTTTTGCTGGTGTTTTTTGTTGTCTGGTTTTCTGGGATTCGCTTTTTGATTTGGTTTTGACAAGATTTATGTAATTATCTGAAAAAATGAGAAAAAAACTGAAATGTCATATTTGATTTCAATGTTTCAGATACAGTCAAATATGTCAATACTTATGTGCATATGTTACATTAAATTTACTTTACCTTGTAACTTTACTACACTTTCCCTGCCACTACATCTTCCTGGAGTTAGAATAGTAATTCTTACCCATACACTATCCCACACTTTCCCTACTGCTGCACCTTCCTGGATTTAGAATAGTAATTGTTTCTTCTACACTATCCCATACTTTCCCCACTGCTGCATCTTCCTGGAGTTAGAATAGTAATTATAACCCCAACACTATCCCACACTTTCCCTACTGCTGCACCTTCCTGGAGTTAGAATAGTAATTCTTACCCCTACTCTATCCCACACTTTCCCTACTACTGCACCTTCCTGGAGTTAGCATAGTAATTCTTATCCCTACTCTATCCCACACTTTTCCTACTGCTGCACCTTCCTGGAGTTAGAATAGAAATTCTTACCCTTGCTCTATTCCACACTTTCACTATTGCTGTACTTTGCTGGAGTTAGAATAGTAACTCTTACCCCTACACAATCCCACACTTTCCCTACTGCTGCACCTTCCCGGAGTTGGAATAGTAATTATTACCCCTACTCTATCCCACACTTTCCCTACTTCTGCACCTTTCTGGAGTTAGAATAGTAATTCTTACCCCTACACTATCCCACACTTTCCCTACTGCTGCATCTTCCTGGAGTTGGAATAGTAATTATTACCCCTACTGTATCCAACACTTTCCCTACTGCTGCACCTTCCTGGAGTTAAAATAGTAATTGTTACTCCTACACTACAGGGCCTCTATGACGGAGACAACAACACCTCAAAGTGACTATTGTAGAAAGATGTTTCGGTGCCTGAGACTTTAGGCACCGATACGGAATGGCTCTATAATATCAGAGGAGTGTAATCCGGGTCAGTGCCATGTTCCACGATAGATGAGATCTAAGCCAGACCTATTTGAAATTACAACCCGACCCCCAATCATTGGGGTAGACATGCTATTGGTCAGCAGAGGGCCAGTAACAAGCATCAGTTTGTCTTATTCACTTTTTTAGCTTTTTTGAAAGCAACTGCAGCTCCCACCATGGGCCACTGGTCATGTGAGCCAATACGGCGCAATGATTGGTCTTTTTTGGTTATATTAACCACGAAGCTCAGTCCAGTCGGTACCTCCCCCCGAGCCTTAGGACAAGGCCAGAGGTACCGATGGACAGGTAAGGAACAACAGGGCGCCATGACTTTGCTCCTCTTGTAATTGAATTTAAATTTTTCTTTAACTATGTGTGAGATCTCAGTCTAGGACTATATGAAACCATAATAATCAACCATATTGGTTTACTTGTGGAATGTGATATATCTAACTAAAGCCATTAGAGATAATTGGACATTATATCTAGAAGTCACCAGCGCTGAGTGTTAATAGAGTTAGTTTGATTTTTGACATTTCCTTGATGTCTTCAGCCTTTTCGATATTATGAGTGACCCAAATACCAATGCTGTTTATGTGCCTCTCTGTGGAGGTACATATAGTGATAAATTGATATGAAGGGTGATACCCTTGTGTACACCACTTTCACATATATACAACAAAAAAAATTCCACAAACACAGAGCGGGCCTCTAATTCCTGAGCCGTGGCCAGGAGAGGTGAGGCTTACTCCCAAGCATTATTGGGTGAGTGAAAATCTCTTT
Organism: Lissotriton helveticus; assembly: GCF_964261635.1. NCBI lineage: Eukaryota > Metazoa > Chordata > Amphibia > Caudata > Salamandridae > Lissotriton > Lissotriton helveticus. Next base: position 1,694,784,805 of record NC_136065.1, on the reverse strand, counting down.
TAAATGTATATTACCCTGTATCACTGTTAAAGTTTGATTACGAAGTACAACTAACATGGATTGAATTATAGGCAGGTGATATGTGTGTTGGATACTGTTATATATGTGTGTGTTTTTGAATTATTTCAGGAAAGAATCCTTTGAAAAACTGGAAGTACCGACGCAGTGAGTAACTATCCAGTATTATTATTTTGTAACAATTCTCTTGTGATTCGTTGATCATATGTACGTTATTGCAGTAGTGTATCTTGATTTGGTCCTGATGAAAGCCTAAGTAGGGGAGATGCCCCTGCATGGCAGAAACATGTTGACCATGACACCAACTACATAGGACAGTCATTATTTCAGACTGTTATACACTTTCTTTTAATCTTGACACCATGGTTTACCCCGAATAAAATTTTCCTCATATCATGGTAGCCAATTTTAACTAGCACTCATTTATTGATTTTGATTACACTTTTTCACTGCAATTTATTTTCCCACACCATAGACACCCACGTTTATCACTCTGGGTCGGATCCATCTGGTTTGGTCTTGGAGAATTGGAGAAGTACACACACAATTCAATCAGGTGTGTCTCCTTATCTGGACTTTGACCTCTCCTAATCCCAGATGACGATACTCCGCCATATGGGTGGGCTGATGGGATTCATTTCCTCTTACTCATACACCTCCAGGTTGATGTCTTCAGCCTTTTCGATATTATGAGTGACCCAAATACCAATGCTGTTTATGTGCCTCCCTGTGGAGGTACATATAGTGACAAATTGATATGAAGGGTGATACCCTTGTGTACACCACTTTCACATATATACAAAAAAAAAATCCACAAACACAGAGCGGGCCTCTAATTCCTGAGCCGTGGCCAGGAGAGGTGAGGCTTACTCCCAAGCATTATTGGGTGAGTGAAAATCTCTTTTAAATGTATATTACCCTGTATCACTGTTAAAGTTTGAGTACGAAGTACAACTAACATGGATTGAATTATAGGCAGGTGATATGTGTGTTGGATACTGTTATATATGTGTGTGTTTTTGAATTATTTCAGGAAAGAATCCTTTGAAAAACTGGAAGTACCGACGCAGTGAGTAACTATCCAGTATTATTATTTTGTAACAATTCTCTTGTGATTCGTTGATCATATGTACGTTATTGCAGTAGTGTATCTTGATTTGGTCCTGATGAAAGCCTAAGTAGGGGAGATGCCCCTGAATGGCAGAAACATGTTGACCATGACACCAACTACATAGGACAGTCATTATTTCAGACTGTTATACACTTTCTTTTAATCTTGACACCATGGTTTACCCCGAATAAAATTTTCCTCATATCATGGTAGCCAATTTTAACTAGCACTCATTTATTGATTTTGATTTTGATTACACTTTTTCACTGCAATTTATTTTCCCACACCATAGACACCCACGTTTATCACTCTGGTTCGGATCCATCTGGTTTGGTCTTGGAGAATTGGAGAAGTACACACACAATTCAATCAGGTGTGTCTCCTTATCTGGACTTTGACCTCTCCTAATCCCAGATGACGATACTCCGCCATATGGGTGGGCTGATGAGATTCATTTCCTCTTACTCATACACCTCCAGGTTCTAACAAACACACACCTTCTAGCAATTGATTTTTTGATTTTTTGTTCCAATCCTGAGGTTTTAAATACAGACCGCTACCGTTTTTTTTTCTTTTTGTGATCAGTTAATTTGGGGGTGTAGACTGGCTTGTATGGTCTCTAAATATAGTTCCCCTTGACCCTCCCCAATTCTGTTGTGTTACACTCCTACACTATCCCATACTTTCACTATTGTTGCATCTTCCTGGAGTTAGAATAGTAATGTGCTTTGTACTTTGCTTTTTAAATACCTTTTGATGTAGATATTTTCTTCTTGGTCTAGTTTTTGGTATTGTTTCTCGTTTTTTGCTGGTCTTTTTTGTTGTCTGGTTTTCTGGGATTCGCTTTTTGATTTGGTTTTGACCATTCGAAAATATGAGAAAAAAATATGAAATGTAATATTTGATTTCAATGTTTGAGATGTAGTCACATATGTTAATACTTTTGTGCATACGTTACATTACTTTTACATTATCTTGTAATTTTACTACACTTTCCCTGTCACTGCACCTTCCTGGAGTTTGAATAATGTTTGTTACCTCTACAGTATCCCACAGTTTCCCTACTGCTGCACCTACGAGGAGATAAAATAGTAATTTTTACCCCTACACTATTCCACACTTTTTCTACTGCTGTACTTTCCTGGAGTAAGAATAGTAATTCTTATCTCTATACTATCCCACTTTTTCTTTACTGCTGCACGTTCCTGGAGTTAGAATATTCATTGTTACCTCTAAACTATTCCACAGTTTATCTACTGCTGTACCTTTCTGGAGTTTGAATAGTAATTGTTATCTCTAAAGTATACCACACTTTCCCTACTGCTGCACATTATTGGATTTAGATTAGTAATTTTTATTCCTACTCCATCCCACACTTTGGCAATATTTTACTACTGCTACACTTGAACACAGTATAAAAATGCTGTTATGTAAATTATAAAATAATTACTTTCTTTAAAACTCGACGTTTGAATTTCCAAAGATGAAAGTATTTATTTTATTTACGTTATTGAATTTCTGTGTAAATATTAGATTAAATATGCGTGGATTAGAAAAAGTTTTTCCATTTTATTAAATTTGAATAATGATTTATATAAATTAGAAATGTACCTTGAAATTATTGTTGAAGAGGAGTATGGATCCTTTAGTAAAATCCAATTTTTTTAAACTTGGCTTTTTCGTCACACTTTATAGAATTTCTTCTATATTTAATATTTTAACTTTTCGTGCTGTTAGAAAAATAATATATTTTTAGATATCTGAAAATAATTATATTTAATAAACCATGTAATTTAAATAATAATCTTCTTTAAATATGTTGTGCTTCATTTTATTAATAAATCTCTCATTAATTATAGTACTTTCTGGGTGGTAATAATGTTCATTTAAATATGAAAATCAAACTTATTAGGGATCGCATTTTAAATATTTAACGAAAATATTTCTGTTATTACTTTTGTAAACTTACTTGTATTGCGAAAAGTAATGCTTCTTAAACGGAATCGGGTGTTATCTCAAAGAAGAGGTCAGAGGGTCAGCTTTTGGCGTCTGGTCACTCTGCTAGTTGATAATCAACGGAATTAAAAATGGTGTCTTATCGTATTTATAAGTTTGAGTCAGTGTCACTTTTATTTTTAAGAAACATAGCGTTGGTATTCATTTTTAAATTCCGTTTCATTACTGTGGAAAGTTATATTTTAAAAAATTATATAAAGATGTGTAGTTTTCACTTTTTTTCGTTCCGATTTGGCATCCATTTTGAAAGTAGTTATTTTCATGGAAAGAGTTGTAGGACATATTTAGGAACTACACAGTTTAAAATGGCGACTATGTTTATGTAAAATATTTGTTTTTACGAATATTTATTTTCAATAAAAATAATATATTGTAAGTTTGTTATATTTTATAATTCATTCCATGTTTAAAATTTTCATTAGTTTCGTTAAAATGAGTATTTTTTTAATACTTGAGTATTAATTTTACTACTCGAGTATTAATTTTAGAAAATGTTTCGCATTTCTTTGGATTAACGTTTAGTTTTTATCTACATTTTAAAACACTTCCCCACCCAAAACCCCTAATTTCCCTACATCCCGTGCCAGGTTTTATTTTACAAAAAAAACAAAAAGAACGTATTTTATGCGTTGTAATTGAATTCGTTGTAATAGCACTTTCCTACTAATAACTCTATTTCGCGGTGTAACAGTATTCGTTGTAAAAGCATGCGTTGTAAAAGTATTTGCGTTGTAAAAAATGCGTTGTAAAGACATGCGTTGTAATAGTATGCGTTGTAACGTCATACATCCGGTGTAAGTGATGCACCTACCTACACTATGGGTTTTCCTACTGATCCCTTGCTAAGAGTTGTAATCAGGGTGTGCTAGGCCCTTTCTACTACAACAGCTGGTTCAGTAGAACTCAGAGTATTTCTAAGCTTGTTATATGTACCTATGGTACCTTATGTGATCTTTCAAATGATATTTCAAGATTATATTTGGTAAAAACAACAGCAAGCTCAAATCCCAACCGCTGCACACCAATGTGAGAAGTTGGCCTGATATATGATGCTCACTAGTTCTAGTGATCACCTTGTATCAGTCCAAACAACCCTTATGGTGATTGGTTGTAAGTCAACCTTATAGACCAGCTATCCTAATGGTAGCATGGGCAAAGCAGTCTTAGGCTAAACTCTTTTGGCATGTGAAGCCAGCTGTTTTACCACATATAACCCCTTGAATACCAGATAAAAGGACACCACACAGGTTGTTATGAAAATAAACAGTATATTTATTAATAACAAACACCTCTGAACTCTTTATGAGGTCAGAGGGCTAAGCACATGACAATCTCTTAGGAAAAATACAATAAGTTGCACAAAATTACAATGATGCCCTAGGGGCACGACAAACCGTATACAAAGTAAATGGTATAAGGAAATCGATAGAAGGAATGGAGCTGTACAGAGGCTGTAGGTTCGCTGGGACTACACTACCCTAACCTCAGGTAAGTAATAGGAGGCCCACGGGACACGTGTGCAGAGTGTAAACTCACACGCGAGATGCGGAACAAAGTCAATGGCCAGTACAGTTTACTAAAAAGGTAAGTACGGACAGTCTTTACTATCTAGGACTAAAACGACTGGAAATCTGGACACTAGGAGAGTCAATCTACCTTTGAGCACCAAAATGCTCTTGTTACCTCACCCACGGGCTGCGGGTGCATAGGTGTCAAAGTGTGTCGGATTTCTGAGTCGAAGTCAATGGAGCCTTGAAGGAAGATGCTGCAGGCGACCAAGTGGAGGATCTCCGGTACGATCCACGGATGGATCGAGGTAGAAGAGGACCTGAAAGCAGAGGGGACAGTGTTCAAAGTCACTAGCCAGTGACCGTAGTGGAACCAGGAGGGAACCAGATGCTGTCGTCGTGATCAGGTGAAGAGTGGACGCTTGTCTCTGTAGCCACGTGGACCAGGAGGTGTCTTCGATGACCAGGATGGAGGCACGAGCTGTCCCACACAGGCTCTCGCTGTCGGCGGTGTCGGATCCGGATTTGGAGTCAACATGCCTTGGCAAAGGCAACCCACGCGGTGAGTGGAAACGGCGTCTGGAGTCGACCAGGAGGGTCCAGGGTGCTACTCTTTTGGAAGGGAGCAGGGGCCAGTCTGGAGCAACCAGACCAGCAGTGTAGTTTTCAAAGTTCGTCGTCTAGGAGGTCACTAGCCAGCCGGCAAGTGACCAGACAACGCGTCGAGAAGCAAACAGGCAGAAGGGCCCCACGCAGATCTCGTGGATGCTGGAGGGCTGATCTTCGGTGCAGGAGCTGCTCGGGGCGGGGGCTTCTCAATCCCCAAAGCACTTGGTCGAGTTTACCTCAGAAGTCGTGCTGGAAGCGAAGGGCAGTTTCTCCAAGATGGCCGGTCCCACGTGTCTCGTCGCACCCACGGATCTCAGCTGCGCTGCAGATGTGAGTTGAGGTCGGAGAGGTCTGGGAATCCGGGTCTCATCGGGCTCTGAAGTCTGGATCCTCGAGGGAAAACTGCAAAGTGAAGCCGCTGGACGCTTGATGGTGCCTGCAGTTGCAGGGTGGACACTCCTTGCCCACAAGGGAGATTCTTCAGTCTTCTGTGGAGCAGAGCGTCGAAGTCCAGAGTTTCTTTTTGTAAAGTTGTTCAGGATAATCTAATTTGGAATGGGACCAGCTCCTACCTTTATTCTCCTAAAGGGGGCTGCACTAGCGACTAGGTCCCTCCCATGGGTGGGACCAGGAAGGGGGCTGGTTACACCCCCTATCCTTTGTCCGGTTTAGCGCCAGAGCAGGGGCAGGGATGACCCAGCAACTGGTTTGAGCCGGTGTATGCACAGGACACCTTGTGTGCCCCAGGCATGTCTCATTCCTTTTCAGGCCTGTCCTACCCAATACACAAAATCCTGTCTGGGGTGGTGCTAGCACCTCCCAAGGCAGGAAACCCTTTGTCCAAGCCTCCCTTGCTGGAAGGACTCCCAGCAGCAGGAGGTCAGACTTGTGTCTGTGGCGGCAGCATCCATTTTTGTGATGCCAAGGCTCGAGTTAACTTTAACCGGGGTTCACAGTTACATACATGTCGTGTCCCTCTAGAAGGGTGGAATGCTACCCCCGTCGCCAGAATTGGCGAGGGGGTAGTATTCCAATTCGTATAACACCTTACTCGACATGTTTTGATAATGCTATACCAAAGTTAGCATTCAACCGCGCGGATTATAATGCACTTAAGAGTATATGGTATAGCGTTATCATGGAACAGCTATTAGGACTTGGTTCCACAAGCTGCAGACGGGCTCAGCTCATGCCAGAGCACCATCTCACATAATTCCAAGCACTCTGCCTTCAGGATTGATAAGGCCTGCCATAGGAGTGACTGATAGGAGTATATGTGTCCATTTTAGGGTTAGATATAGGTATACTATATCTACAGCAAAGGGTGATTACACCACCTTGCCCCAGCTGTCTTACCAGCCAGTTGTGTTTAGATGGCCAGCCAGGGGTGGCATAATACATGCTTCAGCCCCTGGTACGCCCTGGGTACACCTATGCCCTGGGTACCTAAGGTACACTGTACAGGGACTGATAAGGTGGCCCAGTACCAATTGGTAAATGCACCTAAAGTACATGGATGTCAATTTAGAGAGAGAACAGCTAGGCTGTGGGTCTGATTATCAGGCCCACAGCCAGGGAAAGTCGTAAACCAGTGAAGCAAAAAGCAAAAATCTGGGGTGACCATAGGACTGCAGACCCCACTCTCCTACATCTACTACTAGATAACCTATACAAAACTGCAACAAGGTTGAAGGATTGTATGAAAGCAGTAGGGGACTGGATGTTCCAGAACTGCTTGAAGCTTAATTCCGGCAAGACGGAGGTGGTTCTCTTTGGAAATGACCCCACCTTTTGGACTCCTAGTTGCTGGCCAGATGAGATGGGTCCCTTAACCATCCCTATAAAAAAGGTCAAGAACCTTGGAATCTTGATCGATGATAAAATAAGTTTCAGGGACCGAATAAACCAGGTTGCCTCCACCACCTCATACATCCTTAAATCGTGCACAAAAATCATGCCCCCGTTGCCCAAGGACTCACAACAAACTGTAGTATCTGCCCTCATAATGTCTAGACTAGACTATTGTAACAGTCTCTACCTTTCGGTTCATAACGGTTCAATGAACAAACTGCAGATGCTGCAAAATGCAGCCGCAACCAAAATAAGACAACTTCACTGGCTCACTGTCAGCAAACGCACTCAATTCAAGTCACTCTACCTTGTGTTTAAAGCTCTGCATGGCATAGGACGGAAATTTCTTCAGCAACGCTTTACTTGGTATAAGCCCAATAGAGCCTTAAGGTCAGCGGACCAAAACCTCATCAGCATCCCTCGAGTAAAAAAAGCACACTGGGGTGGAAGGATCTTCACGATCAATGCGGCTAAATCGTGGAACACACTACCACTGAGCATTAGAAACATCCCTAACCTTCTGCCTTTCAGAAAGGCACTGAAAACGTGGCTTTTCGCAATCTAACTGGTTATCCCTATGCCCAGCTCTTAACAGGTCTTCTCTTAGCGCCAGGACACCTTCGTGTATCAGTTTGCACTTTACAAATACATATAACATTAACATTAACAAGGAGGCACAAAGGTGGATCGGGCTGCACTGTCGCACCAGTGATGTCAGAGATAGCAGAACAAACCGCCCTCCTGAACCCCGAGACCTTTGGGCAAAGCTAAGCCAGATGGGCAAAGTCCACCACAGGAGCGGCACACGCATGCAGTTGTCTCCAGGAATGAGCCTGAGCCTATGGAGGTGCACCGGTGTACGGTAGAATCTATGCAGGTACTTTAAAATGGATCAAGCAAAGCCGGTAATTTGGTGACCGTTTCCTCGTTTGATTACAACAATAAAGCCAGTCAGCTGGCGAGATCTCGGCTCCAAGATCAATTCCCCATGCCTCCCGAGCACGATCTGAGGGGATGGGAACGGACACAAGTGTGAGAGCATAGAGTTTGGTGACTAATTTGTGTGGGGACGAGGAGGTATAAATGAGATCCAGAGCGGGGATATTGGCCGAGGGATGGGGGAAGGTAGAGTGCAGCTTCCGACACATGGCGTGAAGCTGGTTGAATAGGAGCGTATCCCGGGGCCCCGAAGAGTCAGGGAGCGTATAAAAGGTGTTTTCCGGATAGAGATCAGCCAACGTTGCAAGGCCCAAGTGCGCGGCACTCCTGGACATACTGGAGGCCTGGAGAGAGGGAAACTTCGGGTGGTTTGTTATGGGCACAGATTTAGCAGAGAGCAAGGGAACGTCAGACAATCGGCGCAGGCCACACTGGGCCCAACGAAGCGTTGCGACCGTGTCGACCTCAGATCGAGGGCACACTGCGGGCGAAAACAGAGCCATGGAGAGAGGCCAGATCCCTCTCAATGGCAACATGAGGCTGGTAGGGAGAAGGGCGGATCCAGAAATGCAGGAAACTAGCCTGAGCGCATAAAGCATACAACTTAAAGTCAGGCGCGCCCATCCCACCAGCAAACATGAGGAGAGTAAGGATATCGTAAGCTACTCTTGGTTGTTTGCCTGCCCAGACCAATGAGATAATTAAAGAGCGTAATTTGCGGAAAATATGCACGGTGAGGGGGGTGGGAATATTAAAAAACAAGTAGAGGAATTTTGGGAGAACCACCATTTTGGCGATGGCGATGTGACCCGCCAAAGACAGCGGGAGCCTACTCTACAATGGGATCTTGGATTCCAGCCAGTCCACCGCGCACCCGAAGTTTGATCTCCACAATTCGTCCAGGTCTCTGCTGAGACCTGGACGAATTGTGGAAATGGAAAGTCAAGGGGAAAAGGCACTGTGGCGTCAGTCAAGAGGAACAGGACCAACTTGCTCCAGTTTACCTGGATGCGCGACAGCCTACCAAACCAAATGATTTCACAGACGAGGGGGCTAAGATTCTCTTGGGGGTGAAGGACATAAAGCATCATATTGTCCGCATACATTGAGACAAGCAAAGCACGAGACGAAAAGCCAAGGCCCCTGTGAGTATGGTGCTGCCGCAGCCTGGCAGCCAGGGGCTCCATCGCTAGGCAAAAAGCATGGGCGATAGGGGGCACCCCTAGCGGGTGCCACGAGCAATGGCAATGGGGTCCGAAACCTGGCAGTTAATGCGGAGACGCTGTGGGGTTGGTATACAGGAGTCTGACGTTGCGCAGGAAGTGGTCACTAAAGTCCATGCGAGGTAAGATGTAGAATAAAAAAGGCCACTCCAGCGTGCCAACCGCCTTGGTGGCATCAAGCAAGGCAGCCACGGCCGGAAGGTCAGGGTTAATTTGATGCAACACTGAGAAAATCGTACGGAGGTTATGGGAGGTCGTCCTCCCGGGATGAAACCCGATTGACCGGGAAGAGCGATAGTAGGCATAAGTAAGAGAAGACGGGAAGCAATCAACTTAGCAAAGATTTTGTTATCGATATTAATAAGAGACAGGGGACGGTAGGAATCGTGACGGTCAGAAGGTTTATTGGGTTTAAAAAGGAGGGTTAACAGCGCCTCGCGCAGAAAAGGCGGAAAGGAGCCGGAGTCAAACGAGTCGTTATACATTGCAGCGAGATGCGGCTCCAGAAGATCGGCAAGAGTCTTATAGAAAGAGGCCAGCAGTCCATCTAAACCAGGGGCCTTGTCTCTGGGTAGACTATTGATGGCTGCCAATATTTCTTCTTTGGAGAATGGTTCATCAAGAAATTTACGATGGTGGTCTTCCAACCATACATAGGCGATGGAGTCGAAATATTGGTCAAAGTCCACTCGAGGCGGGGGCACGCCAGTGGAGTAGAGTTGCGAGTAGAAGTCAAGAAAACGGGACTTGATGACATCCGGGGAGGTAGTCCTGTCCGAACCGCCGACATTTAGTGCCGTAACATAGGAAGCGTGTAAGAGTAACAGGAGGGGACCCATAAACCAGGTTGGGATGGGTATATAATGTAAATAGGAACAGTTCCCAACAGGTATTATTTAGAAGACAATTTTCAACATGTATGCTGCTTGCATTACAAAAATAATAACCAACAAGGAGTCACTTAAGTTTTTGAGAAAAAGGTATTATTCACCAGTTGTAAAAAGGGAAATTCTGTCTTTCACATGGTAATACAGTTTGAACAGCACTGTACAGAAGGAATCATGTGACAACCCGGTGGCACTTGAATAGTGGTGATATATACAGTAAGTGATTAAGAAGGTGCAAGTGCTAAAGTGAGCAGCGTGATCGGCGCATAGTGAAAAAGGATAAAACAATATTGGCTCCAAAATAGGATCAAGTTGTAGTCATTTAAACCATGATTTCAAACAATTAAACAGGAGCACAATGCTTAATATGCGTCTTATGATTATGCTGTAAGGTCGACGGCGTTTCGATCCCCGTGAGTCGGGATCATCATCAGGATGGGGTTGTCGATCTAGCCAGTGATAGTCAGCCAGGCGGGAATATATCAGTGGCTTTGGCGTCAGGCGATCGCTCAGGAGTGGAAGGCTGATCGTGCAAGCAGTTTAGTTAATTCAGCGAAGGAGTCGAGGGGCGCCTGTATTGATCAAGGCAGCGAGAGGCGATGAGGGCTCTGTTCGATCAGGATCTGCTGGCAGTTAATGCCGTAGCTCCGGCATTAACTGCCAGCAGATCCTGATCGAACCGAGCCCAACCTTCTTAATCACTTACTGTATATATCACCACTATTCAAGTGCCACCGGGTTGTCACATGATTCCTTCTGTACAGTGCTGTTCAAACTGTATTACCATGTGAAAGACAGAATTTCCCTTTTTACAACTGGTGAATAATACCTTTTTCTCAAAAACTTAAGTGACTCCTTGTTGGTTATTATTTTTGTAATGCAACCAGCATACATGTTCAAAATTGTCTTCTAAATAATACCTGTTGGGAACTGTTCCTATTTACGTAACATAGGAAGCGGCGCACGGTGGGCGCAGAAGGTTGGCGAGGGTTAGCCCGGGGCGGTCCCCCTCACCAAAACAGCGCGCTCGGCCCTCCCTGTCCAGGAATGATAACTCGCGGCCAGCCTCGTGGAGAATTTGGTGTGTTTCTGGCGCAGTTTCACCATTGTCTCTGAACTGGGGCTTGCGGCCTCCAAATCCCTGACTTCCCCCTCGAGCTTATTCAGAGTGGAATGAATAGAATGAAGGACTCCTGCCTGCTTAGATATACACTCCCCACAGAAGACGGCCTTGAACCCTTCCTCTAAGGTGGAAGCGGACTCCACCATGCCCACATTGAGGTTGAAATAAGTGGTGATTACGGTCTGAATGTCCGCACAGAAGACGGGGTCACGGAGAGCTGACGGGGAAAGGCGCCAAGCAAAAGCCCGCCTCGGTATTGAGGAGGGCGAAGATGGATCTGGACAGGCGCGTGGTCGGAAAAGGTGCGAGCCATGTGCCCCACATCAGAAAGCCAGGACAAGACATCCGGGGAGGTCAGCCAAAAATCTATGCGGGACCAACAGCCCTGCGCGCCAGTGAAGCAGGTGCCCTCCCGCAGCTCGGGGGTGGAATGCCGCCAAACATTGTGGAGAGCATTGTCGGTACAAAAAGACGAATGTGCCACAGCGGCGCATGGATAAAATGAATGGGAGCCTGACAGATCCAGAGCCGCAGAAGAATTAACATTAAAGTCCCCTCCCCAGATAATCGCCGCAGAACCGCAGGAGGAGATGAGGTGCCAAACATGGGTGAAAAAGTCTGCATCATCACAGTTGGGGCCATATACTGCGGCAATCGTGACAGGCTGCGCCAGTAGCAAGCCTTGTAGAATCACATATCTACCCTGCGGGTCAACTATTGCCCTGTCCATCTGCCAAGGAAGGCCCCGTCGCATCAGAATAGAAACACCCCTAGAATATGAAGAATAAGTGGCAGAGTGGGATTCCCCCAATACCTGGAGTGGAGTTTGAAGAGAGTCCCAGGCAGCAGGTGTGTCTCTTGAAGGAGACAGAGATCAACTTTATGGCGCTGTAGATGGGAATGGATCAGGCGGGCTTTGTGATGATGATTCCAGCCCCGGATATTCTAGGACCAGCACACCAACTCAGCCATAAGGAGACAGGAGCGACATCGATAACCTGTGCAGCAGAGGCGGGGTTCACCCGAGGAGCGCAGCAATCGCAAGGAGCAGACGGGAAGGGGGGCAGTGTTCAACGATCTGGACCAGGGGGGGGTAGAGAACCCCAGGATCGCACCACCGATGGGTGAAGCAAGAGTGGCTGTAGGGAGAAGGCACACAAGCAATGAGCAGAAAAACAGTGCCAAGCACGCAGATCTCTGCGAGGGATAAGGAAGGCTGAGTCCCAGACAGCACAAAAGGGAGGTAGCGTAGTGGGAAAGTGGGTAATCCAGAGAGCCACAAGTCGACCTGAAAATGAAGCACAGTGAGCAGGAACAGGACCAATTAGAGAGCACAGTGAAACATGACGTATATTATCAAGAGCAAATAACCAGAGCAGCAGGCATGTTACAGTGTCAATGGAACGCAGCACAGTGTCAGCAAAACAACATGTAAAAACAATGGTGAGCAACAAAATGGCAGCGCACTGAAGCCACCTCCCCAGTAACAGAGCAAAGCCCCCTGCAATCCCCCCAACTCCCCCACCCCCATCTTACAAAACAACCCAAGAGCACAAAACCCCAACCACCCCGCACCCACTCCAACCCCCAAATAGGCTGAGTTAACCTGCCGCCCCACCCCAGGAACCCACGACTAGGAAGGGGTAGAACCGTGAGAGTAAAGTGAATCATCCTGTGAGGGCATGGCAGGGCTAGACATTCTCCCCTGCAGAGAAGCAGGGTGGCCAAGCAGTAAAATTGTCAAACATCACTCAAACACAAAGTAAGGGGTCATAAACCAGTAATGTCTGCACTTCTTAGTCGTTGTCGCTGAGGCGGCCAGCCCCGTCAGGCTGAGACGTGGAGGGGGAGAAGCGGGCATTTTGTCCAATTTCTAAGCAAACACCAGAGCCTCCCTGGGGTCAGGAAAGACGAGTGTTTTTGAGCCCTGATGAACCCTGAGCTTCGCTGGATAATCCAAAGAGTACGAAACCTCTTGCTTTAGGAGAATACGTTTAGCAGGAAGAAATTCTCTCCGCGCAGCCTGGACAGTAAGGGTATTGTCAGGGTAGAAGGAAAGTGCATTACCCTGGTGGGTGATAGAGCCCGTTTCACGAGCCACCCTGAGAATGGCGTCCTGGTCTCGATAATTCAGAATCTTGGCAACGATGGGGCGGGGAGGCAGTCCTGGGCCGGAACGCGGCCCGAGAGAGCGATAGGCGCGCTCTACGATGAAAACTGGGGACAGGACGTCGCCAAATATTTCCCTAATCAACTGCTCCACGAAGGCCTCCATCTTAGAAATGTTTGTGGACTCCGGAAGGGCCGTAATGCGGATGTTGCTCAGTCAAGAACGGGCCTCCAAGACCTTGTTCTTGTCTCGGATGAGGGCCAGGATCTTATCCATCTGAAGAAGTTTTTGCCGGTCTTCTGTGGCAGTATCCTCGGCATCCAAGACCTGGTCTCAACGTGGAGGAGACGGGTGTCGTGGGAGTCGACGCGGGCCTTCACTGTGTCTAGATGTGCCGAGAGTTGGTCAAGCTCGTCGGCTATACCCGTCACTGTGGATTTGAAGTCCAGCATGATGGCCTTGAGGTCGTCCTCGCGATTGGATGGGGCCCCCAGGTTTGCCGTAGAGGCAGCATCCTCAGAGCCTGTACCATCCTGGCGAGAAGACTTCTGGAGTTCAAATGCAATCTTGGGCTGTTTGGGATCACTTGTCCCCATGACTGGAAGACACAACAGCAGGATTTCCAGCAAGCCGCAGAACAAGGCAGCTCAGGCAGCCAGCCCGTGCCTGCCCGCCCAAGGGAGACGAGACAGTTTGAGGTGCCGCCGAGTCCAAGAACCAAGTAGCTCCTATGAGGTGCCGAAGCAGTAAAAAACAGCCTTCCAGCCACTCGGCCAGGCCGCCACTCCCCAGAGATGAAGGATCCCCCAGGGCGCGCCCAACCAGACAGGGCCAAGGGAGCGAGGCGCCACCGGGCACCGGAAAGAGAGCAGGCTGCCGAGCTGGCCACAAGCAGCCCCAGTGAGTCCACAGGTGCAGGGGCAGTAGATTGCAGGGACGCCTAAGGTGCAATCGTGGTGACGTTTGGCGGGCCGGTAACGGCGGTGGAGAGATGAGAGCAGGCTGGAGGACCGATGTGGCAACAGGTAGCAGAAAAAGTCAATCCTGGCGTCTCAGAGCCCAGGTAGGTAGAAGAGCCGCGGACAGAGAAGGGCAGGCCCAGGGAACAAAGGTCCGGCCGCACACGGCCCCAGAAGCGAAGATTCGTCAGGGGGGGGAGCACACCTAGCCGTAGCGGGGGAAGCAAGGATTCACGGGGGGCCTGCCACTCACGGCCCCGGTGCTCGCAGAGGCCACATAAGGCAGCCGGGGAGCCGCCAAACGACAGACACCCACTCCGCAGAGCACCAGGCCGGATGGAGAGGCCAACAAGCCCCCAACCTCGCCCGCGCAGCCACAGAGGCAGTTTCCCACACACACCCACCCACCCGAAGACCCGGATGGTGTCCAGCGGTGACCAGGCATGCACCGCAACCACTCCAGAGGACGAGGGGGCCCGGGCCTAACGATCCAGGCAATGGCACAGCCCCTCCAAGGGTGGCAGCAAACCAAATGAGGGCCGGGATAGGCTTCACCGAAGGGCAGCAGCAGTGGAGGGTAGGCGGGCCGAAGGCATTCAGGGCCGCAGCGGGACCGAGGGTTGTCCCAGCAGGCACAGCCCGTAGCAGTAGAGAAGAGGTACAATGTGCAGGCAAGGCTCGGGGGACAGCGGGCATCGCCCGCGCGGCCGGATAAAACAATAGGCAGCCGGGGAGGGGGCATGCCAAATGGCGTGGCAGAACGAGCAGGGAGTCACAGGAGGCCTACCGCCCGCAGTGCTGGGCCCGAGCACCCGCGGCGGCCACACAGAGCGGCCCGGAGCGCTCCGGGGGACCATCGCGGCTCGCACGGCACCACCGGGCCCGGCAGGACAGTCCGGCCCCTACCCCGCCCGAAGGACCACGGCAGCAACCCCACTTACCCGCGTCCGGCCAGCAGCAACACAGCAGCTCCCAGAGGCCAGCAGTCGATCTCCGGCAGAGAATGCCCGACCCCGCGAACAAGAGGTCGCGGGCCCGGCCTCCGGCGGAAGATGGCACAGCTCCACCGCAGGGCCCAGTCAAGAGGCAGCAACGCAATGGCTCTGCACCGCGTGGACTCAGCAGCCAGGGAACAGCCTCGAAGTGCAGCGATGGTGAGTGAATCTACCGGATAGTGTCGGATAATTAATGCTTGGCCGGCAGAGCCCACTCAATGTGCAGCCATCTTGTAGCCGGCCAAGCCACGCCCCCCGACAAGATGCTTTTTTGGTGCCTGTTTGAACAAGGGAGTCACTCCTTGACCCCAAGGGAGATTCTTCTGTCTTCTAGTCAATGTAGAATGTCGAAGTTCCAGGATATATGTTGAAGAGTTTCATCGAGGGGTAATCTGAAGTCCTAAGGACTGGGTTCCTATACTTATACCAAGATAGGGGGTTGGACATACTCTGGGGACTCACCTATGGGAGGATCCAGAGAGGGGGGTGGGTACACCCCTTTCCCTATGTCCGGTTTCGCGCCAGAGCAGGGGCTGAGTGCCCCTGCAATCGGTTTGTACTGGGATATGCACATGGACACCAAGTGTGTCCCCAGCACTCTCTGAAAAGCATTCTGTGAATGCACCCACACAGCCCCAATACAGTAAAGCCTGTCTGGGAGGTGGTTACACCTCCCTGTGACAGGAAACCTATTGTCCAGGCCTCCCCTGTCAGAGTTTCGTCCAGCAGCAGGAGGCCAGACTCGTGTCTGTGGCTGCAGCATCCATTTTGTGATGCTGGGACTCTTTTAAACTATTATCGGTTAGGTCAGTGTGTACATGTCTCTCCTTCTAGAGGGGTGGAATTCTACCGCCGCCAGTACAGGGGGGGGGGGGTTAGGATTCCAAAGTGTTTGACACAAAACACGACATGTTTCAATGCAGCCATTCCAAATTTAGCATTAACTGTGAGTTATAATGCACTTAAGAGTATATCGTGTGGCTGCATCACAGAACAGCTACAGAGAATAGATTCCAAAAACTGCAGAGGGGTCCTGCTCATGCATGGGCACCCTCTCGCACAAAACCAAGCATTCTGCCTTCAGGATTGATAAGTCCTGCCATAGGAGTGACTTATAGGTTTATATGTGTCAGTGATTAAAGGTAAATATAGCTGACCTATATCTTAGTATGGGATCCATGCACCACCTTACCCAGGCTGCAGGAGCATACCTGTTGTGCCATTTTGGAAGGCTTCCCAGGGGTGGCATAATACATGCTTCAGCCCCTGGTGGGCCTCTGGGGTACCTATGCCCTTAGTACCTAAGGTACCATATACTAGGACTCACAAGGGTAACCTAGTAACCAATCTCGAGGGTACCTAATGTACATGCAATCATTTTAGAGAGGAAGCGGCTAGGGTCCTGGTTAGCAGGGCCCCAGCCAGACTAAAGTAGAAAAACAGTGAAACACCAGCAAAAAGTGGGAGTAACGATAGTAAGCAGATCCTACTCTCCTACAGTGGGCTCTTGGTGTGGATGACAGGCTCTTAAATCAAACTTTTGGGTTCTTTGCTACCGTGAACGGGCCCATTTGCACCGAGACAGCACCGCTTGCACCGAAATCCAGCACGAGCCACAACAGCAGGGATCGCCTTCGGGGGAATGCTAACACAAAGCACTCTCCCGTCAGGCTGGATTGCTCTTTGCGCCATGACGGCAACTGCCCGCGACACTCTCCTTGCTCTCCGCGACCCACTCCAACATGGAACATGGTCTAATGATGTCAGATAGTTGGGAGCTGGATGATGTTGGGAGTTCCAGAGGGTCAATGGTTGCTGTAAATAATG
The DNA here is from genome assembly GCF_964261635.1 of Lissotriton helveticus. Taxonomy (NCBI): domain Eukaryota; kingdom Metazoa; phylum Chordata; class Amphibia; order Caudata; family Salamandridae; genus Lissotriton; species Lissotriton helveticus. The sequence goes on along the minus strand of NC_136065.1, from coordinate 1,694,767,629 downwards.
CTTGTTAAAATGATGCAGTGGCTGCTGCTGGATTCTGCAGAGATATGGCAGCAGCAGGCGGAGATGATGTTTCTGCTAATGTAATCTCATGTGGTTTACATGTGTCACCCTCTACACCAGCGGTCTTCAATCTGTGGGGCGTGACACCCAAGGGGGTCGTGGAGTCCTGGGAAGGGGGTCGCAGATTCTGCAGAGTGCAGTTCCTGGCATTGGGCTGATCGAGGGTGCTCACCGCGAGCCCTAATTCACACCGAGGTGTGAAAAACATCAACGCCTCATTAACAAGTAAAAGGTCTTTTAAAGACCTGTCAAGTACTTGGGTGTGACAGTGTGTGTGTCTCTGAAGCTGTTTCAGCCGGGCTGGGGGGAGCTGGGGGAGGGAGGGGGGACAGGCTGTAGTGTAGCCCTTTGAGTTCAATGGATGTTGCGCGCCTGGAGCTGTGGGTCCCGTGACACGTCCCCCAGCAGGGAGGCACAGAGATGCCCTCCCATGAGCGGGAAAGAAGAAGGAAGACGACGCAGAGAGATACTGATCCCCCCTCCACTCCCCATGAGAGAGGCACAGAAAAGGTGGGTGGATGAATGATGGGTGGATGGATGGATGTAAGGCTGAAGGATTGATGGATGTGTGAAAAGGTGGGTGGATGAATGATGAGTGGATGGATGAATGAAAGGATGGATGGATGAATGATGGATGGATGGTTGGAAGGATGAAAGGGTGGATGGATGAAGGATAGATTGGTGAAGGATAGATGTATGGATGGAAGAATGAAAGGGTGGGGGGATGAAGGATGGATTGGTGAAGAATAGATGTATGGATGGAAGGATGAAAGGGTGGACGGATGAAGGATGTATGGATAAAAGGGTGGATGGATGAATGATGCATGGATGGATGTGTGAAAAGGTGGGGGGATGAATGATGGGTGGATGGATAGTTGAAAGGGTGGATGGATGGATGTATGGATGAAAGGGTGGATGGATGAAGGATGGATGTATGGATGGGAGGATGAAAGGGTGGATGGATGAAGGATGGATGGGAGGATGAAAGGGTGGACGGATGAAGGATGGATGTATGGATGGGAGGATGAAATGGTGGATGGATGTATGAATGGATGAAAGGTTGCATGGATGAATGATGGATGGATGTGTGAAAAGGTGGGTGGATGAATGATGGGTGGATGGATGGAAGGGTGGATGGGTAAAGGATGGATGTATGGATGGAAGGATGAAAGGGTGGATGGATGAAGGATGGATGTATGGATGGAAGGATGAAAGGGTGGATGGACGGATGTGTGAAAGTGTGGGTGGATGAATGATGGGTGAATGGATGGATGAAAGGGTGGATGGATGAATTATGGATGTATGGATGAAGGATGAAAGGGTGGATGGATGAAGGATAGATTGGTGAAGGATAGATGTATGGATGGGAGGATGAAAGGGTGGACGGATGAAGGATGTATGGATGAAAGGGTGGATGGATGTATGGATGGATAAAAGGTTGCATGGACGAATGATGCATGGATGGATGTGTGAAAAGGTGGGGGGATGAATGATGGGTGGATGGATGGATGAAAGGGTGGGTGGATGGATGTATGGATGAAAGGGTGGATGGATGAAGGATGCATGTATAGATGGGAGGATGAAAGGGTGGGTGGATGTATGAATGGATAAAAGGTTGCATGGATGGATGTGTGAAAAGGTGGGTGGATGAATGATGGATGGATGGATCGAAGGGTGGATGGGTAAAGGATGAATGTATGGATGGAAGGATGAAAGGGTGGATGGATGAAGGATGGATGTATGGATGGAAGGATGAAAGGGTGGATAGATGGATGTGTGAAAGTGTGGGTGGATGAATGATGGAGGGATGTGATGAGGTCTAACAGGCGCATTTATGGTTGTCAAAAGTTGATGATGAGGAGTACCAGTTTCTAGAAACTTTTGTCGGAAGGGGGTCCTTACTCCTAAAAAGGTTTTACAAGGGGGTCTCGGCATCAAAAAGTTTGAAGACCTCTGCTCTACACCATGTACGAGTTCTGGAATAGGAAGATGTAGGAAACGTGTTGGTGCTCCTACGCACTTAATAACATTTTATCTTTAACTTGCTTTTATTTCTAATGTTTTGGGTACTTTGGATGGTCTGGATTTATCTTCGTTCCACAGGATGGCCATCTTTAACATGCACTACATTCAAGTAGCCTTGTAGCTTATTTATTACTATTTTGCTGGCTATGATGTTCTCTTTTATTGATTGCTGTGTAACATATATTCATAGCTGCCAAGGTTTCAGATTGCTTTTGTGTGACATTTTTATAATTTCACTATAATTATGAGTGACATTCAAGAACTATGAGTGACACTTTGTCGCTAACAAAAATCAAGCAGTGAAGACATGTGCAACATGAATTACAGAAATGACATCCATTTGAGGAACGAAAGAACTCTATTACGATCTTAAAACTGCTTCAAAGCATCAGTGCACCCTACACACTAAGTTCTCCCGAAGTAAGGCAGCTCGAAAGGGACTGGGGCAGCCAGTGCCAGTGTGGGCGGAGGCGTCCCATGGCAGGGCATGAATAAAAGGCCTCTGTTATTTCACAAACAGGTTGTCACTCTATTTGCGGGCTTCCGTACAGGACTGAATGCTACGCAGATGTATTTCCCTATTTGTGCATTTTTTATAAAGCGCGGACATTAATTACCCTGTGGCTCCACAGTCATGAAAATCATTCAGATAAGCAAAGGCATGCTGTAGAACTTCTGTTCACTGCCACCTATCCTTTTAAACGAAATTGGCAGTAAGTTTACAAAGTAGATCAGATTATGCTCAAAGTGCACTGAAGCGAGTGCAATCAGAAACACATGTGGCGGCGGCCATCGTCACATTACTAAATTAACACACACATGCGTGGCTGGCTGCAGCACTTACTGTTTAACTTGCGAGGCCGGAGTCACGGCAATGGGTTTCCACGGTGGTGGGCCGGCCGCCTCCTCGGTCGTCCTGGCTTCGGCACTGAGTCACTCCCTCGACAATTCACGGAGGGGTGATATTCTTCATTTAAACCCGGTGCCATGAATATATCTAGAGCTCCGGCCGTTATCGTTCAGGCTGAGGCCACAGTTATTTGTGGCGCTCTGGCCACGGTATTATCCTGTGCTCAGTCCCTCCAGCCATGATTATAGGCAGCCCTCCCTCCGGCCATGATAAACTAGCGAGCCGCCAGCGCTCCAGCAGTAGGAAGCGACGTGACGTCCACCGCGATGACGTTCTTCTGACAGTGAGAGCGCGCCCCGGGATTGGAAGCACTATGATATATACTGTAACAGTTTAGTGAGAGCTCAGCTGAGAGCCTCAAGCCTGCTGGAGCAGCGCGCCGAAGTCACAGGCAAGCCACAGATTCTAAGTTTTATTAAGTGCTTTCTGTGACAACCATCACACAGCATATGCGTGACAATGTATTTCAGTGCGGTAATGCGGAGTACCACACTGAAATTCGTTAGTGTCACGTCATTTGCGTGATCCTTGGCAGGACTGTATATTGGATAAAGCACTTCTTTGTGTACTTTATACATGGGATAAAGGAAAGCAAAAAACATACATGTTGCTGTAAATAAATACTTTCTTCCTGTCAAATTCCCGCTAGAAAAACAGGGCAAAAGAAAGTAAAGCCATGTTTGGTATTCGTTATATGAACAGCTGCTCTAATTATGCTCCGTGACCCTCCTTGCCGTCCATTGCTGGCTTTGTCAGTAGGGACTGTGACATTAGAATTCAACGTGTTACAGTTGAGATTTGCCGTAATTTCTTTATAATCGGCGAGTGGGTGGGTCAAAGTTCAGCGTTTATATAAAGACATTAGAGACGGCTTTATATACAGGGATTGTAGAATCCTATGTGTTTATGTGGTGTATTTTCCAACCTGCCTATTTTTGTATCAAATGCTGCTGCTGTCAGAATATTTTTCTCTTCATAATCCCTTGACGAGCGTTCCTGAGGACTGTAATAGTGGGCAAGGGACGCTGAATGCTGTTTCCTTTTTAATTTAATAAAATAAATCCAAAAAAACTCAAGTGGCTTTGGATTCGTGATTTCCATCACGCAACACAGAGTGCAGAAGTAAAAATAATTAATATATAAAATTAGAAAGCAAAATGCCTGTCCTATCAATGTTCCAGTCGCAGTTCTAGCGGTCGTTTAGCAGTTGTCTGGCTGAGAACTATTGATCAGACCTATCAGCTCCCTGCTCCGCCCCAGCGCCTGTCACCCTCACAGGAGACGAGCCTGCTGCTCCGCTTTCCACCATGACTGGCTCCTCATGGGCGGGACGAGAGACACGTGCGTTTGAGAGCCTGCTGTCATTGGCTGTGAAAGAACGGGGCATTCACTCCCGGCCCCTCCCACTGCTACCAGCGCCAATTAAAGGTGAGGGTATTCCCAACCCCGAGTCACGAGGCAGGAGAGCGGTGCTCGAGGGATCCCCTGCAGCAATCGTGGGGGCATTTTACGCCTCTGGACCCCGGTGCCACTGCAGCGGCTGCAGCACTGATCGCTGCACCCCTCCCATTCAAAGATCGTCATTTTACTTCAGGTTAAAATCGACGGTCCGCGTGAATAGAGGAAAGTTGTTTACCTCAGGAGTCAACAACGTGACCTAGGACGAGGGCGAGGAGAAGCGCGTGGTCATGTTTTACTACCCCAGCGTCCTTCAGCGCCACACCAAGGGCGTAACAAAGGCCCCCGCAGCCCCCGCGTTGCGGGGGGGGGGGGCGGCTTCCCTACATTTCAAGGGGCCCCCTCGGCCCCACACTGAAGTGAGTGCTGAAGCACAGGCCTGAGCAATGAATGCATCAGGTCTGTTTAACTTCAGCCTTTCTAACCAGCAGGTAGCAGTGCTCTGAAGAGCCCGGCACAAAAAAGAAACAGTTTCAATTGATTAGCTTTAGTTTCTTGACAGCTGGAGAGGCCTGGAAGGAAAGACACCCCAGAGCTGGAGTGCAGAAAGGAGCGGCAACCAGGAGAGGTCAAAGGGCAGTTCAATGGAAGAAGCAATGCAGGGGGAGAGAGAGAGATGGTAGAACTATGTGAATAAGGGGGGGGGCACACAGAGGGACTTGGTGCAGGAAGCCTGGGGACCCTTCAGCCTTGCACCTTGCTAGGGGCATAACCACAGCCAGTGGGGGGAGGAGGGGGCGCTCTGCAGTAAATGAAGGGGGGCCCCCTAAGCTCTTCGGTGAGAGCTGTGAGAGAGAGACTTGCTCCTCTCTCTCAAGCAGCCTGCACGAGCTGGCCCAGGACTGAAGAGAAACAAAGTTACAATGTTTCTCCTCAGTCAGAGCCAGAGCCCAGCCCGGAACAAGGATGGGATGGGGGTCCCAGAGACAGCATTCACCAGAGGGCAGGGCACTGCTCAGGAGTCAGACCCTGAGAAGGGTGGGGGTCCCAGCGGAGACCGCATTCCCCACAGGGCAGGGCACTGCTCAGGAGTCACCCTGAGAAGGGTGGGGGCCCCAGAGACAGCATTCCCCACAGGGCAGGGCACTGCTCAGGAGTCAGACCCTGAGAAGGGTGGGGGTCCCAGCGGAGACCGCATTCCCCACAGGGCAGGGCACTGCTCAGGAGTCACCCTGAGAAGGGTGGGGGCCCCAGAGACAGCATTCCCCACAGGGCAGGGCACTGCTCAGGAGTCAGACCCTGAGAAGGGTGGGGGCCCCAGAGACAACATTCACCACAGGGCAGGGCACTGCTCAGGAGTCAGACCCTTAGAAGGGTGGGGGCCCCAGAGGAGACAGCATTCACCACATGGCAGGGCACTGCTCAGGAGTCAGACCCTGAGAAGGGTGGGGGCCCCAGAGGAGACAGCATTCCCCACGGGGCAGGGCACTGCTCAGGAGTCAGACCCTGAGAAGGGTGGGGGCCCCAGAGGAGACAGCATTCCCCACAGGGCAGGGGACTGCTCAGGAGTCAGACCCTGAGAAGGGTGGGGGCCCCAGAGGAGACAGGATTCCCCACAGGGCAGGGCACTGCTCAGGAGTCAGACCCTGAGAAGGGTGGGGCCCCAGAGGAGACAGCATTCCCCACAGGGCAGGGCACTGCTCAGGAGTCGGACCCTGAGAAGGATGGGGGCCCCAGAGACAGCATTCACCACAGGGCAGGGCACTGCTCAGGAGTCGGACCCTGAGAAGGGTCGGGGCCCCAGAGACAGCATTCCCCACAGGGCAGGGCACTGCTCAGGAGTCAGACCCTGAGTAGGGTGGGGGCCCCAGAGGAGACAGCATTCCCCACAGGGCAGGGCACTGCTCAGGAGTCGGACCCTGAGAAGGGTGGGGGCCCCAGAGACAGCATTCCCCACAGGGCAGGGCCCTGCTCAGGAGTCAGACCCTGAGAAGGGTGGGTAGCCCCAGAGGAGACAGCATTCCCCACAGGGCAGGGCACTGCTCAGGAGTTAGACCCTGAGAAGGGTGGGGGCCCCAGAGGAGACAGCATTCCCCACAGGGCAGGGCACTGCTCAGGAGTCGGACCCTGAGAAGGGTGGGGCCCCCAGAGACAGCTTTCCCCAAAGGACAGGGCACTGCTCAGGAGTCAGACCCTTAGAAGGGTGGGGGCCCCAGAGGAGACAGCATTCCCCACAGGGCAGGGCACTGCTCAGGAGTCAGACCCTGAGAAGGGTCGGGCCCCAGAGACAGCATTCCCCACAGGGCAGGGCACTGCTCAGGAGTCAGACCCTGAGTAGGGTGGGGGCCCCAGAGGAGACAGCGTTCCCCACAGGGCAGGGCACTGCTCAGGAGTCGGACCCTGAGAAGGGTGGGGGCCCCAGAGGAGACAGTATTCCCCACAGGGCAGGGCACTGCTCAGGAGTCGGACCCTGAGAAGGGTGGGGCCCCCAGAGGAGACAGCATTCCCCACAGGGCAGGGCACTGCTCAGGAGTCAGACCCTGAGAAGGGTGGGGGCACCAGAGGAGACAGCATTCCCCACAGGGCAGGGCACTGCTCAGGAGTCAGACCCTGAGAAGGGTGGGGTCCCCAGATGAGACAGCATTCACCACAGGGCAGGGCACTGCTCAGGAGTCAGACCCTGAGAAGGGTGGGGGCCCCAGAGACAGCATTCACCACAGGGCAGGGCACTGCTCAGGAGTCAGACCCTGAGAAGGGTGGGGGCCCCAGAGACAGCATTCACCACAGGGCAGGGCACTGCTCAGGAGTCAGACCCTGAGAAGGGTGGGGGCCCCAGAGACAGCATTTCCCACAGGGCGGGGCACAGCTCAGAAGTCAGACCCTGAGAAGGGTAGGGGACCCAGAGACAGCATTCCCCGCAGAGCACTACTCAGGAGTCGGACCCTGAGAAGGGTGGGGGCCCCAGAGACAGCATTCCCCACAGGGTAGGGCACTGCTCAGGACCCTGAGAAGGGTGGGATTGGGGGCCCCAGAGACAGTATTCATCACAGGGCAGGGCACTGCTCAGTAGTTGGACCCTGAGAAGGGTGGGGGCCCCAGAGGCAGCATTCCCCACAGGGCAGGGCACTGCTCAGGACCCTATGAAGGGTGGGGGTGGGGTCCCCAGAGACAGCATTCATCACAGGGCAGGGCACGGTTCACGACCCTGACAAGGATGGGGGTGGGGCCCCCCAGAGGCAGCATTCCCCACAGGGCACAGCCTCTGAGAAGCTTGGATGAGGCAGCACAGAGGAGAGCTGACAGGGGCCCGAGAAGGATTGCAGCTCCCTCCAGGAATAGGATCTACTGGGACCCATTTGAAGGTAAACAAGAATTTGCAATATATGGTTTTGCAATATATTGTTTTGCAATATATGCATTTGCATATATGCAAGTCATATATGGTTTGGATTGGAATAGTTAGCTGTGGAATTGTGTTGTGTGGATTGGATCTGTGTAGTGAAATAATGTGGCATGGTGTGTAGTGTAATTATGTGGATAGAAATTTTGTGGTATTGAGTAAACTAGAATTATGTGGAGTGGGATTGTGTGTCATGGAGTGGGATTGTGTGTTTTGGTGCGAGATTATCTGCAATGGTATTGTGTGCTATAGAGTGTAGTGGTATTTACTTATGTGGTGTGCTGTTAAATATTGTAGCATGATGTGGAATTTTGTGGTGTAGATTAGATGTATGGAGTGTGTTGTGTAAATGTGTTGTTGGTTTGAATTATGTAGTTTGTTGAATTATGTGGTGTGGAATGGAAATGTGTAGAGTTCAATTTGTGTGACGTGGAAGTGTGCGCTGTTGAGTGAAAATTATATTGAGTGGTATTAGGAATGTTGCTACGTGGTGCTGAGTGGTATTATGTGTAGTGTAATTATGTTGTGTGATGAATTGTGTGGGGATGAATTGTGTGACGTGTGGAATTATGTGGCATGGTGTGGTGTATAATTGTGCGGAGTGGAATTATGCAGCATGTTGCAGAGTTGTATTTTGTGGAGGGTAATTATGTGTTTCAGAGTGGAGTGTAAATATGCTGTGTGAAGTATAATTATATAGGTTGAAGTGGAATTATGTGTAGTTGAATTGTGTTGTGTGGAGTATAATTATGTGGTTTGGAGTGGTATTAAGTTGTGTGGAATGTTATTATGTGATGTGGAATTATGTGCTATGGCGTGAAGTGGAAATATGTGTTTTTTAATTTTTAGGATTGCAATTATGTGGTATGGAATGTTGTAGGGTTAAATCATTTATAGTAGAGTTCTGTGGAATGGAATTTTGAGATGTTCAAATGTGCTGTGTGTGGTAGACTTAGCATAGCTGCCAAGGTTTCAGATTACGATGTGTGAAATTTTCATAATTTCAGTGTAATTATGAGTGACATTTCAACATGACAGGGGCATAATAATCAACCACATTCCAATAAATTAAAGGAAAACTGTATTAAAAAATGTTTAAGAATGAATTAAGATCATCAGGGTAAGACATAGCAGAGCTAGCTCTAAAAGGAGCCCCCTAAAAAGGCTGGGGCCCTGGGCCAGAGCCCACGTTGCCCATGTCTTAAAACGTCTCTGCGTGGCTGGCACTGTCCCTTGTGGTGATCTTGCTAGAAGTGCTGGTAGGATCCATTTAACGCTATGGTGTCCCTTGAGAAATGCTGCACTGTCCTTTTAGGCGCTATTGGGTATGGTTCAGAAGTGTCGCAACTGTCCATGAAATGCTTTAGGACCTGTATGTACTGCCTATGAAATGTTACGAGGTCTGCACGGATTTATGTATGTACTGTCCGATTTGTGTATGCACTTCGCTTTGGAATGCTGTGTGTCTTTTAAGAAATGCGGTTCTGTCCTATGAAATTGTCTGAGATCTGTTTGGGTTTGCCTATATTATCCCTTGAAACATTTGGGACTTTCTAATTTGTTTGGATCTGTTTGTACTGCCACATGAAATTCTTCGGAATCTGTTGATACTGTTCAAAGAAATGTTCTGGGAACCGGTTGTACTGCCCCATAAAATGCCCAGGGATATGTTTGTACCCCCATGGAATGCTCAGGGATATGTTTGTACTGCCCCATGGGATGCTCAGATATTTTTGTACTGCCCAATGGAATGCTCAGGGATATGTTTGTGCTGCCCCGTGAAACGCTCTTAGGTCTGGTGGTGCTACTGCCCCGTGGGATGCTCTGGGATCTGCTTTTACTGCCCCATGGAGTGGTGTTAGTTCTGTTGGTGCTACTGCCCCGTGGAATGCTTAGGGATCTGTTTGTACTGCCCCGTGGAATGATCTTAGGTCTGGGGGTGCAACTGCCCCGTGGAACGCTCAGGGATCTGTTTTTACTGCCCCATAGTGCTACTGCCCTGTGCAATGCTCAGGGATCTGTTTGTACTGCCCAGTGGAATGCTCTTAGGTCTGGTGGTGCAACTGCCCTGTGGAATGCTCAGGGATCTGTTTTTACTGCACCATGGAATGGTGTTAGTTTTGTTGGTGCTACTGCCCTGTGGAATGCTCAGGGATCTGTTTGTACTGCCCCGTTGAATGATCGTAGGTCTGGTGGTGCAAGGTTCTCTTTGTAGTGCCTATGGAATGTTCTGGGATACGTTTGTGTACTGTCCCGTGAAATGCTATGGGATCTGTCTATGCTGTCCCACGAAATGCTGTGGAGTCGGTTGGATGTATTGATACTGTCCCATAAAGTTCCGTTGAGAAGTGCTGCTTCGTATCCTAGAAGATGCTCTTAGATCTGTTTGTGTTTTCACTATGCCACTACTGGCTCTGCATCTGCCCCACTAAATGTAATCAAATTATTCGGAAAAATGCTTCTGCCGGTCCTTGGAAAGCATTGCAGGTATGTTGAGACGTGCCCAGGGTGTTCCGTTAAAAGTGTGCTAAGTGTCAAGCGCGCACTGTCCCTTTAAACGTGATGCACCGTTCTAGATGCTAAGTGCTGCTACTATACCATAACATGTGTATTTGTAAGCGCACGTTCACCCCGAGGTATCTTGGCGCTGAATAACAGATGTTTCTTATTACCCAATTCAATGGTACTTATTTTATCGACCTCAGATGGACCCACCGGGATTTGAACCTGTGACCATGAGGTCCAACACAGGTCCCTGCAGTGGAAGCGTTAGTCCACTGAGCAACCAAACCTTGCTAATTGCCAATGAAAGTGCTTGAAGGGGTGAAGCAGGCGGTGTCCCTTTAAATATGATGTAGCTGTGGATTCAAACTGCTATCACTGTCCCATTGGTGCGGTTACAGGTTTTGGTTGTGAATTGCCGGTAATTTGGCTGCTTTATTCTTCATAGTGTATTGGGTGAGTTACTGCGTTTATAGCTGCTGTTATCATGTCACCGTTAATTTATTCAGGACAGTGGGGATTTTGCAGGCCATCCAAGCAGGGAAGAGCCAATGTAGTTACATGAAAGTGCCAGCTCTATCTGTAAAGTGCTGCTACTGACTAAATGAATGCCGTCATGTTGGAAAGTGCTGGGATCGCCCCAAGTAAAGTGCTGTGTTCCTCGTTGTGCAAAAAATTAGAAGTGCCTTACGCCCTCCTAGGCAGTAGTGTAAGGCTTGTTTTTTTATTTATTGTTCATGTTGGCCTTCAAGTCCTTTTCTTTAACATCAATGGTGTTCTTGCAGAGTGTTGTGACTGACTTTGATGTATTGGTCAAATCTTTGTGTCTATATCAAACAATGAAGGATTTTATTTATTATTTTAGAGTTTTTCAGTAGGTCAGTTTGTCAGGTCTTCCTATGAAGTATATATGATGTCGACATGGTCCTGTGTGCTGCCAGACCCATCAGTGTCACTTCTACAGCACATAACAGTTGCGCTGCGGATGAGTGTGACAGCCTTGGCCACGAACAAGGATGTATGCTGGCCAAAGCAGTGTTGGCAAGTGTTGGCCACAATGGGGTTCTTCCTTTGGCGATCTATAAAATCCATCAGCTAATGGACAATTCCTGTGGCATTGTGACCTATAGAAAGAGCGGGACATCCCTACATACTCCACAGGGGCCCACAACTGTAGTCATGGCCACAAAGACATGGTGGGCCAGTCCGGGGCATATCAGCAAGAGGACTTCATGGGTCACACCTTCTTGAAGTTTTGCAGAACACTAGCCATGAAAGGACAGATGCTCATTTAACAGATCAAATATATTTTTTTTAGTTTTCATTTTGGGGGGTTTTGCATCAACGTAGCAGCTAATGGGTAGCGTAAGGTCACTTTGATTGTAGATGGTGGGACACTACTCAAGCCATTGCATGTCCCTTTGAAAGCAGAAACACTTCCCTAGTTACACAGGTGGTATAGCCTGATTTTCCCAATTGATAAGTGAAGTTTGTGTTACAAAATCATCAAAACCAGGTCCTGTTTTTCAGGAATGTGTGATTGTGGCACATACATAGTAGAGAAGGGAGGGTCTAGAGTCCAAGGAAGTAACACTAAGGCCTAAGAATAAGCACAGATCAGCAGCTGGCTGGCTTGTCTCAAAGTCTGGGACATTTTCTGAAAAGATCAGTGTATCTGAAAGTGTGTGAGGGTCGGGACAGAGTCAGTTGTTTCTCAGGCAAACACGCTTAATTTGTGCTGGTGGATGCATGTTGTAGACTCAGCGTTCAATATTTGGGCATCCAGAATTATTTTTCATTTCCAAGGATTGACCTAGTGCAATAGAGAGCAAGGCAGACAACGGAAAAAGAAGCAGGAAGAGAAGGATACGACTGCAGCAGTGATAAAAGCAGGACTTGGGATGAAAATAATCCCTGCTGTGAGCTAAGAGGCAGGGTGGGAGTGTGTAGTGGAAGAATCAGGCATGGGGTAGAATAAAAACTAGGCTCCCAGTTTTCTATTGTGCCTGCGAAATTCTTATCTTTTGATCACAGCTTGTATCTAGAGAGATGGGTTGGTAGATGAGTGAATAAATGGATGGTAATATGGACAGAAGGTCTTGGTTTGATATATTTTTCGATGCAAGAGGATGGATGGGTGGGGATGAATGAATGGTTGGGTTGATGTGTTAGGTTGGCTGAATGGCTGGGAGGGTGAATAGATGGATGGGTTTTGCTAGTTTGATGGATAAAGGGTTTGGATGGATGAATAGATAGGGTTGGATAAGTGGGTGGGTGGATGGGTCATTTGGGTGGTTTAGTTGGTAGCATTTGACTCGAAAATGGTCACACAAAAGTGTCCGATATTGGCACAGCAATGACAGTGTGATTAAAAATGCTCCCGCCCTCGCCTGCATAATTGTGAGCATCCTCATAATGCGGCCATATTGCTCTCGATGGCTGTTGCTCACTCATATCCATTTATGATTGTTGCCAGGGCAATTGTGTCTGCAAGTGTGTGGTTTTTACACCAGTCCTTTACCAAAGAAATAGTATTGGGTCATTCCCCATTAAGCTTCTAGTGCCAGCCCTCTATATTCGAGTAGCATGTGAGCTGGTGGGATTTAAATGTCCCCCATTGCATTACGCTTCCCTCTTCTCAAAAAGGGCGTGCAGATGTTAAGTGTCTTGCGACATCTTCCATGGCATGTGCGAGCTATATCAAAAATGTGTGCAGTCACCTCGGTCCTACACGTTTCCTCAGTGGGTTCCGCTTTTGAATCCAGTCCTGGATTTGCTCTGGTAAGCGCTCGGTCAGCATGGGCCCTTGACCATGAGGGATCATCCACCTTGTCCCACCCCTAAGGACCATCGGAGTTTCAGTGGGTGGTAATTGGATAATTTGGAAACAGGGAGGGCAACATGGTGGGGCGGCTGGGGCCCGGCCGGCAATAAAAGTAAAACATATTGTAGGGCGATACATACTTTACCCACTCTCCAACTCATGCCGGTCTTACACCTGAAGGAAATTCGCCCGCATATACTATAAAATCAATAGATCAATCTACAAGCAAAATGAAAGCCTTTCCAAACTATATCTAGATTTTAGTATTTCTACTAGTGGTTGTCTAATCTCACATTGGGACTCTAACGGAGTCAGTATATATTGATGAACATCATGATCCCTGTAATAGGCAATGTTTCCTTAATTCACTTACCGCTTTAATTTGTTTATCTACTTTAGTTGATCATTGTCGTGCTAACTCCTAGTTTACATCATTAGTGACATTCTAAAGTCTTTAATGTGGCTTTAAGTTTGGATGATATAATGTTTGCTGTGCTCTCATTTCTCACGTATGTCTCAGTCATGTATTAGTTATTCCTGGAAGACATTCCGGCAGTTTGGCCATTCACCAAAACTTAGAGCTTCCTTTATCAAATGCCTCAGAGCATTCTACGAGCAGCAATGTGAATAGATACCTATCTGTGATACACACGGCACTTCTACCACTTGTGAGTTTAACTTAAGGAATTGCTGGACTGAGATGTCGAGATGATATACTGTAGGTGGTGGACCAGGCTGCCAGGGGGGCCCCCTACATGAGCTTTGCAGGGGGGCCCCCTCAAGTTTCATTACGCCACTGCGCCACATCGGCCGCTTTGCCATCATCTGGTATGGGCCCTAACGCTGAGATTGCGGTAGCTCTTTGCAGAAGTACTATTGCATTACTAACAGTTGAAGGGCAGATTTGCAGCGGACCTGTTGGGAATTCTGCAAGTAATGGTTGCTATTTACAGCTTGGAGTTTAGTGAAGTAACAACCCCTGGGGTACCGTTGGACTTCGATCTCCAACCAGTTGGCCTATGGTGGAAGTAACATTAGTGTAGTACTGGCCTTGGTAACTCAACTATTTGGTCAGTGTCCACAAGGGGCTGTATAAACGTGTGAGGACTGGGAAAAAAAGAATTAAAAAAAACTATATATATACACACACACACACACCTGTGGACCCATGGGGGCCTTACGTGGTTGTAGTTTGCAATTGCTAGCTGTCACCTCTTCTAGGGGGATGAGCGTATCTAGTAAGGCAGCTTGGGCCTCTCTGTGAGCCGAATAAGCGATGCGAGCCAACGATACTTTTCATCCTCTTCCTCACTATTCTTCTCCGCTGTGTACACACAGCTATTTGTAAAAGCACCAAAATGCCTGATTATTATTTTTTTATTGATCAAAATCCCTATTTTGATTTTCTGTAGCCCTCAGCTTGCAAGCAAACGGCTTCCAACCCCTTGTTCCATCCTTAGTAGCAGGATGGTTCCAATCTGAGGAGTGCATACTGGGCTCTGTGTCCAAAGCTTTTAGCTTGGCCCAAGACCCTTCTAGTTGGTCCCAGAATTGTTGCGCCCCCGGTCCAGCTTAACAACCTCCTCAAGTTCTCGGATTTGAACCTCGAGTTCTCCTCGCTTTTCTTTTCTATTAGTCTAAGCAAATAAAGAAATCAAAAGCCCACAAATGACGGCCTTCAGTGTGTAACAAACTATTTTCTTCTTTGTTCCGTGTGTATCTTTCTCTTTAAGGAGCGTCACTACTGCATCGGTGAATTTGGATTTCGGTTATTATTTCATAGTAGGCTTTCTCTTAGAAGCCCCCACCCTTGATATTATTTGCGTTTTGGTTTCAGGTTGGCAGCGACACGTGGTACGAAGATTGTGAAGCGAGAATATCTGAATGTCAATGTGCCGAAGACCTGGTGCGTATCATGTGAAAGCCTTAGGTTTGTGGTTAGGCTGCAGGTGCTGGCTTCGGGATTGAAGTGGGCAGGTGCTTCCTAAGGGACTGAAAACTGCTGTCTGCAGCTTTCGGTAGGGTGGAGGCTCTTGGGTGGGGCAGGCTGTGTGTCCTGGATCAGCAGGATGCAGTGCCAATAGGTGGGCTGTAGTTGCTCGCTCAAAGTCTTGGATGTGTAGTGGGTGATGCCTCTGGGTACAGGTAAGACAGTGGTGCTGCTTAAGGTACCAGTTGGCTGGTACCACTGGTCGGGAAGCTTAGATGGCAGGAGGGCTCTGTCAGGCAAAATATTGCTTGCAGTGGCATATGCATGCTGAGCTTGGTGCTGGGGAACCAATTCCTGTCATTCACTCAATGTCCTGCGATTCTTGGCAAATCACTTAAACTCCCTGTGCCTAAAAAGTAAATAAAAAGGGATACTGACCTTGTGTAATGTAATCTGAAGCTCATAAAATGTGCTTTAATGGTCTTGAAAATTAGTAAAGTGCCAGCAAGGGAATTTGTTTGAAAGGATATTTAGCAGATATCAGACTTGAGTATTATTTGTTCCAATTAGTCTGTTCCAACCCAATTGGTATCTGATCACGACTATATTGTTTGTCTAACTATTAGACAAAAAAGATCAAAAAGCAACACGGGAAATCTTTTTTATCAAAAAAATATTTCTTGTAAATATATTTTTCATAAATTAATAGTGTACATATCAACCATCAAAATTGATCATAATGCATTCAAATCAAAAAGGAATTTACAAATTGTTCCTATAGTACATCTGAACAAAAAAGTCCAATCCAATAAATCAAAACAACAAATGACTCTTATTTTTCTTAAAGTAAAGGCCACTTGTAGAATTAATAGTGGATGAAGAAAATGGACTCAGTAGTCGACGTTTCGGTCTTTTGTCATGTTACTCCTTAAGACCTTCCTCAGGACAACAGATATTAGCATGTAGCAGTGACCCCTTTTTTCAATTGATCCTGACGTTACTTCAGAACCAGTATATTCTAAACGGACTCTCTATGGCGGTCCCGGTTTTCTGAGCGACTTGCGTCTCTTAAACTGGTCTGCGTGGGGAGTTACTTTCTCTCACAGCCAGGCGTTTCTTTTATTCCTTTCAAATAATATTGTCTCTTTTTACATTAGACAATTTGCAGAAATTAATCCTCCGCATGGAAAGTAAAAACCTTCCAGATCCAAACGCTCGAGTCCTCCGAAGTCACGCGAGATCGAGAAACACGAGGAATTACTAGTGTGGAGTTAGCAGGAGATACTGGCTGCTTTGCTGGGAAATGCAGATGTGTTCACTGGTGTCTTTGCTGCTACATTCAGGCTCAGGTGGGCTGGAAGTTTTGATTGTAGTTAGGCATGGTGTGCTGGCTGCGGAACTAGACATGGTGTGCTGACTGCGAACCTAGACATGGTGTGCTGACTGTGGACCTAGATGTGGTTTGCTGGCTGCGGTCTAGACATGGTATGCTGGCTGTGGACCTAGATGTGGTGCGTTGGCTGCGGCCTAGACGTGGTGTGATGGCTATGGGACAAAACATGGTGTTCTGACTATGGACCTAGTCATGGTGCGCTGGCCATGTACCTATTCATGGTGTGCTGACTGTGGACCTAGACATGGTGTTCTGGCTGCGGGTCTAGACACAATGTGATGGCTGCGGCCTAGATATGGTGTGCTGGCAATTGACCTAGACACAGTGTGCTGGCTGCGGACCTAGACACAGTGCGCTAACTGCGGACCTAGACACAGTGCACTAACTGCGGACCTAGACACAGTGCGCTAACTGCGGACCTAGACATGGTGTGCTGACTGGGGACCTAGACATGGTGTGCTGACTGAGGGCTGTGGCCTAGACATGGTATGCTGGTGTTAAAATCTAGATTGCGGCATCAACATTATCGGCGCCACCTTGTCCCTTTTCCAACTTATGTGTGCGCGTAAGCAGCAGCCATTTTGTGTGCCTTGGCCTCTCTGCCCACTGCCGATAACCAGCGCGTCTCTCCCCCTCACTCCCCGGCCTCGCAAGCATCCCCCGCGCCCTGACAGCCCCCGGTCTCTCCTGCTTGGGCCATAAACGCACCTCCAGCGCGAACCTGCCTCCGAGCCACATCCCGTGCTGAACCCCCACACTCTTTCATCTCATTCATAAAACAGGCCCTTTGATAACCCCTTCCTCCCTGCCCGATTGTCCGGCCTGATCCCAGGCCATCACCTAGCCCAACAGATGCAGTTTATTGCCCCCTACAGTAGGACCTCGCCTCACATCAAAGGAGCGGGGATTAATCAATGCCTTCACACCCCTAGATCCGACCGATCGCCCGCATTTCTGTTCCCAGCGGAATGTCCAGCTGCGCGATAGCCATCATGCTGAGATTGGGGTGGGGACTCCTACTGTAGATATGTGTGGGAACGGGCCTGAACCGAGGATTCCAAAAGATGCCTTTTCCGTACTTCAAAGCAATACCACGGATGTCACAAATGTAATAAAGCCATAAACCTGTGTATAAGAGGCCAGGCCTCAAGGATGCGTTTAGAGCACCTCGAGAAGATACCCTGTTGTCTGATTTGACGTGTTCTGCTCCGTCGGAATAAACTCCTGTTTCCTGCCTTCCAGTCTCCAGCGCCTGCCTCTTTATTTGGTAACCGTGAGTTGGGTGAGAGGCGGCTAACGCCGGGCAAACCTTGAAAAGGGGTAATCAACCTGATCTGCCTGATCCTTTTTCCACAGTTGGCGTCCCAAACGTGGGGCCCATCAGCGACACGTGGATCCAGTGGGAGAGGTCCCGACGACAGTGTGAACGACTGCAACGATTGGGAAGAGCTCCTGCCCGATAGACCCTCGTCTGGCAGCCGATCATCCGAACTTCACCGGTTCTGAGCAGACCTCTCTCGAGTGATCTACAGTCCTGACTGAGAACCATCAGGAGTGCCACAGCAATTACGAAGAATAGAGGACGATCGGGCGCTGGATTCGGAAGACAGGAAACTGTCCATGCGGTCCGGGTAAGGTCGTGTAACACGACGAATTGCGAATTGATTGTTTGATTGTTTGAAAATACTAGTATTACTCATTTGATTGTTTCTGAGAGATTCTCTATTTGCAAACAAGCACAGAGTCGCAATACTCTGTTTAGTCCTTGTGAATAGTGAAGGATAGGTAACGCAGGCTTTTGCCCCCGTTGTAATCCGTCGTGCCTATTTTTATCCCTCATTTGATTGTTTGTTTGTCCGAACATTGATCGTTCGGAATTGGTTCTCTTTGGGTTATTCTCTATTTACAAAAAAGCACAGAGTCGCAATACTCTGTTTAGTCCTTGTGAATAGTGAAGGATAGGTAGTGCAGACTTTTGTCCCCTTTGTAACCCGTCATGCCTATTTTTGCCCCGTTTGTTGGTAGTTGGTTCAGCCCGGACCGCTTATTAGAGGTGAACCATCCGGCTCCACTGGAGGGCACCCCTAATAAGGACATGTTTACTAAATATGGACTAGTCGCCGTGGCTTATAGTAAGCTGTGGCATAAATACACGAGAAAGGATCGGGAAAGTCAGTGGCCACTGATAGGGTCCTTTGATAACGACAAAATAAACGCGTTGGGAACAGCCCTTTATAACAATAAGACAACATCCACTATGCTCGATAGCTTCGGCATGTGGCGCAAAGAAACAGAACAGCGGAAAAAGAGAAATGAGGTCAGGTTAGAAAAGGAATAACGCAAAGCAGCTCACCTAGTCGCTAACAAATTGAAGGAAGAAATAAAAGAAAGAGAGGAAACCAAGCTAAAACAAGATTCCGAAGCATCGGGCCAGTGTCCCGTCAGGACACCCTCTACACTTTACCCCGAGCTACCTTCGAAACAGCGAACGAACGATGATCTACTACTAGGTCCCCCGATCATCTACATGCCCCCTCCATATGCCCCTTCCCAACCCTTAGCGCAGCACCCGCAGCCCCCAACGACAGGCGAGAGTAGTGCCGGAGCCTCGGTCCTCATGGCCTCTGCGCCGACCAAACCCCTCGCACCCAGCGTAGCACGAGCAGCGACTTTAGATGATCCCGAAGCTGGGAGGAAAGACCCTGCTAGATCGAGTAGATTAAGTAAGGATGAACGGGCTGGGATCGATAAGATTGTAAAGACACTGGTGGTGCGAAAGGAAAGTGAGGATTATATAACGGATATGTACAATACATATGCCCATAGCCACAGACGACACTTTGTCGTACGCCTTTGTTACCATACCCTTAATGCCTATGAAGACTGATACCAAGGAAAAGGCCCTGAAACCCTAACGGCTCTGTATAGGAAAGTTGATGTCGGAGATGGGGACGAGTGTGATGTGACGAACCTCTTCACGCGTACGCTTGAAGTTTTCCGCCACCTCACGGAACAGAAACCAGAGACAAACCCCACGACTCCTGCAGCAACTGAAGCCGGAGTAGAAAAAATTGACACTATGATGCCCATAAAGGAGGCCGCTCCCTATTGGGTTCCCCCACGAGGACAGGGAACACACGACGATATTAACCACCAAGATGCGAGAGGGAGGGTAGTTTACAACTGGGTTTACCAACCATGGGATCGGCAAGACATCCTGACTTCCCGAAAAACCTTGCCTGATCTGCGAAAGAACCCCACAGCCTTCTATACAGAATTAGCCACCGCTTTGGGTTCAACGATTATGACCCTAGCGGATATCGACTTGTTTTTCGGGCTATGTCTGCCAGCTGATGTGTGGAAGCAAATCCGGAAAGTCGACCACCTTGAGCTGTTCGGACATACCTGGACACAACTCGGTAATGTTGACAAAGAATGGGAACCAGGACAGAAACCTTTGAAGGCCATTCTAGACCTACCAGATAAGATTGTGCAGAAATTAAAAACCCTAGTTCCAGAAAGGAAGGTGGACTGGTCAATAGTAACGGCCTGTCGCCAGAAACCCCAGGAAGACGTATCAGAATACTTCTCCCGGTTTGAAACGGTGTTCTCCGATTACAGCGGCCAGGACATGACCACTGCAACCGGACATCACTTGTTTGTCCAGAACTATGTGAAAGGCCTGACACCAGAAGTCTCGCAGAAACTACAGACTAGCGAGAGTAGTTGGGCGGCCTCCAAGCCCGCAGCTATCCTTCAGATGGCTCAATACTATGAGCGACAGAAGAACGAGAATGATCAAGCGACTGAGAAAAAGAAAAAGGACTTGAAAGAGAAGGTGATGATTGCTCAGTTGCAAGGGGTGACTATAGGAAGGGAACAGTATAGAGGGAACTACCAGTCGAATGCTGCTAGAAATCCACCCCCTAGAGACCGCACACCCGCACCCGGCGCTCCACGAACAGACCTCGATGAAGACCAGTGTGCGTTTTGCAAAGGATTTGGCCACTGGAAGTCTCAATGTCCAGTTCTGCAAGAAGCACTCAGAAATAAAGACACGAGGGACGTAGCGGGCGGGCCGAGAAATAGAGGACAGGGACGAGGGCACACAAACAACACCAACAATGACAGGCCTAGCAGACCGAACACGTTTGACCGTCCCCGACAGAATCAGTGCCAACAGTCTGACTACGACAATGCCTGCGACTTTGCATAGGACTGCCAAGGGCAAGGGAGGGATCCAGTCGAGCTCTATGTTGACCAGCAAGGCCCTTATGTCACCGCTAAGGTCCTAGGTATGAAGTCTCCATTTCTGGTAGATACTGGTGCAACACGTAGTGCGTTGTCTAAACGATTGATTCCCAGGGCACCCTTGTCTGGCTCACATGTGACATCAATAGGTTTTGATGGAACGCCCTCCACTAATCCCTTGTCCACACCGATCTCTTTTAACTTGGACAATAACACCACTGACACGACGTTTTTGCTCTCCTCCAACACCCCCGACGCCATTATGGGACTTGACTTGTTGAAACATTTTCGAGCCACTATTAGGTGTTCACAAGACGGAGTTCGAGTCATTCTGTACGACAACCCAACGCTGCTCAGATCCTGTCACACACAATGCATGTTTTCCATCACTGACGCTGACTTGTCCTTACTCGACACCCTACGTCTGTACCTATGGGCAAAGACTGACTCAGACGTAGGACGCATGATGATAGACCCTGTACACATAACTGTTCGACAGGACGCAGAGCTCCCAAAACTCCCACAGTATCGGATATCGCCCGAAGGCGAGAAGGCATTGGTGAAAATCATCCAGTCCCTGGTAGACGCAGGAGTGGTAGAAGCAGTAGTTAGCAATGTTTGCAACAGCCCTATCCTACCCATTGTGAAGAAGCAGGGTGAGTGAGATGAAAAAGCGTACCGCTTCATCATCGACCTACGAGAAGTCAACAAAGTGGTTGTACCCCAGTACCCTGTAGTCTCAGACATCACCACCATTCTAACCCTGATTCCTTCCACTGCCACCACCTTCACGGTAATCGATCTCAAGAACGCATTCTTCTCCATCCCTATTCACTCAGACAGCCGCTACCTTTTCGGCTTCACTTTAAAATCCCGCTCATATAGATTTTGCAGAGCACCCCAGGGCTACACTGAAAGTCCAAGCATCTACAGCCAGGCCCTCAAGAGACAGCTGGATGCAGTCCAATTGCCGGATGGAGTGGTGTTGATACAGTACGTCGATGATATCCTTTTGGCGGCCGACACCACTCCACTTGCAGTCACAGCCACCATCCAACTCCTGCACTTCCTCGCGGAAAATGGCCACAAGGTCTCCAAGAAGAAGTTGTAATTCTGCCAACCTCAAGTCACTTACCTAGGCCACCTCTTGTCCAAAGACGGGAGAAAGCTCACACCCGATCGAATTCAGGCTATTCTGGAGACCCCTATCCCTAAAACCCTGAAGCAAGTCCGCTCTTTGGTAGGCCTCACCTCCTTCTGTCGACAGTGGTTGCCAAATTTCAGCCTCATTGTGAAACCACTACTTTCCCTACTGACTAAAGATGTCCCCTTCCCGCTCCCTTGGACCCCTGAATGTCAATCCTCCTTCAAGGAACTACGAGACGCTCTTTGTTCAGCACCCGTCCTAGGAACCCCTGATTATACAAAGCCCTTCTCTCTCTACACTCACGAAAGGGAGGGATGCGCTTTGTCTGTCCTGACTCAGACCATTGGCCCCAAACAACGACCATGGGCCTATTTCCCTGCCACTCTTTTTTTTTTTTGAAGACCTTTATTGGCATCATTAGGAGAAACATACATGGGCCTACAACCAATCCGGCCGGCCACAATTCAAAGACGATCAAATGTCAAATTAAGCAACACAAGGCCAGTCGGCAGATAGACAGACACAATTAAACAGTGCTAATAATGAAAGAAGCGACAATAAAAGCCCAGTATCAGGATCAATGAGGTCAATTTTATAATAAGGGGACAAGGCTCATGGCTAAGTCACAAATACGGGGAAATCAAAAAACAGAATACACTCACCCCAAAACAAAAGGAAGGGGGGGGTGGGGGAGAGGAGGATGTAAGGACGCGAGTCGCCCGTGGCACAGAATAAACGCAAAGCATATTGAAAAAGCATACAATTGCTACCAGGATATCATGTCCCCCACCCAATAACACGCTAACAAAGGCAAGGGGAGCGGAGAACTACACGGACAAAACCCACTTCTCTCGATACGAGCCTGGGAAAGAGGGGGGGGGGGGGGAAGGGGGGGGGAAGGGTAAGGGGGAGGGAAAGGGGGAGAAAAAGGGGGGGGGGAAACAGAGGGGAGAAAACCAAGAAGGGACAAAAAGAGGGGAAAGAAGAAGAGGAAGAACAAATAAAGAAAAAATTAAAAGGAAAACACAGTTGTTCAAGATGGGCGCCACCCCGGGCCAGGCAACCCGTGGCTAATAGTACAGAAGAATTGGAGGCTGGCTAGAGGAGGGGTATGGCATTCACGACGAAGCATCGAAATCAAGAAAAGTGACATAGCAACAGACCATGATCCACTCATGCCTGAGAATCGAGGACAGAAGCGGCACCGCTATATAGGGATAGAAAAGGGCCATAGAACCAAAGGAAAACATCCAAAAGACCCCGCCCACCCGTCCCACCCCGCACCCCTGCAGAAGGCTACGGCCTACCCTCCAAACAGCGTGCCTGTCGCCCTAATCCGAAACCCGAAATGTAGTTGAGAAAGAAAGTAGAAGAAGGAGACTAAAAGAAAAGGAGAGGAAATATGAAACAGAAAATAAAATGTGAGGGAGGAGCCAGAGGATATGAATAAACACATTCGGCTACGACCCTTCCCCAACCAACAAATGAATAAGTATCAAAGTAGTACTACACCTTCACATACAGCAAAAACCCACAGGGAGGGGGAGGAGGAAGAGATTGTAACATTTCCCCGGGACGGGAGCACAAGCATCAGCGCAACTGGCGGGCAAACCAGCAAACGATCATGTCGTGCCGCTCACCCCCAACCCTTCCTAACCACAAAACCAACCCAATAAAGGATAATGTGGAGCGGACCACCCAGCACAAAAAAGGCGTAATGTTGTCCAGAATCACGGCAGTGACATAAATCAAGGAGAGCCGTCGTACGGAGGGAATATAGGAAGTCAAGAATGCAAGTCAATTGTAACAACAACGACAGGGAAGGCAAAGGCAAGCCGGAGTCCAGGTGTGCAGGTCGACAATACAAAGGGTCCCCTCCAGGACAAGAGTCCGAGTCCGACGAAGCAGGGGCGAACGGCGGCCCACCCCAAATCCCAGGTGCCCGGGAAGGAGCTGATCTCCGCGTCGTGTGGAAGCCCTCGAAATCCAGGCAGTGAAAAAGCAGAGGGTCAAAAGTCACCGGCCCATCAAGCGGCCGAAGAACAACAGCAGCAACTCCTGGCGCGGCCGAAGGGGGCAAAGCAATGGCGGCATCAGGCAGAGAGGGGTGCATGAAGGAGCGTCGACCCAAAATGGCGGCGATCCGCATGGAGTCGGTAGAGGCACCGGGGGCCAAGACAGCGTACAATGACATCAAGGCATCCAGGACATCTCCGGGCGTGGGCGCTCGGGTACTCACCCAGGCCTCTACACAATCCGGCCGGTAAGGAGCGTCGGCGCAGAGCGGAACACCCCCAGCGTTATCGGTAGCCATCTTGTGAGTTTCGCCGCCCCACACTCCACCGTGGGCCCCCAAACAGTCCCCAAATGTAGGACTTTACAGATCTCCGGAGGCTCCCAACAACGGCCTCACCGGCACAGGATGGGCAAGCGCCAGATGGGGGGGGGGGATCCCCTCCGAACAGAGACAGGCACCACAGGCGAGAGCCAGGCGCGGGGTTCCGGGCCGCCGGACAGGACAAAGGCGAAGGGACCCCTTCACACAGTCAGCCCCCAACACATCTCGTCCCCCTCCAGCCGCACGGTCCAGTCATCGGGGCCGGTTCAGGATCTCCGGGGCATACGCACAGCGGTTCCCACCAGTGGTTCACTCTCGCGGCCAGGGCCGGCAATCTCTTCTCCGCCGGTCGGGTCCCGCAGGCGAGGTCCCGGTCTCGAGTGCCCGGAGGCCAATTCTCACCGAGGGAACAGCTGCGGACCCACAGCACTCAGGATCCTCCAGACCAGACGGTGAGTAAGAGCGGGTCTTTAAATTTCAAATTCTGTATGGAAGTTTTGTCACGAAACAGGATTTAGTACAGGATAGTCGAAGTTAGCTGGAGGGCCGACGGAGCCGAGCTAAAAGGCGGCCATTGCGTTCTCGAGCTAGGCTCCTCCCTTCTCTGCCACTCTTGATCCTGTAGCAAGAGCTTTGCCTGCCTGCCTTCGAGCAGTAGCCGCTGCTGCTGTCTCTATCCGACAAAGCGAGGGAATCGTACTCTCGAATTCCCTCACGGTACTAGTGCCTCATGCTGTTGACACCCTCCTAAACCAGACCAAGACACAACACCTGACCAGTGCACGGCTGACTGGGTACGAACTGACACAGCTCGCACCTCACATCACGTTGAAACGATGCACCACACTGAACCCAGCCACCTTGCTGCCTCTGCCTGAAAACGATCCCGATGTGCCCCCAATACACGACTGTGTGACCCTCGCGGACGAACAGACTAGGAGTAGAGTTGACCTCCGAGACACTGCCTTCCCAAACCCTGACGGAGAGCTATGGGTAGACGGCTCTTGCATTAAACTCCCCGACGGCACCACCTCAGCTGCCTATGCAGTTACCACAGCCCGAACTGTAGTTGAAACCGCTCGCATCACGCAACGATCCGCCCAGGCGGCAGAACTGATTGCCCTCACCCGAGCATGCATCTTAGCAGCAGGAACCACAGCAAACATTTACACCGACAGCCAGTATGCCTTTGGGGTGGTTCACCATTTTGGGCTCCTTTGGAGGGAGAGGGGATTCCTGACTTCGCATGGTACACCCATCTTGCACGGAGATCTGGTCTCCGCCCTGATCGAAGCCGTCCTCCTTCCCAAACGACTTGCAGTCATCAAATGCCAGGCACACAAGAAGGTGACAGACATCATTGGACAGGGAAATGCACTAGCCGACATCACTGCTCGAACCACAGCTGAGAATAGGACGACGACACGCATGTACGTGACTAGGTCACAAGCAGAGAAATGGACAGACGCTAGGGACACTATTAGGGACATTCAAACGGCTAGCTCACAACATGAATTGACTGAATGGGCACGGGTGGGACTGAAGGATGATGAAGGCTGCTGGCGGACACAAGACTCGAACAAATGGTTACTACCCGATTCATACTTGATTCCCATTCTGACTATGGCACACTCCCCTGCTCACATAGGACCATCCCCCATGACCGAACTTGTCTCCAAAGTCTGGCACAATGATGAAATCGCAGACTCCGCCAGACGACTAGTCCAGCAATGTTTGATATGCCTACAACACAACCCTGGGAAAGGAACTGTAGTACCCCGGGGAGGGTTTGGTTTTCCCAATCACCCATTTGAAGTCCTGCAGATGGACTACATCCAGCTAGATAGATGCCAAGGCCTGAAGTACGTACTAGTTGTGGTGTGCGCATTTAGCAAATGGGTGGAAGCCTATCCAACCCGTGACAACACTGCCATGGCTACCGCAAAGATACTATTAAAGGAATTCTTCCCTCGTTACGGCCTCTGTCGAATTTTGTGGAGCGACAATGGCCCCCACTTCGTAGCCAAAGTTATCCAACTCATCTTGAAGGGGTTGGGTGTAAAACAAAAGTTCCACGCAGTCTTCCATCCCCAATCTGCTGGACTGGTTGAACGACATAATGCCACATTGAAACTCAAATTGGCCAAAATAGTGGCTACCACAGGACTGAAATGGCCAGACGCACTCCCACTGGCATTGCTCTCAATGCGTTCTACCCCCACCAAACACCACTTGACACCTTACGAGGTTGTATTTGGCCGGCCTATGAATATCTGGTCTGCACCAAAACCGACATCCATTCATGACGTCCCGGACGTCCTAATGTCTGATTACTTATGCCAGTTGACTAAAACCCAGTCTGTTATCCACCAACAGGTGCTGCATGCCATCCCTGATGCTTCCAGGGGTCCCGGACACACCATCCAACCTGGGGATTTCGTTCTGATCCGGAATTTCCAGCATGCTAAGAGTCTGGAACCCCGGTGGACGGGCCCCTGGCAAGTCCTCATCACCACCCGAACAGCACTTCGAGTGGAGGGAAAACGCAACTGGGTACATGCGCACCACTGCAAGTGGATCTCCTCGACTCTGACGACAATCGAAGACGTGGCCGCCCAGGAAGAGCTCCTGAACAAAGACCGACCATCACTGAACTGCTATCCAGACACAGAGACACTCGAACTGGCAAAGATTCCCGACCCCACTGTGCCATCCAGAGAAGGGTATAACCTGCGACGAAAGGAGGGAGTTTCGGCTAAGCAGACCACTGACTAAGTCATAATTCTCAGAACGGTGGCCTAACACTTCTAAGGCTGTCAGGAGAGAAAGCCTGACGAAGTTGTGGTTCTGCCCACTACCGAGCACCTTGAAGATGATGGACGCGCCCGATACGAAGATGATGGAAGCAACCGGACATCCGAAGACCCACTACAGGAACCCGAAAACTGACAGGTTGCACAGCTCAAAGACTATTGCTCTTCTTATCACTCTTCTCTTTTGCCTCCTCCTCATGACTACCTTCTGGATCGTGGAAGAGAACGCACCGGCTCATAAGACATTTCTAACGACTGCACAGCCTACCACCATGAAAGAACACTACCTGGTCTCTCTTTCACCTCAAATCCAAGAAAGGCGTAAGGAGTTCTGGAACAACTCCTTCGTACAGTTGCTGCACCAACACAACCTTGCTGCAAATGCCACGAATTGCTGGATCTGTGGGTTGATACCACATGCCACCGGACATTCCATCCCCTTCATCCCTTCACCTTTCTCTGTTCATGGCTCCTGCCTTGCTTGGCTGATCCTCTTGCAAGAGAGCTACAGAGACAATGCCAGCAGAACTATGGCCCATTTCTTTCATGAGGTCTGGCAGAACAAAACTAAGAAAAATACTGCACCCTTCTGCCCACAGTCCTCCAATGATTCTATCCATATGGACATCCCCGTCAACGAGCGGATTGAAATACAGGTATTTAACAATCCGACCAGACCCACTTTTTCCTACCTCCGTAAACGAACAGCTGCCACCCTGACTGTGGCCCTATCTGTCATCAACGTCACAGGCCTTATGTGCATCGAAGGGCTTGGGACACAGCTGGTAGGCCGCAGCACTTGCCACATCATCCGAACCTTGGACTCCATTGATCCACCCTCTTTCGTCTCCTCACCGAACATGTACTTTGTTTGTGGTACAAAGGCCTACACCTGGCTCCCCAAAGGCTGGGGGGGCACCTGTTATATTGCCTTCGTCCTTCCTCCGACCTATGTGGCTCCAGCGAACCATCACAGACACAAACGAGCCAAGGACATTGAACAAACCGACTCTACTGGAGCACAGTTCCTCGATGCAATAAAGGGACTCGTTCCACTCTGGGACCCGATGGCGAACAGTCGTGCCATCCGACGTTTGACCCAGGCAGTTGAAACAACAATGAACATTACAGCTGGCATCCTCACAAATAACACAGCCGAGCTTCAAGCGGTCCGCTTGGTGGCTCTTCAGAACCGCCTTGTTCTAGATGTGGTTCTAGCAGATCGTGGAGGAGCATGCCGCATCATTGGGTCCAGCTGCTGCACCTACGTACCGGACAATTCACCCTCAGTGTACAAAGCCATCGAACATCTCCACAGACTTTCCTCCGAGGTTCATCAGGAACAAGAAGAATGGTCGCTTGGGAGTTGGTTCTGGAGTGCAATAAAAGACTGGGGGTGGAGGTTGTTTATGATTATCCTGATACCGATCATTGTAATTTGTGGTTTTTGCCTAGGCGTCCAATGTCTGCCACCTTTGTGTTCGCTTATTGCAAATTGCATCTGCCGCAAGACTCTGGACTTTGAAGCCGAACGCATGAAAGCCTTGTATGATGTAGAAATCCGCAATATCATGGGGATTGACGTGAATTAAACAAGCTGGCTAGATATGTTGAAAAGGGAGGACTGTTAAAATCTAGATTGCGGCATCAACATTATCGGCGCCACCTTGTCCCTTTTCCAACTTATGTGTGCGCGTAAGCAGCAGCCATTTTGTGTGCCATGGCCTCTCTGCCCACTGCCGATAACCAGCGCGTCTCTCCCCCTCACTCCCCGGCCTCGCAAGCATCCCCCGCGCCCTGACAGCCCCCGGTCTCTCCTGTTTGGGCCATAAACGCACCTCCAGCGTGACCCTGCCTCCGAGCCACATCCCGTGCTGAACCCCCACACTCTTTCATCTCATTCATAAAACAGGCCCTTTGATAACCCCTTCCTCCCTGCTCGATTGTCCGGCCTGATCCCAGGCCATCACCTAGCCCAACAGATGCAGTTTATTGCCCCCTACAGTAGGACCTCGCCTCACATCAAAGGAGCGGGGATTAATCAATGCCTTCACACCCCTAGATCCGACCGATCGCCCGCATTTCTGTTCCCAGCGGAATGTCCAGCTGCGCGATAGCCATCATGCTGAGATTGGGGTGGGGACTCCTACTGTAGATATGTGTGGGAACGGGCCTGAACCGGGGATTCCAAAGATGCCTTTTCCGTACTTCAAAGCAATACCACGGATGTCACAAATGTAATAAAGCCATAAACCTGTGTATAAGAGGCCAGGCCTCAAGGATGTGTTTAGAGCACCTCGAGAAGATACCCTGTTGTCTGATTTGACGTGTTCTGCTCCGTCGGAATAAACTCCTGTTTCCTGCCTTCCAGTCTCCAGCGCCTGCCTCTTTATTTGGTAACCGTGAGTTGGGTGAGAGGCGGCTAACGCCGGGCAAACCTTGAAAAGGGGTAATCAACCTGATCTGCCTGACCCTTTTTGCACACTGGCTGCAAGCCTAGACATCCTGTGCTGACTGCGGACCTAGACATTGTGTGCTGACTGCGGACCTAGACATGGTGTGCTGACTGCAGACCTAGACAAGGTATGCTGACTGCGGACCTAGACATGGTGTGCTGACTGTGGACCTAGATGTGGTTTGCTGGCTGCGGTCTAGACATGGTATGCTGGCTGTGGACCTTGACTTGGTGCGTTGGTTGTGGACCTAGATGTGGTCTGCTGGCTGTGACCTAGACATGGTGTGCTGACTGCGGGCTTTGGCCTAGACATGGTATGCTGGCTGCAAGCCTAGACATGGTGTGCTGGTTGTGGACCTAGACATGGTCTGCTGGCTGTGGCCTAGATGTGGTGTGCTGGCTGTGGGACCAGACATGGTGTTCTGGCTGTGGACCTACTCATGGTGTGCTGGCTATGGACCTAGTTATGGTGTCCTGTCTGCAGGTCTAGACACTTTACTGGCTGCGGCCTAGACACGCTGTGCTGGCAGCGACCTAGACACTCTGTGCTGGCTATGGACCTAGATACGGTGTGCTGGCTGCGGACCTAGACACGGTGTGCTGACTGTGGACCTAGACATGGTGTGCTGACTGCGGCCTAGACATGGTATGCTTGCTGCAGGCCTAGACATGGTGTGCTGGCTGCGGACCTAGACGTGGTTTGCTGGCTGCGGCCTAGACAGGGTGTGCTGGCTGCGGACCTAGACGTGGTGTGCTGGCTGCGACCTAGACGTGGTGTGGTGGTTGTGGTGTGCTGGCTGTGGGACTAGACATGGTGTTCTGGCTATGGATCTAGTCATGGTGTGCTGGCTATGTACCTAGTCATGATGTGCTGGCTGCCGGCCTAGACATGGTGTGCTGGCTCCAGGCCTAGACATGGTGTGCTGGCTCCGGGCCTAGACATGGTGTGCTGGCTAAGGGCCCAGACATGGTGTACTGGCTGCAGCCTAGACATGGTGTGCTGCTGAGGACCTAGACATGGTGTTCTGGCTGCGGGCCTAGATACGACATGCTGGTTATGGACCTAGTCATGGTGTGTTGGCTGCGGACTTGGACATGGTGTGCTGGCTGCGGGCCTGGACATGGTGTGCTGGCTGCGGGCCTAGACTTGGTGTACTGGCTGCGGGCCAAGACATGGTGTGCTGGCTGCGGGCCTAGACATGGTGTGCTGGCTGCGGGCCTAGACATGGTGTGCTGGCTATGGACCTAGACATGGTGTGCCGACTCCGGGCTTAGACATGGCATGCTGGCTGCAGGCCCAGACATGGTGTGCTGGCTCCAGGCCTAGACATGGTGTGCTGGCTGCGGGCCTAGACATGGTGTGCTGGCTCCAGGCCTAGACATGGTGTGCTGGCTCCGGGCCTAGACATGGTGTGCTGGCTAAGGGCCCAGACATGGTGTACTGGCTGCAGCCTAGACATGGTATGCTGCTGAGGACCTAGACATGGTGTTCTGGCTGCGGGCCTAGATACGACATGCTGGTTATGGACCTAGTCATGGTGTGTTGGCTGCGGACTTGGACATGGTGTGCTGGCTGCGGGCCTGGAAAAGGTGTGCTGGCTGCGGGCCTAGACTTGGTGTACTGGCTGCGGGCCTAGACTTGGTGTACTGGCTGCGGGCCAAGACATGGTGTGCTGGCTGCGGGCCAAGACATAGTGTGCCGACTCCGGGCTTAGACATGGCATGCTGGCTGCAGGCCCAGACATGGTATGGTGGCTGCGGACCTAGACATGGTGTGCTGGCTGCGACCTAGACATGGTGTGCTTGCTGCGGGCCTAAACATGGTGTGCTTGCTGCAGGCCTAGACATGGTGTGCTTGCTGCAGGTCTAGACATGATGTGCTGGATGCGGGCCTAGACATAGTGTGCTGGATGCGGGCCTAGACATGGTGTGCTGGCTGCGGTCCTAGACATGGTGTGCTTGCTGCGGGCCTAGACATGGTGTGCTGGCTGCGGGCCTAGACATGGTGTGCTTGCTGCGGGCCTAAACATGGTGTGCTTGCTGCGGGCCTAGACATGGTGTGCTTGCTGCAGGTCTAGACATGATGTGCTGGATGCGGGCCTAGACATAGTGTGCTGGATGCGGGCCTAGACATGGTGTGCTGGCTGCGGTCCTAGACATGGTGTGCTTGCTGCGGGCCTGGACATGGTGTGCTGGCTGCGGGCCTAGACATGGTGTGCTTGCTGCGGGCCTAGACATGGTATGCTGGATGCGGGCCTAGACATGGTGTACTTGCTGCGGGCCTAGACATGGTGTACTGGATGCGGGCCTAGACATGGTGTGCTGGATGCATGCCTAGACATGGTGTGCTGGATGCATGCCTAGACATGGTGTGCTGGATGCTGGCCTAGACATGGTGTGCTGGATGCATGCCTAGACATGGTGTGCTGGATGCGGAACTAGCCATGGTGTGCTGGATGCATGCCTAGACATGGTGTGCTGGCTGCGGACCTTGTGTTTGGAAGATGACTGAGAGGACAGAGGTGCTGGTTATATAGCTCAGGGATGCAATAAACTTTGGGTGGGGGCACAGTTATTTGTAGTGATTCTCTATCACCAGGTAAGCCCTTGTCTGCTCTCTTCCTCTTTACAGCGAGGAGATCATTGCTTATATCCTGGTGCAGGTGCTGCCTTCGTCCCCAGGTGGCCAGCGCCCTCGCTTCTCCCTCTATCTCTCTACACAGCTGGGCTATGGCGTGGTCTGCGTTTACCACAAACAATGTGACTACCTCATCGGTAGGTGGTGAAGAGAAGTCTATGTCTGTTATGTTTTCCATAGTTTTTTGAGCATGTCCCACTATTTGTCATTTGCATTCGAAATCTAAGTATCTCATTTAATAATCGATGTATACCATCTCACGATGTGTCCTGTTGGAAAATGTATGCATATTGCCTCCGTTTATCTGTCCTATGTCAATATTTATATGTTCTGACTCTTTATTTTTTTGCCACATGATCTATGTATCCCATCTGACAATGTGTGGGTCCCTTCTAATATTTATGACCTCTTCTCACTGTCTTCAATTTACCATGATTTTTTGAGTTTTTAAATAAAGGTTCTGGGAAGACAATTTTTGCTGGCAAAAATTAGGATTTCTTATTAGTAATACCTATATGACAAGGCTATGGGTACTTATTTTCCTTTAGTGTGTGTTCTGGTAATGGCTGTGCCATATGATTTACCAGGTACCATGCTCTTTTTTATGCATTCCATTTTCATGAGGCTTGAGAAGTTGGTTTATCATATATTTGTTATCAATAATGTTTTTTTTAAATGTATTGAAATAGTTCCAGATGACTTTTTTATGTATCTCATATGCAGCATAATTTATGTATCCTGACTGTAGGCTTCCCGCCGCAAGATTTAAGTGTTCATATTAGCAGTACTTCTGCTGTCCATATGTTCTTTCATAGTTTATATGCGAAGTCTCACTGTTGGCTGCTTGCCTCACAGAGGGCCTGATTCACAAAAGTAATCTTTTTTTTTTTTTGTTTTTTTTTTTGTGTCCTCATATATGCCACCAGTAGATGTTAGCTCTAAGCAGACGTCCTTTAGGCCACTAACACAAACCTTCCTTTGCCGCCCATGTTTTTGTGGATAGCCATTGAAGATCGTCCATAGGTAAGGTTAGTTCCAGTCCAACTCCCTTTCCCGATGTTAGTTGCTATCAAGGGAGGACAAGACCACTTAACCTCTGGCATAATCATTGGACTTTTTGTTGTTATTTTTCACACCAGGCTTTTAGTGCAGACCACACCGCAGCAGACTTAACCCCTCCACATAGTAAGTGAAGACTACTCACCGCCATGATGTTCCTAAGGCAGTCAGCGAATTTTGGGGGGAGTTCTGATTTCCATTCTTTGCAGATCTCTCTTCTCGCGATGACGATTACGTAAAAGATAAACTGTGATGTGCAGCTATCTATACTGTATTCGGACAAAAAACCAAATAAAACAAGTTTGGGAGACCAAGTTATAGGGATTAACAATGACTCTTCCAAAAAACCACAGACCTGCCTCCAAAAGATATCTAATTCAGGGCATTCGGCAAACATGTGAATATCATCTGCTACAGATAACTTACACCTTGGACAGAAGTACTGTACTTCTGATATTTTTGAGAGTTTGGCGGGTGTCCAATAGGCCCTGTACATTGTGAATAGGTGGTTTCTTCTCAGATTTGATGGTTTGATGACTTTCTGTGATATTATGAAGGAGCCTAACCAGATTTTTATTATGTCGTCTGAGGATTGTATTGGAAGGATATCCCATAATTTAGTTATCTCAGCCTCTAGATTTTCCTTATCCTTACTACCCGTTATCATTTTGTACCATCCCGCCGTCTCGCCCTTCCATCCCTTCTGCCTAGTTATTAAGTCAAGTGGGAGGCT
Source organism: Lissotriton helveticus (assembly GCF_964261635.1). Classification (NCBI taxonomy): domain Eukaryota; kingdom Metazoa; phylum Chordata; class Amphibia; order Caudata; family Salamandridae; genus Lissotriton; species Lissotriton helveticus. The sequence continues at coordinate 1,694,733,753 of NC_136065.1, read as the reverse complement.
CTCCTCTTCCGTGTTCCAATTTTGACTTCCCCACCATGCTGACAATTGGTAAAATTTAAACCTTGTGATAGTGCCCTCTGTTAGACGTGATAGTGTTTCCCAACTTAATAGGCTTGAGACGTCACAGAGGTCCCCCCACTTTATAAGGCCAGCTTTCTTCAGAGGGAGAGCTAGTTGATCCAATAGACATTCTGGAGTACCAGGGGAATCCCAAATTGGGGCCTGAGCGTGATAGTAGGGGATGCCTTTGGACTTCCGTATCCATCGCCAATTATCTAAGGCTGTTCTTAGAAGCTTTAATCGTATTTTTAAAAAAAAATTTTGGTCACCAAATTTGAACAAGAAAAAATCTGCACCATATGGGAGGTCTGCTAACATAGCTCGAAACAGTTTGCCGTGTGAAGTATCATCCAACTTATTGGCTAAAAGTCTAAAGTTCTTACATTGGAAGGCGTAGCAATAAGAGAGTAAGTCTGGAAGTGCCAATCCACCCAGTTTCAATCCTCTTCTGAGCTTCTTCCAAGCTATTCTAGGGGATTTTGTAGCCCAGATAAAAGTACCAATTCTTCCTTGTAAGTCAGAAATATCTTTTTTATTGAAAATTAAAGGAATAGAATTAAACAAAAAAGTAACTTTTGGGAGAATTATCATTTTTACCAGATTCACTCTGCCGTAGATGTTTAAAGGAAGATTACTCCATTTGGTTAGGAGTTTTCTGATCTCTTTTACCACTGTTCCCCAGCTAGTCTTGGAAGTGTCGTCTAGATTTTGTGTGAGATATACTCCCAAGTATCTAATTTTAGATTTTGCTTCAACAACTGGGGTAGGGTTATTCCAGCTCATTATTTCGGTTTTATCCCTGTTGATGCTATACCCTGATATTGATCCGAAATCTTCAGCCAGTCTAAATAATCTTGGTATTGCTTCTTCTGGATTGGAGGTGTACATAAGTAAATCATCAGCGTACAGAGCTGTCTTCAGTTCGAGATTTCCTATTTTGAATGGTCTTATTTCAGGGTCCTGCCGTAAAGAACATATAAAGGGTTCAATATAAATGTCAAAAAGAAGAGGGGATAAAGGGCAGCCCTGTCTTGTCCCTCTAGAGATACTCAACCAATCAGTAAGACTGTTATTAACCAGGATCTTGGCTCTCGGATTTCTATATAGTGTTTCAATTCCCTTAATGAATACTTCTGGGAAGCCAAAATTGGTCATCGATTTCCAGAGGAAATGCCAATTCACCTGGTCGAAAGCTTTGGCCGCGTCTATAGCTACGATAGTGAGAGGTGCTTTTGTTTCAATGGCGATATCAATTGCTCCAATCACTTGAAAAGTCAATTAGTTCAGTTGACGACCTGGTATAAATCCCCGTTGGTCTGGGTGAATTATTGACTTAATTATTTTTGCCAGCCTCGACGCAAGAATACCAGAATATACTTTCAGATCAGAATTTAAAAGTGAAATAGGCCTGTAAGACTCAATCCTTTCCGGGTCTTTATTAGGTTTAGCTATTAAGGAGATTGTAGCGTCAGACCAGGAGGGAGGTATTTGCTCACCATGAATAAAGATTTTATTGAGAAGTTTCTGTAATGGGGCCAAGATCTCTTCCACATTATCCTTATAGACTTCTGTCGGAAGTCCATCGGGGCCCGAAGCCTTATTTCTTGCCATCTTTTTTAATTGTGATCTAATCTCGGCCTCCGTTATCTCAGTAGCTAGAAAAGCTTTATCCAGATCGTTTATCTGAGGGAGTTCGATTTGGGCCCACCAGTCCTCCTGTTCACTTTGTATCCCATTAATCTTCTCCAGATATAATTCTTCGTAAAACAATCTAGCTTCTTTTTTATCTCACTGTCTTCTGATAGGGACAAACCGGTTCCACGCTGTATTAAAGATTTAATATTATTTCTGCTCTTCTCCGTCCTAGCCTTCCAGGCTAACAGGGACCCACATTTCTCACCATATTCGAAATTGCGGAGTTTACTAACTTCCCATTTATCTAGGATTCTTTTTTCAGCTCTTGTTTTAAAGTCTGTTTGGAGATCCAGAATTTCTTTCTCTAAACTTAAGATATTAGGTTTATTTTCCAGGACCGCCAGTTGAAGCTGATGTACTTTTAGTTTTATTAATTTAAGCTCTTGAGTGTCTCTATCTTTTTTAAGTTTCCGGTTTAACATTATTTGTGAACTGTATATACCTCTCAAATAAGATTTAAATGTGTCCCATATTATATATTCTGAGGCACTATTCTCGTTAAACCTGAAAAATTCACCTATACTTTCCTTTATTTTATTACCAACCACAGTATCTAAAAGGATCGTTCTGTCGAGTGTCCAGCGAGTTTCTAATGTTTTATCTTTTAGTGTGATTTGTAGCTCTACCGCAGAGTGGTCTGACAGACCCACTGGAATATATGAGACTGAAGTAGTGCTCGATAAAAAGGATTGGTCAATCAAAAAAAAGTAAATTCTAGAAAATTGATGGTATTTTTTGCTCAAAAAGGAATACTCTCTTCGATCACCATATTTGGCTCTCCAAATGTCTTTAAATGTATAATCCTGCATTATGTTTTTTAGGACAAGAAGAGATTTTTTTGGGGGATTATATTTAGCTTTTGAAGTGCGGTCCAATTGGGGGTTTAATAGAAGGTTAAAATCACCTCCTAATATAACCGGAATTGTGTGCTGCGACATATATTTTTCTAAATTATACAGAAAACAAACTTTGTCTTCGTTAGGGCCGTAATATACCCCACACAATAACTTGGTACCCCCAATCAAAACTACAGCAGCCAACCATCTGCCCGATTGGTCCGTGCTCCAATCGCAAACCCTAATCCCCTCATTAGCTCTCGCTATTATTGCGACTCCTTTGGTCACACCTGTTTGTTTAGAACACAAGATATCCTGGACCCAATTATATCTGCCAAACAGATTTTTACATTCTTTTTCTCCCAGGTGAGTCTCCTGTAGGAAAAATATACATGCCCCAGAATTCTTTAGAAACTCACACACCATCTGTTGTTTCTTAGGGTTCCCCAGGCCATTTAAATTCCAGGAGAGGATTTTACTACTAACACGGGCCATTATCTGGTTTGCTACCCCCTACAAAAATTGGTGGTGACCTGTACCTGAATTTAAACAAGTTTAATTTTACAACATATGAGGACATTTTCAACTGTTTTTTCCCTATCCCTTTCCCACTGTGAGCCCTCCCCTCCCTCCCCCCGAGGAACCCCTCCCTCCTGATGGGCGTCAGTACGCCTTTAGGAGGTCTACACCCTGTCACACCTACACCTGTTAAACGAACCGTGGTTTTCCGGCATTATATTTATATTATTATTTATTTTTTTTTAAACTTTATTTCTTTCTTTCTTTATTTGTTTTCCCCATCTTTTCCTCGTGAGTATATATATATCTATGTGCACTTTCTTTTTTTTTTTCTCACTTCTCCTCCCAAACCACTTTCCGTCTTTTTTTTTTTTTTTACTTTTTCCCATTACTTCTCTCCTCCCTCCTCCTCCACTTCCTCCTCTCCCTGTTATCATGCATATATGAAAGGAAAAGAAAGGAGATGAAAGTTAAATGACTATTCTTTCGTTTTCATTTTAGCTAGCAATTCATCAACTTCCTCTGGGAAATGGCAGGAGAACATTTTATTGTTCCACATAATTTTTAGGAGAGCCGGGAATTTCATCTGTACCTGGGCCCCCATTGAGCGCAATTCTGGCATTTTAGAACCCAGCTCCCCTTGTCTTTGAGCGGTTTTACCTCCTATATCCGATCGGATTTGATATGGATTTGCACGATAATGCATTGAGGTACGTGCCAGACACCGACTAAGAATCAACTCTTTCACACTGTATGTTTGAAAGTATACAAGAATCTTCCTGGGTGTCTTGCGATCTGAATGCAACCTGAATGGGTCCCTATGCACCCGCTGGATCTCCGCCTCCAAATTGATATCTGTTCTGTCTTTCAAGATATCTTCACGGAGTAGTCTGCATACGAACCCCTTTATGTCTTCTACCTCTTCTCCTTCAGGGATTTTAAGAATCCGGAGATTGTTGCGCCTAGTTTGTGTCTCCAATCTCTCCATATCCATTGTCAATGTGCGGTTCTGTGCTTTTAAAGAGTCTATGTCCCTCAAGTTTCCTTTATAAATCTCCGTCATCGCTGACACTTTACTTTCCAATGCACCCGTTCTAATACTGACTCCCTCCAATTTGGCCTCGAGAAGGTCAAATCTGTCATGCAGACCTCTCTGATTTCTCTCGGAAATCTCAAATTTCCCCATCAAGTCGTCTCTTAGTGTATGAAGTAGAGAACCAAGCCTGTCTCCTTCATCCTTTTCCCCAGATATATCGGCTAGATCAGCCCTCCGGGGCGTAAGAGCTTGTATGTTAGAGGTAACAAGAGGTGAAGAATGTGCATTAGCATTGCCAATTGGAGGGCTCGGGCAACAGTATTTAGAAGTTGTGCCTTGTTTAGACGGCTTAATTGTGGTAGATTAATAGGGGCATCCTGGTCGTCCCCTGTATCTCTATCTTGCCCGGTGGAATTATCAGCGCTTAATTCTGTAACTGCTTCTGCTTCTTGACCTCCCAGGGTCAGATCTAGTACGGCATACTTATTCGTCAGAGGTAAGAGCAAGGAGGAGTGTTGCGGGGTAACAATAACTTTATCCGAGCCATCAGGTCCTGTGTCTCTCACACCTTCAGGTTCCTCCGCCCCCTTGGGGTCCGCTTGTACCGTTACCTTTTCTTTAAAATTCACTGCTGACTCCATGATTTTAAAGAAGCTCTTTAATGAGGGGGTACCTCTGAGTATCTGTGGTTGTTTAACCGCTTTAGTTGACTTAGCTCTCCCTCTACCTCCTCCTCCACCTCCACCAGAACCAGTCTTCTTTTTTTGCTTAAGGGGGGATAGGTGGGGCCGTTTCTGTCCACTATGTCTGGGAGGTTCCAGACCCCTTGTTTTCTAAGTTCTGACTTCGATCTTAACTGATAGCGATTTTTGGGTTCAGCAACTTTCTCTTTAAAATTAATAAGCTGCTTGTTCACCTGTTTTCCTAGGCATTCGTCAAAAGGGCCCCCTTCCACTATGACGGCACAACTACTGTTTCCTTTGCTCTTAGGTACACCCTCGCTTTCTCTATCAATGCAGGGGGCTGTAGTAAGTCCCAAATTGTCTGCCTCCATGCAGACGCCCCACTCGAAAGTCTCTTTACCGTCTTTTGGTGTGTCAGCCTCTCGTGCAACAAACACTCTCTTCCCCGTTCTGCCCTGGAACAGAAGCGCCCGCCTCGAACGCAACCACAGCCTGGAGCAGCTAACCCTGAGACCTACTGGTCTTGCTCTCTCTTTTTCAAAGCTGTCAGCGGCGCTTGCCAGCTCCCGCTTCTTACCGCATGCAGTCGCGTCGCTCTCGCTCTCACAGCCACAGCTGATTACTCTGCACAGCCGACCCCGGTCGTCGCTGCAGTACCTTCGCTCAACCATTTCCTGCTTGGGTCTTGGCGCTGGGTCCTAGCGCCAGGATTTTCCAAAACCTCGAGAAACAAACAAGAATACTTTTCTCGACAACGCACATAAACTTCAATACAAAAGTGACAGTGAACCCCTCACCGTATGCCGTCTTTGAACAATTAGTGCCAGAAAACTGCATTGTAGAACCTCGCAGCAGCCGCTAGCCTGCCGCCGCCATGTTCCTCCCCCGGTCCTCCCAAATCTCACAAAAGTAATCTGACAAAATCCTAACTTTACAACTTTCGGTCTTCACAAAAGGCATTTAGGAGTAGTAAAGTTATGGTTCCTAACTTTACTACCCCTAAACTGAGAAAAATAATAACATTACGACTTTTGGTATTCACAAAAGGCATTTAGAAGGAGCAAAGGTAGAAATCCTAACCTCACTACTCCTAAATGCTTTTGTGAATACCTAAAGTCGTAAAATAGGATTTTGTCTCAGATTACTTTTGTGAATCGGGCCCAGAGTTCGTTATCTGTCGTCTCACGGTTTAGCGCCGTCTCCCCTCAGTTTGTGTCACCTGTCTTTGTCTCAGAGCTGTCTCTTCCATCGCGGCGCGTCTTTCTCATGTCACTGGTTATTTGTCCCACTTCACTCGATGTCTCTGCCCTCTCTCGTTTCTCTGTCTCCCGCAGATGAAATCAAGCTTATCCTTGAGCGGCTGCACCGCACCCAGAGGCAGCCGCGGATTGACTTGGTCCTGCCGGAGCAGTGAGTATCAAACCGCAGCGGAGAACAGATAAGGTGGGGGAGGGTGATCATCGTAGGGTGAAAGCCTTCCGGCCGGCAGTGGGACCAGCATGAGCCGATAGCCACATTGCCCCCTACCCGCCTCTGTATGTAGTCCACCCTTTGATGTTGCTTATGACCTTCCCTTCTCTGTAGCATACTCCATATTCCCCCATGCTGCAGTTCTGAACGCCATACCTCGTAGAAGGAAGGCTCAAACATGTTCTAAACCTTCATATGTGCTTTATTCCTGTCCTTGATAGTAGAAGTCCCTCTTCCAACAGTAAGAAAGACTTCCAATCTTTCCCGACAACAAAAGATTCATCAAAGAGCAAAATGAATTCTTTAAAACCAACTACTATTGTCTGAAGACTTTAGGTGGTACATCTATATATATCCGCAGTATCGTTTCTTGGCATGATATGAGCATACCCCAATCGATCTTTTTCTGTTGCTGTTAATATCGGAACCTTCATTTATGTTGTTTATTTAAATAGAATTAATTTTAAAGGACACAACCGCAACATGTCTGTGAGGCAAACCGTGTGGGAAAGTAAAAATGGAATTCTGTAGTTGTTGTTACCAGCCAGATTGCATTTAACACAACAGTAGAGAAGAGCGCGTAAGGTTCAAAGGGTGACAGTGTGTGTATGTGGGTGGGGGCAGTCGGCATAAAGACTGAACTGCGTCACTGGTGTCATCATCATTCGTCTGCCGAAGTCTGTTGGACTGTAATTACTTGAACCCGGTCGGTGTGGCTGGTGTTGCCTGCATGTTGCGTTGTTGGATGCCATAATCTTGAGGTGTGTACAGTGGTGTGAGGAAGTCTATCACTTGGGACGTCAGAGCAGGGGGTGGGGGAGTGAGATCGTGGGATGATGTAAGCTGTAATAAATTAATATTGTTGTTGTGTTCCCAGCAATATCTTTACATCTTTGGGTTCTGGAGATACAATGTTTGGAACATTGGCAACCTGGGCTATACTAATTAATTATTCTTAGTTGCATTGACACTTTCGTAAAAATGGAAATGATTTTATAATTATTTTAGCATGTGTTACTTTTTGGTATGTTAGCTCTAATGCATTTGGCGCAGCTGCCCAGACAGGGTCAGACAGACCCTTTTGCTGCTCGGGTATTTGCTGGTGGGCTACAAGCTTGGGGTGTTTACAGACCAGGATAACTAACATGCCCAACTACATTGCACAGCTCATTTTCATCATAGTATCCTGCAGTAGGGAATAGTTTAAACATGCTTGCCAAGGCTAATTTTTGATTCTGTTCCGGCCCTGTTCTCAAATCTCAGGTGCTAAGAGATGTTACTCCCATTTTCATTGAGAGAAAATAATCTATGCTTAAGAAGCAAATGTGGACTGACTGGACTGCAGGCCGGTTGAAAAGACAAACCTTCTAATATGCTCAGCGCCCCAATGGTCACTGGAAGAATTTAACATTTCAACCTGCCCGAAAAGGTTCTGCACAGCATAGTGTTTAAATGTGAAATATGAAATGATTTCCCAATTACAAGTAGATAAACAAGTTCAAAAGCCGTACTTAGTGCAGAAACCTGCTTTCAAAGTATGAGATTTGTGCTTGACTCTATTTCTTTATCTTATGGTAATACAAAATCCTTCAAACTCCATTTTACGGTCTGCAGATACGTATCCAAACATACATTTAAACTCTGGATGTTTTATCTACATCCCTTCTAAACGTTTTAAGTTGTCAAATTGCATGTCTTACCTCTGTCTAGTGTTAATAAAAAATATTTACCCCTTCTCTTAGCAGAGTACTGTGGTAAAGTGCCTAGCTTCACAGAAATTATAGAACAGTGGACTGTCCCTATCAGTGGACTGCCCCAAACTAACTGGGTTAATAGCAGCTATGACATTCCAGACCCTTTTGTGTTAGTATCCTCCCAGCCATAGCACTTTTGTAATTTGACCCATCTCGCCTCCTTTTTGAGCTGCTGTTTGTTAATGACTTCACATATTGGGGTGTGTCTAAATACCCCCACTACATCTGGGCATGAAACAAGCGAAACATAAACGTGGTATATTGTGGGCAAAGGTCATACTTTTGTTTGTACCACAATGAAATTTACATTAGTCACTGGTTTATAAGTATGATTTAAAGTGCACAATTTATTTACTTTATGGCGGTGTACTATTCCTCACTCCTTACACCTAATACCTGGACTGTATGTTAAAACGAAACAAAGAGGAGAAAAGAAAGGAAACCAATCACCCAACAAAATGTAACACCAAAAAATGTAGCAACTAAAATACAAACAATCTTGCTTCAGTCTTCCGTCTGTTTTGTTGTTCTTATGTTATGTTATTACAACTTAATATAGCGCGCGAATCACCGGTGGGCATCTCGGCGCTTTTTCCTTAGTTACCACCACAAGAACAGAGAACCGGACAACAATATGGATGCACTCCATATTTATTGTGCGGCCCACATAGGAGGTAGTCCTTGAATGGTGTCACATTGGTGGTCAATCGTACCCTTAGCCAATTAGTTATGTGGCTCAAATGCACGAAGCAGTGGAAAGTAGAAGAGAGGAGGCTTGTCTTAAAGTTGAAACCAAAGACCTTTCAGAGTTAATGCTGATGCTCTTTCTTCTGAAAGAAACACTTTTAGTAACGTGCTCTGAGTGGGTTCAAGCCAGCTTGCTCGGTACTTGAACTGTCATTTCTACTGAGTTTTGAAAATTGACCTTAAGGCTCAGGCTGTTTGAAAGAGCTAAAGTGGTTTGGAAGATTTTTGTCTTTGGTCTTCCAGCCCTCTTGGCATGGATCGATCAAACATCTTCTTCGTCAAGTGGCAACCTCCTGGTAGCACGGAGTAGACAAGCTTTTTTTTTTTTAAAGGAGTAGACAAGTTTAATTGTAAAGTGTTTATGTATTACCAAAAGAATAAGAAAGTCTAAATGCAAAACAATAAAATGTTCCAAACCAAATTAAAAAAAGAGTAACATTTAATAAACAAAATGACACAACAATGACAAAAATCTAATAAGGGACTCCAGGGTGACAGGTAGAGGCCAACAGCAGGGTCCAGTCCAGGTCCAGTTATTACTGGTCAGCTGGGCAGTTACAGGAAAAGGCCTCTTGTAGCTTGTTGTGTCCCTGTAGCTTTTACAGGAGGCCAGCTTTATCACCCTTGAAGTCCACTTATTTGTCCTGGGTGCAAGAGGCAGCAGGTCCAGTCCTTTATGACCCCTCTCAGGTCACAGACAGCAGACCTAGGCCTCTACTGTTCTTCCTGAGGTCCAGGTGTTCCAAAGTGGGTGCCCGGAGGTGCCACCTTTATGTCTGGCACAAGTTAGTGGGTGGGAATTATTCCACCTTATGCCCTGACCAATGGGGTAAAAGTTCCCTAGGCCAACCTCACCCTCTTTGGGCATTTTCAAGATTGCAAAGGTCTTCATCCACACTAAACATGGGCTCTGAGGGCTGGGGGTGTGTGTGGGGAGTGTACTATGAATATCCTGCTTTTGTCTCGCATCCAGCACTAAAATCCAGTTTGGGCCAGCACCAGTGCTTAATTTAAGACGGTGGTTGCCGGAGCTCGGCGCCGAAAACGTAATTGTGAGCACTGGCGCTTATGATAGTCTGCCACATGTCTGCATAATTTTGGTATGAACACAAGAACTGTTTATTAATTCAATATACATTGACAATGACTGATACCCTCCCCCAATCCATTCTTATAGCTTTGAGGACCTGGAAAAATATGAATTGTCCCACTTGTAAGAGTGTGACGGTAAGTAGTTGTGTTTGTACTGTCACTGGCAGAGGTGGCATGGACAATGTATGGTACAAGCTGCAATGTCCTCCTGACTAGGGCCCTGGAACTTATTATTTTCAAATATAAGAACTGGACAGCCATTGTACCTGCAATAAAGCCAGAGACAGATGTCTCGTATAACGAAAGTAAGGTTTTGTAGCAACCAGACAATAGGTAGACAAAAACTGTTCTGGCATCTTCTTGCCCTTTTTCAAGTGGTCCCCAGTGGTCTATGTAAAACCCAAAGAAGTCTGGTACTCCTGACTTTGTATACCTGCTGCATTTTGGAAACCATGCCCAGTGGCAAGACTTAGAAAGTGATGTTTCTAATCAGCTTGGGAGCGCGCACAGGATTTGCTAAATTGCTTCAGCTTCACAGGCCATTGATAGACAATCAAACAATATTAAGCTTTGTCTGGGCACATCACTGGGAAAATGTGTGGACACCTTTTCAAAAGGGGCACATTGAGGCGGGCTGGCGGGTTAAGTGTGGGGGTCTCTGTGCCGACATTCGATCTCATAAGAGGTTTATGTCTAAAGTATATATTTGGATTCAATAGAGGATTTGTAGCCTTGTATTTTGTAAAAGGAAAAGTGTCAGTAAATGCATTTATTCTAAATTGCACCTTTTCCCACCATATGGTTGTCTGTATGCCTTCACTCTAAGTCTTAAAGTGACTTAAAAAAAAAAAAGGAAAGACATCATTTTGGAAACATTCTCAGACGTCTGCCAACAACTACACATTTCAAGCGGGTACATTTTGTGAGATAATGTTAGAAAATTGCCATTATTAATAGCAATTGTATGTTATGTGAGTAGCGCCTTACCACATTTAAAAAATGCTCAAACTAACATCTGTTCTTTGGCATTTCTAAGGTTAAAATTATTCAGTTTAACTCATCCCCACTTATACGCCCCACCACTTAGAAAAGTCATCAGCCACCACTGTTATCCACTCTCTCCTTCCGTTCAAGTAAAAATTCCTGATTCGACCATGAACAAGAAAAATATTGCCACCATTGGAAACTGAAATTCGACTCAATGCCAAATCCTCCAATCACTAAGGAGTGCTAAATGACTAAAAATGTTCTTTATTTGCAAGGACTTTGAATATCTGTTATCACACTTCCTTGAGAAACTTGAAAACTTGACCGTGACAATATCACCTACAGTCAGTTGACTGTTCTTACAACTATGTTTTTAATCAAAATAATTTTTGTATGTATCTAGGCATCTATTAACTTTTCTTTGACCACTTATGATGACCAATCCACCTTCATAGATTCTGACATCCACCCCAAGTCATCCTTTGAAAAAGGAGTTCTCCCCCTCATTAGTTCAAAAGGACTATATCACGTAGAGGCACACAGAGTAATACTATTTGACCACACTGTACGTAGTAATTTTATTCCTCAGTTCCTACTAGCATTATTAGCTAACTGGATCGTACCCTTCTCAACTCTGTTAAAGCGCTCAACATTACCATTACTCACCGAATGTTATACTGAAGTTGTCCTATGTTTAATTCCATTCCTCTTGATAAATTCTTTAAAAACATCTGCGGTAAATTGTGCTCTATTGTCACTCACTGTGATTTTAGGAATCCTTCCCTTACAAATATTTTATCCAAAAACTGTGCCACTGTCTTAGATTCTGCCCTTGCTACCACTTCAATCTGGGGCCATTTTGAAAAATAATCCATCACAGTAATGATATACATTGGATCACCCGTTTCAGCAACTGGTCACACTATATCAATACCCACTCTTTCCCAGGGCGTGTTGGGACTGTCAATCGGACATAAAGGTGGATTGCAAAGATTTCTAAGTTTATCGGACTTATTGCAAAGTACACATTCTCTGACGTGGCTCTCAAATGCCACATCTAATGCAGGTCACCAATATATATTTTTCATTCTTCCTTTTATTTTTTGAAATACCAAGATGACCTTTATGACAGATGTTTACAGGCATGTCTGTTGTACAGTGTACAAAAGGAGGGAGCAACTGATCCAGGGGGATCAGTGGGGGCGTGATTACCACTCAAAATAGAGCGGAAGGTCCAGCCTGAGTCCGTGCCCTCAATAAGTATATTGATCAAAAAGGTTGACAAGGCTGTTCCTCGGGAATGAATGGGAAGTGTGATGCACTGGTCAAAGGGAAAGGTGGTGGTTAAACGGTGTTAGCCTCCCACTGGGTATCCATTGTGTTGGATATGTTTGCCTCACACACCCTTGCAGGTGTCATGCTTCATCATAGGCGTTGCTCCTCGTCGGGTAGGCGGTGCAATTCCCAACGGGCTCTTTAGCGGAGATCTTTTGAATCCAACTGCCTATGGGTGAAGTGTGGGTATAGGGCCATGGGGTTTGCAGACCTGGGTATGAGTTAAAATGTAGCGCAGGGTACCTGAGACTACTTTATTCGGGTGGTCCCTCGTTACAATTAAAAAGGTGAAGCTAGACTAGACTTAACTGGAAAATAATGTTTCCTTATTCTAGACTAGGCTAGGAGGTATAAAAACGGTCGACATGTTTCTCGCTGTGTAACAATGACTTGCGTTTTGTCAGGACCTATATGGTATAGTCTACAAAAGAAAGAGTACTTATGTCAAATAGTGTTGCTTATTATCAATAATTGGGAAGAATTTTACCTCAATTATGCTGTTCCTTGCCTAAAGGTCAGTAATTATTCGCCCCATCAATACTCGGCGGGTTGTACATCAAAAGAGGTGCCTCTGGTTTGTAGGCTACTGCTCTCCGAGTAGTAGGCCTTAGTCCTACCCCTCATTCCGCCGAGCACGGGCTGGCGGAATGAGGGGTATGGAAGCTCCATACGAATTGTCTAAAGTGATCTAACCCCCAGGCAGATGCAAGTGCTTTACTTTCTATTACAGAATATTTTTCTACTGTAGGTGGGAGAGAACGTGAAGCAAATGCTATTAGATATTCATCACCACTTGAGTTAACCTGATTGAGCACAGTACCCAAACCTTTCCCACTGGCATCAGCTATCACAATACTGGTACCTTAAATATATTATTTTAATATTTTGAAATGCAATTTGACATTCTTCCGCCCCCCAAAAAAAACCTTCTTATTTTAAGTAAGTGCCTACTCGTTGAAATTGCCGACGGACCATTCTGTGTTGCTGGCCATACCTGGGTAAATACTTATTGCCACGATCCCGCTGGTCTCTCCGTGGGGGCTGTAAGGTGGCAAGGGACGCTTTTCACCAGCTGGCTGTCTCCTTCAGGTCTCCCCCGCTGCCGCTGCATTTTCCATCTCTGTGCACGGCCGCCGAGGGGGGAGACCACAAGCCCCACCACTCCCCGCGGCTGACCTCACCTGACCCCGCCCACCAAAGGATTTCACGCCAGGAGGCACTTTAAATCAGGGAGAGAGGTCCCGCGTCGCGGGACGCGCGCGGGCTAAGCCCGGGCAAAGGGCGGGCCCTCTGAGGCCCGAGGAGTTTGGTCTGAGCCACGTCCCTTGGTTTTGCATCAGGACACTACCCAAGGTAAAGCAACTTTGTACTCCTGTCGAAAAGTGTGCAAGATACTCACAGCCCTTTTTAGGGGTTTAAGTGGAATTATGGTTAAAAAAACACCAATGTCTACCCGATCTACGTCAAGAAAACTGGCCCAGGCAACAACCCCACTCCCAACTCTAACTGCTATTGACAAAATGTTACAGCAAACCATTGGGGTTGTTGTCACCGCCATAGAAAACACAGAAAGATGCCTCTCGTTACCACCTAGCATGTGTCTGATAACTCAACCTATACAGGGAACGAATGCACCTATAAATACCTCTTCGATAACAGCTATGTCACGGGACTCAATTTTACTGCATTCCTATGCGGACTTACCAGGCAGTGGCCAGTCCTATGTTAACGTATTACAACAGCCATCACCTACTGTAATTACTGCCCATGAAAGTAGGCTATCAGTAACACCTAATCTACAGACTGACAAGATCTCTCCCCCCATAGTGATTGATGCGACAAATGTTAGAGAAGAGTTAGACTGCGACAATAATGATACCAACTTAACAGATGAGATAGTCACCTCGAGACCATTATACAACATAAGTAATCAGGGATCTGATCGGTCCAAACATAAACAAGTACCCGCTAGGAAACTGCTAACTGCGAACAAATATGGGAGGTTACATAGAAAGAAAAAGAGGAGACTAACCCAGACTACCCTGACACAAGTGGGGATAGGAAACATATTACAGCAGAGCAGAAATTTACAACTAAATGAAATGCATGGCACTGCTCAACAAGTCTCACCCCCTATTAGTATGGAGGCCCTCACATTACAGTTAGAGCATATGATAAAAACCCATACTTCGCAATTAACAGAAAGACTGAGGGTACTAACGGATAAGGTTGAGAATTTAGAGAAACTGGGAGTAGCAAATTTAGACCTGCTGGAACAACTTAGCGCACACATTAAGCAGCCCTCAACTAACGCTCCAAAGGCTAAATCTAACAACACGCTGACTAGGAATGAGACAAGAGCAGCCAGCCCCCCGGTTATGGCAAATGTAATTATTGCACCGACAACATTATCTACAAATATTGCCAAAATAACAGCGGGGCAGAAACCATCTGTGGGGCTTGGGGGCAAAGAGAGTTTAGCAATTGATTACATGAACAGGGCAATACCAGCGCGAAATATTAATAATATAATACCTTCTGTGATAAATTTACCACCAGAAAGTAGTGCATATGTAGCTATTCTCGCAAATGTTCCAAAACTTAAACATACTCAATTTGAAAACCAACAAACCCTCAAGAACAAAACATTGCACTGGCTGACCCAAAATTGTGGGTTTCCAATGCGTGGTGCTAACCAGATCATCTCAACCCAAAGAGTGTGATGGTTGGGACCTAGTAAAAAGGAGATAGAGGGAGACTGTATAGTCATAAACTATAGGACTCCCGATTGGGCCAGAGACTCCATTTTAAATGCACCTGTACCTTCTAATCAAGAGTATAATACAACCTTGCTCCCTTTACATTACTTTTACAGGGGCCAAACAGGGAGACATGCTACAGCACGGGCTGTTGATCAGCACAGAGCTCCTTTGCATTTCAATCACCACAATGTACTTCATGACCCCACAACACTTTACAATCCATGGGCCAAAACTATCCACCATAACACAGTTTACGATCCCACACCATTTTACAATCCATGGGCTAATTTCACAATTCCGACTAATAACAGATTTCAAGTATTCGGCTCTTTAGACGAAAATGACTGACTGATGGAATTACCTACCTTACCTCATCCCGAAGTAACTGTGCCTAGGGTAAAGCCCAATATCAAACAAGGGTTAGGCGACATAAACTGTACAGCAGGGGGGTCTACAGTAAGTACAGCAAGACCAGTAAGTAATGACCAGTATGGAAATGACAAAATAGCCCAGAAAAATGTAATTCCTGTATCAGACATAAGCTTGGATGTTAATTCACTGAGATCCAAACCTGTTGCACCTTATGAGACTGTATCTGATAACATTGTCGAAGGACTCACAGTAAGCATCGTAAGACCAACAAATAATGATCAGTATGAAATAGACATAACAGTCCAGTATGATGCAACTCCTGTTTTAGATGTAATTTTCGATGTTAATTCATTGAGACCCGAGACTGCATCTGACAATATCGCTGAAGGTCTTATGGTCATAACTTGGAACATAGCGGGAATTGCTGCCAAAATAACAACGCCCTTCTGGAACAGTTTTATCACACATGGATACGATATAATCTGTCTCCAAGAGACATGGTATAGAGCCCAATTACAAGTTGAAGGATATACATCATATGGTGTGGATGCAATGGCTCCTCTAGCAGGAAGAGCAAAAGGTGGCCTATTGACCCTGGTATCCACCTCCCTTACTGAGTTCAGTCCTGGTGGTTATGTGGAAGTTGCTCCGCATGCATCGATCCTGCGCTTAGCGCATGGCAAAGGCAGGGACTTAGTTGTAGTAAATTTTTACAATAATATCACTGGGCCCAATAGGGGCACGATTGTAACAGATATAGAGCAGGCTCTAGAGGGAGTACTAGAATTATCAAGTGACCCCCCAGTAATAATTTGGGCAGGAGACTTTAATACCCAGGCGTGTTGTCATGCACAGAAGGGATCTGTGGACACAGAGGGGAGTACCACAGTGGTGGCAGCACTATTTATAATCACTTCCCGCACACCAACTACGGAAGTACTCTGAACAACCTAGTAGCCAAATTAGATCTTGAGCTGCTAGACTGTACAAAGAATAAAGACAATGTGGTATGCCCGTCATTCAGAGGGAGGGATGCCCACTCCAATATTGACCACATCCTGGTGTCCAATGGAATAGCTTATTCCAATGTATGGGTAGTCGAGCAACCAGTGAGTGATCATAATAGTATATCGGTGGTACTATCTGGCTGGGGGCCAAAAACTAATGTACATGGGAGACCGGTGCAAGGAATCATAGCCGAAAGACCAAATGGCATGAGAATAAAGTGGATTAAGATCAACCCTGCCCAATTCATGATGGATGTACTTTCAAAATGTAAAGGGGAAATAAGTTATTGCTTGGCATCTAATGTGACCCCATGTAATTTTCTCGCTAACTTTACTAGTATAACTAAAGCAATTGGCGATTCACTTACAGTCAGGCAGCGAAAGCAGAGGTAAAATTCAAGTGGTTTGGTTTGACAAGTACTGTCAACAGTCTTTAAAAAAATTGAAATCAGCCCTTGATACCAAGCCCAGAGATACAGTAAAAATTAAAGAGGAGCGCCATAATTATAAAACCTCACTAGCATTCAGGAAAAAAGAACTCCAAAATGAGGCATGGTATAATTTGGATACGGCCGCGGAAACAAAAAATCACAAGTTATTCTGGGAAACCGTAAATAGCCCACTATTAAAGAATGATAACATCGCGGATATTACCTCTCACGTGAGTTGTCGTGCTTGGATTGCCCATTTTGCTGCTATTTTTAATTCTGATTTTAACTTAGATGGGCCAATCTTAATTGTAGATAAAGCACTTAGTTCTAAATGGCAAAAAATGCAGCTCTCTGTGACCTTAACAGAGGTCCTTGATGCATTAGGAAATAGTAAAGGGGGCAAAGCTCCAGGACCAGACGGGGTGCCTATGGATTTTTATAAACATGAAATGATTTTATGGGCACCCCTGTTGACAAGATATTTTAATGCTGCTGTAGAGGAGAGCCTCCCACTAACATGGGGCCAGTCTATAATTGTACCCCTTTATAAGAAAGGCTCCAGGTCAGAGGCACGTAACTATCGACCAATCTCTCTTTTGGACTCGTCAATTAAGATCCTTAGCATAGTCCTTTTAGAGAGATTGGAAGCCTGGGTTGAGGAAAAGAACATCTTATCCCCAGTGCAGTACGGGTTTAGAAAAGGGATTGGAACATTGGAGCAGTGCGTAAACTTGGAACTCATTATCAGCAAATACACAAAAGCCAAAGAGGGCAATTTATTCTTGTGTTTTGCTGACTTAAGTTCAGCATTTGACCTGGTAGAACATTCGCTCCTGTGGCCAGTCCTGTTAGAAATGGGCGCCCCGACCGAAATTATTCATTTCCTCGCCAGATTATATGAAAGCCTCTCAAGCAAAGTTAGATTTGGATCCGCTGGAGAATGTACACCTTTATTTAGCGTTAAAAGAGGTATAAGACAAGGATGCGTTCTCGCCCCACTTTTATTTTCCTTGTTTATAAATCAGGTAGATCAAATTTTAAGAATAACTCAAGCTGACGCCCCCACTATAAATGGTAATTTTATTCCTATTTTATTATACGCGGATGACGCGGTTCTCCTCTCCCGGACTCAAAATGGCCTGCAATGTCTAATCGAAAAGTTTCACACCTTTATTGAAAGTAGGAAGTTAGTAATCAATAAAGGAAAAACCTTTACAATGACTTGTGGCAGGAAGACAAGAAAGAGCAGGACCTTTTACCTAGACGGGGAGAAATTGGAAAATGTAACAAAATTTTGCTATTTGGGCATTACATTTTCAGGAGATGGGAGGTGGGCAAATGAACAAGAGAGCGTTTGTCTTAAAATGGTCAGGAATATTAATGGTGTTTTTAGATTTGCAGCAAAATTAGGGGGTCGTAGAATTTGACAGATGGTGTCCATTTATAACTCAAGGTGTTTATCATCAGCCCTGTATGGGGCGGGGATATGGGGGTATCATAACCAGAGTGGTATCCATATACAGTATGAGGAGAATGCCTTTTTAAAACGTTTGCTTTGTGCCCCGGTTGCAGCAGCTTCTAATGAGCTAATTCACAGGGAAGTGGGCCTAAACCATGTTAAGGATTTAATTGCTCTACGCCCACTGACATTATAGCGATCAATCTGGTCTAAAGATGAAACCAAATTTTCTCAGGATGTGATTAATGACTGCTTATAGCTTGACCATCGTTCGAAAATACCATGGTTATGTCACATAAAATTTTGGTATGAGACACTGTATGAGTGTGACATCTTCGAAGAACATACAGTGGGGGCAGGACCGTCAAAAAAGGATCTTAAAGTCACTTTCCTGAGATATATAGCAAGGACTAGAATGATCGAATATGCAAAACAAAGCACGTTTTCTTTTTATTCAGAATATAATATTAATGTAGGCTTTCAATCATACCTCATTACTGTTTCTAAAAGTTCACATCGCTTTGTATTATCACGTTTACGGTTAGGAATTGTGCACCATTTAGTGGCATTCCCATTAACTAAGAAACCTGGAACGTGCCTATGCCCCTGTGATGGCACATCCAAGCAGAGTAGCTGTCATTTTGGTGTAGCACGGTTACAACGAATTTTTTACAACGCACTACCATTACATCGCAACTTTTACCACACAAACCATTACAACGCAATGCGCTGGGGGGCGCTCTAGGATAGGGAATGTATTTAATATACTATCCAACACCTTCCCTGCTATCCACGGGGACTGGAGTTGGAATAGTAAATTAAATAATTCACTATCCAGCGCCTAAAAGCATTATGCGTTGTAATGGACTGCGTGGTAAAAACCGCTTTGTAAAGGCATGCGTGGTAAAAGCATGCGTTGTAGTGACACCAATCCGTCATTTTATGCTGTTTTGTAAATTATATACCTTTTATAGAAAGTTTTACTTGAAACCCATCTTTTTAAAATATAAAATACGCAGCACCAAGGCAGCGATGAAATTGATGTTTAATTTAGAGAGCCCAGATATTTGTTTTTATGTGGCTACATATATTTTAAAATGCATTTTTGCACGGAAGTCCATAATTGTATGACACTAATATGGTTGTTACTTATACTTATATGCACTTTATCATTGCTAGTTTGCACATGCATTAATGGATGATACTGACATGCACTTTAACTTTGCTAATTTGTACATTTGTTGGAACTTGAGAACTTCATTCTGCACCTTGAAATTACTAAATGTATTTTATTATTGCTAGTTTGCACATGCACTATAGGTGAATATACCAATATGTCTTTATTATGCTAATTTGCACATGTACTGAAGAAAAAGTATGTTTTCTTTCTTTTTCTCTTTCTATACAGTACTGCTAGCAATGCTATGGAACCCGATGTGATTTAAAAATGTAAATGTTGTATTTTATTTGAATGTTGCTATATGGTTGTATTTATACATACCGAATAAAGCACTTTTGAATTGCCTGATCTGGTAGCTTTTACTTGAAAATGAGTTAACAAACTTTGAATAAAATTATGCCAATCCCAAAAATGTCCTTACATCATCTTTACTCTTTGGAGAAGGTGAATGTTTTATGGCTTCCTCTAGATCAGTCTTGGGTTTAATATCAACTCCACATACTTCATGACCTAAATAATTCACCTTTTCCTGATCAGATTTACACTTAGAGTACTCAGCAGTGACACCCTTTATTTGCAACATCTCTAATACTTGTGTAAGTCTGGCATCATGTTCTTCTCTAGTTTTTTTCCCATGACTAAAATGTCATGTTGGAAAAATATATCCTGTTTTATTCTTGTAAAAGCTTGTACATCAACTGCTGAAATATGGCAGATGCTGATGCCAATCCAAAAGGAACTCTCACAATTTGGAAACACACAAACGGAGTAATGAATGCAGTCAGCCTCCTGCTATTACGACGTAAAAGGACTTGATGATAGGTTGAAGTCGAGTCTATGGACAGCCCCTAACATCGGGTGGCATACTCTAAGATTAACTTTTATTCTGCAATAAGAATAAACTTTACAAATTGTGTGGTCAAATGAGACGATTGCTCGGAGAGGCAAATAGTAATTGCTTGGCAGCATGTCCTCAACCCATTTTCTTTAAAGATGGATTTTAATAGGACTTACCCCTCTACTAGTAGTTGAGGACAAATAGATAAAATATGAAATAGGGATTCATTATGAAAGCCGCATAACCTGCAATTGTTTGAGTGCCAAGTTTGTACCCCAGGGGGGATTCCATCCTTTGTGTGATACCTCCCAAATCGTAGCAGCAAAAATTTGGCTCCAATTTGGTGAATGACTTAATAACCGACCATACGTGTTTTTTTTTGGCAAACTCATCCTTGTCCAATAGATCCGCTTGGAAATTAGCTGTTTGGTTTAGTGTCTGACTTAACACGGCTTTATTTCTAGCTACATTTTCAAAAGGCTGAGACTTAAAGTTATTTAGGCTCTCCATTAAATAAGTTCTCCAACCCTCAGCGTGCTCATATGCCATTATTCCTGCCAACAGAAATTCGCAAGTGTGCCTGGGTCTGAACAAAAGAAGGAGTATAAAGATTTTAAAAATGCAGATTCTTATTAAAGATTGTCTTTTCAGACCAAATTCCAATCTGACATTGACATGCCTGATGTTCTTTAGAACTATGAAGACCGATTTGAAACCTTTAACCTTTAGATTGTCAATAATTTTTTAGTCTTTTCCTTGGAAAACCACTTACCCATAGGCCAGGGAGGGAATCAGCTTTGCTTTCATTACCTTAAGTAAGTGTTCAAGGTTCGGACATGCCAGGGTGTCTCAGCTTTCTGAAAGCAAAAGACAGCGCCGTAGCTTTTGCTTTTAGATTAAGAAAGTGATGTTTGAAAGATAATCTGTTATCAAATGTTATTCCTAAATATTTATAAAATTTTACAGTTTCAATCTTTGAACCATTAATATTCTAAACTCTCGTTTGTGATTTAGTTTAACCAATTGTCATAATTTTTGTTTTGTTTTTGGTGTTCATCAGTAAACCATTGGCTAATATGTAGTTGTTAAAAGAATCTATTAATCTTCATAAACCTTTGGGAGTATGACTTAATAGTAAGGTGTCATCTGCGTACTGCAAATATTTTACTTAACCGTCTGGTGTCATCTGCGTACTCTAGATATTTTTCCCTAAGCATCCTGTGCAGTGAGGGCTGGGCCTTGTTGCGCACATTATGTTAGCATTGGCTTATTAGAAGTTTAAACGCCATTTTACCTTTTTGAGGCTTTTTGAACACAACACTGCATATAGCTGTTGTTGTAAGTTAGGCTGCGTGAAATGCTTCACATGAGAATGGCTTGTTTTTGGCATCCCTAGACTTAGATCGCGTCCCTAGTCTGCACAGTGAGTGCTAAAGCCTCCAAGGTCATCATAACAGGGTAGCTGTTGTTCGGGCTGATCGGCTCATGTTTTATGGTGTAAATCTTTTATTGATTTTCAGAACAGATAAAGAGAGAAAGAACAAGACCCCTGCTCCCTGGGGCAATGAAATACAGACACCAAGTGCCGCGATTAAGGGCAGTACCGAGGTAGCATGCACGGAACGGGTCTGCCAGGAAAAAACATTCAAAGAGAACAGAAGAAAACAACACAACAAAAGAAACCCACCATACCACCCCCCCCCATCTCTTCCACCAAACAGAATAAAACGGGAAAAGAGAAGAAAGGAATCGCTGGGCATGCTGAGAGTTATCATGGTCTGTTAACTTTGCGCAAGGAGCCCTCCTGTGGGGGCCAGTCAGTTCCCTGAATTCCGTTATGAGCAATGTTAGGAAGGGGCGCCACAGCTCCGGGAACTCAGACCCCCTGCCCACCAGAGTGAGAGTTAGTTTCTCCATCCCTAGTACTTGCCAGAGTCTCTGCAGCCATCCAGAATGCGGAGGGGGCTGGGAAGAGTGCCAGTGCGCCAGTATATTCTGAGAGGCCGCCCCCAGGGTGATTGCAATCAGTCAGCCCCTTCGGGATTTTAGAGGATACATTAACGGGATGGGTAGGCCCAAGAGGATGTAGGCTGGGAAGCGAGGGAGTTGTGTGTCGATGAGAATCTATTTCATCTAGGATTTGGGACCAATATGGTTGAATGCGGTCACAGCTCCACAAAAGGTGCTCCAAGGTACCCACCTCCCCACAGCCTCTCCAACACACTGCGCTCTGACGGGGATCGAAGTGATGGAGGCGCTCCGGCGTGTAGTACCAGTAGGTAACCACCTTAGTCAGTGTCTAAGTGAGGCCTGTGTGGTACGCTGAATGTTGGGCCCTATAATAGATATTGTCCTATTCCTTGTGGGTGAGAGATCGGCCCAGCTCCCGTTCCCATCTTGCCCTCCCTGCGTTGTATGTAAATGTAGTGGTGGCCAACAAATGTTTGTAGAGGTCAGAGATGAGCTTCTTATCCGAGGTTCGGGTAACAAGCCACCTTTCATACGTGGTCAGGAGTCGTTGGGCACCAGGTTCAACTTGTGGCTGCAGAGCCCAATGTCTGAGCTGTAAATAGGGCAGTCTCTCCGTTTCCGGGATACCATAATCTGCCCGGAGTTCTGGGAAGGGAATGATTCCCTCCAGATCAAACAGATGACCCAGAGATCGGCAAGGAGTGGGGCGCCAGTTTGCAAAGGCCTTAGCATCCATGCCGGGGTGGAATTCCGGATTATTAAATAATGGCATCAGGGGGAGGGAAATGATGTCAACTCGTGGGTGATGGCAGTGCGGTCCCAGGCCTCCATAGTCGTGTTCGTGATGTAGAATGCGTAGAGGTTAGGTGGTCTATGTGTCTTGTGGAGAAAGGGGATACCCTGCAGGGGCGTAGCTGCAACTGCCTGATCTTTGAACAACCAATGCTTCTCAGATTTGAGGCGGCTCCACTCCACTAAATAACGAAGCTGCGAGGCGTAAAAATAAAGCTGTAAGTCAGGGATCCCCACCCCACCCCGGCGGTAGAACCGCTATTGCATGCTTGAATCAAGGTTTGCGGCCCTGCCATATGAAGTGTGCTAAGTCCGATTGAGTATGCTGACTCCAGCCAACGGGGGGCTGAAGAGGAAGTGTCTGGAAGAGATATAGAATCTGGGGTAGTATTGTCATCTTGGTGGCCGCTATCCGACCAGGAGAGAGTGTGATGTTTCCACTGCCGCGCCAGGATACTCCGGCAGTAATTGAGCGCGTTACAAAACAGCATAACATAACATAACATAACACTGGCCTAATTCTTTGCTGGTGTGGGCCCGAAGCCTGTTGTAGGTAGCGGTGACAGTATTTTGAACAGTAGAGCCTAATTGCACCCCCAAGTACGGGATCGTGGAAGCGGACCACTGTATAAGATGTTCTTCCCGTATGTGAGCCAACGTGTGTGGAGTGAGTGAAATGTTAAGAGCGGTCGATTTGTCCATATTAATTTTAAACCCCGAGGTTTGCGCAAAACCGTATAATTCGATAAAGAGCGCCCTCAGGCTAGAGAGGCAGAGCAGGATGTTGTCTGCATATAAATTGATGGTATGAACATCCCCTCAAAATCTGATCCCAGTTATTAGGGGGTGGTGTCTGACCCGCAATGCAAGCGGGTCCATATAAAGCGCAAAGAGGAGGGGAGCTAGAGGGCACCCCTGTCTCTTGCCTCTACCTATGGGGAACAGGGAGGATGTCTGACCGTTTACTCGAACTGTGGCTTTGGGTGAGCAACAGCAGTTCAGGATTCGCGCGCACGTTTTTTCACCGAAGCCGAATCTCAACAGGACCTGCTCTAAATAGGGTCAGTGTATCCTATCGATGGCCTTCTCTGCGTCGATGGCCAATAACATATATTCCCCTTGTTTGCGAAACGCTTTTTCAATGAGGTGTAGGACCCTTTTTGTTTTATCGTTTGTTTGTCTTTGTGGTATGAAACCCGCCGGGTCTGGGTCTAACAGTTGAGGCATGTAGGGCTCTAGGCGAGTCGCGAGTATGCTCGTGTAGAGCTTAATATCTACGTTTATGAGGGAGATCAGTCGATATGCGCTGCAGAGAGTCTTATCTTTTCCAGGTTTTGGGATGACTACAATGGATGCTTACAGCATTTCCTCAGGGATGGCTCCAGTTTGTGCAAAGGTGTTGAATAGGTCCCGTAACAGGGGGGCCACCTGAGCACAAAAAGTTTTATAAAAGGCTGCTGAATAGCCATCTGGCCCAGGCGATTTACTATGCGGGATTCAGAAGATCGCCGCAATAACTTCCTCCATCCCTATGTCCCTATCAAGATGGTCTGCTTGCGCTTGATTAAGAGAGGGTATCTGTGACGCCTCAAGGTAGTCAGAACTGTGGAGTGTGTCCAGGGGTCGCTCGAGTAAAGTTCAGCGTAAAAGTCTCGGAAGGCATCCGCGATGGATGCATCATCCGAGGTAAGCTCGTCCTCCGTGTGTAGTATGGTCTGCACCCCTTGACGCTGCCCTGCTTCCCGCAGTTTGTGGGCTAGTTTTCTACAGATGGTGGCCCTTTTGTAGACGTCGTTCATGAAGCAGTGCAGCAGGAAAAAGGATGATTGTCTTGAGGCAGCTTGAGGAGCTGCTAGAAGCAGAATCCATGCACAAACACACCAGTGGCCGTTACGAGTGCAGGATACTGAAGTAATGCTTGTAGATACAGGCAGTGAAGTTACTTCTTCCTGTATTTGTATAGGATTATTTTCTCACAGCCTCGAATAACTCTCCCATTCCAGAATTGTTTTGAATGATGTGAAAACATTGTTATTCCTCCACCTCCTTTCACACAGCGGTGGGGTCTGGTGCCAGGAAATCCTGTCGCCAATTTGTAAAGATGCTGCCACAAGCAAGTTAGAAGTTTAACATTTAATTCTCCAATAAATTGTGGAACCCTCTCAGGAGACACAGCTTCCCCCGTGGGCGCTGTTTCTTTTAACTCTCACTTTTTGCTCATCACATTCCATTACATCATAGTGCTAATAATCTACTCACTGCTATCATAATACATGGCACATCACAGTGTCCAAAACTAATAATAAACAAGGTATACAGCTTTTAACAAAGGATTTCAAAACAGAGAGTGTGGAATATCCATATTTTCAAGGTAGTGGTCTGATGATTTTAGAAATGGGGTTCCTAGAGGGGAGCATGTTCTGAGAGCATTATTAGGTGTATATTATTGTTATGCGCTGCTGGGCACTATGGCCCAGGAGCGCATAGGCAGTTTGGGAGTATGGCCTATACGTGTGGGTGGAACAATTTAATGAACTTTGAGGTTAGCACGTGGTCAGTCAAAGTACAACACATACCATGAACATTGTCGGATCATACGCCGGTGAAACTGGTATTAGAAATACCCACACATGACCCTATACAATATACCTGGAGGTTCAGGCCCACATCCTTGCTTGATCCAGTATTTAAGGAGAGAATGCACACTGCCATACTCTAATACTTCAAGAATAATGTGGGATCTGTGACGGGGGACAGACACTCTCTAGGAGGCATTCAAGGTTACCACTAGAGGAGTCTGCATAGGTACCCAAGCACGAGTGTTACTCCAGACTATAGAACAGAATATTTGACACCTATAAGCAGAACATGAGTCTGCCCCTAGACACCACGTGTTGGCTGCCATTCGGGAATAGGTCACAAATTATATAGAAATGGCAGAGCAGGAGGTATGCCACCTGTCTAAGCATTATTTGGCGAGGGCTTTTGGAGAGGGAGGTCTCCCAGTCCGAAACCTGGCAACCAAATTGAAAGAACCTTGGGCGCGCACCCATATTACAACTATATCCTCGACTTGCTTATACCAGAAAACCTCCTACAAATTTGAGTCTTAGCGGCCGCCCTCATTAATTCATTTTTATGTAAAATACTAGCCACTAGACTCCAGCCACTCCTTACATATTTGGTGCTACTCGATCAACAGCACGCAATCTCCGCACTCTCTTCGCGCTACTCCACCGATTGGACCCATTATTGCTGACAGCGTCGGTACTATTAGATACCTCCAAAGCTTTTGATTCCATACAATAGACATATATGTTTATGGTCTTGCAACGTATGGGGATCCCTCAGACATTCACCAAATTGATATGCCTGTTATATACTAGTCCACTAGCGCGAGTTCAGATCAATACTAACCCATTAGTACTGCTACACATATACCGAGGCACACGACAGCGCCGCCCATTATCCCCCATTTTATTTGTGTTAGCTTTGGAACCCCTGGCATGTGTGATCCGACAGTGGCACGCTGGAGCTGCGCTTCGATTTTGTCAGCACCCACTTGTGATATCGTATGCTGACAATAGGGTACTGTATGTCACAGACCCGAGCACTCACTTAGCACCAGTCATACAAGAATATATCAGCTACAAGTGATACTCTGGTCTAAGCAGCAACTGGTCGAAAGCCACTATATTTCCACTGACCCTGTCCACTTTCTCTTTTCAACTGGACTTCCCTTTAGAGTGGAGTACAGACCCGGTTAAATATTTGGGAGTCTGGATACATAGAGACATCCAATACAATTAAGGTAGGGCAATTTTTTAACTTGAGAACCAGAGAAATGGTCGCAATTAGCATTGTCACTAGCCGACAGGATAGCACTAATGAAAATGTGAATACTGCCCTGGTTTCTATATCTTTTCATTAATAGACTCATTACACTAATCCTGCATTTGTTCACAAAACTCCGATCACCCTCCGATCACATGATAACCCTGGCCTGCGCTGGCAAGCAGCATAGAATCAGTTGGGACACACTCACACTATCATATGGCCAGGGGGATTCGGAGCCTCGGATCGACATCTCTACTATTTGGGTGGACCGGCAACATCTCTACTATTTGTGTGGACAGGCACAATTTGCTCACTATTGGTTTTTCCCCCTCCATATCTCCTGCACTTAATAATAAAAAGCGATGATGCGCATCCTATTCCGCTTGATGACATTCTACAGTATAGATGGCAACAGAGAACCTGGGAGGAAAGAATTAATAACATTCACAGTACACGAAAGCATGGAATACGCTGTGCATATGCCCCAGTATTCCAGTTACGTTGTCACCCGAACATCTCAGTCACCCACGAGAAAGGGCACTCACCGCGCTTGAGAAACAAGGTCTAAAGAAAATTGGGGCTTTATTGTACCCTCAATTCCCGCTAAACCTCCAGCTCTTAGTGCCCCACAGGCAATACAGACTGGCACCACACACAGGAGACTTGTTACAAAGCTATATAGTGGTTCGCAACAGGATAAACAGAGGGTAGCACCCACTGCCTTTGAAAAATAGACCGCAGCCCTAGACACACCTTTAAGTCTGAAACATTCTGCTGTGTTAACCGGACCCGGTGGATATGGGTAGGCACAACGGGCGCTGACAGAGGCAGACTGAACCTTAAACCCCTATGGTTCCCCCTTGATGTCAGATCTACTGGGTACTGTTGACACCTACGCACCTTGACCATTAGGCGAGAGGAGTACCATACAGGTAGTACAACTGATGATATAACAAAACTGATACTTTATTAGGTCATGTTTTTTGTGATAGTAGTTAAAGAATAGGTCCTGAAGAATCGCAGCCAATGTGCTTAGGCGAAAAACATGTTGACCACACTGAATGCACTTTAGTCCTGTACCGCGACGTGGAATCCTAAATTTCCTGCGACTACAGGCTATCTCTTGATTTTACTTGTGGCAAGGGACCACCAGAATAAATTGATCTCCAGTACCTTGTGCCACATTTTAACCTCACTCACACTATCCTCCTTCTCCTGGCCCCTCACCCACACTTCACCCATAGGCAGTTGGATAAAAGATCTCCGCCAAAGAGCCCCTCTTTGAGGTGAGCCCGTTGGACATTGCACCGCCTGTCCAACGTGGAGCACTGCCGATGATGAAGCATGACACTTGCAAGGGTGTGTGAGGCCATTATATCCAACAAATTGGACACCCAGGATAGTCCTCCACTGAGCACTATTCCTACCCCCCTCGTGACCGCTCTCTTCCCCTTCTTCCTGTTTCCTTAGGAACTGCCTAGTCGCTTTTGTTAGTTAACAGGTATGCTCACACCCAATTGTAATATGAGAATATTCCATTTTAATTTCTTGCAACAAATATATTATACGCCTGTAAGATTGTTTGAATATCATTTGCGTGTGGATGCCAATTGTGTGCGTTGTGGTGCTGAAGATGCAGATATTCTGCATCTTGCCAGGCGGTGTGTGTGGTTCTGGGAGAGGGTTATGACTGCTCTCACTGATACGGTACTGGAGCTTGTGGCGTACACCCCCAGATGTGTTTACTTTGCCTGGTTAAGCCATTACCACCCGCAAATCGCAAATATGTAGTGGTGGCGCTCCTTCTGGCAAAAGGGGGGGTTGCGATACTCTGGGGAAAAGAAGCCTGTTCCCTAGACTGCCCATATGGCTTAAGGACATAGAATACTGTAAGGAGCAACTTGAACTGTATGCAGAACTAGTGCTGAAACCCTTTAGACCTAAGGATATATGGGGCCAGTTTACGGCTTACTTACTGTCCAGCTCTGATGAAACTTAACACTATCAATGCTAAAGCAATTCCCACTTGGTGCTGAACTCCGATGAATCCCATTGTTCATGACGAGCTCAGCTCGTCATGAGCACACAAGCAGTGTACTGCATGAGGAGCTGAGCTCGTCATGAGCATGGAAGGGGTTAAACATGAAAATATGTAGATAAATCTAGTTTATGGTACTTAGATCTGTGTTATCTACACTTGTCTCTGTGGTGCCTTGCTGCAAAAATACGCAAAATGCAAGGAATGTATAGCATGTAATGGCAGAGGGTTTACTCCCTGTGGTGTATGTTGTTAAAACTCAATAAACAGAATAAATAAAAAATAAAATAAAATGGTATTTTCTTTATCTTGATGGTGCTCTCTCCAGGGATTGCAATAGCCTAATGTGTTTTAGTATTTTTTTAAGGTTGCACAACAAGGCACCTAAGTGGTTTGTGTTTGCACCTGATCTATCGTCTATTATGTCCCACCTTAGATTAAAGTCTCCTTTCAAAATTAAATTCTGATGCCCCACTGTGAAGTCAGCCTGTGTATTTTTAAATCATATTAGGAATTTAGTCTGTCCAACATCTGGGGCATATACCATGGCTATTATAGTGCGTCTGACTTATAGCTTTCCTAAAACCTTAAAATATCTCCCCTTTTTGAGTTTATAAGCAGGAGGAGCAGAACCCAAACACTTACTAAAAAAGCTGTTGTGCTTCGTTTCAGCGAACAATATGAAAGTAATTGTGTATTGCTTGTTTCTAAGACAAAACTCATCCTGTTTTCACATGTGAGTTTCCCGTAAGGCTATAAATATCAAACATCCCTTGCCAAAGAAAAGACCACATTTTTGTTATCATATTTGGGGGGGGGAGGGCACGCCTTTTCATGTTCACCAAGACAAATCTAACTTTCATGTATATTGAGTGTGTGCATGGGCTTTAACTGTGACAGTACATCCTGCCACAATCCCCATGAATTCTAACCCTCTCTCAGCTGCAGATCTTGTGAATGTTGACCAAATTAGATCCTGTCCACCCCATCTGTATCTCCTAACTTCCCCTAAACATAACCCCAACACTCAATTACTGAAATACAAGCTGGAGTAATGAAGAAAAAAAGTTGGGCAAATTAGCATTGTGAAAGGGAGGTATCTGTGTGTGCTATTAACATGGGGGCTATGAGGCACTAAGTGTTGGAGGGGGTACAATAGTCATCTTAGGCCCCTCTGCAAGTAAGTCACATGCAGCTAATTTCTACTGTGGCTCAAGTTAGAAAGGTTACTCTCAGACCACATCATTCCTCCTCAAGTCCCACCCTCAAAGATGTTAGATAAGCAAAAGCAACAAAGCTGTTCAACACATAAACAGGGCTTGAAAAATCCACTGCCCACTCACATTGTCAAGCAAGATTTATTCAGGATGAGCTATTTTTAGGGAATACTCAGAAAGGGTAAGTTGAAAAACCTCTACCTTCAAGGAAGACAAACTGACTTTTGACCTCTGTCTCTGAAAGCAGAGCAAATGTGACAAGATAACAAGATTTAAAGGCATCTTTATTGCTCACATAGTGAAAGAGCAATACAAATATTGTTAAATCTTGTTATCTTGTCACATTTGTTGGCTTTCAGAGACAGAGGTCAAAAGTCAGCTTACCTTATTACATTTATTTTGTGTGACTTTAGATAAAGGATTTTGTAAAGTGAACTGTGACAATTGAACTGTGCAAAGCATGTTAAATGAAAGGCTGTAAGATGTCAGGCTTTTTTCTAACACAACACTGAAATAGCTAAGTGAACTGTTCAAACATTTCAAATATATTACACTAGTTATGAAGACCCATTTCTGTAATTCTGTAGTGAAAAGAATAATTTTATAGGATCAAAACAAATTATAACACTTTACTTGGGGATGTGCAAATTTTAAATATTTTTGCTGATAGCCAATTTAAAAAAATTGTTCTTTGCTATTATCAGTAAATACTACATGTTAGTGGGAAGTTTTGTGGCCATTTCAATGGAAAATGTGCTATCTGTAAATGACAATGCTCTACCACATAATGCTTTGGTAATATATTTATGAAAAGTGAGTTTTTAAACATGACCTGTGGATTATTACTGCTCCTGCCTAGATGACCATGCTATTACTGAGCTAAGAGGCAAGCCAGGAATCATGTGTACCCTATATATGGGCTCGATTCTTGTTATACATTGAGCAAAATTTAGTCTAGTAAATAAAAAGGTTTTTTTTGTACAACATAAATAGAGGAATTGCATATTTGAAGGTGCTCTCTTATTTGATAATAAAGAAAAAGGCAGCTCCATAAGACTAATTATTTGCCTAGGATCACACGATTTGTGACCAGTTCATGGGTCAAGTACATTACAGTTAGGTTGAGTAAATTATTAAAGTTACTAGACCTGCAGGTCTAGTAACATTTGTACGCTTTCTTCGAGCCCTGATAATGCCAGTACTATGAACCACAGCTTCTGCTTGATTTTGTGTGGTGCTCTGTCCTTGAGCTGTGCTTTTAGACCAAAGTTCCTGTTGGGCCCAATGATCCACATCCTCAAGTCTGTGTGGAGATCTCAGAGGGTCTTTCGGCGTCTTCCTTTAGTTGGATATCTAGTAGTTGAGCGGCTTTTTGCTTGTCTGTGAAGTGGTATGTTTTCTTGTGAAAGTCAAAGGAAATGCCCAAAGGGTATGTCCAGAATTATTTGATATAATCACACCTTAGAATTTCTGTGGTTAGATGAAATGTTGGTGTGTCAGGAGAGTGGCAGGTGCAGTGTCTTGATAAAAGTTGCATTCAAAGTTCCAAAAGGAGATTGTCAAGTCAAATTAACTTTATTCGGCTTCAAAAACCACAAAAGTTTGAGCAAACAAACATACATTGCAATCTAAAAAATGTCTTCATAACATACTTGAGTAATAACAGGAATAAAATCAATACAATCATTTCCAAGGATTTTGAGTTAAAAAAGGAATATAGATATTCTTAGTATCAAATGCTCGATTCAACATAATACGCCATCAAGGCTAAAATTTAATTAATACTTAGATAAAATTTAAAAGGTTGCATCATTCACAATCGTCTATTGTGATTCATAACGTTTTCTAATGAGCATTGCATCTTTAATAAAATTAGTCACAGCAGTGCAAATAACAAGTGTAGCCAAGGAGTGCAAAACATTAAAGCCTTCGATGTAAGTACATGGTCAAATATTCCTCAAGAGTGGGGCCAAAAATGTTCCTCTCTGCTCTACATAAAGGGGCACAACAAAAGAAAGTGCAGGGTGCTCTGAGCTGCCATATTGTCAGTAGGGCAACGTATGAGTTTATCAACCCATCCTAATTGTTTTGGAAATGCCACTAGAAAGTGCAATGTGCATAAGCAAAATCTAGTTAGGAGGAATCGAGTATGTGCATTGGTAGTAAAAGTAAGATAAAATTGCTGTTGGGCTGCAAACAAACGTGAAGGACCTGACACACCTCTATGTGAGCAAAGTTTGTTTGCCTTGGAAGAAAATGCCTCTTTTATTGTTGTTTTGGCATTAAAATTAATACTAGCAGGGTTGTCGTAGTAGTGCCCCAAAACTTTCGCATGGAGTCTATCTCTCACGAAATGGAGCCAGGGAATCGACAAAGCACTATCTAGATGGATACAATCCTTGATAACATCCCTTGTAAACGTTAGATCCTCTGACAGCCAAATTTTGGCCCATAAAAGAAGTGGGGCCGAATCTATTCGATCCTGTAAAAATTCCAGCCCCAACTCATGATGACAAAAGAGTGTAGGGGTCATCAATAGCCTTTTGATACTTTTGTTTTCCACAACCTGTAGGTGGCGGCTTTTGTTGTAACCCCAAACTCCTGCCCCATAGGATGCGACAGACAGACATTTAGCATTATATAAGGTACCCGTCCCGAGTGGGACGGGTATGCTCAGACGTGAGTCCAGTGCTCTCCATGCCACTGGAATAAAGCTATCCTGGCTGATGATGACTGATAGCCAGAAACCGGTCCTAGGATGCTTGATTTCGGTCCAGGAAAGACATGGCTTGGCAGTTCGGACTGGACTGTTCCCATGAGGCACAGGGTCAGACTGATTTGCATATGGCCATGTCTGAACTGGGGTGGTCTGGTGAGCAAAATAACGATGGATTAAACCCAGATCTGTGACTGGGGGTGAATGTTTTTCCATTGTGCAACATTCCGTCCATCTATTGTTGTTTTTGCATTTGTCACCCCGAGTGGGACAGGTATGATCAGACGTGAGTCCCGTGCTCTCCATGTCACTGGAATCAAGCTATCCTGGCTGATGACGGCTGATAGCCAGAAACCGGTCCTAGGATGCTTGATTCCGGTCCAGGAAAGACATAGCTTGGCAGTTCGGGCTGGACTGTTCCCATGAGGCACAGGGCCAGACTGATTTGCATATGGCCATGGCTGAACTGGGGTGGTGTGGTGAGCAAAATAATGATTGATTAAACCCAGATCTGTGACTGGGGGTGAATGTTTTGCCATTGTGCAACATTCCGTCCATCAATTGTTGTTTTTGCATTTGTCACCCCGAGTGGGACAGGTATGCTCAGACGTGAGTCCCGTGCTATCCTGGCTGATGACGGCTGATAGCCAGAAACCGGTCCTAGGATGTTTGATTCCGGTCCAGGAAAGACATGGCTTGGCAGTTCGGGCTGGACTGTTCCCATGAGTCACAAGGTCAGACTGATTTGCAAATGGCCATGTCTGAACTGGGGTGGTGTGGTGAGCAAAATAACGATGGATTAAACCCAGATCTGTGACTGGGGGTGAATGTTTTGCCATTGTGCAAAATTCCGTCCATCAATTGTTGTTTTTGCATTATATAAGGTAACCATCTCTGTCATCGGTTTGTGACCTAGTTTGCAGGCAAAATAAAATAGCCCCTCCACCGCCCTGCAAGTATGTTGCACCCTGACAGTGAGTGGGGGACCCAATTCATAGCATCATTAAAATTATTCCCCAGATATGTTAAGTTGTTCAGCTTGTCGAGGTATTTTCCCTTACTGTGAACTTTCTTGTTTTAGTATATTTGGGGCCACACACCAAAATATAAGATTTTATAAAATGTACATTTAAGTCAAGAGCCGACATAAAATCAGTAAAAGATTGAGTGACTTTTGAAAGGCTATTTGCTGTCAAAGCCATTAGCACAATATCAGCGTATGATAATAGCTGGACTGGATTGCCACCTATTCAGGGAAAGTCAAAATCCTTTTCTATTAAAAAGTGCCTCAAGACCAGAATGGAGCTAGAATATACTCCTGATGTACACCTTTTGTAGAGACAATGGGCCTAGTCTTTTCCCCCTGGGAACCATACCTTATGGCGACAGTAGTAGAGGCATGAAGCCTACTTACAAGGGAGATGAGAGGCTCCCCAACACCTATTGTCCCCATCAGGGCCCAGAGCTTCTCCCTGTTAACAGTATCAAAAGCGCTAGACAAGTCCATGACCGCCAGGTGGCTAGAACCCCCCCTGGCCCTCATGTACTCGTAAATATTCAGGGACAGGTTGAGGCACTGCTCTGTAGTGCTAAGCCCTCTCCTGAAGCCATATTGTGTCCTTGACATGATCCCTGTGTCGGAAGCCCAGTTTTTGTGTTGTGCGAGAATGACCCTCCCCAAAACCTTGGCCGTAGCATCAATGAGGGAAATTGGCCTATAGCAGGCTGAGTCACTCCTATTATCCATTTTGAATACAGGAACCACAATGGCCTTCTTCCATGACACTGGTATAGGACCAGTCACCACAGATTTGAAGACATTGGTCAGTAAGGGTGCCCAGAGGTTGGGATTACTTCAAAACAAATCTAAAGGGACCTCGTCGGAGCCTGGGGCTTTCATACAAGTTCCTTTTGCTATAGCCTCCTCAACCTCCGCCACAGTGAGGGATGCACCTAGTTGGATGGCCATGGGAGGTTCTGGGGGTAGGTCCTCACTTTCCTCCTCTAACTGCACACAATTTGGATTGAATTTAGCGGTAAATTGGGATTCCCATGCATCGCCCATGATCAGAGTCCATCTGCCCAATCTCATCCGAAAAGAAAGGACGATTAATGATATTTCAAAAGCTTTTAGAGTCTTTAAGGGCACGAGCTCTCTCCAAATCATCGCATGCTAATTTCATCAGTTCTTCCTTCCTTTGGTTAATGGCACTTTTATATGCCTGTCTTGCACATTTAATTAGGGTTTTATCACAAGGATTTCCATGAATGATCATTTTGAGATTCTTTTGGGATCTGGAACACTGTGTTAAGCCACCGCCTCTCTCGGGATTCCCTCTTCTGTATGACTCTAGTAAGTCTTTTGGTAAGGAAGGATATCAGGAATGCCTCAATGTTGTCTCACTACCCCTCCTCTTTCTAGCCGCCTGCTCTGAGATTGTCCTGATTCAATCGGTTTTCTAGGTTTTCATAGTGGATGGTTGCTGTTACATTTGACAGCCTTTAGTGTGGTCTTCCCCTGAACTTTTTCCGTTCTCCCCTCCTGTTTCTTTAAATTACTTTTTGTTGGCTTTAGAACTCTGTGCACTTTACTACTTCAAACCAGCGCAAAAGTGTTTGTGCTCACTTATTTAAACATGGTAAAAGTGCCTTACACTCAAAGGGCATATTTAATTTACCAAAAAGTCCAGAATAAAGTGGTAATATGTTTACTCGGTTTGTAAATTAAATGTTGCCAGTGGGCCTGCGCTATCTATTGTACCACCCACTTAGGTAGCCTTGTTAAACATGCCTCAGGTCTGCCATAGAAGCCTGTGTGAAGTTTTAAACTAATAATTTGACTTGGCAAAATAAAATTGTTGCCAGGACTAACCTCATTTTTATATGTATGTCACCCTCAAGGTAGGCCCTAAATAACTCCACGCAGGGTGAATTGTATTTAAAAGGTAGGACATGTTTTTTAATTTTTCATGTCCTGGTAGTGAAAAACTCCCAAAGTCGTTTTTGACTACAGTGAGGCCTATCTCTCCCATAAGATAACATTGGGTTACCTTATTGGGAACAGGTGAAACTGTCATGTTTGGTCTCCAAAGAACTGTACATTTTAAATCCTCTTTAATGGTAAATTCAAATTTTTAAGCATTAATTCTAAAATTGCCACTTTTAGAAAGTTTCTAACAACGATAGGGGCTAAGCCCAAAGGACCGGTGCCAAGTAAGGCTATTCAAAATTCAAAATATAACACAAACACCTGGCTCCGTACTAGCCTACACTCCTACTATTTATAGAGCAACGGGCAGACTATTCTTTAAACTGATCCAAAACAATTTTTTCAAAAGACTGAAAAAGAAACTCATATTTTCACAGTCAAAAAACAAATCAAACATACGTCAAAATAAGAATTATTTGCAACAAGTTACAACAAATGACAAAATCACTAAATGAATACAAACATGAAACAAATACAGAAAACATTTAAAGCTGGCATCATCTGTGAAAAACACAAAAGTATTTGTGAAAAGTGTCCAATTTTATGGACTAAACTTATTTCAGCAAGAATATCACAAATTGTTAGATATAATGAATTAATCTTTAATACATCCAACACTAGACACATTTAGATTTGACTAAATGCCTCTCAAAATGCTTCTCGAAAGTTGTCACTTTCTTGTCCTAACCATTTGGTGCCTGGGTCCTTGGTCACATGAATGTGAATATCTGGCAGTTAGCATTTATATATTCCTCCCACACAGTGGGACTGCGGGAGGCTAGGTGTTGGCAGGATGGACTATCCTGCCAGGAGGGGAAGGGTGGATGGCCCTGCCCCTCTTCCAACGGGCTGCCTCCAGCACTAAGGACCTTGACACCAGCCTTTTGTCACGTTAGACTAGTTGAAACCTAGGCAGGGAAAGGAAGGAACTTTGCAGAACCAGATGTGAGGGTAGCCTAGAAGTTTCCCCAGGCTGCCCATTCAAAGGCTGGTACCAGGTATAAATATTGGACCTCCTGTGCCACTCTTCAGTAAACTCATGGACCTGTGATCAACAGAAGGACTCTCTTGTTCCCTAGAGGATTGCCCTGCTCTTGCTTTGTTCCTCAGAGGATAGCCCTGCTGCTACCAGAGGACTGCTGTGCTGCTTGAGCCCTGCCTTTTCCAGAGGACTACCCTGCTGTTTAAGGCCTGCCTTGCTCTCTGTGAAGGAAGATTGGACCTGATGCTCGACCGGTCTTCGTGCTACAGCGACTACTGTGTGTGACTCCTGGCTGCTCTCTCACTACAGCGATGACCATCTGCGATTCTGATCGAGCGCGGGCTCACCTGCTCGTTTTACCATACTCACCTGGGCCCATAAAACATACTCACTTTGAACAGGTAAACCTACGCTTAACCAGAATTTTAATTAACCAGTTAGGACCTCTACCATTGACTTACCAATCCTAGTCGCCGAGAGTCCTAACGGATCAAGGGAGTTAGAATAATAGGCAGTATATAAACATTTGCACTCATAAAATAACCACAGACTCGGGAAAGGTTAAAACACTTTATCAATGTAAATTCTTAAATGTCAGAGTCCATTCCAGTTTAATTAGAGCTTGTTCAATTAGGAAGAAAATAATTAAAGTAAGATGATGTGAAAATATTATGAGACATTCTTTAAGCATTGAAATATAGGAAGGGTAAGAAAAGGAAAACAGTACAATGAGCCACATACATTTTTATTTTTACCTAGAATGGTGTGAAGACCAAGCCTGGCCACGGACTGGGATAAAGGACAGGACTCCCGATAGTTCAGGTGCCAACAGGACAGTATAGGTGCAGACCAGAATCAGGATAAGTACGAACCAAATTGGATCAAGATAGGACCACCGCAGGTCAGGACTGGCACCCACAGCTAAAGTGCAACGCCAGCGTCGCAACCCTCTCTGCAGCGAACAGTCAGACCTCGATTGGGTAATCGAATCTTTTCCCACAGAACCCCGATTGGATTATCAAACTCCTTCCCAGAACCCCGATTGGGTTATCGAATCTTCTGACAGAGTGCTCCGCCAGCACCTCTGCTCTCGATCGCCTATTGAGTGCATTAGGTCAGTGACAGGTCAGCTATTCAGACAAGTCAGACAATCTAACTAGCTAAGCCTACCTTAGTTATACCATTTCCAGGGCAGTGTACCACCCCCGAATGTTGCAAATGTGTGTATTCCCTCAATTTGATTGGCCTAAAGACGAGGAGAGGGCATCACACCCTACCAGTTATGAGGTCACTTGATTCAATAATGCAAATTATCTTCCCGCTCATAACTTTATTTTTCCCTCGTATTTTATTCCACCCAACAATGAATGTTCTCATAGTAAATACAATGTTAAACAAGTTATCAATCTTTCTTCCTCTCGAGAGGTCGCAGGGTGAGTTTCCCCGGCGCATCTTCAGGCAAGACTGTCGTTGGCATAGATTCAATGCCATGGTTTGTGGACTCTTGAGAGCGCGGGACCCAAGATGGAGCAACATTGTACTTGATTGGTCCAAACACAAGCTAATAGCAAATTCAAAGAAGAACAGTTTTAGAACAAAGAATAAATGAATGCTCTGTATACCACTTATCTCTACTCTATTCCCATTACTTTATTTTAACTACAGCGTTAGGAATTTGGCAAAACAAACAATTTAGTAAAAGCTGCAATGCAAGCGTTAGCACATGAAAACATAGAGCAGCCATCTTTAGTTCTAGTGCGCAGAAGGAAAGTTTCCCACCAAAGCAGAAAGTATGTCATGTCACGTGAGTGTGACAGACGCATGCGTAGAAAAGTTCTCGCGTTGCGGCGCCCATTTTAAGATTACTCGAGTTACTGTTAGTAAGAAGCACATTGTCAAGCTTCCACAGCTTACTAGAAATGTTATGTAGAGCATTATTAATTAGACAAAACATGTTTATTAGAGCATTATATATTATTTTGACAGTATTGAGTCCGAGCAAGTCTCTTCACAAGCGAAACCTTGCTCCATCAATCCTCTCTTTGATGATATTTTATATCATCACAAATTACAGATATAGATGCCAACTTTTCAACATTTGCTCATTTCTATTTCTTTAAACATTCTGTTAGGTTTTTCACCA
The DNA here is from genome assembly GCF_964261635.1 of Lissotriton helveticus. Classification (NCBI taxonomy): domain Eukaryota; kingdom Metazoa; phylum Chordata; class Amphibia; order Caudata; family Salamandridae; genus Lissotriton; species Lissotriton helveticus. The sequence continues at coordinate 1,694,694,805 of NC_136065.1, read as the reverse complement.
TTATTCATGCGGAAGTTTTTCATCTTTTTATACAGATCCCCATTTAATTCTTCAAGCTCAATTTCACTGAAGTTTCTTTTCTTCCCTTTCTTTTTTACTGCATATGTCTTTTTATACTTGCGACATTTGCCACAAATTATTATCCCTAAAATCAGTAGGGCTACTCCCACCATTGTCATCAGTATTCTACCTACAAAACTTTTTTCTACGTTAGAAAACCAACTACCTATTGAAGAGAGACCACTAATTAGTCTCTTCCATGCACTGTCATCCTCCAGTGGTTTCAATTCTTCTCTCAAAAGGGTAATATTTCTTGCGTACATTTTAATTTCTACGCTTTTGTCTGGAATGTAAGTGCAACAATGTTGCGTCCTCTTTTGTCAATAATATATCAAGAGCAAGTCGATTTTGTAAAACCATTGAACTTACCGCAACTAGTTCGGTATTGATCATTAGAAATCAACTAGCAGTGTCAGTCGATAAGCAATCCACCACTGTTGACAATTTGCAAATTCTTTGAGTGTTCAAAACTACTCCCACTGAAGGTATTATTGCACTAAATATGTCACCTACAATTTCAGCAAATGATGCTCTATTACTACGAGTTAATCCATTAGTTTCTTCATTGCTTCCAGTGATTTCCTCTACATGATATACCTTTGGGAATACTATTCCAAAATAGCAACTCCCATACCAATGATCAGGCAATTTAAAATAGACCTTGTTCCCACAAATGTAATAGATTCCAGGATAAACTGGTTCAGTTCCATCTTTGAAACCCCAACCCCCAATTACTTTGAAATTATGTTCACATTCACTGGAACCAATGAATATATTGTTATAATAATCTGTTTTCTCTCTATGGAGTTTCCCCTTCTTTTCCAAATCTAACAACATAGCAGCTTGAGTCTTGCAATTAGAGTTAAACTCTTTATTTTCAGCCCATTTAGGAATCTTTCGTTTATGACCAGATGCTTTCTTATGGAAACCCTGTCTTCTTTTCTCTACTAAATCTAGAAAAATCCTTTCTTTTTCTTGTAATATGCATGTTAGCTTATCGTTGTGAGCCTTAGCTATATCTATTGATCCTACTGTTCGAAAATAATCTCCCATAAAATGTGTAGAATCTCTAGTACTGGAAATACGATTCAGATTTCTACGTAAAGGAACTTCAGAAAAGACTACATTAAAATTAGAATAATAATACTGTAATTTTCCAGTTCTATAAAATAAACCAGCTAAAATGCTACATGAAATACCATAGGTCAGAGGTAAGTGATGGTAAGTGACCCCTTCAGCTACTGATGTGGGCAACTTCATGCATACGTAGCAATCACCGATTTCCATAGCTTCTACATGATGTACTAGCAAATTAGCAAATACATTTAAATGAGTTCTACTTTTAGCTCTTCTATAATGTAAGTCTCCCTCATCTGGTGCTTCTAAACCTACTCCAGGTTGTTTAAGACTAACTGCTTTCTCGTGTGTATGTGTATCTACTTTCTTATGTGAATCTACTTGTTCAGGTATATTAGTGTTATTCTGCATTTCTTTGCTCATTAGGTAAGTTATAGCTAATGTCAATCCAAACCATACTATAACTACTATTAGTTTACTTCATGTGCATATTCTACAACATGTCTTTAGTCAATTTCTTTTCGGTCTTCCGTTAACATTATAATCAGCCATTTTCGACTAAGGAGATTTTATCCCCTCTTTTTTTTTTTTTTTTTTACTTTATTTGTCATTTTCCAAAATATATAAAAAACAAATAAAAACAAAATCAAGAAGGGAATCACATATGCATTCCATATAACACAGTGCATCACACTCATGGCAGAGTTGTACAGGTGAAACAGAGCATCCGCACAATTCTCGTAAAGCATCACAAAAACAATCGCATAATGACACGATGGTTCAATAGTCACGTATAACCAAAATATGGGGGAAGTCAGCGGCCGTTACAATAGTGGCATGAAAGGATATCCAGAGTCCCAGCACAAATGTAGGGGGAGGGGACCAGTGATACCCACAGCAGCAGGCTATGTATATCCAGAAGAGACCCTGGCATGGACTGGCAGTCCACGACCGCCGAGATTTTATCCCCTCTTAATAACGTTTCCACAGAATTTAACCTGTGAATCTTTTCTCAAGTTAGTCTCACTTCTTCGTCAGTCTGATCAACAATCAGTTTGTCATCACTCGGTTCTATATTTTCGAAATCTTCAAGTATGATGTAGGTCCACTCAGGTCCTTTGAACTTGTCATTTAGTCTTTTCAAACGTGGACTTCTACTTCTCCTTCTTGGTTGGTCTGTGGATGGTCCAGCTTGGCTTGATATTTCATTTACTTGCTCTGGTTCTTCATTTATTGTTTTAAGGCAAGATTTTAGTCTTTTAACAAACCCAGGCCACTTATCTCCCGTTCTGAGTCTTTTAGCTGGAACTGTGCTTTGGCTTTCTTCAGATGCTCTCTTATTCTCGTTCAGTTGTGGCACTACTTGTTCTTCATCAACTTCTGAATTCCTCCCTATATGACTTGGTCCAGGGTTTAATTTGATTTCTTCTGCCTGGATACTAATCTGGCCTTGTTCAGGATTTTACTGTATTTGACTTTGACTTTCTTCACTTTCTTCTTCCTGAACACACTTTTCTACACCTATCTGGTCCTGCTTAGGTCTTTGGATTTCCTGATTGTCTTCTGCCTGAGCTTTTGCCCTAATACCTATCTTTCCCTCCTCAGACTCTGAAGTTCTGTCTGGAGTTTCAAATGTCTGAGTACACCGCTCTTTCCTTATCTGGTCCTCAGAATTACTTTTGACTTGGATTTCTGTAATCTGAATACATTCTTCTATTCCTGACTCATCCTCACTATCACTCTGTCTATCTCAATAGGTTTGACTTCTGGTTCTCACAAATTCTGCAGGTATATCGACTACTGGAATCCATTCATCCTGACTGGTGCTCGGTTGTTTCTCATCAACTACTTCGGGATCAACTTCTTGAGACCCCTCAGCTGCACAACCTTCAGCTCCTACGTCGTCAGGTTCAGTCAGTCTCTTGGTATGACTCGCGTGGATCCAGTTTGGAATTCCCCTGCACTTTACAGCTGTGGTGGTGACCAATATCACTTGATGTGGCTCTCTCCAACATGGTGCTAGGCAAGAATCTCGAGTATGTTCCTTTATCACTACCCAGTCACCTGGATTCAGATCATGTGCTGGAGTTGATTGTCTGGCGACAGCGTCTTCCCCAACCTGGTGAGAGACAGAACGCACTTGGTCAGCCAGTTCTTTGCAGTACTCGAGCATTAAATCATCAGATATATTTATCAGCTTGTGTCCTGGTACCCATGCCTGCCTCATTGCTCTTCCCATGAGTATTTCATGGGGACTCAAGCCTGTGTTTCTGTCTGGGATGCTTCTGAGTCCCATCAGAACAATAGGTAAAGCATCAGGCCACTCCAATCAGGTAGATTCATACATCTTTCCCAATCGTGACTTGATTGTGCCATTCAGTTGTTCTACCTCTCCAGAAGCCTCTGGGCGGTATGCACAGTGCAGCCTTTGCTCAATTTGGAATGCTTCACAGATCAGACGAATTATTTAATTATTAAAATGAGACCCTTGGTCTGATTCAATCGTTACTGGAAACCTGAAACGTGGTATGAGTTCCCTCAATAGTAGTTTAGCTACAGTAATGCTATCATTTCTGCGGGTAGGGTAGGCTTCCACCCATTTTGAAAATAGGCAGACATGACAAGGACATACTTCAATCCTCGGCAAGGGGGTAACGGGATGAAATCAATTTGGAGTCGTATGAAGGGACCTTCTGCCTTTTCACTCTTTCCTGGCAACACTACAGTTCTCTTACCAGGATTTATTCGTTGGCATGTTATGCACCTCTGGCAAAGACTCTCTGCTACATTTCTGAATCTCGCATTGGACCAACTCTGTCTGAACTGCCTAATCATCGCTTCTCTACCTATGTGTGAACTTACATGATACATCCTAGCCATAGGAGCAAGCATACAATCTGGTAACACAGGACTCCTATCAAGGTAAACAATAACACCATCCTCAGCCCTTCTCTGACATCCTATTTTCTCCCACTCTTCCTTTTTCTTCATTTCTGCCTCCTTTTGCTAATCTCTCACTTCTTCCCATGTTTTCACTCTTTCAAGAAACATAAGTTGGCAGCTGTTTCCATGTGCATCAATTTTCTTATTTATTGCCATCTTATGTTTGGCACAATGCTGGGCTAGTTGGTCAGCATATCGGTTACCTGCTGTCATGCTGTCATTTCCAGATTGGTGAGCAGCACACTTGACCCCAGCCACTTCTTTTGGTAATTGAATTGATTCCAGCAAGTCTTTTACATAATGTCCATTCTTAATAGGAGTACCCGAAGAAGTCAGAAACTCCATTTGCATCCACAGTTGGCAAAAGTCATGCACAACCCCGTAACCATACTGACTGTCAGTGTATATGGTTACTTTCAAATTTTTCCCAAATTTGCAGGCTCTTGTCAATGCAACTAATTCGGCTACTTGTGCAGACTTGACTCCAGGTAAATAGGATGCTTCAACTGGACCCATAAAGTACATACAGCATAAGCAGCACTTAATCCTCCTTCCTCATGTCTCATGCATGAGCCATCCACGAACAGCTCATATTCAAAAGTTAACAATGGCTCTTCTTTTATATCTGGTCGGTGCTTAGTACTGTATTCTGTAAGGTCTATGCAATCATGCTCGACTTCACCTTTCACTTCTGCGAAGTGTGAATCAGGTAACAGTGTAGCTGGATTTAAGCCCGTGCATCTAGCAATGGTCACATTCCCTGCACCTAGAAGAATTCACTCATACTTAGTCAACCGACTAGGAGTCAAATACTGAGTATGTGTTCTGGTTAACAGAATCACCACTGAGTGTGGAACATACACAGTTACAGGGTGTCCCATAATAATGGATTCACTTTGTTCAAGACTCATGCAGGTTGCAGCTACTGCTTTCAAGCATCCTGGCAATGCAGATGCCACTGGATTCAATGTGGATGAAAAATATTCCACAGGACGTCTCATTAACCCATGAGTTTGAGTCAGAACAGACAATGCACAATTGTCGTGTGCATCACAGAACAATGTAAATTCCTTTGAATAATCAGGCATCCCTAAGGCTGGAGCTGAGCAGAGACAGTCTCGCAGCTTCAAGAAGGCAGTCATGCTTTCGTCATCCCACTCTACTGGGTCTTTTGCTCTTTTCGTTGTCTTTTGTATCAAAGGTTTAGCTAGGACTGCAAATCCCACAATCCACTGTCTGCAGTAACCTACAACTCCAAGAAACATTCTGATTTCTTTCTGTGTTTGAGGTAGATTCAAGTTTCTGATTATTTTAATTCTTTCAGAGGTACCTCTTCTGACTCCTCTTTCTATCTGGTGCCCCAGATAATTTACTGATGTGGTGCAGAATTGTAACTTTTCAGGTGACACTTTATGCCCTCCTTCTGCCAAATGATTCAGCAATGCAATGGTATCAACAACACAGTCATTTCGAGTCTTAGACACCACCAACAGGTCGTCTATGTATTGCACCAGGACAGACTGTCTGGGCAGGACCAGATATTCAAGGCATTTTTTTAAAATCGGATTAAAAATCGATGGACTCTCTGTGTACCCCTGAGGGACACGGTTCCAAACGTAGACATGGTCGTCGAATTTGAACGAGAAAAGATATTTGCTATCTGGATGTAACGGTATGGAGAAAAATGCATGGCACAAATCAATTACCGTGAACCATCTGGCTCTCCACGGTATTAGGTACAGAATCACTGCAGGATTTGGTACAACTGGACAACATGGGACAACAATTTTATTAACTTTGTGGAGGTCTTGTACAACCCTATATTTTCCGCTCGGTTTCTTTATGCCAATTATAGGCGAATTACATGGACTGCTCAATATTTCTTGTAAAATGCCTTGCTCAACCAAACGCTTTATTTCTGCTGCAACGTCTGGTTTTATTTATGGGCTCATTTTGTATTGTCGAATATTTGGGTAAACTGCACCTTCTTTTACGGTCACTTTTACTGGTCCAACATTTGCCATTAATCCTACATCTTTCCCAGTGAAATCCCACACCTCAGGATTTACCGTATGTTGTAATTCTTTTGGGAGGTCTTCCACTGGCATCTTTTTATTTTCAGTTTCTTGTTTGGCTAACATTAATTTATAAACTCCATCTTCGTCTGGGGGTAGAAAAGATTGTGCAATTCATTTTACACAGCAAGTCCCTACCTAATAAGTTTACTGGACTGGAGTTGCATACCCCAAATTTGTGCATTTCTTTAAAAGTCCCTATTATGATTTCCATGGGTTCTGTAACAGGGGTACTAATTTGTTTATTAGAAACACCCACTACTTGGATTGCTTCTCCCGAGGGGGGTAGGTTTGGAATGTCTGCTGTTCTTACAGTGGGTAGCGCCAGTATCCAACAAAAAGGTAACATCCAACAAAAAGGTAACATCATTTCCTTCAACTTTTCCCTCAATGTATGGACCTGACTGATCTACTGGCAAGGATGCGCCAAGCACACACTCCTCGTCCTCCCCTCTCAGGCACCGTCAGTAACTATCTTCCTTGAAAAATGCGTCACTCAAAAGAAATTGTGATGTCACTGCGTCTCTCCTTCCGCTTCCCTCCCAATTTGTGGTATCCACCTTGTAATTTGCTTGGCTCCCAGAACCTGGCATAGGTGCAAGTGGTAACTGGTTCTGTATTACCTGTTGCTGTGGCTTCCTTGACACCCCATTCTGCGTCTGTGGATTCAAATTATCATTTTGAACATTGTTACTCAATACAGCCTTACACTCGTTCCTCCAATGCCCCATTTTTCCGCAGCCATGACAAGGAAACTTTTTCTTGGCCTCCACTCTATTCATTCTACCTCTCGGTTTACCCCCATTTCCATCTCCTTGATTCTGATTATTTTTCAATTGGTTTAACTGGAGTTCCTGTTGCTCTGCTAATTTTACTTGTGCCCACATTAACTTTTCTTCTAAATTCTTTCGTTTACTGTCAATTTCATCCCCACAATATTTTGCATACTTAAGTATTTCATCTACCTGCTGGGCCTGCCAACAGATTTTCTGATCTGTAATCATTTCCAAAATTTCGGGCTTTAATCCTGACACGAATCGATAAATAAAATGTGTCATGTCTTTCGTATCAATGCTTTCCAAACCACTATACTGCTTGAATACTTGTAAAAAGGTGTTCATAATATGCATGTGCTGATTCATCTTTATTTTGGGTAGTTCTGTCTATTCTTGTCCAATCTGTTTCTTTCGGGGGTACTTTCCCTTTCAGAAATGTTATGACTTGATGATACTTTTTTATCACGTCATCTGATGGTGCTCCTGTCTTTGGGTCTCTTGGGTACTCGTCATTAGACCAATCAATAGTGATCTTACATTCTGTCCATAGATCTGTGGGGACTACAATATCCAACCCATCTAAATCTTTCAGCAATACTTTTGAGACTTTCACAAACCTTTTGACTTGCCTGTACCACTCTACAGGTTTCTCTCTGAGTTTCGGGAAATCATTTGTAAATGATAAAATATCCTGTCGGGACCATGGGACATGCACATAACCTCCTCCTGGTACATCTCTCATTGGGCACAATCTTTCTACCTTTTCTGGTTCTTTTAATACATATACATTTGTAGTATTTTTCGCTTGGGCTTCCTCCTTTTTCTTTGCCCATCTAGCTTTCCATTTATCTAAATCACCCCATTTTAGCAGTAGGGACAATAGCTCCTTGATTTGCACTTTTCGTCCTGACACATTCATGTTTTCTAAATCTTTGTCAGAAAATTCAGCTTGGTAAGGTTTCTGTAAAACTTTAGATTTTCCAATATCAATTCCCATTTCAGAAGCCAAACTCAGTATTCCGAGTGATACTTCGACATATAAACAACAATTCGTCCACACTGAAAGTTTTTAACCTTTCCAATCCCACATTTCCAGCAATCATTTCTTCTAGTTCAACTCTTAATTTAAAAATAGCCAATATCTTTGGCTGTGATTTTGGCTTTTCTATTTCTCTGGACCATCTCTCTTTTTCTTCCGGGAATACTACAGTAGCGCTTCTTGTACCTGATGATGTTTCCATCCGTACCTCTCTAGAGCTTCCGGGAGTGTTTTTTCTGATTGATAAACTCACCGGTTCCCTTATAGGTAAATCCATCAGGGAAATCACTGACTCGCTCTCACTTGCTTGATCATCAACTATCAAGGGTTCTTTTCTAGATTGTACTACAGGTTTAGTTAGAATGGGTGGTTTAGGACAGGACTGCTTTTCTCCATATAATGGAACAACGGGACCTATGGTTACCGAAATGGTTAATGCTTCAGGACTCATATTCAACTGTGAAATTTTCTGAATTAATTCACTTCTCTGTTTATTTATGGCTTCTCGTTCCCTATCCTGTAATACTTTTTTTAACGAAGTTTCATGAACCAAAGGTGGTTTCAAAAACTGGGCTTTAGGGTTAACTCTATTTGCTTCTTCATGGTAAGGTGGCGGACATTTTATTAACAAATCCTCCAATTAGTTATCATCTGATTCACCACTAGTCATTAAATTACTTGTTTCTCTGTGCACTTGCTTCCTGACGGTTCCTCTAAAGTCAGTACAGGATATAATCCTTCTACTAACATGGACTGTCTCCATTTCTTCATTTGCTTATCTCTTGTCTCTTTTGGAAATCTGGGATAAAATATACTCCAATTTCTGTCGCTTCTGGGTCTATCTAGCTCAAAAGCCTCAGTTTCCCATTCTTCTAATGCTTCGTACTGAGTTTATCTAGGTCTGCGATCTAATTCATTCATGCTTGTTCTCAAATTGTACAAAATTCTACCATTAAAAGTACCATGTTCTGGAAATGCCAAAACACCATCATCTTTTGTGTACTCTGTCCAGTTCTCTAACCACACACAGGTGTGGTAGCCCCTTTCTACCATCATGTATGATGCGGGCGTATTTGGTGGAGGAATAATAATTCCTTATCTAGTTTTAATCGTTCTATCCTTCTTAAAGAAATGTTTAATTTTGTTAAATAGTGACATGTTTCTCTCTACTCCATACATGATATGAAGTCTTCCTCTTATGTATTGTTCTTGCGCAAAACCTAAGTACCTCCTATCGGGTCTATTTCCTATAACTGTTGGATCTAAATGCCACATATACTTTGCACAGTTTAATTTAGTATGCAGCTATACTCAATTGTTAACTAAATGCTTCACCAATACCAGCGCGTTTCTTATTTTCAAAAACCAATCAGTGATTTGAATTCAAATAACTTTCAACCAATGATTGCATGGCTTTTCTCGCAAGACAAGTTCTCACGCTCCTGCACTCACCCCTCCTTTACAAATATTACCTCTGTTACATACCCGCTGTCTCAACCAATAACAGTGCAGCTCTTGGTGACATCAGCGCACCTCCGCAACTGACTCCCTCCTTTGCAAGGTAATATGTAAACTTATTTCTTTTTACTTTTAAATGCAATATTCATTAATTTACAATGCAAAAACTTTCGCCACTGTGCCTAAGTGACTAAATTCAAAGAAAACAAAATGTTCTCTCACTGCGAGTAAATCCCTTCCGTCTGCTCCTCATACACTGCTAGTAGATCCCTTCCGCCTACTCTTCATACAAAAATTAGAGGACCTATTACGCCTTCGGGCTTACCCTTTCTAGGTGATATAATGCCAAACTTTCACCAGAGAACTCCTTTGTTATTATTTATTCACACATTTATACAGAAATCCCTAATCAGTACTTCCAGTTTTACCTAACCATGCACTTACTTCCTTAAGCAAGTGACCTCACTGCACTGTAGCTTCCATTTACCATCCGCTATTCTGCCCCTGGGGATTCCAAAACAAACATAGAACAATATAAATGGGTTTTGGTTAATCCATAAAATCAAATACAATCAACTGATCAATACACAACTAACTACCTATCTTAACTAAACCCTAACCATCTTACTGCTACCAAAAGAATACTGATAGAGCGCGGGTTCACCTGCTTGTTTTACCATACTCACCTGGGCCCATAAAACATACACACTTTGAACAGGTAAACCTACGCTTAACCAGAATTTTTATTAACCAGTTAGGACCTATACCATTGACTTACCAATCCTAGTCACCGGTACCTAGAGTCCTAAGGGATCAAGGGAGTTAGCATAATAGGCAGTATATAAACATTTGCACTCATAAAATAACAACAGACTCAGGAAAGGTTTAAACACTTTATCTATGTAAATTCTTAAATGTCAGACTCCATACCAGTTTAATTAGAGCGTGTTCAATTAGGAAGAAAATAATCAAAGTAAGATGATGTGAAAATATTCTGAGACTTTCTTTAAGCATTGAAATATAGGAAGGGTAAGAAAAGGGAAACAGTACAATGACATACCCACATGAATTTTTATATTTGCCTAGAATAGTGTGAAGACCAACCATGGCCATGGGCTGGGATAAAGGACAGGACTCCCGATAGTTTAGGTGCCAACAGGACAGGATAGGTGCAGACCAGAGTCAGGATAAGTACAGACCAAATTGGATCAGGAGAGCACCACCGCAGTTCAGGATTGGCACCCACAGCTAAAGTGCAATTCCAGTGTCGCAACCCTCTCTGCAGCTAACAGTCGGACCTTGATTGGGTAATCAAATCTTCTCCCACAGAACCCCGATTGGGTTATCGAACTCCTTCCCAGAACCCCGATTGGGTTATCGAATCTTCTGACAGAGTGCTCCGCCAGCACCTCTGCTCTTGATCGCCTATTGTGTGCGTTGGGTCAGTGACAGGTCAGCTATTCGGACAAGTCAGACAATCTAACTAGCTAAGCCTACCTTAGTTATACCATTTTCCAGGGCAGTGTACCACCCCCAATGTTGCAAATGTGTGTATTCCCTCAATTTGATTGGCCAAAAGACGAGGAGAGGTCATCACACCATACCATCTATGAGGTCACTTGAGGTCACTTGATTCAATAATACAAATTATCTTCCCGCCCATAACTTTATTTTTCCCATGTATTTTATTCCACCCAACAATGAATGTTCTAATAGTAAATACAATGTTAAACAAGTTAGCAATCTTTCTTCCTCTCGAGAGGTCGCGGGGTGAGTTTCCAAGGCGCATCTTCAGGCAAGACTGTCGTTGGCATAGATTCAATGCCATGGCTTGTGGACTCTTGAGAGCGCAGCACATGCGCAGTCGCGGGACCCAAGGCGGAGCAACATTGTACTTGATTGGTCCAAACACGAGCTAATAGCAAAGTCAAAGAAGAACAGTTTTAGAACAAAGAATAATTGAGTCCGAGCAAGTCTCTTTACGAGCGAAACCTTGCTCCATCAACGCTCTCACTGCAACTTCTCGTTCGCCTCGCCCATCCCAGCTCTGACTGCCCTACCACCTACTTTCTGCTTCCACCTCTCCTGTCAGCAGGCTGGACCCACAGCATTGCATCGCCTGGCTGGGGGCCGGGGACTGATGCAGTTGGATGGTTCGGGCTGCTTTATTGGACGTTAAGGCTTTTGCATGCTGCGGCCTCTGTGACGCCAGGACGTCTTGTTTATCTTCAGCGCCAGGATCGGCTTGTTGGGCTCGCCCCTGTCCTCCTTGAAGGAAGCCTAAAGAGGTGTGCGGGCATAGGCAGACTGCAAAGGAGGGGCATCGAGAGGCAACATGGGCCCGGTGACCTGAAGAGGTTGTTGGCTATTGTAGGCTCCCTACCCCCATTGTGTCCTACTCCCTTTGGGGGCTTGGATGTGCTGCAGGGTGAGAGGGTGGGGGGTATTTTGTTCTCAGCCAGCCTCATTGAGCCCAGTGAAGCCTAGTGATCCCAGTGAAGACCTGTGTGTCCAGGCTCAACAATGTTATCAGCCCCCCTCGTCCCCCCCTTTTTTTACTCTGGCCTCAATCAGCATCCTAAATCAAGAGTTCCATGAAAGAAGTTGATTTTACCCTCTTCCCGGCTGTACAGACTATGATGTAGCATTAAGTGGCAGTGGTTGATGAGTTCGGAGGAGGTGGTGGTGGCGGTGGCGGCAGCAGCAATGTTGAAGCGTGCTTAAGAAGGAGGTAAGTGTCACTTTTCTTCTCTCTGGAGCTCTCTTTGATCTTGATCTTGCCTGCAATGGATACTTCCTCTTATGTCTTTCCTCCCATGCTTAGACATAAGAGAGACCTCCCCGGTGTTTCAAAAGGAAGTGTCCAAGAGAGAAGCTGCAAAAGGAGGAAGACAGGAGGGGAAAAGAGGACCATTGAAACTGACTTAAGTCCCCAATCAAATGGGAAAGCACCACACTCACCCCTTGTCACATCAATAAGAAACGTTGTCCTCAAACACTTTATTACAGGCTCCTTTCCGTCATTAGATGGGCGAGGCAAGATACCCAGTGAGTTTACCAATGCTTCCTATTCAGCAACAGAGGCATCGTGATCAGCAACGGATTGTCCCCAATTAGTCAATCGTTCAGAAGGCCCAAGCAGAGGTTCAAGACTGTCTTCTTCACCTTCCCTTGATATTTCTTTAACCTCTTTGTTATTGGAAGGACTTGAGTCCCCGTGGCTAGATCGTAGTGGAGGCTCCCTGAATCGAAATAGCTTACCATCTCTGGGGGGGGGGGCATAAATATTCAGCCGACCCCTACTTCATCCCTGTTGGACGTAATGTTGCTTATGCAAAATACATTTCATGGTATTTTAGAATCTCTCATGCCTGTGAGATCAAATCAGGTGGACCAATCAAAGCTTCTGAAAGACATGTGGTGTGAACTGCGTAATTCTAATAGTGAGGTATTAAATGTATGCGAAGCCATAGGCTCCAAGTCCCAGCCCCGGAGTCTTGGGGGGGGACCAAAGTCCAATACTATAGGAAAATGTGAGGCCCAATCAGTCCGGGAAGGTACAGTTTACGTCTCTAAACACCCAATACTTGTGAGGAAAAGACAACACTTTTTTGGCCCACTCAAATCCTCAAGTTTTTACCTTTCCCAGAGGGCTAGAACCAAGAGTAAATTTGCAGGATCTCTCAATCCATGTGTTGGCAAAAAGAAAACTCATAATACGAAAGCAAGGTCCCGTCAGAATGTCCCCTGTTTAGACCAGTATTTAATGCCTCCCATGCCGCCTAGCGGCACTTTAGCAGCTGTACCTACTTGTAATGAGGCTACAACAAAAACTTGAATTAAAACTTGACCAGTAACCATTTCCCTACCCTCAAGTGTGCGCTCCAAGTCAAGTAAAAAGCCTTCAATATTAGTTAACGGTAAGGTGTCTAACTCCTCGAGCTCCAATAATTCTTGTGAAGAATACTCCATCGGTTCCGAATCCCCACCTAAGTTTGATCTGGGGTCCTCAGAACTACTGCTGGATATTACCCGCTGGGGTAAAAAAGTAAAGAAATCATGGCCCTTGAATCATTAAAAAATTCTTCATATATGTCATAAAATCCCTTCACTTTCTGGGATATCCACAGAGGATTTATTCTCCGTGGGGTTCCAGCCTGGGGAACAAGGAATGGAAGTGTCAAGAGTTTATTTTATTTCTCATGCATTGCACAATTAGTGCTGAAGGCGGTAAAGGATTTGGCCAAGGCAGGCTCACAAGCCTCCAGCCCCTCCAAAAGGACCCACGCTGTACTTGTCCCCCAGTCTGAGCTTATCCCATCCTCCTTTTAAGTGTTCATGGTGGGTTATCTGCCAGTCAGTGGGAGAAACTTACACCTTATTCCTATGACAGGCCACTCCCAAGGCCTAGAAATCATGGCAAGATAGTCAGCTAACCAAGAATTCGAGGGTAGTTTAAGTAAATAACAGATCAACTGAGCAGACTGAGGCTGTTGTATGGGGTCAGGGTAAGAGATTCTCTCTCCTGCAGCAACTTTTGGATGTCAGTGGTCGGGATGCCTTGCCCAATTTCGTATAGAGCGAGGGTTCCTCTCTAAACCTGAGCATCCCGAGTTGGAATATCCATGGGTTGCGAACGCCTCAGGAATAGTGGTGACCTCGAAGGAAGATTGAAACCCTACCATTTGGTGGTTCTTCAGGAGTCTTGGTTGAAAGAGGAATAGACCATAGAAGGCTTCATGGTACTGAATAATAAAGGCAGAGGGAAGAGAAGAGCGTTCTGACCTTAATATCTATTAAGGTGATTAAGAAATCAGTTCATGTTATAAATGTGTCCAGTGGTTTACAGCTGTCAGTGGTTGAAATCGGTCTGAGTAATGATATTTGTAGGTGCTTTCTTCTTATAAATGCATATATTCATAAAGAAGAGTATCGGAGAATTAAAGGCTGGTTGGAATCCTTAGAGCAATCTTTTTACAATTTTGTAGCAAAATTTCCTGAAGCAATCATAATAATGGCTTGAGACGTCAATCCCATCTTTTTCCTGCCCAAGCGAACTTACTGATGGAGGATGCCCTGGATTTTTATAACATCCCTACAGCTCAATTCCCCCCTTGTGCTGTTAAAAAGGATGCAAAAGCCTTTAATCAACGGTTGGTGAATAATGAATTGATTTGTTTAAATGGCCTTTTTAACAATGACCTGCCTGCCGTCAGGCCTGATTGACTATATGTTCATGCCCATTTAATATTTTGATCTTTTTAGATTTTGAAGTGGCAAAATGCGAGGGTTGACCATTGGGCTACCTCAGCAGTTCTTAGTCCCTGCGAGCCGGTGGCTGTAGAGAGGGTATTGTCCTTGAAAGTATCCTATCCGTGGAGGCTCTCAACACGTTTAGATCCTTTTAATCTCCAATGCCTTACTGCATTCTAATTAAAAGAGAATATCCAGGTTCTAACCGACTTCTCGGAGAACAGAATTGTGTGGTTCAAAGAAATTGTCCTCAATGTGCTGGGCTGCATTGCTTTAAATGTAAGGGAGTGGGCATTCCAAGCTGACCTTCACACAAAGGGGAAGGGTGGGTTTGATTTAGCCTGTCAAGCAGGTAATCTCCAATACAATCCACCATGTTGTGGTAGCAGACAAGCGTGGGAGCTACTTAAGAGGTGGCTCAGGTTCCCTTTGAGTGTGGTCTGGTAGGGGGTCTCAGGTTCCCTGATGGTAGTTGTGAGCCCTTCCATGCCTGTTACTGTCGGCTAGGGTATGACTTGGAGCAAGCCATCTGGAAAGCAGTGGAGCTACAGTCTCGATTAGAAATGTTAGGGTTGCCTGAGTGGGTGTGCCTGACCACAAGGTTTAGAGCATCCCTTGAGGGTAGTCAAGGAAGCCTAGAGCTTGGAAAAACGGCCCAGTTTGCTTCAGGTGTGGTGTGGGAAACCAGCTTCTGAAACTCCCATGGTCCGAGAGGAAGCTAAGCCTGAGGACAACACACCAGAACCTCAAGTGGAGGACATTGCTGCCCTTGGAAACCTTCCTGAGCTGGCCAGCTGGCAAGTAAGCATAAGGTGGGCGACGCAGGGAAGAGTTCTGGGCTACAAAAGGAGTCCCCCACTCTTAAGAGCTTGAGCGTCAAGCTGAGGCCCAGACAGCTGGTGACACCTCTGGAAATAACTATATCTATTGGGAGAGTGACCCTTCTGTAAAGTGAGCTAAGGTTCCGGAGTCTTGGGCAACCCGTGTGTTTGTGGATCCCCTGTGTTACAGCGTCTTCCTACTGGGTCTGGCTCATGACTTACCCCTGGCAGGACATACGGGGCAGAAACTGGTGGCTATGATTTGAGTGTGGTTTTTTTGTGGCATTATTAAATCTTTATATCCAAGAAGGTCACATTGGTAAGGACTCAAGCCGGTTCCCTGAAACACTAGTGTTACTCATATACTGGAGACTTGTATCGTGGCTCAGATGAGATGTCACTCACTCCTAGTGTGCCCCCGTGGTGTTGTGGACAGGACCATGGTTTCTGCAGTTCACTTCTGGCATATCATTGTAATTGCACTGGCTTTCAATACATTATTCCCAGCACAGGAACGTGTCAGTGCAGTGACTGCCTTAGGATTCAAGATTGAAGCGCTGCCCTCCAGTCCTGGTAGGAGATGACAGTACTGCGCCCCCAGCCAATCAGGCACTCTCTACCAACATTTCTCCCAACAGAGCCCCTACTAAGAGGGGAGTCCCTCTTTTGTATCAGTATCACACAGCTGTGCGTGCTGGGGCCACCTCTTCACCACAACTCCTCCTTTCACCATTCTCTCCATGGGACACAATGGAAGAGAAGTAGTCTCCATTCTTGACGCTTCACCTTAAACTCTGCAGCCTTCAGTTTTAAAGGTGCCACTTCTGTCACTTGGCTGGGCTACCTGACAATCACCAGTTACCACTGCGGCAGCTAGCCTCTTCCAGATCCTGTCCTGGTACTCTCCTCTCAGGTTTGGCACCGAGGCTTCGGGGGTAGGGGTCAGGGGCGGGGTCTAACTTTAGTTCTGCCATGCTCTCTACTTTGCAAGGTAAAGCACGTCTGCGCAGGATGCAGCTGCACTCTCCCTCCACCCTCAGTAGTTGTTGATGAAAGGAGATCAACTGAAGCTGGGCAGTGATTGTCACATACACCCGGGAGGTGTCTCTAAATGGTTACACTGATTCCTTCAACTCCCAGCATACCAGTGGCAGCTCATTATCAGGGGCTTCAGGGCACAGCTCTGCTTCCAATGAGTCACCACAACAGCTGATTGTTTAACTGACCAATAATCATGAAAACATGACTTTAATGTTTTCATGAACACTGTCAGTGTGCAGGTCAGCCCCCTTGACCTCGTCTCCAGGCTCTTGGTGACAGGAGGAGGAGGAGGTCTGAAGGGGCGGAGTGATGGTTCAGTTACAGAGTGATGTTTAAAACATGTCCCTCTGTATTGTGCCTGTGTGGGAAGATCGCATTTAAACTAGACAAGCTCAATCCAGATATGTAGATATTTGGATTGAGCATGTCTAGTTGAAATGCGATATTCCCACACAGGCACAATCCATATTATTTAGCAGATATACTGTGCATGCCACAGTATATCAGCAGAAATGTGGCTGTCAGTGTGCACATTAGGCCAGTGAGAAGCCACACGCAGAAACAGGGGCACAGCATTGGGTTGTGCTTCCATTCCTATCCAAAATCTGGGAGAGGGATCGACGTGGGTTTTCCCTTTTTAAAACTTAGCCTTGTTGCTCTCTCTAGCTCCTCATTAGAAATCATGGGTTGCTGGTTTCAGTGTCCAGCACCAGATTCCTGTTCTGCTGCCGCCATGGAACCTCTCAGTTGCCAGTAAAGGAAGCAAAGTAAGTAAAAAAAAGTTGTTTCTCTGTGCATGTGTGTGTATGAGTGAGTCTGTTTCTGAGTGATTGAGAGTGAATGAAATTGATTGGAAGTGTATGTGTCTGAGATGTTACTCAGAGGGAAAGTGAGTGAGAATCTGAGTTTGAGAGAGTGTATGAATAATTGAAAGTGAGTGCAAGGGAGTGATTGAAGGAGTGACTGATTGGAGATTGTGAAAGGGAGTGTAACTGAGTCAGGGATATAGCCGTCAGTGGCGCAGCAGGTACAGTTACATCAGGCCTAGAGTCAGTGAGTGTGAAAGGGTGAGTGTGTTTGTGAGAGTGAGAGCCAGTGAGTATTTGTCTGTTTGTGTGTGAGTAACTGAGTGGGAGTGAGTAAGAATGAAAATGAGAGAGTGTGATCTCCCTCCTTTTTCTCCCTCCTCTTAACTGGGGGAAACGAACGAAAAGAGCGCGCGTGTTTACGTGTTCTAGGATTGTGAGTCACACGTAAAGCGCCTTGCTTAAATTCATGAACCTCACATAACATTAATTAACTAACCAATATGTTTGTCTTATTAATTTGCCCCTTTTCCGACACTTTTGGGGTGTCCGAGAGAAGCTTGCCTATGTGTTTACTAATCCTAATACGCTTGCAACCTAAAATGGCGGCTGCTACGCGGGAATTTCTACTGCGCATGCGTCGGTCATACCTATGTGACAGGACGTACTCACAGTTCTGGAGGGAACCTGTTCGCATCTGCGCATTAGAGCTAAAATGGCTGCTTTGTGTTCTCACATGCGAGAAGCTTGCATTGCTGCTTTTGCTATGCTGTTCGTTCTGCATTAACCCCAATGCTACAGTTTGTTATACAGTAATGGGTATAGAGTAGAAGTTCATGGTATACAGTGTACTCATTTTTTCTGTGTTCTAAAACTGTTTATTTTCCATTTCATGGTACATTACGAAATATGGCCTGCTGTCCCTTGGTGTACTCCATCTTTGCTTGAAACTGAGTCTGCGCGAGATCTGCGAGTCTCCACAGCAAAGACCTTTGGAACTTTGCCAGATGGCAGCCCCAGCCAAGATGCGCCTGGGAAGAAAGTCCTCACCTAGTCGAGGAAGCAGAACTGTACCCAACAAAAATACATTGTATACAATATTAAATTCACCATTGATATGTATAAGGCTTATGTCAGGAGAACCCAAAATTCGATGGGCGGGTATGAAAAATTCTAATGATGAGCTTGAGAAAGCTCAAATCTTAGGTGGTGTGATGACCTGTCCTCTCCTTTTGTCCAATCGAAATTGGGAATCCTTACACTTGCAACATTTGGGGGGTGGTACACTGACCTGAAAAACAGTATAACTAGCCTAGGTTTAGCTAGAGAATTTTTCCGACTTGTCCGAATATCTGACCTGTCACTGACCCAACGCACTCAATAGCTGATCGAGAACAGAGGTGCTGCGGAGCACTCTGTCAGACAGACTCACAGACCCAATCGGGGTTTTGAGAACCTTAAGTGCTGGCGAAGCACTTTGCTGGGGAATTCGATTGCCCAATCGGGTTTTTGACTGATAGCTGCAGAGAGGGTGTAGCGCAGGCGTTGCAACTGAACTGCGGGTGCTGGTCTCAACTTTGGTGGTCCGGTTCTGATCCAAATCTGGTTTTCCTGTCCTGGTTTCCATACTGCACCTGCTGGCCTACTGGCAACTGCATTCCTTGGGGTTCCTTCTGTCCTTAACTGACCCGTGGCCAGAATTGGTCTCCACACCGTTCTAGGTAAATATAAATCTGTGTGGGCGTTTCTAATAAGCTAATTAGTGCCCCAGTGACAGAACCTATGGAAATTAAAATAGGGAATTTCAAAGAGATGCATAGATTTGTTGTTTGCAATTCAAGTCCTGTGAACTTATTAGGACGAGATTTGTTGTGCAAAATGAACTGTACCATCTTTTGCACTCCAAATGGTGTTGAAATTCAGATCCCAGATGAAGAGGGAATATACAAATTAAGGTTAGCAAGACCAGATTCAGAAATTAAAAGACTGACAATACAAGACTTACCTGAAGAACTCCAACAGACAGTGAAACCAGAGGTATGGGATTTTACTGGAAAAGATGTAGGATTCATGGCAAATGTTGACCCAATTAAAATAGCCATAAAAGAAGATGCAGTCTACCCAAATACTCGACAGTAAAAAATGAGTGCAGAAGTAAAAGCAGGAGTTGCTATTGAAATAAAAAGATTGCTAGAAGCAGGCATTTTGCAAGAAGTGTTGAGCAGTCCTTGTAACTCACCGATAATTGGCATAAAGAAACCAAGTGGTAAGTACAGGGTAGTACAGGACCTGCGCAAGGTTAATAAAATTGTTGTTCCATGTTGTCCTGTCGTGCCAAACCATGCAGTGATTCTATACCAAATACCGTGGAATGCTGGATGGTTTACCGTCATTGACCTATGTCATGCATTCTTTTCGATTCCATTGCATCCAGATAGCAAATTTCTTTTCTCATTTGAATTCGACAGCCATGTCTACGTCTGGAATCGTGTTCCTCAGGGGTACACAGAAAGCCCTTCAATTTTTAATCACATTCTGAAAAAATGCCTTGAATCTCTGATATTGGCCGGAAATTCAGTCCTGGAGCAATATATAGACGACCTCTTGGTGGCGTCTAAAAGCAGGAAAGACTGTGTAGTTGACACAATTGCCTTATTGAACCACTTAGGTGAAGGAGGACATAAAGTGTCGCCAGACAAACTACAGTTCTGTACCTCATCAGTAAAATATCTGAGGCACCAGATGGAGAGAGGTATCAGGAAAGTTACCACTGAAAGAATTAGAATAATTCGAAACATGGAATTGCCCAATACCCAGAAAGAAATCAGAATGTTTCTTGGAGTGGTAGGATACTGCAGGCAGTGGATTGTGGGATTTGCAGTCCTAGCAAGACCATTGATAAAAATGACAAAGAAAGGAGCAAAAGATCCTGTGGAATGGGATGACGAAAGCATGACTGCTTTTGGAAAATTGTGATAATGTCTGTGTACAGCTCCTGCATTGGGAATGCCTGACTATTCAAAAGATTTTGCACTTTTCTGTGACACCCGAGACAATTGTGCACTTTCAGTCCTGACCCAAATTCATGGTTTAACCAGAAGTCCACTGCATATTTTTCTTCCACATTGGACCCAATGGCCGCTGGATTACCTGGATGTCTGAAAGCAGTAGCTGCAACATGCATGAGTCTTGAACAAAGTGAGTCCATTGTTATGGGACATCCTGTAACAGTGTATGTTCCACATGCTGTTGTGATTTTGCTGACAAGAACTAAAACTCAGTATCTCACACCAAGTCGGCTGACTAAGTATGAGAGAATCCTTGTAGGTGCAGGAAACGTAACCATTGCTAGGTGTAATATTCTGAATCCAGCTACCTTACTGCCTAATTCATTCTCAGCAGAAGTGAGAGAGGAAGTTGAACATGACTGCATTGATCTGACCGAGTTTAGTACAAAACCACGCCCAGACATAAAAGAGGAGCCTTTAAATGATGAAGATTATGAACTGTTTGTAGACGGCTCATGTATGAGACATGAGGAAGGAGGCCTAAGCGCTGCTTTTTCGGTGTGTACTTTGGGAGGTCCAGTGGAAGCATCCTATTTACATGGAGTCAAATCTGCACAAGTAGCTGAATTGGTTGCATTGGCAAGAGCCTGTAAATTTGGGAAAAACTCGAAAATAACCATATATACTGATAGCCAGTATGGTTATGGGGTTGTGCATGACTTTGTCCAATTATGGATGCAAAGGGAGTTCCTGACTTCTTCAGGCACCCCTATCAGAAATGGAAATTATGTGCAGGATTTATTGGAGGCAATCCAGTTACCAAAAGAATTGGCTGTGGTCAAGTGTGCTGCTCACTAATCTGGCAATGACAAAGTGACAGCAGGTAATCGATATGCTGACTAGTTAGCCCAGCATTGTGCAAAATACAGGATGGCTATCAATATAAAGGTTGGGGGAAACGGAAACAGCTGCCAACTTTTGATGCTAGAAGGAATAAATACATGGGAGGAAGTGAGAAACTTACAGGACACATTCTGCATTAACCCTAATGCTATAGTTTATTATACAGTAATGGGTATAGAGTAGAAGTTCATGGTATACAGTGTTCTAATTTTTTCTGTGTTCTAAAACTGTTTATTTTCCATTTCATGGTACATTACAAAATATGGCCTGCTGTCCCTTGCTGTACTCCATCTTTGCTTGAAACTGAGTCTGCGCGAGATCTGCGAGTCTCCACAGCAATGACCTTTGGAACTTTGCCAGATGGCAGCCCCAGCCAAGATGCGCCTGGGAAGAAAGTCCTCACCTAGTCGAAGAAGCAGAACTGTACCCAACAAAAATACATTGTATACAATATTAAATTCACCATTGTTATGTATAAGGCTTATGTCATGAGAACCCAAAATTCGATGGGCGGGTATGAAAAATTCTAATGATGAGCTTGAGAAAGCTCAAATCTTAGGTGGTGTGATGACCTGTCCTCTCATTTTGTCCAATCGAAATTGGGAATCCTTACACTTGCAACATTTGGGGGGTGGTACACTGACCTGAAAAACAGTATAACTAGCCTAGGTTTAGCTAGAGAATTTGTCCGACTTGTCCGAATAGCTGACCTGTCACTGACCCAACGCACTCAATAGCTGATCGAGAACAGAGGTGCTGCGGAGCACTCTGTCAGACAGACTCACAGACCGAATCAGGGTTTTGAGAACCTTAAGTGCTGGCGAAGCACTTTGCTGGGGAATTCGATAGCGCAATTGGGGTTTTGACTGATAGCTGCAGAGAGGGTGTAGTGCAGGCGTTGCAACTGAACTGCGGGTGAGGGTCTCAACTTTGGTGGTCCAGGTCTGATCCAAATCTGGTTTTCCTGTCCTGGTTTCTATACTGCACCTGCTGGCCTACTGGCAACTTCATTCCTTGGGGTTCCTTCTGTCCTTAACTGACCCGTGGCCAGGGTTGGTCTCCACACCGTTCTAGGTAAATATAAATCTGTGAGGGAAACCCACTTGCTTCCTTTTCTTTCTTTCCTTGAAACAGTTAAAATCTTATTAGTCCACTGTTCCTTTTTCTTACCCTCCCTGTTCTGACAAATAATTAAAGTCTGATTATTAGCATGTTCCATTTTCTTCCCATCCTTTAAGTCAATTGTAAAATACTGTTCATGAAATATAGATGTTCCCTTTCTTTACCCTCCTTTAGCCGAAATAAAGTGGTTGCTCCGAATTATTAGTGTGTTCCATTTCTTACCTTCCCTATAGCTACATGGTTACTTCAAATTTTCCGTTATTACAAAATAAAGTTGTTTTCCTTATTTACCTTCTAGTGGTACTTAAACTTTGATTTCTAGCATGATCCTTATTTTACCAACCTTTAGAAACACCATATTAAGTCTAACTTCTGAAAGTTTTTTATTAGCATGTTCCCTGTTCTTACCTTCCTTTAGATTTCTAAATGGTTGGCATCATTTATCTTTTACATGGTTATACGCTTTTCATGATTTTGGTTATCGATAGTTTGCTTGCTGTAAACCTTATGCTTTCAACCCTTGACGAAGAATAGATAAAGGTTTTCAAACTTCTCGAGTTTGTGGTTATTTTAAAGAGTGCAAATGTTATAAATGTTATTTTAGACTGCTTATCTTTTCAGCTAGCTCCCTGATCCATTGTGGTCATAGGTGCCAAATGACAAGGATTGGTAAGTCCATGATTTAGGAAATAGTAAGAATTAATTGCTGGTAGTAGAGTGTAGGTTACCCGATTAAATTAGTATGGTGAATTGAATTTATGGGCCCAAGTGTGCATATGGTAAAATTATAGTCGGGTGACCTGCGCGCTCTATCAGGGGCATGCCCAGTTTTTGAATTTTGAGGGGAAAAAGTCATGAAGTTTGGATAATTTATCCTTAGATACACTGCAGTTCTTGTTGTTTGCATTTAAAATGTCAGTTGTTTGCCATGTACATTGATGGTAGAAAGTGTTCCTGGTTAGGAAGGTTGTAGTGCTAATGAAAATCAGTGAAGAGCCTGCAGAATGTATTTTATTGCAGGCGACCAAGAAGATGTTACAAATAGGTCAGATCAAATTCTTGTTGGTGCATGGAGATGGCACTCAAGTAATTTATGGTTTGCTATAGGACCAGAGTAGATGTGGCTTAAGCATTTCAAGTTCACTTTTATTGCCTGACACAAGGATAGATGTTAGTGATACCTCTTTGATAAGGTGTATAATGTCGGGCAGTGAACAGTTCTAAGTAATAATGCAAATTTAAAGACCTCATAGACAGTTCTATATTTTATGACCACTACTCTATGGACCTACTACTGCTTCACAAGGAACCTTGTGCATGGCTACTAGCTGTGGTCGGCTGCTTACTACGGAATGTGAGAGGCTTGTACATTGAAGCATTTCCACCAACAACTTTTCTAAGGATTTAGTTACTACAGCAACCAGCTCGCAATGTTTTCTGCTGTTCTGGAAATCACAATGCAGGCATCTACGGTTATTGGAAATCTATGCAATGGGGACCATACAAAGGCTGTTCTGTCCACTGCCCTGGGCGTCACTATAAAGCCCAGTAAAACACATTTGCCAAGAACATGTGACCTTGAGATCTCTGTTGAAAACCTGTTGTTTTAAATACTGTACATATCCTCATCCTCCTCAGATTGAAGTGCTTGATTTATCCTCCGCCTTGAGAATTCTCGAACAGCAGATACATATGCCATGCATGTATGTTAAGGGGGGAGTGTCCCTTGGGCTTGCAGGCCTGTGTGCTGGCCCGCCAACGCAGCGTGCACTTCGACGGATTTGATTGGGGGGACGCCCTGCACCTGTTGTCGGGGAGAACTGAGACCGGCTACCATCATGGGGAAGCGCCTGAAGCCTCCTCCGGACGCTGCGGGGGGAACGGCGAACAGTCAAGACTCCACAATGGACAATGGATCGACCCCGGGCCTACCACAGGACCAACTGGAGCAGATCTTGAAGGCCATCGCCGACACCAGAGAGGCCTTTCACCATGACATCGGTCAGGTATCCACGAGTTTGGGGCTCCTGCGGGCGGACCACGGCAAACTAGCGGACCGGGTCAAGCAGGCCGAGATTCGGATGGACGCACTGGAACCCACGGCCAAGGCGACTGAAGCTTCGCTGGGGGAGTTGCAACAACGGGTGCACCTGCTGGAGCAGAGGGACGCAACCGCCGCAACAATATACGCGTGGTTGGCCTGCCTGAAAAAATTGAAGGGGCAGACATGTTGGGCTGGGTGGTCCCGGAGGGTCTGACGCCGTTCTACACTCTGGAGCGCGCCCACCGGGTGCCGGCTCGGCCCCCAGCTGAGGGTCGGCCTCCTCGGCCGGTGGTGGCGCGCTTGCTGCACTACAGGGACCGTGATCTTATTCTGCAAAAGGCGCGGGCACTGGGGCCCTATAAGGTGGACAACGCCCAGGTTTCCATCTACCCGGACTATTCTTTTGAGGTTCAGAGGCAGCGCTCAACCTTTCTGGCAGTCAAGAAGGCTCTTCGGGAGGAGGGTATCCGTTACTCTCTCTTGTTCCCAGCCCGCCTGCGGATCATGATGGAAGGTAAATCCTCCTTCTGCAAATTCCCCCGACGAAGTATGGGACTGGCTGGAATTATACAGGACCGGTGCGGATGCTCATCTGACATCTGGGGAGCCGCGGAGGGCGGCACCGGGATCTAGACGGAACAGGAGACCCAGGAGACGACCACCGAAGGCTCGGACGCCCTCCGTCTCACAGACTGAGCTGGAACGCAAGGAGGCCCTCCGGGCGGTCTCTACCATTTCCAAGACAGTGGGATCGACGTCGGCGATGGAGTCGGGCTCCCGTGGGGGCTCTGAGGAGGCGGCATCGGAGGAGTCGGGCGCTGGTGGCCCCGGGCCGCCCCATGTCACACCTGGAACTGCAGATGACTTACTGGACGAATGATCCTAATTCCCCCCCCCCCCCCGAAGTGGTATTGTATATGCTTCTGTGTTCCTGATTTGTGTTTGGGGCAGTGACATGTGACCCGGGTGGGCAGGGAACTGTTGTTGGGCGGCAGCCTTACGCCCTTTGTGGCTCCTGCCACCGACGGGGGTGGGGATGTGGGGCACCTAGGGCACACTGGGGAAGGCCAGTCGGGAGGCGTATGTAGCTCGTGGTCTGTTGGATATAGCGACGGGCCACCCCCCCTATCTCACACCTATTGTGGGACTCTGGTAGTTACCAGAGACTGTTTTTCTTGGGATTTTGACTTTTGGATGGGTTTCTGCTGTTTGGGGCCTATTCTGGGGATGGGTGGGACGTGGGACTGTTGGGTGGTCTTAGAGTTCTGGTTTTGGGGTGTGGTCAGTGTGCCTAGAATTTTTTCTTTATTCAGAACTGTACTTGCTATTGTGAATGGGGACCTTACCTGAGCTGAAGTGTGTGACCTGGAATGTGCGGGGACTGAATTCCATGCTGAAACGTCACAAGGTGCATGCCTATCTTGTTCGTAGGGGGATTCAGGTAGCCTTCCTGCAGGAAACCCATATTGACCAAACAGAGGGGCGGGCTCTGCAGCGCAGGTGGTGGGGACAGCTGTTTTACACGGTCTACTCGGCCTTTGCAAGGGGAGTTTTGATTTGGGTGCGGGCGGGGGTTCCCTTCCAACCCTTGGTGACAGTGATTGATCCTGAGGGGAGGTTTGTGGCTGTACAGGGCCGCCTAGCTGGGAGGGACGTGACGCTCTGCAGCGTCTACGCCCCAAATGTGGAACAGTCTGCCTTTTTTGCGCGATTGTCCGGGAAACTGGCGACAGTCCTAGCCAATACGGTCTTACTGGGGGGGGGATTTTAACTCTGTATTGGATGTGGAATTAGATAGATCTCACCCACCGCTGGCGCAGGCGGCAGCTCACAGACTAGCGAAGAGTAGGGGAGAGTGGCAAAGTAGCTGGGGCCTGGTTGATGCATGGCGAACTCAACACCCTACAGAGAGGGATTTTTCCTTTTACTCCCCCCACACGCTCTGCATGTTCGCCTTGACAGCATTCTCTGCCCGCCGGATGCTCAGTGCTTAGTCCGCCACAGCGAATACCTGGCTAAAACGATATCCGACCATAACCCTTGTTTGGTAGTGGTCCAATGGACGCGGCAACGCCAAGCTATCCCGACGTGGCGGTTAAACCCGTTGGCGTTGGAGGATGCGGCCTTTAAGGCTGATGTATGCATTGGGGTGGAAGGCTATTTCGATGCTAATGTGGGCACAGCTTCAAGTAGGGCCCTGGAGTGGGACGCCTTTAAGGCAGTAGTGCGGGGCGTCTGTATTTCAGCTACCGCGGGAGTCCGTAAGACCCTCCTGCAGGATGTTGCGCGGAGTGAGGATCGCTTACGCGAGGAGGAACGACGTAATCACGTGACTTCTGAGGCTCACGGAGCGGTTTTGGCCGCGCGGGAGGAAGTGGCGTCAGCGATGGAGAAGCTGCGCTGCTTTGACTATAAGGAGTTTCTTGTTCGAGCTCATGCTGAACAAGACAAGGTGGGCTCTCTGCTGGCCTGGTTGGCCAATCCTGGGACCCGAGGCACTCCGATTGTAGCTCTGGCCACCCCAGAGGGACACATGGTTTATACTCAATCGGAGATCAACGATCAATTCTTGACATATTATGCGCACCTTTATAGGAGCGAGATGCCACGTGCGCCTGTGGAGCTAGATGAGTTCCTATTAGCGGCGCGGCTTCCCCAGCTCGACCCGGAACATGCGGACCGCTTGGTCGGCGATATCTCTGAAGGAGAGATCCGAGTGGCCATTAAACACATGGCTCGCCGCAAGACCCCTGGCACAGATGGGCTACAGATTGAATTTTACGCAGCCTACGCGGATGTACTGATACCGCGATTACAGGCGGTTTACCGGGAGGCCTGGGACACCGGGGTCCTACCTGCGTCTACTCGTGAGGCCTTGGTGATACCCTTACTGAAGCGTGGCGGCGATGCTGGCTCCCGTTCGGCCTACCGCCCACTATCCATGCTCACAACAGACTATAAGATTCTGAGCAAGGTTCTCGCGACGCGGCTTCTGGCCCACATGCGCGCTTTGGTGCACTCAGACCAGGCGGGCTTTATTCCCCAGCGCACCACCGCCACCTGTGTGCGTCGGCTGCTTCGGGTCATAGGGGGCAATGCTGCTGGCCCACCGGGTGCCGCTGTCCTTTCGATTGACATCGAGAAAGCATTTGACAGCGTTGAGTGGCCATACCTGCCTTGCTGTATGCCGCGGCCACTGCCCGAGTCAAGACAGGGGCCACCATCTCTGCCCCATATAGGGTAGGACGGGGGACTCGACAGGGATGCCTCCTTGTCCCCCCTACTATTCGCGCTCGCTATAGAGCCCCTCAAGTCAAGTCAAGTCATAATTTATATAGCGCACTACATACCCAGAGGGTCTCAAGGCGCTTGAGGAAGGGGGGGAGGTTTACTTATCGAATATCCAGGTTTTAAGCTGTTTTCTGAAGGCTAGGTGGTTTTGGGTAAGGCGGAGGTGGATGGGAAGGGAATTCCAGGTTTAGGCCGCTAAGTAGGAGAAGGATCTTCCCCCCATGGTGGCTTTGTGGGTGCGCGGAACAGCGGCGAGGGCTTGGTTGGACGAACGCAGCTGGCGGGTGGGGGTGTAAAAGAAAATGCGCGTGTTGAGACAATCAGGTCCAAGTTCGTATAGGGCTTTGTGTGCGTGGGTGAGGAGACGGAACGTTATTCTCTTGTTGACGGGGAGCCAGTGAAGGTCTTTCAGGTGAACGGAAATGTGGTCTGTGCGGGGGATGTCTAGTATGAGTCTGGCTGAAGCATTTTGGATGCGTTGGAGTTTTTTCTGCAGTTTTGCGGTGGTACCGGCGTAAAGGGTGTTTCCGTAGTCCAGACGGCTTGTGACCAGTGCGTGGGTGACCGTTTTTCTTGTTTCGGTGGGGATCCAGCGAAATGTTTTTTTGAGCATGCGTAGGACGTTGAAGCATGATGATGAGACGCGTTGACTTGTCTGGTCATTGAGAGTGAGGAGTCCAGGATGATGCCCAGGTTCCGTGCGTGGTCCGTCAGTATGGGGGCTTTTCCTAGGGCCGTTGGCCACCAAGAGTCGTCCCAGGCGGAAGGGGATGAACCTAAGATGAGGACTTCCGTTTTGTCCGAGTTCAGTTTCAGACGGCTGTGCTTCATCCACTCGGCTACTTCTTTCATCCCTTCCTGTAGGTTGGTTTTGGCGGTGGTTGGGTCTTTGGTGAGTGAGAGGATCAGTTGAGTGTCATCAGCTTAGGAGATGATGTTGAGGTTGTGTTGACGTGCGATGGTTGCGAGGGGGCTCATGTAGACGTTGAAGAGGGTGGGGCTGAGTGATGATCCTTGCGGGACGCCGCAGATGACTTCGGTGGCCTCTGACTTAAAAGGGGGGAGGCGGACTCTCTGAGTTCTACCAGCGAGGAACGAGATGATCCAGTCCAAAGCTTTTCCTTGAATTCCGATGTTTCTGAGGCGTTGTATTAGGGTGCTATGGCAGACTGTGTCGAAGGCTGCGGAGAGGTCAAGGAGGATGAGGGCGACTGTGTCTCCGTTGTCCAGTAGTGTTCGAATGTCGTCTGTTGCTGCGATGAGGGCGGTCTCGGTGCTGTGTTTGGCTCGGAAGCCAGACTGTGAGGAGTCGAGTGATTTGTTGGTTTCGAGGAAGGCGGCGAGCTGATTGTTGATGGCTTTCTCAATGACTTTGGCAGGGAATGGGAGGAGCGAGATGGGGCGGTAGTTTTTGAGTTCGGTGGGGTCAGCTGTGGGTTTCTTCAGAAGGGCGCTGAGTTCGGCGTGTTTCCAGCTTTCTGGGAATGTGGCGGAGTTGAGGGAGCAGTTGATGACGTCTCGGAGATGGGGTGCGATAATGGAGTCTGCTTTGTTGAAGATGTGATGGGGGCATGGGTCTGTAGGGGATCCTGAGTGGATGGAGTTCATCAGGCGAATGGTGTCTTCTGTGGTGATTGGGTTCCAGTCGAAAAGGTTATTCGGAGGAGGTACAGGTTCGGAGGTGGACTGGTTTACGGGTTGGTTGTCAAAGCTGTTATGAATGTCGGCGATTTTGTCATGGAAGAATGAGGCGAGGGAGTCGCAGAGGACTTGAGAGGGGGTGATGTCGTTAGAGCTGGCGGTGGGGTTGGGGAATTCTTTGATGATGTTGAAAAGTTCCTTGCTGTTGTGGGCATTGTTGTCTAGTCGGTCTTTGAGTGCTGCTTTCTTGGCTGTCCGGATTAGTTGGCGGTGTTTGCGGGTGGCGTTTTTGAAGGCGGCTTGGGTGATAGTGTTTGAGTCTTTTTTCCAAGTTTTCTCAAGGGAACGACAGAGCTTCTTGGATTTCTTAAGGTCATCGTTGAACCAGGGGGCGTTCTTGCTTCCTTGTTTGATTTGATGTTTTTTCAAGGGTGCTAGTTTGTCGGCGGTTTGGGTTAACCATTGTGTGAGGTTGATGGCGGCTTGGTTAGGGTTCGTTGAATAGGCAGGGTTTTTTTGAAGAAGCGATGTGGAGATCTGGTCGATGGTGATTTTGTTCCAATTTCTTCGCAGAGTTGGTTGAGGGTGGTTGTGGATCGTGGTCTTATTGTAAATGAAGTGGATGCAACAGTGGTCCGTCCAGTGGAGGGATGTGGTGTGAGTGAAGGAGATATGCTTGCTGGAAGTGAAGATAGGGTCGAGTGTGTGTCCTGCATAGTGTGTGGGGGTGTTAACAAGTTGTTTGAGTCCAAGATTGGCGAGATTGTCCAGAAGGGTGGTAGTGTTACTGTCGTTGCTCTTTTCCAGATGGAAATTGAGGTCTCCCAGTAGAATGTATTCCTCCGAGTGGAGGGCGTGTGGGGTGATGAAGTCAGTGATGACTTCGCTGAATTTTGTACGGGGTCCTGGTGGCCTGTAGAGGAGGGTGCCTCTGAGTGTGGACTTGGGGTCGGTGTGGATCTGTAAGTGAAGGTGTTCGGCGATAGCGATATTGTCTTCTGAGCTGGTTGAGACGCGGATGGTGTTCTTGTGGACTATTGCGATGCCTCCTCCTGTTTGGATGGTGCGGTCCTTACGGATGATCTTGTAGCCGTCCGGGATGGCTATGGTGATGTCTGGAGCTGAAGAGGCATTCATCCAGGTTTCTGTTAGGAAGGCGATGTCCGGAGAAATGGTGTCGAGTAGATTCCAAAGGTCGATGGCGTGTTTGTGAACCGAGCGGGTGTTGAGAAGGATGCATTTAAGGTGGGTGGTGTTGGATCTCTGTTTGGTGTTTGTTGGTTTGGTGTGGGTCTTGATGCAGGTGAATTTGCAGGAGTGGCAGCTGAAGGGTCCATGGGTGTGTCCTGGTGCTGCTTGGGTGCAGATGGGGAGTCGGCCGGGGTTAAGTGCTAAGAGGGTGGAGACGTCATATGTAATGCGGGAGGGATGGGTGATGCGGGGACCAGGGGGTCTGGCGCTGGGCGCGGTCCAGGCGCGGACGGGCGTAGACGGGCTTACCTTTGGCGCATCTTCGGCGCGCATGGGGCGCTTCCGCTGCGCGTGGACGCTGCGCGAAAGTGTAGCTGACATAAGTGGATAGTGTAGGGGGGCGGAGCGAGGGAGGGTCAGCTGGGAGGCGGGAGTGTGGTGGAGGGGCGGGCTGGGAGGCAACAAAACAACAACAAAAATGGCAGCAAACCAAAGTTGGAGCAGGACGAGATTGGGGCACCGATAAGGAAGTATCACAGATGTGGGCAGCGGCACAATCAGGCACAATAATAAATAATTAAACAAGCAATGCGAGCTGATAATAAAAAGCGATACGAAGTTACACAGGCGCGATGTGGGCTATGCACTGAAAGCGCTATGCGTGTCACGCAGGCAAATTGCAAGCAGCAACAAATAATGCGAGCAGGGCACAGATAATGGCAGAGATCAACAAAGCGCTACGATAACACAAAATGAGGGCACAGATATTGGCAGAGATCAACAAAGCGCTACGATACCACCAAATGAGGAGGGAGCGTGGGGAGCGACCGCATCCGATCGAGTCAGGACGGTCACAGCGTAGGTGCTGAGAGGTCAGCCCCTAACTTCTCGTGGGTGGGAGGGTCAGCTGGGAGGTGGGAGTGTGGTGGAGGGGCGGGCTGGGAGGCAACAAAACAACAACAAAAATGGCAGCAAACCGAAGTTGGAGCAGGACGAGATTGGGGCACAGATAAGGAAGTATCACAGATGTGGGCAGCGGCACAATCAGGCCCAATAATAAATAATTAAACAAGCAATGCGAGCTGATAATAAAAAGCGCTATGAGGTTACACAGGCGCGATGTGGGCTATGCACTGAAAGCGCTATGCGTGTCACGCAGGCAAATTGCAAGCAGCAAAAATAATGCGAGCAGGGCACAGATAATGGCAGAGATCAACAAAGCGCTACGATAACACAAAATGAGGGCACAGATATTGGCAGAGATCAACAAAGCGCTACGATACCACCAAATGAGGAGGGAGCGTGGGGAGCGACCGCATCCGATCGAGTCAGGACGGTCACCCCCTGGTCACCCCTCAGCCCCTGGCCGCTCACGCCCGTATGGGCCGAGCGTATGAAGGCCTTCCACTGAGAGGCGACACCCATTACATCTCTCTCTATGCAGACAATTGTTTGCTGTTTTTAGCAGACACAGACGATTCCCTGCGTGGGGCTGAGCGCTTGCTCTCGGATTTTGGCCACCTTTCAGGACTGAGAGTCAACTGGGGGAAATCTTGCCTCTTCCCGTTGGCATCAGGGACGGATGACTCCCAACCGGAGGGCGAACTGCGATGGGGATACCATTGCCTCCCTTATCTAGGTACGCACATCTATCATTCATCGTTGGCCTTCCTGGAGGGTAACATCGACAGAGCGATCCGGAGTCTGCGAAGCTGCATTGGGATTCTGGCGGACGCTGCCGCTGTCAGTCGCGGGACGAGTGGCGTTACTGAAAATGGTAGCACTTCCCCGTTTATTAGGTCGAGGACTATCGGTTCTGCCGTAAGGCAGAAACCGGAAGTCGGAGATTTAATGATTCTTAGAGTGTTGCATTTATCCCTCCCTCTTTTTGCTCGTTCTCCATTGGCTGGCTTCCTAAATGGAGGCCAGCCATTGGTGGAGAGAACTGTCTCTCAGAATAGGCTCCGTCTTTTTCGGATTTGGGGGCGTGTTCCTTGCTGTTCTTTCCACTTTTTTCCACGCCTGTTTTGAACAGCAAGAACACGCCCCCAAATCCGAAAAAATCTCGGAGCTTTTTTCGGCCATTTTGCAGCTCGCTTCCCGACATTGGACGTCTCACGAGGTCCGCTTTTCGTGTCCTGCCCTCCTCCCGCTAAGTGCCCCCACAACCCGAGCAGAGCACACACGGACAACAGACGAGCCCGCTTTTGGCCCCCTGCATCGTTGAAGGAGGCTGCCGGGCTACTTAAAGAAACACCTTGCAGTACCTCCCTTTGTCCCAAGAGGGCCAGAGCAGTACATCTTCATTGTTATTTAACCAACCCGAAGTTATACCACAGTGTTGATAATGTCAGCTGGGAACTGAGACGTTTTTAAAACAAGATCTATTTCGGCAAACGCTGCCAGTTACTACACCTAGTGTGTTATTTCTACCCTTCTCTTCAAAGCCGCCCTCTCCTACAATCCCTCGGGAACCAATTAGCGAACAGAGCTGCCCTGGGAACTGGGGCTGGAAACGAGCAAATACAGTAAGGCTGGCGAAACCGACCTTCTTTTTCTCATGCCTATTTCTGAGGAGTAGTGTTGACAAAGTGAAGGTGGCTCCTTGCATCTCTCTGAGAAGGGGCATGCTGCTTGATTGAGGCGAGGGCAGTCCTTGGATGGAAAGTACAGAGCCCAGTCCTGTATGGTAAGGTGTTCTGCAGGACACACTGCAGTAACAAGTGAAGACTGCTACTGGCTGGCGGCCGAGTGCATTTCTTCTCGAGGTTTAGCAACGTAACACTGCCATGAACATCTAACTTCAGAGAGGAATGTCCGTGCACTTCTCACTGTGGACGTATGTGGACGTTGCTAAATCTGTTCTTCACAGACAGAACGGGCTCAGGAACGCGAGGCAGCGTGTCATTAATCTGGAACTCAGATCTCTGCAGGATTTCACAAAGAAAGGATGAGCAGCACAGACTATCACCCTGTTCATGTTTGAAATGTGTGGAAGATTTGGAAGCCCAAAGCGCCCATCATCATATGCTTTCAATGCTTGGGTTACTCGAAGTCCACTAGAGAGGCAGGCCATGTTACAGGCCAGGAACTCACACTATGCCACAGGTGAAGGTGACAGATTAGCTGGCATGGCTTAGCCAGTGTTACAGTCCTATCGAGGTTTTGGTTTCTTTCTTGCCGAAAAGAGGTAGTTTGTCAACATGCCTTCTAATTACATTTTGAGAGGGAGAGCGTACTCGCAGATTGGTTCCTTTAAACCGTTATAGGTAATACATGTATAAAAAAAAGCTCTACACATGTTGGTTCAATGTAAGTAAGTTTGTTGCAGCCATAGGGGCACCTGCAGCTACTCTCCAGGTGGACCTCCAAATGCCTGGGTTCAACAAGCAATCTCAAATTTAGAACATAGAACTTTACATCGAGCAAAAGTCATAATACCACCCTAGTCCAACGCAAACATACACCCAGGTCACACAAAACAACCACACACCCTTGAACAAAATGTAAGTTTAACATTAAGGCTAAATCTTTGACATAGAGGTTAAAAACAAGAATTGAGCCGTCAGTGCACGCTTCCACCAGGCACACACACCTCCAGCCGGCACTGCACGCTTCCACCAAGCACACACACCACCAGCTATCAGTGCACAATTTTTGGAGAGTGAGTGTAGAGTGTGTGCAGGTGCAAAGTGAGTGCAGAGTTAGTGCAGGTACAGAGTGAGTGCAGTGAGTGCGAGTGCAGAATGACTGCAGAGTGAGTGTGACTGCAGAGTGACTGCAGCGTGAGTGTGACTGCAGAGTGACTGAAGAGTGATTGTGACTGGAGAGTGACTGCAGAGTGAGTGTGACTGCAGAGTGAATGCAGAGTGACTGCAGAGTGAGTGTGACTGCAGAGCGACTGCAGCGTGAGTGTGACTGCAGAGTGACTGCAGAGTGAGTGTGACTGCAGAGTAACTAACTGCAGAGTGACAGTGACTGCAGTGTGTGAGTGTGCAAGGTAAACAGTGTGTGAGTATGCAGGGTGAACAGTGTGTAAGTGTGCAGGGTGCACAATGTGTGAGTGTGCAGGATGAACAGTGTGTGACTATGCCGGGTGAACAGTGTGAATGTGCAGGGTGAGCAGTGTATGTGTGTAGGGGCACTGTTTGAGTGTGCAGGAGACAAACACTCAAACTAAGTCCACCACACACATACATAGGACCACACACATAAAACCACACACCACACACACATGCAGCACACACACATACCACACTCACATACCACACTCACACACACCACAAACACACCAGCCTCTCACCATTACACACTCATCACCACTCACCACCACACACTCACCCCCACAGACTCACCACCACACACTCACCACTACACACACAACCACACACACAACCACACACCACCAGCCGTCAGTGCACGCTTTTACCAGGCACAAACACCACCAGCCATCGATGTACGCTTTCACCAAACACAAACACGACCATGCATCAGTGCAGGCTTCCACCACGCACACACACACACACACACCACCAGCTGTCAGTGCACACTTTCACAAGTCACACACAACACCAGCCGTCAGTGCACTCTTTCACTAGGCACACTCGCCACCAGCTGTCAGTGCACCCTTTCACCAAGCACACACATTACCAACCATCTCTGTACGCTTGACAGGCACACACACTACCAGCCGTCAGTGCACGCTTCCACCAGGCACACACACCTCAAGCCGGCACTGCACGCTTCTACCAAGCACACACACCACCAGCCATCAGTGCACAATTTCTACAGGCACACACACCACCAACCATCAATGCACGCATGAATTGTTAACGCATCCACAATTAACTATTGTAGCAATCGCACTATGCTGCACTTTACTTTTAAACATATTCATCTAAAGCGCATCATGCCACCGTTCTGTGTGTGTGTGTGTGTGTGTGTGTGTGTGCGTGTGTGTGTGTGTGTGGCTCTGTGTGGATAGTTTTTTTTGTAGGTGGCTCTATGTGTGGGTGGCTCTGTCTGTGTGAGGGTGGCTCTGTGTAGGGGTGTAGCTATTGGCATTGTAAATGACAATGCCATTTATTTAACGATTAATCTATTGGCAATGTAAATGACAGTGCCATTTATTTATGATTTTAAAAAAAAAGAAATGTCACGAGCAATGCCAATAGCTCTACCTTTAATGATGCCGAGACCATTGCATTGTAAATGCTTGTTATATCTGTTTCGCACTCTGCCGATCTGGATCCCGGCGTCGGTTTTTAACAGACTCCGCTCCCTACTCTCCGGGTTCATCTGGGGGTCGGGTAGACGGCACGTAGCGCTGGCCACGTTGATGCGCCCCAGGGCAGACGGGGGACTTGCGGTCCCGGATTTCGAGTGGTATTACTTGGCGGCGCAGCTGCAGTGGCTTACCCAGGCAGTGGCTTTAGAATTCCGGGGTCCGGAGGGGGTGGTGGGCAGACTATTTCCAGGACATGTCATCTCCTTTATAATCCTAGGCCAGAAATTGGACCTTACCCAGCTCACTCTGGAGGAACGTACGATTCGTAGCTGTTGGCTTCGTTGCCATAGGTGCTCCGGCACCACTCGCCCATATGCCCCTGAGATCCCGCTAGGGATGTGCACGGCCTTTCCGCACGGAGGCGATTGGTCTGCGCTGGCGACCTGGGAGGAACTTGGATTGCAAATGCTCGGTGATCTTTACAAAGAGGGATCGCTGCTCACGTTCCAAGAGCTGCGAGACGCTTACGACCTCCCAAGAGGTGACTATCTGCTGCACGCCTCGCTGGTGGCCTGTATTCGAAGACACTGGAAGGGAGGGCTCACCGAACCACCGACATCAGAGTGCTGTCAATATGTGGTCTTGGCTGCTGGCACTTACAAGGCCGTCACCTGCTGTCGACTGAAACCCTGCAGCCCCTGGATGGGCTGAGAGCCAAGTGGGAAGGTGACATCGGGCGACCGATCCCTGAGTCGACATGGCCGCAGCTATTGGAAAGGCACTAGGAATGCCAGGTTCCAGTTGATCCAGTTTTTCACCCTACACCGAGCATACCTAACGCCAGTTAAGACCTCGCAATATTTTGAAGGTGCATCATCGCTCTGTCCTAGATGCGGGACTGCGGAAGCGGACTTCGCACACATGTTTTATTCCTGTGGTGAGCTAACTGGTTACTGGGAAGCGGTGATGGCCTGCCTGAATGCTGTCACGGACCGGCAGATTGACGCAGATATGGGCGCTTGCTTATTGTTATGGTTCCCTCACACCCCCCGTACTCGCGTTACCAGTAAGTTTTACGACCTGGGCTTGATACTAGCCAAACGAGAGATCACCATGCACTGGAAATCTAGCCAGGGACCCAGCTACTTGCGTTGGAGGGCCACTCTGGTGCGGTGGGCGAAAGCGGAGAGCGCGTTGCGGCTGCAACAGGCTAGGCACCAAGATAATGACAAGGCATTAGAGGTGGCTAGAGTGGGGGAGGCCCTAGTGATTGCGCTCCAGTTGCCTGAGAGTGCACTGAGTGAGGAAGAGGGAGTAGTGACACCATAGGGATATTATTTTCAGGGGTACCCCACTTCCAGCGAGGCACACAATCACAACAAGTAATGATAGAGGTTCTGAGAGATCAGATCCCCCATTGATACACACTACTTGCCTTTTACTATTGTTCTTATCAAGGAGGTAACTCACTGTTGGTTCTCAGTTACATGAGAGAGAGGACAACGGCACACTGACTAGGGGGGTGGGACACAGGGAGGGAACGGGTTGGGGGATTGTTATATATAAAAGGCATCTTGTCCGAAATGCATTGTTATCCTAAAATGTCGGTCATTACTGCATCGTTCTATCCTTTGTACTGAACTATTTTCGAACTTGACTTCCAATAAAAATTGTTTTTACAAAAAAAAAAATGCATGTATGTTAAGGTGACTCATACTGGTGAAAAAAGTATTACTTGCCTTTACGAATTGCACCACTCACAGTCCTTCCGCAGAAGCCATGGGGTTTCTACGTGGATGGCAGTGCAGTGTAGTCTCCAAGATATATATATGGTATAACCAACCCTGCAAGGTTTGTTGTGATTTATCTTTCATCCTATATTAAACAATGTTGTGGTTAGAGGCACTTCCTGTTGCTCCTTGATCTGCCACTGAACTGGTCTTCCTCAAGGGGCCAATGTTTAGTTGTCCCATATTCTGTCCAAAGTATTTATTCTACCTTTACTACGCGTTCATTACTTCGTATTACCATTACTACGCATATTTTAGTTCGCAGATGCATTTACTTAGCATGCATTCACTACGCATGCGTTTCAGTTTTGGGGTACTGAGATATTTTTAGGGGTCAGGGTGAGATAGGGTTTTGGGGTGTAGGGGGTATTTTTAGGGTTCAGGGTGCGTGCCATGGGATAGGTTACTATTACGATTAATTTTTTTATGTAAAGTACCAATAACGCGTTGTAAAGGTATGCGTAATAATTTACTGTAAAGTTGTAAACCTTATGTCCCTCAGGATTGGATGGTGACGCAGTGCTACTAATATTGCTTTCACAGAAAGAACACAGACACCGTCGAGGATGGGTTGAGTTCTGATTATAACTTCTCACAGAACTACACAATGTGAACCGGGTTACTGAGTTCACACCACTCAAGTACAAGGTTTCAGTATCGGTACCGTCCTCCGCATGAGTGTCGTCCTGACACTCTCCAACGGAGGGCACTGTGCTAAGAGGCGGCCGACAATGCCACCCGACCCCTCGAACAACAACTTCTTTACTCAATAACCGCCCCCCGCAGTGATGCTGGTCCCAGCACCTTCCAACGTGGGGTACAGTCCGTCCTGGTTAAATGCACCAAAGACTTGTCTATAGTTAAGGATAACAGAGGGTTCTACCCCTTGCTCTGTGTGAGTTCGATTTCCTAGCAATGCTTGTTTGATTGAGGAAAGGGCCAAGTACTGAATTGTCAAGCTAGTCACACCCTTCTCCGAGGATGTAACGTCCTGGGGTGCCCCGCGGTATAGAGCCTCCGCTCTTCAGTGCCCAATGCGTGTATCTCGGCAGGCGTAGTAGCGCGCTAGTGACAGGGTACCTGCTCGTGCCTTACGCTAATCCACACTTCCCCCAGGGTGAACCAAGCGCTGACTTGCTGAGCGGAACTCTCCCTACGGTTCCGAAATCGGCAAACACTTGGGACAAGGAAAGATGAGCCCCTTACCTCCACGGCGTTCTTCCTCCGAAGTTCGTCAATATCCGATGGGGTTCCCCTGCGCCGCCATTGGTTTTATGCGTCACGACGGTTCGCGCATGCGTGGCGCCCGGGCTCACGGGAGTTGTAGTCCCCGGTGCGGCCGATATTGTAGTCCTGTGGTTCTTTCGCGGTTCTGTCTACCGCGACCTCTCTCCTGTCTGCTGATACCGGGGATAAGGAAGCGGAACTTGACAGTACAACCCCCTTCACACCGGTCCCCCCAGAAGGGCCGGGTTTGGCCGGATGCTTCCTGTGAAACTCCTTCAGCATCCTTGAAGCCGAAATGCCAGCCACCGGCTCCCACGACTGTTCCTCAGGGCCATATCCTTTCCACGCCACCAGATACCACAGTTTGCCCCGTCTCCATTTGGAATCTCGGATACCCTCGATTTCGTATTTGCGTTCCGCCTCTACTTGCACATCAACCAGGTATGAGTGCTTCCGGGCTCGGGAGGGCTTCCGCAGAGATATGTGGAATACCGGATGGATCCGCATGGTGGAGGGTAACGCGAGCTTCATGGTAACCGGGCTGATGCATTTCATGATGCAAAACGGGCCGATGTACTTAGGATGGAACAGGCTGCGTTTTCTGAACGCATATTGCGTGATGACACCCACACGAAATCCCCGACCTTGTACAGTGGCCCCGGTCTCCGGTGTTTATCGGCTTGGGTTTTGTACCTGGCTTTTGCCTCCACCAGGCACTTTTGAGTACGCACCAGCAGATCCCTGATGTGTGTTGTTCTTCTTGTCGTTTCGGGCAAAGCCTGTATTCCAGCTGGGTGCCCCAAAGGCAGGAATCTTGGATAGTGCCCAAAGTTGGCATAGAACGGTGACACCTTGGTTGAGCTGTGTGAGGCATTGTTGTATGCTATCTCCGCCAGCCAAAGGTGCTCTACCCATTCCTCCTTACCCTGGTCGATGAAACAACGCAGATACTGTTTCACGGTTTGGTTGAGCCTCTCGGTTTGGCCGTCCGTTTGCGGGTGATAGCTCGTGGACATGGCTGATTTGACGTGCAACGCAGAGCACCAAGTTCTCCAGAATTGGGCCGTGAACTGCGAGCCCCTGTCGGACACTATCACGTTGGGCAGGCCGTGAAGACGCACGACCTCTCGCAGCAACACCGAAGCCAACTTCCCTGCAGACGGTAGTCCCTTGCAGGTTATGAAGTGCCCCATCTTGGTGAGGAAGTCGACCACCACTAGAATCACCGTGTTCCCTTGGTCAGAGGGTAGCCCAACCACGAAATCCACGGAGATGTTTTCCCATGGTCGCGAGGGCGTGGGAAGGGGTTGTAGCATTCCCTGTGGTTTGCGGTGGTCCGACTTCATGGCCGCGCACACTTCGCAAGAAGCGACCCATTCCGCCACATCTCTTCTCATGCTTGGCCACCAAAACTGCCTCGCTACGTATTCCCGTGTCTTTTCCGTTCCCAAGTGTCCCGCACTGGGCGACTCGTGACACCATCGAAACGCCTGTTTCCTTAATAGCAAAGCTGGTAACAACATGGCCGTTCCTTTGACAGGGATGCCCTCCTTAACTCGCCACTCCGGGTGGTGACGAAGCCAGGTTCTCCATTCGTAGGTCCGTACCACCACTTGCACCCTTTTCATGAAGCTGCCAGGTTGTATGTCCCCAATCACATTCTCCGGTTGAATGATAGAGGCCACCGGTGCATGGGGAACCATTTCCCCAGAGGTTTGTCTAGAGAGAGCATCCGCCTTGCAATTCTCAGCTCCGGATCTGTAGGTTATTATGAAATCAAACCCCGAAAAGAACAGCATCCACCTCATCTGCCTTGGTGATAGGTGTCGCGCCGCGGTCATGAATTGAAGGTTCCTATGGTCCGTGAACACCGAAACCACATGCCGAGCCCCCATCAGGAGATGCCTCCACTCCAAGAAGGCGTCCTTGATCGCCAGCAGCTCCTTTTCCGCTATGTGGTAGTTTCTCTCTGCCTCCGTCAGCTTCCTGGACATAAAAGCCACTGGATGCAGCACTCCTGTACTCTCGTCCCTCTGCGACAGAATGGCACCAATCGCCACGTCTGAGGCGTCCGCCTCGACCACGAAAGGCAAGTCCGGATTCGGATGTGCCAGCACCGGAGCTGAGCCGAACGCTCTTTTCAAGGCAGACAAGGCCTCCCCCGCCTCTTCAGTCCAAGCAAATGGCTGTGATTTCCGCAGCAGATGTGTTATAGGGGCCACCAATCCCGAAAACCCTTCAATAAAGCGGCGATAGAAATTGGCAAAGCCAATGAAGCTCTGCACCTCCTTGATGTTTCGAGGGGGCTGCCACTCCTGTATAGCCTTGACTTTTCTGTCGGCCATCGTCTGTCCATCCGGACTCAACATGACTCCTAAGAACTCCACAGATGTAACGTGGAAGTCGCACTTGCTGAGCTTGCAGTAGAGCCTGTTTTCCCTGAGAATACGCAAGACTGTGGACACATGGCGTACGTGTTCTTTTTCGCTGTCTGAATACACCAAGATGTCGTCAATGTATACCACTACAAAGACGTCCAGGAGCTCGTGCAACACGTCGTTCAAGAAGAACTGGAACGCCGCAGGGGCGTTACAGAGCCCAAAGGGCATCACTGTATATTCGTACAACCCGAACCGCGTCTTAAACGCGGTCTTCCACTCGTCCCCCGACCTCATACGCACCAAGTGGTACGCTCCCTTGAGGTCCAGCTTGGTGTATATCTTAGCTGTCTTTACCTGCTCTAACAAAACGTTGATGAGGGGCAGTGGGTATCTGTTCTTTACAGTGATGGCGTTGAGGGCTCTGAAGTCCACACAAGCGCGGAGTTCCCCATTGGCCTTAGGGATGAAAAACAGGGGAGAAGCTGCAGGGGACTTGGACGGGCGAATGAAACCTAGATGCAGCATGTTGTCCAGATAGGAGCGCAGATGTACGTTCTCGGGCTCCGAGAGCGCATACAGCCGTCCACTAGGCACGCTCGCGCCCGGGACCAGGTCGATTTTCCAATCGTACCCCCGATGTGGGGGCAGCACTTCGGCCTGTGCGTCATCGAACACATCGGCATAAGACTGGTACTCATCAGGGAGGGTTACCTCTTTTTCTGCGGCCGTGGCTACTGTGTGTGGTCCGTTCCCCTGAGTGACAGACTGCTTGATGGTCACTCCACAATGAGCGATGCAATAGGCTGAATTCATATTGATCTCTTGTTTTGTCCAGTCTATGGTAGGGTTGTGTTTCTGTAGCCACGGTAGCCCTAGGATTATCCCGTACTGAGGTGCCTGTATGATGTTGAAGTCGATTGTTTCAACGTGTTCCGTTCCGTACCTTGCCAGTACGCCTCTGGTGTGTTGTCGGATGGGTCCTGAGGCCAAGATGTGCCCGTCCACCGCGTACACGTTCTCTGGATTTACTTTCTCGGTGAGGACCATGGGCAGATCCCTGGCCTTCGTAACATCCATGAAGAGCCCTGTGGCCCCTGAGTCCACCATAGCCTCCACCGAGACCCAAGCTTCCTTTACCTTGAGGCGGATAGGAATGAACAAGTGTTTCTGTGTCAGAGGCATCCTCATGTGCATGGAAGGGACAAAACAACGACTCCTAGAATCCCCTTCTTTCTTCCTGGAGTCCTCTAGTTTCCCGCCTCTCCGTCAACGGCGGCGGTGGTTACCCTTGTCGACCGAAATCGACTGGCCTTTGGTTTGGCCGGACATTCCCTCACGAAATGTCCTTTCTTTCCGCAATAAAGGCAAAGCCCTTGTTTCCGTCTTGTTTCCTTTTTTCTACTGACGTCAGGCTGGCTCGAATAGCACCTACATCCATTGGCTCTATGCGTGGCGCAGGTGTTACCTCGGTAGTCCCCGCCGGGCCGTGCACCGGTGTGGGTTTGTCTTTTTTCTTGTGGTCTCCCTTCCTTTCTCCCAGTCTATGGTCGAGACGGAGATCCAAGGCTATGAGGTCTTCGCAGGTGGCAGGTTGTGGGTCGATCTGTGCCACCACATCCTTTAAGTCTTCACTAAGCCCTTGATGAAAGAGAGCCGCTCTCTTCTCGGTGGGCCATTTAGTTTCCGATACTAGCCTTCGAAAGGCGTTCATGTAGTGAACCATTCCAGAACTGCCTTGTCTTAGTTCAAGCAGTTCCCGATCCGCTGTGTATGAATCGGCCCTCCGGTCGAATACCTTTATGAACTCTTCTTGGAAGGTATCCCAGTCATGTATGAGCGGGTCGTCTCTGCTTACCAGTGGAACTGCCCACTGGGCAGCGTTTCCCGCAAGGTAGGAGATCAGAAAGGCGACTCTCGCCTGGTTGGTGGGGAAGGAGCGGGGTTTGCACGTAAAGTGTAGGGATACTTGATTCAAGAAGACTTGAACAGTGCTTGGATCTCCGCTATACCTCTCCGGCGTGGCAAGCGGTATGGATACCGGAATCTCCACCGTTACTGCGGTTTGTTGAGTAACCGGGGGTTGTCCGGCGTTGAACGGATTCCTCTGGAGATGCTCCATTCTGGCTCTGATATCCGCTGTTTCCAGCCTGGATGCTGCCAACTCGTTCTGAACAGCCTGCAAGGCCGCTAATACGTCGTCCATGTCGGCCATGAGTCACAACCCAACCGGGAGGCAGGTTATAGAATGTGATCGGATATTTTGTAAACCTTATGTCCATCAGGATTGGATGGTGACGCAGTGCTACTAATATTGCTTTCACAGAAAGAACACAGACACCGTCGAGGATGGGTTGAGTTCTGTTTATAACTTCTCACAGAACTACACAATGTGAACCGGGTTACTGAGTTCACACCACTCAAGTACAAGGTTTCAGTATCGGTACCGTCCTCCGCATGAGTGTCGTCCTGACACTCTCCAACGGAGGGCACTGTGCTAAGAGGTGGCCGACAATGCCACCCGACCCCTCGAACAACAGCTTCTTTACTCAAGAACCGTCCCCCGCAGTGATGCTGGTCCCAGCACCTTCCAACGTGGGGTACAGTCCGTCCTGGTTAAATGCACCAAAGACTGTCTATAGTTCAGGATAACAGAGGGGTCTACCCCTTGCTCTGTGTGAGTTCGATTTCCTAGCAATGCTTGTTTGTTTGAGGAAAGGGCCAAGTACTGAATTGTTAAGCTAGTCACACCCTCCTCCGAGGATGTAATGTCCTGGGGTGCCCCGCGGTATAGAGCCTCCGCTCTTCAGTGCCCAATGCGTGTATCTCGGCAGGCGTAGGAGCGCGCTAGTGACAGGGTACCTGCTCGTGCCTTACGCTAATCCACACTTCCCCCAGGCTGAACCAAGCGCTGACTTGCTGCGCGGAACTCTCCCTACGGATCCGAAATCGGCAAACACTTGGGACAAGGAAAGATGAGCCCCTTACCTCCACGGCGTTCTTCCTCCGAAGTTCGTCAATATCCGATGGGGTTCCCCTGCGCCACCATTGTTTTTATGCGTCACGACGGTTCGCGCATGCGCGGCGCCCGGGCTCACGGAGTTGTAGTCCCCGGTGCGGCCGATATTGTAGTCCTGTGGTTCTTTCGCAGTTCTGTCTACCGCGACCTCTCTCCTGTCTGCTGATACCGGGGATAAGGAAGCGGAACTTGACAAAAGTAAAAGAATTTTTTATGTATTTGTATATATTTGCGAAGTAAAAGCATGGGCACTAAAATCATGCGTAGTAAAGGTATTTGCAAAGTAAAAACTTCGAAGTAAATACCTGAGGAGTATTGGTATGCTAAGTAATATCATATATTCCTCACTATCTCCTCCTTCTATCTCTTCTCTCACTGCCTCGGCTTTAACTCTTTCTCTGTCTTCAGTTCTCTTCCTGTTCTCTGATTCCCTGGTATCTTCTCCCCTCAAGCGTGGCTCAGTGGTGTCCAACCTCTTGTCCATCATGGGGCTACATTCTCACGCTCATTTCCTAATTTCACTTCGTATTTGTCCT
Organism: Lissotriton helveticus; assembly: GCF_964261635.1. Lineage (NCBI taxonomy): Eukaryota > Metazoa > Chordata > Amphibia > Caudata > Salamandridae > Lissotriton > Lissotriton helveticus. The sequence continues at coordinate 1,694,650,079 of NC_136065.1, read as the reverse complement.
TAGGCCTGCTGGTTTGCTGCTTCCTGATCACCTGTGTATGATGGAAACACTGGAGGATGCACCTGACCCTTTTTTTGGGGTCATGGAAGTGGAACATGCCCTTTCTAGCCCCATGAACATCCCACAGGTACTTTTGTCCTCTTTCCTTCTCCTCCTGATGTGGGTCTACTAGGATATTAGTACTGCTGGATTCGCGGACCGTCTACTTGGAAAGTTATGTAACTCACTAAACCAACGACAAAAAGGTTCTACTGGCAGGCAGCACTCCGCAGCACGCGAAGTGACAGACACAGTCCGTCATGATTGCAGACCACTAAAAAGTTTCCTACTAAATAACCAGTCATAATATACTCAAACTATCAATCCACCACCACTATCTCTTGGCAGGAGTACAAAGGAAGGACTGGACTTGACTCTCTAGTGTCTAGCATTACGCAGTTCTATAAAGTACTCACTCATACATAATCACTCAGGCCAAATGAGCACAAAATTGAAAACAAGTAAGCATAGTAGGACCGCAAGTGAGCAGGCGAGCACCTGCAATCACAGAAGCTTTTGAATCATAATTTACCTGCAATGTAATCGGCAGCATTCTTGCTCTTCGGAAAAAACAAATTGCAATATCACACAGAGCAGGAGAAAACAAAGTAGTGATTAAATACTAGCTACTAGTACTCACCAAGGCCCAGGATCTCGACTCCAAGCAGGTCGAGCAGGTTTGGCTCCCGGTCCAGGATGTCCGACCACCGGTGCATCGCCTGGTTGTAGGTGCGCCGGACCCCAGACTCCCGATACATGGCCCGGCACACCTTCCCCCATAGCTGGCGACGCTCCAGGAGCCCGTACCCGGCACCGGGCCTGCCGCAACGTTCTTGGGGAGGTGGCGCTGGACGAAGAAAACCAGTGCGGCCACCTCCACCGGGCTGAAGATCGCCCGGGCTACTACTGCCTCTCCCCTTAAGCGCCTGCAAGGGAGCCGGGTACGGGGTGCGGGACCCTTCCCCTTCATGTTCTTCCCAGCTCCCTTTGCCATGGTCCTGGGCAGGAAAGGAAAATAAAATCTGAAAGAAAGAATAGGGAAAAAGTAAATCAAAGAAAATAGTTTAAAAAAGTAGTTTTAAGTAACCAAAAGTAGGAGAAAAAACAAAATATAGATGTACAAAAATAAAGAGATAGGTAATGAGTAAAAAAAAGTTCAAAGAAACAAAGTATTGCAAAGATTAAGGGAGAATTGAAAAAGCATGCCCAGAACCATAGCAATGAATGAAAAACAAGATGGCCGCGCCCATTGCGACCACGTGGGTAAGTTTGCGCGATATTTCCCCCGCGAGCATGCAAAAACGCACGCGAACACGTAATTGCGCCCGCACGTAGGAAATGCCCAACGCGAGCATGCAACTAGCGCCCAGAACGAAAAATACACAACGTGAACACTGAAAACAAGATGGCCGCGCCCATGTACGACCCCATGGGTAACTTCGCGGTCATTGCGCTGGAAAAAACCCTGCGAACACGCAAAGCGCCCCGCGAACACGGTAAAAAAAAATCCGCAAATTCGCACAAATTCGTGGATTTTGCGTACCGTGAATTCACAATCTTCGCCCATACTTAATTTAAACACCCTGGATTGTACCATGTGACAATTATCTTGCTAAGCATAAACAACAGACTATCACCATATACATTGTAGAACACATGGGTTACATCATAAAAGATATCGTTTGCATCATAGAAAATATATAACTTTTTAAAGATTTAAATTTTCTAACTGCATAATGCGTATTATAATTTTTCACATTTTATATATTCACATTTACATTGCTAGCATTTAGCCCCTATTTTGCATCACCCTTAAACGAGTTATTTCATCAACTGAGTTACATTTCTAGAGAAAGGCGGAATGCGGCTCAATTCCAATACCAATGTCTGTACTAAACTGCTGTGTGTGACTAAATATTAAATATTTAAAGTGCGTTGTGCTACCAAAGTGCTAAGTAGATGATAACATGTTAAAAAAACATTAGAAAATGTTTAAAAAAAAGAGGCAGAGTGTTATTTCAGTTTGGGGGACTGCTATTAAGAGTATAAATAATGTTATACCGGATATTATATAACGTTGACTCATATAAAGTATCTGGGGTATATATAAAAGTTCAACAATTGACAGTGTATTCTGTTTACTAAAAGAAACAGACGTGTTTCGACCGGCTTCGGTCTTCACCAAGACCGAAGCAGGTCAAAACGCATCTGTTTCTTTTACCAAAATAAATACAAAGTGACAAATACTAGCTTTCTGGTGAGGCTTGAATTCTTTTTCATGTCTGGAAAAGGAGTGTCATTGCAATATAAATATATATATGTTTATTCGCGAAGATTCGTCAAACGACGCCAAAGTTCTAACTATAACTACCTACTGGCGACCGCCAGTAAGATATATATATATATATAAATATATATATATATATATATATATATATATATATATATATTTATTTATTTTTATTATAAAGGACGCTGCACACTGGAACTTGAGTTATCTTATTTTAATGCACAGATCCCTAGTCTGTCACACCGACGCGTTTTGGCCTGGCGGCCTTTCTCACTGTAGGTGGCACTGCTTTTTACATCTGTTTTAAAGCATTGTATATCAGTACACCCTCCCATTGACTTCTGGGAGTTGTAGTCTCAAGCTATTTGCATACAGAACACCTTTTGTGACAGTATTTATTTTGTATCTATGTTTTTGAAACCACAGTGGATTGCACATGATTCAAGTACCGGGCAGTTTACGATTGTCCCATTACACTCAATCGCATAGTTAATAGGAAATATATCCTGACAATTCTATGTAGAATGTGACAGAGATTCCTATACTAATAGCTGTATAGTACATTTGTATCATTAATGATGCAATGCGTACAAAGTATAACTGTGTCATATAATTAAGGGTATAGTACCCAAATAATTTCGGTCCTGGCAGTTTACATGATGGTCAAACAGATTTTTGTACATTATCCACCATATTAGAGAAGATATAGTTCTCAGCGATCTTCCAGATGTTATGGGGAGTGTTATTCATATAGATCATATCAGTTGGTTCTCTCATGTTATAAATAGACATAAAGTTCCTCGTCCAGGTTCATCCCTCTCTGGATTTTTGTCCGCATATGAATGATATACTTGGACTCCAATTGTCTTAGTCTCTTTTTGCGATCTCCCATCCTTTCATTGGCCTCAACTGTGTCTAGTGCGAAGAAGCTCATATATATTGAAATGGAAAACCAATCCTCTGCCTCACGACAAATCGATAAGTTTAAAAGAAAGCGCACTCACTCGTACTTCTTAGAGTTTTAAGGCGGCTTTATTTTACAAACAATGCGGTACCGGCGTCAACCTTGGGCTACAAATGTGGCAATATATATATATATATATGTATATATATATACAGATGCATCTCAACAAACAACAAGCACATCATCTGAACTAGAAATTATTACAAAACAGGCTAATTTTTTAGACGAGTTCTGGGTGCTGAGAACAAGACGCAAAAAAGTACAGGAATCAAGTCCAGTACCTCAGAAGAATTCAGCATGAGGAAGACCAAGGGGAAGAGGAAAAGGCAGGGGAGATCGTACAAGAGACGGCTCAAGCTCCAGCAGAGGAGAAGAAAAGAACAAAAAACCTGTGGGAAACAAAAGAGGTGGTTACAAGAACAAAAAATAACTATGGATGAACACACGGTAAATAAAACCATTATAAATTTATCCTCGAGAACTCTTACACAGAAAGAGAAACAGACTCTGTGCCTTGGTCTTAGCTTTTGCCCTACTGAATTATTTAATTATGCAGACACAAGGGTGGACGTCTTTAAGTTCGTACGAAAACTGAAACTTAATGAGTGGCATTTTTTTAGAGAAAATAGAGATGCCATGAATCCGGATGATGTGGAGAGAATGGTTGGAACACTGGAAGAAGAGAATGAAATGATTACAGTAGATGATATCGACTGGGAAAATCAGGTGTAATTCCACTCATGATGAAGTTAGAACGGACAGGGCGGCATGCTCTTCATTTAAACCTAAATCAGTGTTCTGTCCCATCATGCCACATGATGCAATAGATACATTTCATGATGTTATAAAGGAATTGACAAAACTTAAACATACCCAGGAACGTGTAAGTAAGAAAGATATGAACCTCACAAAAGATCAGAGGGATTTCATTCTGTCGCTGGCAGACGATACAAGCATTGTTTTGATACCTTCTGATAAAAGGGGCAACATTGTGCTATGGGGAAGGGAGATGTACATTAGCGAAGCACTTAGACAGCTAAACACCAGTAACTTTTACGAAAGATGCACAATAACAAACTACAGTGATAGTATAATGGAGACTTGGGACAAGTTGAATGAATGGCAAAATGAGGGCTTGTTAACATGGCATGAATTTTGCTTTCTTAAAAGGGATTACCCTAAATTGCCCATTTTTTATCTCCTACCAAAGATGCACAAAGATGCTAGGGCCCCTCCGGGTAGGCCCATCATTTCATCCATTGGTAGTGTAAATGAAAATCTTTCTCAATACATCGACCATTTTTTGAGGGAATATGTCTGTGGGTTACCATCATACATCAGGGATACCACAGACTTCCTCAATAAAATAAATGATTTACAATGGGTAGAGGGCTCTCTACTCATTACTATGGATGTTAATGCCCTGTACACGATCATTGGTCATGTCCAGGGCATGGAAGCAAGCCTCTATTTTCTTAGGCAAAGAGACACATGTTTCTATGACCATACTTACATGCTCATCGAAATGATGAAAATATGTCTTAGAAATAATATTTTCATGTTCGACGGTGTTATGTATAAGCAAGAACGTGGTGGGGCCATGGGTTCAGCATTTGCTCCAAGCTTCGCGAATCTATTTTTAGGCAAATGGGAGGAGGAAATTAGATGTGATACTAACCTTATGGAGGAGTTCGGGAAGGTTACAACATGGACCAGATACATTGACGATTTGTTTGTTATATGGCAGGGAACAGAAGTAGAAGCAATATCATTTATTGAGAAACTCAATATAAACAACTATAACATACGTCTGACATACAACATCAGTGAGAAGTGTGTCGAATTCCTTGAAAGTGGTTGAAGGCATCCTCACTTCGAGATTACACAGAAAGGAGACGGCGGGCAACAGTTTACTCCATGCCCTCAGTGCTCATCCTTACTCCCTCAAATGGAGTATTCCTTATGGAGAATTACTGAGGGCAAGGAGAAACTGCAGCAGCGATGCAGGGTTTGCTGCTGAACAAGAAAATATGCTGACCAGATTCAGGGAAAGGGGTTACCCGGAAGGGGTTCTGACCAAAGCAGTCCAAAAAGTGGCAGGGGTTAAAAGAGCAGAAACCCTCAAACACAAAGTCCCTGACACCAACACCAATACCACGATCCGTGTCATAACTACGTTCAATCACAAATCAGGGAAGATCCAGAAAATCCTCGCAGATAATTGGAAAATCCTCAAGGCTGATAACATCATAGGCCCCCAATTAAAAGATAGACCACAAATCACTTACAGAAGGGGTAGAAACCTAAGAGACATGTTGATAAAAGGTGATATCATGGAAAAGAGACAACACATACAAGGCCTCAAGGGTTTCTATCCATGTGGCCATTGCACGGCTTGTAAAGCAAGCGTTATGGTCAAAGAAATCCACGTACCAGGCAGGGAGGAACCGAAAAAGATCAAACAGTTCCTGACATGTAATACCACCTACGTCATTTATGTTCTTGAATGCCCCTGCAAACAAAAATATGTTGGTAGCACCACATGTATGGCCAAGAAAAGAGTACAGGAACATCTAAGAGCCATCAAACATGCAGATAATAAATACCCCATCGCAAGACATTTCCAAGAGTACCACCAATCGAATAACTCCCTATTGAAATATTATGTGGTGGAACAAATGAATATAGGAATACGGGTCGGGAATCGGGAGTTAGCCCTTAGGAAAAAAGAGTCACGATGGATAGTGGAACTCGAAACTAAATTCCCTGGGGGGCACAACTTAGATGAGGAACTTGCGACTCATCTACACATGAACTAGATATATTTCGTGGACCTGTGGGTGTCACATGTGCCGAATATGTACAATCTGATTATGTCGAATATGGTCTATTTGAATAGGTGTTAACCTTTTTTCAGAACCTGTGTTAATTTAGAAAGTGCTTACGTTTTCTTAGAAATTTATAACAATTTTACTTATGAGAATTTTAACTGTATATTTGTATATGTTTTTTATAGGAGAAACGGAAGAAAGATTCACTTCTGTCACGTTCATTTCACGGTCCTTGGACCTTCCTGTCATCCGGATGAAAGACACTAGCACTTATATGAAAGTAGTACTCACTTTATCACATTAATTTGCACTGTATTCTGTGTTTGATAGGCACGATACACTAGGATTCCTAGTAACTAGGACGAGGGTATTTGGACTTCTTTTTTTAGGGGCACTAGACCGCCTACCACCTACAAATGTGCATGAGGAATAGCCACCAGATATCCTCTGGTGATAGATTTAGTATCCCTGTTGCACCCCTTTCTGGGTAATCATACGTATTTAATTGCCCTGTTCAGGTGTACTTACAAGTCAGGACGTTGACTAATTTAGTTGTAAATGGCACTAGTCCTATACATATTTGGCAATCCTCTGCTCTTACCGTGAGCATAATAATTCATAATTTTTGGTTCCTCATGCTTTGATAGCAATGGCATTTCCCCTTTTTTGATTCTGTAGCTCTACTCAAGCACAATCATTTTGTTACTCCCTTTGATACTCATCAGTAGGTAGTAATATATAGGGTTTGCGCGGCCTATAACTCTGTTCCAAGATGGCGGATGCTGTGTAATGAAATATCACATGACTTTCATGGTTGACAATCCGAGTGCCTCGTTTATGTTTACGTTTCTGTATAACATGCCTACTGAACCAGTTTGTTTTCACGTGTGATCAAGACATAAGATTGTCGAAACGCGTAGCTAAAAATAAACTCCTTTACTGCATTGAATTCCCGAGTGCGCATGTTGCTTTGAAGCACAATTTTGGATGTTTTACAATACTTCGGCCTTGGGAGGTCCGCCGAATGCGAGGCGCCACCTGACTTGGGAGTGAGAATCCCGGAAGGACCCCGCTGTGTAAATTTGGATATATATATATATATATGTGTGTGTGTGTGTGTGTGTATATTACCTACTGGCGGTCGCCAGTAGGTATATATAGTTAGGATTTTTTTCCTATGGGATTTTTGAAAATTCTATGTCGAATAACTTTGGCGTTTGAGGACGGAATTGGCTGAAATTTTCAGGAAAATGGAACATTTTGTTTCTGAGCAGCCCCTGAAAATTTGGGGGGGTTTTGTCCAGGGGGGGCCGAGAAAAAAGGGGGGTCCCAAAACGCGTTTTTCCCATGCAATTTTCCATAGGGCGGTTGGACTCACTTTTAGCTCGAACGGCTGAATGGATTTCCATGAAACTTGGCAAAATTGTAGATATTGTTTGCCCGATGTGCCTTTGCTAGGTCTCAATATATGTGCTCCAGTGGATTTTGATAAATTAACGTTCAAAAGAATATATATATCTGTAACAGAGCTCCGGTTAGCGCCCCGGTTCGCATACCTGACGCGTAACTGAACTTCGCGAAGCGAAGCTGATTGGCTCTCCGGTGTCTGTCAACATTCTAAACAGTCCGGAGCGGCCGCCATCTTGTCTCTCGGTAGGATCGAGAGACAAGCGGTGAAGAAAAACGAAGGGGGAAATTAATGAAAGGGGGCAAGGTAGACCCCTCCTGACCCCCTAGGATTGATGAGGGGGCTATTAAAGGGTCCCGCGGGGCAAAAAAAAAAAAAAAAAAATCAGTTTTTTCGCGGTAGAGGCGCTACCCGGTACGCGAAACGGGAAGCTAACCGGTAGCGTAACGGGAGTCCGCCATCTTGTGTTTCGGTCGAATTTAATCACAAGATGGAGGAAAAACAATGTGGGAAATGGGTATAAGGGGGCACGGGAGACGTATCCTGAGCCCCTAGGCTTTCTGAGGGTGGCTGAGGAGGCCCATATATGCGAGAAAAAACCCACATTTTTTTTCACATTTTCGCGCGGTTAGCGTCCGGTGCGCGAACCGGGTAGCGCTCCGGAAAGCGTAAATCATAAAAATTATTTTTTTTAAAGTTACATTTAAAATTTGTTTAGAGTGATCATAGTTAGGGTAGCTCTGAGAAGAGCTTTTGGGTCTGTGGTAGATTTAGGTACTTATAAGTAGGTACCAATACATAGTCTTAAATTCAGGATGAAAATTCTGTTCCCCTCATCTGAGAAGTGAACTCCATCTCCTCTGTAGATATCTTGCATGTAGTAACGCAAGTTATTGTTGTAGATGGAGCCCATTCCATGGTCTCTCATGTAAGCTGAAACAGACTTATTTACATGCTTCCTCGATTTCTCAATTTGTGAACAAAAATGGTTGGACCACCTCCATTTCTGTCTTTGGCATATATTTGAATATACCAAGGCAGTTTGAGGAAAAAGTGCCATCAATTGCTCAAAGGTGTCCTTTAAAAGCATTTCCAGACCTACCCCAGTCAAAGTGCCCAAGTCATTTCCTCCACAGTGCACAATTAACAGGTCAGGGTTTGGCAAATGCAAAAAGGTTTTCACCAATGGTATCAATTGGTGACATCTCAATCCTCTGTGGCCAATCCAGTTGATTTCCACATTTTGTAAATTGAGGTTGTGTAAATTTCTGTTAACAGCATACCTTTGAGCCCAGTGGATGTAACTATGTCCAATAATCCAGACAGAAAACATGGTGAGAGAATGTTCTGCTGCAGTCAGATGAAGTGTGGGAATGAAATGGCAGTTGAAACAGTAGGAGTTTGTAATGAAAAAAACTGTGGAGTTTCAGTGCTAATGATTCAGTAGCAGTGATTGGTGGATTATGATTGCTGAAAACAGAAAGTTAGGGTGCATGGATGAGTTCTTTGAAAGATGTAATTTGATTGGTTAAGAAAAAATCATTTTAAGAGACGTTGCACTGGATAAGCAGGTGTACTGAGAGTTCAGAGTTCAGTTGAAACATTGTTGTGTGAACTTGTAAACATGAGAGGTCTTTCAGTAGGTAGTTGCTATGGAAAAAAGGCAGAAAGGGCAGAGGGGGGGAACGGTGTTGATTTAAAAAAAGTGAGGGAAGAGTTTTGATTGGGTGACATGAGAGATATGTGTGATGAATTACAGCTTTTCTGTGCCTATGTTGGTTGCAGCCTCTGGAGTGCATACCCTTTGCTCTGCTAAAGAAAAATTGGTGTGTGTCTGAGACTGTTTTGAAACTCAAAAAGTATTTGCTAAGGTGAGAAACGATTCATTTAATTTAGAGAGAGAATAGTATGCTTTAGGGAGAAAATTATGAAGAAAGTTGTATATTTGAAATGTTGTTTTGTGTCAAGGGTTTTACAAATAGATTTTGTTTCTTTTAGAAATTGTAATTGGATATAATGTGAAGTATTAGTACTGAAAGGGTGTGATTGTACATAGGAGCTGTGCTGTGTTTTCAAATTATGACTTGAAAATCGTTTTTAAGGAAAAGGAATACTTTTTAAATTTATGACAAGGAAAAAAAAGTGTCTGCTTCTTTAAGCAAATATTTCACTTGCCCCATGATTTAGGAAGAATAATTTCCTTACTTGATGTGTTTAAAAACGATTCTTGAAGTCTTTTAGGTTTCTTGATATGTACTGCTAGAGTTTCATAGCCAGCATGGGACATATTTAGAAGGACTTTGAGCCACTTTCACGTTATTTTCCCCATGTTAAAGGTGACGCTAAAGTGGTGCAAGGGCCTTGTAAATACGCTCTCATGTTTGAGCCACTTTCACTTTATTTTCCCCATGTTAAAAGTGACGCAAAAGTGGTGCAAAGGCCTTGTAAATACGCTCCTATGTGTGTTAGGGCATTTTAAGTCACTTCCCCATGAATCTGGGTGAATAGTTTGCTTAGTTGATGTGTTCAAAAACGTTTCTTGAAGTCAATTAGGTTTCTTGATATGTACTGCTAGAGTTTCATAGCCAGCATGGGGCATATTTAGAAGGACTTTGAGCCACTTTCACGTTATTTTCCCCATGTTAAAGGTGACGCTAAAGTGGTGCAAGGGCCTTGTAAATACGCTCTCATGTTTGAGCCACTTTCACTTTATTTTCCCCATGTTAAAAGTGACGCAAAAGTGGTGCATGGGCCTTGTAAATACGCCCCCATGTGTGTTAGGGCATTTTAAGTCACTTACCCCATGATTTAGGGAGAATAATTGGCTTACTTGATGTGTTTAAAAACGTTTCTTGAAGTCATTTAGGTTTCTTGATATGTACTGCTAGAGTTTCATAGCCAGCATGGGCCATATTTACAAGGCCTTTGAGCCACGATCACGTTATTTTCCCCATGTTAAAAGTGAGGCAAAAGTGGTGCAAGGGCCTTGTAAATACGCCCCCATGTGTGTTAGGGCATTTTAAATCACTTACCCCATGATTTAGGGAAAATAATTTGCTTACTTGATGTGTTTAAAAACGTTTCTTGAAGTCATTTAGGTTTCTTGATATGTACTGCTAGAGTTTCATAGCCAGCATGGGCCATATTTACAAGGCCTTTGAGCCACGATCACGTTATTTTCCCCATGTTAAAAGTGACGCTAAAGTGGTGCATGGGCCTTGTAAATACGCCCCCATGTGTGTTAGGGCATTTTAAGTCACTTACCCCATGATTTAGGGCGAATAATTTGCTTACTTGATGTGTTTAAAAACGTTTCTTGAAGTCATTTAGGTTTCTTGATATGTACTGCTAGAGTTTCATAGCCAGCATGGGCCATATTTACAAGGCCTTTGAGCCACGATCAAGTTATTTTCCCCATGTTAAAAGTGACGCAAAAGTGGTGCAAGGGCCTTGTAAATACGCCCCCATGTGTGTTAGGGCATTTTAAGTCACTTACCCCATGATTTAGGGAGAATAATGTGCTTACTTGATGTGTTTAAAAACGTTTCTTGAAGTCATTTAGGTTTCTTGATATGTACTGCTAGAGTTTCATAGCCAGCATGGGCCATATTTACAAGGCCTTTGAGCCACGTTCACGTTATTTTCCCCATGTTAAAAGTGACGCAAAAGTGGTGCAAGGGTCTTGTAAATACGCCCCCATGTGTGTTAGGGCATTTTAAGTCACTTACCCCATGATTTAGGGAGAATAATTTGCTTATTTGATGTGTTTAAAAACGTTTCTTGAAGTCATTTAGGTTACTTGATATGTACTGCTAGAGTTTCATAGTCAGCATGGGCCATATTTACAAGGCCTTTGAGCCACGTTCACGTTATTTTCCCCATGTTAAAAGTGACGCAAAAGTGGTGTAAGGGCCTTGTAAATACGCCCTCATACCTCAACTAGTGTGTTAATTGTTTGCCTACTGTTATTGGTTTACTGTTTGGAAATAGTGGTTAATACCTTTTTTTACAAATATTTACCACAGATTCAACTGAAGATCTTTTGAAAAATTCAAAAATGCCCTCAAGGCAAAGAAAAATAAAAGAAGCAAAGCGACTTACACCCCACCTTGGTAAACCTTTGCAGCAGTCCTCTACAATAAAAACTTGTCAAGTCACCAGAAAAACTCCGGGTAAGACAACAAAATCTTTTTTAAGAAACATTTGCAGACGAAAAAGTATCAGTACAGAACATGTTTTAGTCCAGAAGAAGAGAGACAATTTAAATGGGAAGGAAAGGCCACTCAAAAATTTTACTGCTAGAGCAGGAGATAACTCTGTGCATGGTAGTAGAAGGAAAAATCTGTTTAGGGACATTCGTAGACGAATGTTCCGCAACAGGATAATTGGCAATTTGTTAAAAAATATTAAGAAAGGTCAACAGAAAGTGGCTTTTTATAAGAGAAAGAAAAATGTAGAGAAAATTATTGATCAGGCTTTCGAAATTAAGCGAAAGTTATTTATTTTGATAATCAATAGAATTAGGAAACTAAGCAAGGCAATTTCTGATTTCAAATCAAATAGTAGATGGAAGAGAACAGTTAATCGTAGTAATTTTTGTGAAGTTTTTTCAGGAGAATGGATGCATAGTTCAAGTTGTGAGGCATTTTTTAATGAGGAGAGTTATTTCCAGGATAATGATTTGGTGCATGCAGTTGACACCAGTGGTCGAGCATATGAGGTGAAAGATGGTTGTCCGGTTGAAAAAGAAAAACTTGTGTCAACAGAGGCAGAAGAGGTGTTAGGTAATGAAGTTTTAGGAAGACGTCCTAAGGGACCAGTGTACACCTGGAAGTGTAGTAGTATTTGCAGTGTGCGACAGGATTCCATCAATTTGCTTTGTGATTTTGTACGGACATTTAATAAGAAAAGTTTAAAACAGAAAATGAAGTTGTTGCAAGAATTAGATCCTTGCAGAGTGAGAGAAGTGACAGGTTTGCATGGTCATTCACTGGCTTGTCTTTCCAGGAGAGTATGCCAGAGTGTTTTTCATCATTTCAGGATGCTAGCAGTGCATCATAATAAAGTGAGGAAATTAGTTAGAATGTTGTATTATGCTAAGAGTCCAGCAATTATGCTTAAACAATTATGCTCTGCTCTTTTGCATGGTTCTGAAGTAGATGTGAAGAATATTTGTGAAGAAATTGAGTTTTGTTACTCTACTAGTAAAGAGAACAATGTTGAAATTGACCCAGTAGAAGAAGGTAATGTGGAAGAGAGTGTACAGATTTCCAGTACAGATAAGTTTCTCAAGGAAATTTGCACGTTTACGGTGAAATCAAGTGAGAGGCCTAATTTCACTTGTGTGTGTTGTCGACGGACTTATTATAAGAATCAGACTAAGTTAGTGGATTTATATGCAAAAAGTGAAATAGAAAACAATAGTAAATGGAAGGATTTTGCAACATACTTGATGGTAGAAAATTGTTTTGATTTAGGATCAGATCAACGTATGTGTACTTATTGTTTTAACAAATTAAATCAAAACCGGATGCCTGCTAGAGCAGTTCATAATAATCTGGAATTGGTTGACATTCCTTCTGAACTGAAGGATTTAAATACTTATGAATCTATTTTGATTCAAAGTGTCCATCCTTTTCAGGCTATTGTTAGAATGGAGCCTAACACAGGGAAATTGCCTCCTTCGGATTTACAGAGAGGATTAAAGGGAAGAGTTGTTTATTTGCCTCTAGTTTGAAGAAAAATATTGATACAATTGGTGTAGACAAAGTGGAAGAGGAACCTCTGCTTATCCTAGTTAATGGGGTTCCGACAAAGAGTAAGAAAATCTGGCAAGATTTAGTGGATGTTAGAAAAGTCAAAAAGGCAACGTTGTATTTGATGAAAAACAATGAGTATTACAAGAATGTATGTGTTGCAGAAGACGAACTAAGTGAAGAAGAGGACAGCGATTTGTGTGCTGGACAAATAGAGAAAGTAGATGCCTCTAAAAATGAAGAAATATATGAACATTGTAGTGTTCATCCTTTGCATTCTAAAGAAGTCATGGGGGATGCTATTGAGTTGTTTCAAATGAAACAAGCCAAAGGAAGTCCCATTAGTGTTTGGGAGGAAAGTTTGGAAGCTCGGTGTTTCCCACAGTTATTTCCAACAGGTCGAGGAGGAAGATATGATGAGCGACCTGATCAAATTCCTGCTTCTGAATACCGGACTTTATGATTGTATGCAGAAGATCCTAGGTTTCGTCAATGCATTCCCTATTTGTTTCATCTACTGTATGAAAGTGATCTGTCTGGACTGTCTTATGCAGTGAACCACATCCTGAAAAGTGGTGTACAGCTGCAAAATATCTCGGCAAGGGACTTTATGGATAAAGTCAATGTGCAAGACAGTATTTTGGATTCTCACCTGATTAATCTCATGGCATGTCAGCGTGGTACTAATGAGTATTGGTACCGTCGACATGGTGACTTAAAATGTATGCTGAGGAACTTAGGAACTCCCACATGGTTCCTCAATCTCAGCTGTGCCGAGTATGGCTGGGAAGACTTACTTGAATTTCTACGAGAGGCAAATGGAAACATTGAAAATATCGAATTCAAGACACCCGGAGAACTGTGCTCCTTGGATCCAGTCAATGTATGCAGGTACTTCAATCATAGATTTGAAGCTATGATGTCTTTCATTACGAACAAGAAAAATCCACCTCTTGGAGAGGTGTTGGATTTCTTCTGGAGAAAGGAGTATCAAGCAAGAGGTGCTCCTCATATACATATGCTGCTATGGATCAAAGATGCACCCAAATTTGGAACAGTGATTAGTGATGAGTTTCATAGAACAGTATTCTACATGTGCTGTTCCAAACACAAAGGAAGACAAAAGTTTAAGAGAACAAGTTTTACGTTTTCAAAACCATCGTTGTGGAAAGTACTGTCATCGTAAATTCAGAAACAAGAATAAGTTCTATACAAAATGTCGTTTTGGTTTTCCACGATCGGTGATATCTAAAGGAAGAGTGAACAATTTGATGTCTTCGCTGCGACATAATGTGATGAGGAAATCACCCAAAAATACATACAATTTAAAAAGAAACGAAGAGTCCAAGTACATCAACGACTACAACCCAGTGATTTTGTCCATGTGGAATGCTAACATGGATATACAGTTTGTGGCTGACAACTGTATGGCTGTGGCTCGGTATGTGACGTCTTATATCACAAAAAAAGAAAAGACAGAACTAAAGGATATGTGGGATGACATTTCACATGAAAAGAGCCTCAGTAAGAAGTTGTACAGTTTCAGTCTAAAGATGTTGTCGCATCGAGAAATCGGAGCATACGAATGTTCTGATCGGTTATCTTCAGCAAGTCTCTATGCCAAATCTAGGAGTATAATTTGGGTGAGTCTTGGACTTGCTGCAACACGTAATCGAGTTCTGAAACCTGTACAGGAGATTGAGTATTTGGCGGAGAAGGAGCCAAACAGTACAGATATTTTGAAGACCAACATGTTGGATACATATTATCCAAATAGAAGCAGTCACCTCGAGAATGTTTGTCTGTATGAGGTTCTACAAAATTACATATTCAAGAGGAACATCAAAGAAGATATTGATAAAGGAGTGTATGCTGTAATTGGAAGTGAGGGATGTCTGGTCAAGCAAAGAAAATGCCAATTGGTAAATCATCGAAAATTGAGTGGCGAATCTCCTGAAAGAAAAGAGTTTTTCTATTTAGCTCTTTTGCAACTTTTCAAGCCTTGGCGTGCAGAAGAGGAACTGCTTGGAGATTTCCTCTGTTATGAAGATTCTTTCAATGCAGTCAAGGAGACCATAGAATGTCCTGTTTTTCCAAAATATCTAGAAATGTTGAATGCGGAAATCAAGCAGGAAGCAACAATTGCAGCCGAGATTGCTAGAGACAGTTCTCAGGACAGTCAGAGTTCTGTTTCATTGAGTCAGGATCCACTAGGAGGACCAGTTATCGAAAATGAAGCTGCCACTGCCATGATTGAAGTGGAAAGAGCCATGGCACATGCTCAGGAGGATGCGGTTAACTTAGAAGATTTGAAAAGACAACTCAACGTTGAGCAGAGGAAAATATATGACGAAGTTACAAACCAAATTGATCATGGATTAAGTCATGAGAAGAAGGAGTGCTCATGTACGTCGTTGAAGCCTGTCCGACTGTACGTGAGTGGAGAAGCAGGAACTGGAAAAAGTTTCCTAATTAAAGCAATTTCATGTTATCTGCAGAAAAGGACCGAGTCATCGCTGTCTTGTGTTGTCACCGCTCCAACTGGGCTGGCAGCACATAACATTAAAGGGATTACTTTACATCGTCTACTGATGCTGCCAGTGGAGCATGATAACAAATTACAATACCACAAGTTATCTGGAGATGCTTGTTGTGAAGTTTCAAGAATCCTGAAGAAGATGAAACTTCTTATCATTGACGAAGTAAGCATGGTTTCTAATGTCATGCTTGCCTTTGTGCATTTGAGAATGCAGGAAGTTCTTAAAACAGAGTATGATGTGTTATTTGGTGGCAAACACATCATTGTTTTCGGTGATCTTCTGCAGCTGACACCAGTGAAAGGACAACCAGTGTTTAAACTGCTTACGCATGAAGATACCAGGAAGTGCCTAGGGAGCATTGGCAACGTTAACATATGGTTAAACTTCAATTATGCTGAGCTGCGTGAAAATATGCGTCAGGAGAAGGATGAAGATTACAAGAATATTCTACAAGATGTTAGAATCGGGAAAGTGACCGAGCATGGGAAAGAAGCTTTACATGCACGATTACTGTCAAATTTGTATCCAGAAGAAGACATTCTGCCAGAGAATATTTTTCGGAAAATTACTGAGAAGAAATCTGGAATATGTTTGATGCCAACTCTTGCAGAATGTGCCATCTTCAACAACAAAATGTTGAATTTAGAAAACCAAGAGATTGTGAAACTGGAATCTATTGACAGAATAGAGCATATGGAAGCAACAATTATTTTGTCTGAGAATTTGAAATCTAAATTGGATTAATTAGAGAAGACTATATCTAAAACTGCTGGTTTTGAAAAGACTCTGAATGTGTGCTTAAATTGCCGTATCATTTTGAGAAGGAATTTACATGTTGAAAGAGGTCTGGTAAATGGATCAATGGGTAATGTTGTTGATTTTGAGAAATACAGAAATAGAGATGGAATTGAATTTTTAAAAATTAAATTTGATGGCATTGAGGAAGTACAGCTAATTGGTCGTTGCTCTGCTAGGTTTTTGCTTGTAAAAGACTTATATGTTCGCCGTAAGCAGTTTCCTGTTTGCTTGGCATATGCGGTGACAATCCATAAATCGCAAGGTTTAAGTGTAGACAGTGCATTGGTGAATATTGGCAGTTCTGTGTTCAAGGAGGGTATGGCATATGTGGCATTGTCACGAGTCAGAACTTTATCGGGATTGTACTTGATTGAGTGCGATGTCACAAACATTTGTGCGGATCTAGATTGTGTTAAGGAATACAATAGGTTAAGAAGAGAGTATGCGCCACATTTGCCTCAATATCCTTTGTTTCAGAAACGTGTGGTAGGCCGGAAACGAAGAAATGTGACCAATAGTAGGGAGGTTGTAGCAAAAAGACGAAAAGTCGATGAACCCGAAATTATAAGCAGAAAGAAAATGGATTCTGTTGAAGATGTTGTTGGTTTTCAATTTAAAAATAGTTCTGGTGTCAACTGCTATGCTAATGTAGTGGTTAATGTTGTCTTTTCTCTAGAAACTTTAAAAGAACAGATTGTGATCAATTCGGATCAAAGTTTTTGCTGTTTGTTGAATTCTGTGTTAGAGAAATGTAGTACTGATAGAACAAAAATAGAAAGTGTGTCTGAAATTCGAAATCTGTTAGACAAATGTTCAGGTCAAACGCAATTCTCTCAAAATATTCAGCAAGATTGTCAGGAGTTTTTAATGTATATGCTTGATGTATTGCAAGATGAAGGTGTAGATGTAGATCATCTGTTTAGCCTTTCTTATCAATGGCAGCATGACTGCGAGAACTGTAGGGTATCAAGTACTACTAGTGTAGACTCAGAAAGATTTATATATTTAACTTTGCCAGACAGTAAATCAGTGTCCTTTAATAAGCTAGTAAAAGCAGCCGATCAAAACATGGAGTGTAGCCAATGTAAGTCTGCAATGCTGTCCACATTATTTATAAGAAGTTATGGCCAGTATGTCATTTTAATGTTCCAACGATGTAGGCCTGATGGAACAAAATTGACAACTTTAATTAAAAATTTTGTGGCTTCGCAGTTGTCAATATCAGGAAGGACTTTTGTAACTGCAGCAATTATATATCATGACGGTCCTTCAACAACATCAGGACATTACACAGCTTATTTGAAGTCTGAAAATGGCTGGTCATTCTGCAATGATTCTGTTTTAACTTTGAAAAAAAGATTGCCTTTTGACCTTAAAAATTCTTACCTGGTGTTTTTACAACCAAAATTTTAGGGAAGGAATCTCGGGATTGCTCTGAGGAATTTCAAGAGGTTCTAATGGCTCCTACACTATTTGGCCTTGAGGATAAGTGTAGTACAGAGTGAAAAGTTAATGTGGAACATGAGTGAGCAAGAAGGGTGAGATATTACTAGTACAGGATTGTGAAAGTGATCTTGGACGTTTTCTTTCTGAAAGTTGTGGAAAAAGAAAATGACGGGATTTGCTTAGAAGAATTCCCAGAGTTATAAATGGCTCTTACACTATTTGGCCTTGAGGAGAAGTGCGGTAGAGAGCGAGAAGTCATTTATTGTATGTAACATATTTGTCAAAACGATGGAGCTTTTCTTTCAGAAAGTGGCGGGCAGAAAATAATAACAGCACAACAGAGTATAAGCTGTTCATAGGACATCCTTCGACGTCATGGAAAGTAAGTTACTTTTGAGGAGTTCTGATTTCTGATTGCTTATGTTATATGGGTTTTTTAAACACAATCATTTTGATTGTGTTTTTTTTCCCCGCTGTTATATGATGAATACCTTCAACTCACTGTTTTTAGTGAAATTTGATATATTCTGAGAACAGCAAAAATAAACCATTTAACATGTATAATTAATTCTGTACTTTGTATAGTGAATTTTAATTTGTACTCGTCTTGTCTCATGCTCACTCGTCTTTTACTACCTTCTATCAATCCTCTTTACATACTCACATTGCCTTTTGTTTTATTCTCTTTCACCCTTGTTCTCTAACTCCACTTATCTTTCAACCTTTGTTTCCCTATTCCAACTCTGCTTTTTTCTTTTCTCCCTTGCACCATTTTCCAGCTTTTAGACCCTCTGCTTCGCTTGTCTTTTCCATCTTTCCTCCCTTTGTTTTCTAAATTAAATATTTTTGGGTTCTCCTTTTTTGGTGCAATCAGTTAGTATAACTCACCCTCACTCATTTATCTTTCTTTGTTGCCTCACTCAGTCTGTATCTGACAGTCTTTCCTTCACTTCCTCTGTTTCCTCTCTCCCTCACTCTCTTTTCCTTATTCACCCTTTCCTTATATAGTTTACCTTACTCACTTTCTTTTAGTAGCTTACACAACTTCAATTTAGTTTTCTCTTTTATCCTTCTTTTCTGTCACTGAAAGTATCTTCCTTTTTTTTCTCTTAGTAATTTACTCTATTACAATTTCTTTTTGTCTCTGTCTGTCTATCACCGTTTCTTTCTCTTTTTTTCTGCATGTTTATCTCTAACTTTATTTCTTTGTAAAATTGGATGATTTTCAATCTTTTCCCTTGTCTTTTCTAATTTTTAAATACATGTTTTAATATTTTTCAAATTTTTGTTCTTTCTTTCACAGATTGAAAGTATAAAAACAACAAGTGACTAAGTTAACGACAATTATCAGGTAAGTGTTTTGTACTCTTTTCGTTACATCTCTATCACATTTAACTTCTATTAGTTCCACTGCTTCATTTCTTTAACCCTCAGTTTCCTGCCTTTGCTACTTCCCTCATTCCTTTTTCTATTACATACTTACTCTACTCCTTCCACTCCTTTTCTCAGTCCCTCTGTTCTCATAGTTCCTCACTCCTGTTCACTCACTCCGTCTCTATTACTCTCACTGTCTCTGACTCATCACTCTTTCACTACTTGTTCATTATGCTTTCTCCCTGTAGTTCAAGCACACTATGTTATTTACATTTCTTTGCTGTTTCAATTATTCCTTTTCTGTCACTTCTTCTTTTCTGCTTTCTGTTTTTTCTCTCTGTTATTCCACATGTTTTAACCTTAGTCACTGTCATACATCTTGTTTTATTCCTATTTACTTTCGCTCACTGTTTTCTTAACACTTTCCCTCAGGGTTGTTCTTTTAGTCCGGTTCTATCCCTACCTCTCATTCCACATCCTTTACTGTTTTTCTTCTTAATTTGAACATTCACTCACATTCCCAAGAAACTCTTGTTTATTATTCTTCTACTCTCCTTTTTTTCTTTCACTTCCTTATCTATTTTGTTTTTCTCAATTATACCCTCTTACATCCTTTCTTTGGTAAATAGATCTATTAAACAGTATCTCTGTGTTACTCCCTCTAGCTGTCTTTCTTTTAACATTACTCTCTGTTTCCTTCCCTTATACTCACTCTTCCTTTTTTTTTTTTGACATTTTTTTTTGTTTCGCTTCCGGTTTGCGTACCGGCGCGCGAACCGGGAAGCGAATCAAAAGAAATAGAGGTTGCCAGAGTGCTAAACATTCTAGCAATTTTTTATAAATGGGAGGTAGTTCTGAAAAGAACTTTTTTTAAATTGTTTTTGTTGTTTTATATTTTTTTTATTATTTTTCTGAACATTTTTTTACTTTTTTTGTATTTTTTGAACGGTTTTATATTTTTTTTGTTTTTTTGGGGGGGAAACGAAAATCATTCATTATAAAGTGCTCAACAGGAGCAACAAAAAAAAAGATAATTTACTTTCTGGGGCGTTTTGTACATTTATGATTTTCAATAGCTCTGTTGATTAGATTTATGCTACTCTCCCTATAGCAAATTAATTTGCCGCAAAAAATGCAGACTTGCTTCACGTCCCTGAAGTTCATCTGGATGTTTGAGACCGTCTCCCTCGCCTCTGGTCCCGTCACTGCCTGTTCGGTTGATGTACTGGCCACAGGAGGGGGGTTTTCCTGCAGGTCACGTACCTGCGCAGCACTAGAGTTTATAGGGTGCCACCTCTCCATGTGCCGATGCATGGTGTAATTCCCGAAGCTGTACTTTTTATCAGTCCCTCTGGACAGAACTTTGTCACAGATCAGACATGTGACGTAGCGGGCATTTACTTTTTTTTGGCACCGGGGAAATGTGTAGAATTGCCAGATATAATTTTCCTTCACATGGGACCTCCTTGGCTCTTCAGGCAAAAACTGCCTCCTCTCTTGCTCCTCTTCCTCTTCTTCCTTCTCTTGATTAAGGATGACCTGAGGAGGTGGTCCATCCTTTTTTGGTGGTGGTGGTGGTGGTGGTGGATTGGCTCCAGCAGCTGCAGCTACAACACTTGCCATTTTAGAAAATATGGAAAGTAGGTCTTCCTCTCACAAAGATGAAAGTCAGAGTGAGGAAAAAAGGAGGGGTTTTCATCATTTGGGAAAAAAAATAGTTCTAAACCAATGATAAGTGTTATTTACAGGTCACATGACCTGTCACGCTTACGTTACGCGTCCCGCTCCGCGCCCGGAGCGCTTCCGGGGTGCTGCGCTTCGCGCCTCGTTCGCGCACCGGAGCACTTCCGAGTGCGCTAACGCGGCGCGTCATAAGACGCATTACGCGGCAACGCGATACATCGCGCTTACGCGACGCATCACGATGTTGTGTTCGATCGCGGGAGTTGCGCTAACGGAACGTTTCCCGGTGCGCGGATCGGGTCACGGCACCAAATTGAGCTAACGGGAAGCTACCCGGTGCGCGGACCGGTAGCGAAACAAAAAAAACAAAAAAAATAAAAATTAAAGACATAAAAAAATTTAATTAGATACATATAAAATATATTTTTCCTTTAAAAGAAGAAAATGTTTTACACCATTTGATATTTGCTATTAAAAAACCATTGAAATTCACTGAAAAAACCATAGGTTATAGACTATATATAGTTAGGAATTAGCATTTACAAAACCTAGAAAACTCACTGAAAAAAACATAGGTTATAGACCATATATAGTTAGGAATTAGCATTATCAAAACCTTATTTTACTCACACAAAACCATTGAAATTCGCATATATAGTTAGTTGCACTAACTATATATCGCGCACCCGCAATCCACTGCTGATGATGTCACATATTACATCATTCATGACATGGTCAGTGACATCACTGATGACATCACTGATGACATCGCAAATGACATCACTGATGACATCACTGATGACATCTCATTTGACATCAACTAACTATATATGCGAATTTCAATGGTTTTGTGTGAGTAAAATAAGGTTTTGATAATGCTAATTCCTAACTATATATGGTCTATAACCTATGGTTTTTTCAGTGAATTTTCTAGGTTTTGTAAATGCTAATTCCTAACTATATATAGTCTATAACCTATGGTTTTTTCAGTGAATATATATATGTTGGCTCGCATATATATATATATATATATATATATATATATATATATATATATATATTTATATATTCACTGAAAAAAACAAAGGTTACAGGGTTTTATAGTTAGGCTCCGATTTCACTCGTGCAAAATTATTACAATTGAGCTGTTATAGTTACCTTAGCTAACTATAACTTACACACCCGCAATGAACTGCTTATGACCTCACAGATTACATCACTCATGAAATGGTCCATGACATTACTGATGACACCACAGATGACATCTCAAATGACATCATTCATGACATCACTAACTATCTCATCTAGTGATTGTGAGTGTTTTCTAAAGGTTTATGAGTGTTACACATATATACTAAGGTAGCACAATAGTTGAATTAGTATACTTTGTGTACTACGGTTTGATTCAATTTGTTAACATAAATTATGTGAGTGGCTGTGTCAGTTCAGTTCAGTTCATAATCTTTATTCGATCATTCAATAAACAATCATAAAAGCACACAGAATATAAAAAGATAATCAAATTAAAATGTTAAAAGAGAGTTACAATATATTACAAGATATTGAACAGTTCAGTTGAGAGGAATACCATAGACATAGCAGCAGTTGATTATGTAAAAGGCAAAGTTAAAATTCCAGACTTTTTCTAGTGGACATTGATTTTAAAACAAAGGTTGCAGTAAAAAAACAGATATCCGGGGTATCAAGTGCAAATAAAAATCTCAGGGCGTTTGCAACTGTAAACACAGAGTGTTTCTTAACCCTTTGCATGCTGATGACGGAACCGCTCCGTCATCAGCTGCGGGTGCGCTGTGCTGATGACGGAGCGGTTCCGTCATGGCCCACCCGGCACACCTGCGCGGCGCGAATTCCGCGCCTGCGCTGAGCGTTCTATTGAGCGGGGCGGGCCATGACGGAACCGCTCCGTCACAAGCACAGCGCATCCAACGCTGGTGACGGAGCGGTTCCGTCACCAGCATGCGCCCGCCGTATTTCCGCCCCGCCCCCTTAGCACTTCGGCGGAATAGCCGCCGCAGTGAAGGGGTTAAAAAGAGGTTTGAGATAACAAGTACGGAGGTGCAAATACAAGGGGCAAATTAGCATAAAGTGCATCGTGCTCTGTTTGGAGGTTCCATCGCACGGGCATGGGGATGACGTATAGTATTTCATCCGAGGGAATGCCACCAGGTTATGGACTATGCCTAATCTCAGCCTTGTAAGAACATACTGATGTGACTGTTTGGTGATTACTTTTAAATACTTAGGCATGCCATAACCTTCCTCATTATTAGATTGATAAAATACATGAGTTATTAAATGACTACATTTGTCTTGACGCATTTTAGATTTGTTCCCCAGAAAAACACTTTTGACCTCCTGTTTAGGTAAATTGATAGCACATGCGGGGTCACTAAAAACATCCAAATCAAACATTTCCTTATAAGATGTTAAGACATATTTCAACCAGGGGATCTGGCGGACTTTGTCCAAGCGAAAACAGTCTTGTATTATTCGCCTGGTAAATACTGTTTCATCCTTGGCCCAGATTGACCTCCAAACCATAAGGGGTCTCAGTCCTGTTAGGTCAGTCAGATATTCCAGCCCCACCTCTTTATGAATCAGTTTGGTAGATGCCGAGGGGGGGAGGCAAAGGAGTCTTTTATTTTTTTTTTTTTTAAACTGTTTTTTATTAGTTTCGTGCACATAGCATACAATCTCGGTCCACCGGCCCTTCTGTTCTTAGCACATACAACCATGACACTTCTTCTCATTCCCCAACAACAATCCCTATCCAAGATATCCCGCCTCCCCCTCTACCCCCACCCCCCCTTGTCAGTGTGCCTCCACGCCCTTGTTACGGCTCGTCATATCTATCCTATAGGCAGCAGGTGATACTCCCCTCCGGATCATGTCCATACAGAGGTCCAGGTACTGTCCATTGCTGCACGATATCTCCACTTCGTGCCTGGGTTCGCCCTCTCCTGTCACCCAAGCTCATCATCTAACTCCCCTCCTCCACCACATCAACCTCCACCTCCCTCTGTCCCGTGCCCCCTTCCGGAGCCGCCGGCTCGTCATCCTCACCACCATCATCAGCCTCCAGAAGTGATTGCAATCCGTCACAAGCGCGTTCCACACCCTGGCAGCGTCTAGCGCCTTATCGTTGGTCATACGCCTAGCTAATTGCAACCTGAGAACGCCTTCGCATGCAGCCCATTGCTGGAAGCACCTCCGCCACCTCAGGTAATTAGGTCCCCCTCTAGACTTCCAGTGTAGAGTAAGTTCCCTTTTGGCCATTATGAACCCCAAATCATAAAACTTGCTGGTGATTTTGGTGGCAGGAGTATGGGGAAACCAAAGTAGCAGGCATGCTCCCGCGTCCGCCTCAACCTGACGACCCGTAACCGCATTCAGGCAAGCGAAAACATCAATCCAGTAAGTGCCAAGCCTCGTGCACGACCAGAACATATGCTTAAAGTCAGCGTCCTCCGCGGCACAGCGCGGGCATAATGATTGTGCACCTCCGAAGATCCGTTGGATCTTGGCAGGCGTCCAGTACGCCCTATGGAGGGTGTAATACTGGACCAGTTGAAACCGAGCATTACGGGTGCCCTTCCAGGCCCTGCGTACAAGCTGAGGCCATGTCGCCTCCGGTATCTGCCTACCAAGATCAGCCTCCCAGCGCTCCCGGAGCCCGTCAAGCGGCGGGGGATCAGCCATCGCCAGCCTCCGATACAGGCATGTGATGGCCTTATAAGTACCAGCCGCCATCACAACATACTGGCAGCCCGGCGACGTGGGTGGTTCCACCAGCCCCATCTTCCAGCGCCTCTGAATTCCAGTAACCAAAGCCGTATGCAACAGGAAGTCCCCCCTCGGCAGATCAAAGGCCTCCTGTAAGGCACCGAACGGCATCAGGACACCGTCTCGGTACAAATCCCCTAGCATGTGAACCCCGGAGTCCTCCCAACTGGCAAGCGCCGACCAATCCCCACCATGCGGGAGGGCAGTACACATGCCCAGGGGAATCTCCGGCGCATACGGGGCACGACACCCCACCCGCCTGTGGCCACGCAGCCAGCATCGGCGAAGGGTTCATTCTTCAAGAGTCTGCTGCTCCAACCGAAGCTCCTGCTGGAGCACAATGAAGGAAAGGACATGGCGCGGCACAATCCGACCCTGCGGTCCCTCCGGTCCTCTAAATTCCCGCGCCACCGCCTGCGTGAGCCACTGAAGTTGAGCAGCCAAATAATACCATTCGAAGTCCGGCACTGCTAGGCCACCCTCCCAGCAGCGGTGCGTCCATTGGGGCGTAGGGGCGTAGCCCCACTAAGCCACATGGACGCACCGTCGACAAGCACAGCAGCACACCAAAAATTATACTTGCACACATTGGATTGGAAATTAAATACCCGCAGCGCAGCGCTTCCCGCCGGGAATCCGGGACACACACCGATGAATCCGGAGTGCGCAGGGGGGGGGGTGGGGCTGGCTGGTCTGCTGCAGCTTGAGTGACAGTCCACACTCAGCTGCAGCAGGCCAGCAGCAGTACTGCGCATGTGGAATTTTGAGTTGCACCTTGCCCGAGCATGCGCGTTATTAGGCTCTCTAAAGTTCCCCTTAGAGAGGGACGGTGGGGGTGCTGATTCTTACAGCAGCCGGACGCAGCCACCGGGGTTACAAAGGGCGAGTAGTCAGGATGCCCCCCTAGCCAATCCTGGTGCTGCAGGCAGCGCCAGGATTGGCTGGTCCACCGCAGAAGGGGCAGGCAATCCATTATTGGATGCCGCAGGTGGTGGCACACTGCCTCAGCCTATGGCTGTGTGTGTAACTTCATGAGAAGGCATGCAGTGATTGGCCACACAGGAGGACGAGCGCACTGCTGGTGTGACGTTCCTACCTAATCTAGGCTCGCCTCCCTCGTCGTGCGCAGGCAGCAGCAGTCAGCAGACCTCCCGCCTCAGTCATGTCACGAGTTGTTGTCACGGCCCACGACATCGTGGTCAGGCCTGCTCCTCGTGTGATTAAAAAAGACAAAAGGTAAGATCTAGCGCTAGTAGCAGTCCGCGGATTCATGAAGTAGCCAAGCTTGAGCTAAGTTCAGGAATGTCACGTGTGTTAGGAGTAGATGGAGTTGGAGTTCTTTAGGCAGTTGATCTTGGGTTGTACTTGTTACTTGTTGTAACCGTAAGATTAAGAAAATGTGGCTCCAGGAAATTCCATGCCCAGCCAAGCATCTGAGCCGTGTGGGGTATGCATGTGGTCTACTCTGGTGGCAGGGAAAGATTTGCTGCAGGTTTGATTGACGTCGTCTGGTCGAGTGTGTCAAAGATGAGTCTGCTCTGTTGCAAAATAAATTGCCTGCGGAGCTAGTTTCCCGCCATATCAGACAACCCGCTAAGCACAGGCTGAAAGAACCATTTACAGTCAGTTAGCATGCCTAGATAGTCTAACAAAACTCTGCTGACTTTCGTCCGTATTTCCGTATTTTGAAGGTAAAAAGCCTCCTTTGAACAAAGGGCTGCAGGCGTTTGTGTTACGCCTCTGCAAAGCAGCAGGTAATCATTTTATGTAGCTAGATAAATGCATGGATAATAAGCATCGCAATTTTTGCTAATATATTTCAGAACTTTTTTTGTTATAAAAAACCCATTCTTTTTGGTGTTCATGTTGGTGCTGTGTATCAAGTCTTGCAGGAGTGTTACTGTCTTCGCCATCCTAAATTGGAAATTCGACGATTCGCTTGCCTCTTTTTTAGTTGTATTTATATACGCCTTATTTGTGCTTCGATAATGGTTTTTTAAAATAATTTCATTGAACCGCTTCTATAAGATGTTATCCCGAGGGTCATTTATTATGCTCTAATTTCCTTGTGCATACGCTGATTTGCAAGGATTCCCGCCATGTCCGTCATTTAACACTAGATCAGATCATGGAGCCATTACCTGGCCTGTCATGCGAGAACTCGAAGCACGTGCCACCTGAGGCATAATAATCCCAAAGAGGTGCTACTACCCCCGTTTAAATTGGCACAACACTCGGAAGATATTGGTGCGCTGCTTTACACACCAGCACCAGTTCCTTACATTGCTGACGAATGCAGGCAATGGCAGGCAGCTTTAAGTCACGGGCGGCTATGCTGGAATTGGAATGGATTACATAGGATGCGGCGGCAGTTTGCTCCATGATTTGTTCTGGCGCCCACTACTATCATTTGGACTGGTGCCTGCGGGAAGGAAAGGGAATTGAAAAATAAACGCCTTTGCAGAAGGTATCTACTGAAATTCCCCAGAGGGATTTGTTGTCTGCTTGGTGCCAATACATTTGAGGAAGATGTGGGGCTATTCATGAGCATATATGCCAGGCAGTTCAGAGACGCACTTATATATTTGAGGTGTGAAATGTAGTGACTTTTCAAGCATTGATTTTGGGTATATATTGTAGTGTCTTTCTGTAACATGGAGGCTGTAGTCGAGAAAACTGGAAGGCACTACACTCATGTCAAGGTGATTCAAGGGGGTTTCTGACCTTCAAACTTGGTGTCAAGAGTTGTCAAATTTGCGGAAAGCAGAAACTGTTTCATCACTTCTTGTGATATTTATAAACCACATCAAATTCAGGGAATTTTGGACACCATTATCATGAAACCTCTAAACATTTGCCCTTTCCTTTTCCTTGCAGTGATAGTGAAAAGTATTAGCGAGGGAACGATTGATTGATTTTAATTTCTCAGTCAAAGCCGAAGGGAACAAGAGTGCATGTTTTCCCTAGACATTAAGCTTTTCATTTAGAGGTTTACTTTTGAGTAATCAGAAAACTGCAGTGACATTGTATTTCCATAGAAGTAATCTGCAGAAACGACGTTTCATTGATCTTTGCGTTTTTCCACATTAATAAGTATGCAGTTTACATCCACATTTTGCTGGTTCTAATGGGCCTATATTTAATGTGTTATTATGTGGTATAGGGGCCTCCCTATTGTGCTTCTTTCCTCCCTCTCTGCGCTCCGTATTACACTCTCTCATGACCGTTTGCTTCTCCCCTGCCCGCTCTCATTGCTCGCTCCCACTTTTACTTTTCCTCCTCCACTATACATTGCTCTTTTTCCCTACTGGTTTACTTGCCTCCTCCCGGTGCACTCTGTGTTGCATCCCCCCACCCTCGCCTCCCATGTCGCTCGCTACCCTCCCTGTGCCTTTCTGTTGCTTCTCCCAACTCTGCCTTGATTGCGCCCTGCCCTCTGAGTTACTTACACCACCACCTCCACGTTCCATGTTTCTCTCTCAGCCTCTCCCCATTAGATTGCTTCCATTGCCGCACCTTCCCGTGTTGGTTCTCCCCACCCACGACTCCCATTACGTTTCCCTCGCGCCCTCCTGATGCTTCCCCTACCTCCAGCCACTACGATTGTGCCACACCCCTCCTATTACTTTCACCCCCCCCCCCCATGCTACATGTTACTCTCGCCTTTCTCTCAGTTAGGGTGCTTCTCTCCCGCGCCCTCTGTGTTGCTTCCTTCCCTCCGCGCCTCCCATTACGCTGATCATACAACTGTGGAAATTTGTGTTGCGTTTTATTTGGCCATGTTTTTATTCATGTATGGTGGGACTCTGAGGCGCATGCCAGTTTTGAGTGGCGGTTCCTTTGTTGAATGCATTTGTTAATTTTTTCCTGATGAAAAGTGTTTGTATTCTAGGTATGCTTAGTGAGTGATTCAAAGCAGCTTGTAACCAATAGGTAACCAATATAAGACAGGGGAGATGTGGGTGTGTGACTTGGCAGACACATAACGTCACAGACTGTCGTGTTGTATAAATCAAGTCTCCTGTTCAACGATCACACACAGGAATTTTGGGGGTATATCACAACTGGTATGAATGCACCAGGAACAGGCCGTCTGGACATTCGGGGTTACTGATTTAGTTTTAGGCAATGGCGTTTGAGTAGCTAACATGAAGAAATCACTATGGCTACATCAGGGATTCAAATGGAAAGTTTGTGGGCTGTTTCCTGTTATACAGTACAGAGATGAACTCAGTGTGAATTCCATGAAGGGGTTGAGATGGCGTGGGCTAGGGAGAAGCAGTAGCTTAATTTTAATTTTCATGTCAGCAATTTTCTACGCCTTGCCGTCTTCTGGGTTACTGTGTTACACGCACCCTGTTCCTGGAAGCCTGGCATCAGCCTCACATCCTGTCCTGTCGGAACCTAAATACACTTAAACACTATTATGTTAATGTTAAAGCACTTTAATCTGACTAAAGAGCACACAATGGCTGCCACAGTGCCACCATATTTTTGTGGACCCCGCTGCTTCCATCTTTCCCTTAGCCTGTAAGACTACACTGCTTCAGAGTTGGCCTTGCTACAATATTTATGGTTTTGCGGTTTTGCTGGTGGGATGTGCTCACTTTTGGGGTACATCTAAGATGTAAACAAAGACGGACTGTAAAAACTGGCTGCAAATACTTAGGCCTCAAACAGCCTGACAGCAAGCTCCCTGCAGGAACACAATCTGCATGAGTGTGTGTGTTTGTGTGTGTGAGTGTGTGTGTCTGTGTGTGTATGCTAGATCCTTTATTTGCCTTTTAGAAAGAATAGGTATGTGTGGTAGCGAGCTGGCACCTCATGTAGTGACTAAGGAGAGTGGAATCTATCTAGATATGTGTGTGTGAGCGTGTGTGTGTGTGGGGGGTGTCTGTGTGAGTGTGTGTGTGGATTGATGTGTGGGTGATTGTGTGAGTCTGTATGTGAAAGCGTGTCTCTGTGTGTGGGCGTGTGTTTGTAATGTACTAACTGCACTTTTACAATTGCTTTATTAACCTTCCTGCTTTCTCAAATTTGCTTGAAAATGCATGATTTTTCTTCTCTTTTTTCAAAATTTTCCAAACCCCCCCTTATGGGCAGAAAGGCCCAAAAAACTAGTGGGACAGAGGGCAGAAAGGCACAAAACGAGTGGGACAGAGGGCAGAAGGGCACAAAAACGAGTGGAACTGGGGGCAGAAAGGTACAAAAAACGAGTGGGACAGAGGGCTTTGTAAAGGCTGTCTCCCAACTGCTGTTCAACTTCTTCTACTCTTAGAGCTGAGATTTTCATGCAAGTCTCATAGTCTGAATTCAGCAGTGTAATAGGACGGAATGTATGAAGCTCTGTGGTTAAACTGTATAAGCAGCTACCTATGTTATGCCATCTATTAATGTAATAACTGCACTTTCACAATTGCTTTATTAACCTTCCTGCTTTCTCAAATTTGCTTGGAAAATGCACGATTTTTCTTCTCTTTTTCAAAATTTTCTAGGGGGGGGTTATCCCCCCAAACCCCCCTTAAGGGGTTCAGCCTCGCTCGCTGCGCTCGCTCGCTACGGTGCTGTATGCAAATCACTTTGCGCCCCACCAGTTTCAAATGTCACCCACCGCCCCTGCACCCTCCTCTCGGGACCTAAGCAAAGTATTCAGGGCTATGCGTCGCCTGCCAGAGCCCCAGATAAAACCTATCACCGCAGATCGTAACGTCCAGAAAAAGGAGGGCGGTATCCACACCGGTAGCGTGCGGAAAAAATATAGTAGGCGCGGCAGGACCACCATTTTCAACAACGCAATTCGCCCTGCCACAGACAACGGAAGGACGCGCCAAAACCTCATGCTACCTCTAATGCCCCTCATGGCTCTACCCACATTCCCCTCATAAAGGAGTGAGTGGGTGTGATATATATGGACCCCGAGGTACTGCAGGCAATCCGGTTCCCAGCGCAGGCCATCCAACACCTCAGGCTGGGCGCAGCGAGACGTCAAGGGGAAGAGACAGGTCTTAGACCAATTAACCCGGAGGCCCGACAGGTTCCCGAATTCCTGGAGCAAGGCCCGTGCTCCCGTCACTGATGCATCCACATCTGCCAGGTATAACAAGAGGTCATCGGCATATAAGGAGATATAATGTAAGCCGCCGCGTGACGGTACCCCCCTCAAAGTACCGACCCTGCCGGGCCCGCGCCGCCAGTGGTTCAATTGCCAAAGCGAAGAGGAGCGGGGATAATGAACAACCCTGTCTGGTGCCCCGACCTACCGAGCACGCCGCAGATATAGAGCGGCCCGTTCGGACCCTAGCAGTAGCTGACTCATAGAGCAGCCTCGTCCAACGGACGAAGCCATCCCCCAGCCCGAACCGAAGGAGCACGCAGAACAAATAAGGCCATTCCACACTATCGAATACCTTTTCGATGTACGAGGCAAAGGAGTCTTTTAAGGAAAGTATTTTCAGCTACTTGCAAGTCCCCTTGATCCCAATGTCCCCAAACTCCTGAACCGTAAAGAGCAACCGGGGCACATCTGTGCCGGTAGACATTTAACATATCAGGAATGCGACGACTACCTAATTTGGAAGCAAAACGAAAAACTCCTGAAGACCCCTTGCCCATCTTGGCCTTAATATTAACTATCTCTGGGGCCCACGACCCATTATTGCTAAAAGTTATACCTAGATAACAGAATTTGTCCACAACCTCAATTCTATGATCCTTAAACTGGAATGATTTAAGTTGATTCACCTTTTTCCCGCAAGCCATAATACAAGTTTTTGAATTATTGATTTTTAATTTCCTCCCCTTAATAAAATCATAAAAGTGATTCATTAATTTTTGCAGACCTATCGGAGTTCTCGAAAGTAAGACAGTATCGTCAGCATAAAGCAGTACCGGGATAGCTTGGCCCTCGACTTGAGGAGCATCAGCTTGGACCTTCCTCAAGTCGGATTCCATAGCATTTATAAAAAGGGAGAAGAGTAACGGGGCCAAGACACAACCTTGCCTAATGCCGGATTTAACCATAATCTTCTTCGTGCATTCCCCCGCTAGGCCGAAGCGAATCTGTGCTGACAACTTGTTATATAGTCTGGCTAAGAAGTGGATTATAGCTGCTGGGGCTCCCATTTCGAGTAAGGTGGACCATAGGAGAGTATGATCCACCAGATCAAAGGCACTAGAGAGGTCTGCGAAGCAGAGAAATAAAGAGCCCTGCTTAGCTTTAGTATATTTCCCAATAATAAGATCTAAATTAATGCACTGCTCAATAGTGCCGAGACCCTTACGGAAACCAAATTGGGAGTCCGCAAGGATATTGTTGGCTTCAGCCCATTCCTCTAGTCGTAACAGTAGGACCCTGGTCATAATTTTTAACGAAGAATCCAGAAGGGAGATAGGGCGGTAGTTCTTGGCCTCACCTCTATCTCCCTTCTTATAAATCGGCAAAATTATGGATTCACTCCATGTGGAGGGTGTATTATCACTAACGGAGGCATTAAAAACCTGGGTCAGGAGGGGGCACCAAAGCGCCGTATCGGTCTTATACAAGTCGACCGGAACTCCGTCCGGTCCTGGGGCCTTCCCCCCCTTGCTGGTGCGGATAGCATTATCAACTTCAGGAAGTGTAATCCCCAGAGGTTGTAAAGATCCTATGATAACAGCACTTGAACTGTCGTGATCCTCTCTGGCATGATCGAAAATTCCTGTAAAATATTGGACCCAGTTGTCCTCACTAGCCTGGGCTGTTAAAACTGGAAATTCCTCCTTTTGGAGGAATGGGCTGTTAACAGTACTCCAGAATAACTTACTGTCACGCAGCTCTGCCGCTTTAGTCAGGTTGTCCCAAGCTTCCTCCCTAAGCTCCTGTTTGCTACGGGTTAGCTGGTTTTTGTAGCTTGCCCTGAGATGTATAACGGCTTCCCTGTTTCTAGGGTGGCTTGACAGTGCCCTCTTTAGATCTTGTAATGAGTTCGTACAGGCTCTGTCGAACCAACCTACCGATGCCCTCTTTGATATACCCTTAGAGATGGTGAGGGACCTTTTAATTATTTCGCCGAGTTTTTCAAAATCAGCGATAATACACCAAGGGGCAGCATCATCATCAAGGCAGCGGAGTAACTTTTCAGAACCAGCTCCCACTATTTTCTGCAACAATGTATCAGAGTTATCCCCACACCATTTGATCCTAATGCCATTTTGCCTGCAAGGGGTAATTTCATCAATAATCCTACGCTTAGGTGTGGGCATAGTCCCCCAGATAGAAGTCGACTTAGTAATGGCATTGAGTGGAGCGATATGCACCGAGATCAGCAGATGATCTATAACGGTGGCGGCGTTCCTCCCTACGAAAGTCGGCACAATATTACCCTCTTTATCCACAGCAGGTTGAATGATTAACAAATCAAAATTTTACAAAAGAGTATTAAGGGAGTCACCATAAGGTGTATGAATAAAATGGGCCCGATCCTCTCCATTAACCCCATCAAACCCACATACATTTGTGAATGAGTAGGGACAGATTCGAATATTGAAGTCCCCTCCCCAGACAATGTCATAAGGATTATGAATATCCCTGCAAATTTTCTTGACAGCTGACTCAAGTTCATTTACAACACGAGTACTAGTGGGGTCAAACAAATTATTGTAGTGATTAATTAACAAGGTATCACGGCCCCCTCTTTGTTCCAACCATAGTATTTGTGAATGGAATCCCACAATATAATGAGATTTCACACGTACTTGGAAGTTGACAGACAGTAGAGTTACGAGCCCACCTTTCGCCCTACCCCCATTGGCTGTGTCACTGAATGTATCAGTGTGTGAGTGGCTCTATGGGTGCATAAGTGGGTGTGTGAGTAGTTGAATGGTTGAGTGACTGGCTGCCTGAGTGGGTGAATGGGTGGGTGTGTCAGTGGCTGTATGGGTGAGTGAGTGGTTGTGTGAGTGGCTGTATGGGTGAGTGAGTGACTGTGTGTGGCTGAGTTGGTGATAGAGTGGGTGTGTCAGTAGTATAGTGAGTGGGATTGTGAGAGGCTGTATAGGTGAGTGAAAGGGTGCATGAGTGTCTATATGGGTAAGTGAGTGGGTGAATAAGTGGTGTATGGGTGTGTGAATGACTGTATGGTGAGTGAGTGTGAGAGTGGCTGTATGGGTGAGTGTGTGCTTATGTTAGTGACTGTATAGGTGACTGAGTTCATGTGCTAGTATCCATATGAATAAACAACTGAATGTGTAAGTATCCGGATGGGTGAATGAGTAGTTATATGAGTGACTGTATGGGTGAGTGAGTGGGTGTTTGAGTAGCTGTATGGGTGAGTGACTCAGTGTATAAGTGACTGTATTGGTATATGAGTGGGTATGTGAGTGTCTGTATGTCTGGGTGCGTGAGCGGCTGTATTAGTGAGTGAGTGGCTGTATGAGTGAGCAAGTGGATGTGTGAGTCACTCTATGGATTAGTGAGTGGGTGTATGAGTACTGGTATGGGTCTGTGAATGGTTACATGAGTGGTTGTGTAGGTATGTGTGGGTGTATGAGGTCGTATGGGAGTATGAGTCGGTGTATTAGTGGTTCTTTGGATGATGTCATCAGTGAGGTCACTGACCATGCCATAAGTGATATAATATGTGAGGTTATAAGCAGTGCATTGTGGGGGCGTACGTTATAGTTGGCTCAGGTAACTATAACTGCTGAATATCAATGGTTTTGAACGAGTGAAATCTGAGCCTAACTATAACGCCCCTGTAACCTTTGTTTTTTTGTCTTTGAATTTCTAAGGTTTTTTAAAATTATATTTCCTAACTATAAAGTCCCTGTAACCTTGTTTTTTTGTGAATTTTGAACTTTTAAAAAAAAATGATTTCCTAATTGTAACCTATATCCTTTGAGAGTGTGAGTGGCTGTATATGTCAGTGAGTGGGTGTATGAGTGGCTGTTTGAGTCTGTGAGTGGGTGTGTGAGTGGCTGTATGGGTCTGTGAGTGGGTGTGTGAGAGGGTGTTTCAGTGGGTGCATGAGTGTCTGAGTGAGTGTGTGAGTGGGTCTGTGAGCAGATGTGTCTGAGTGGGTTTGCCAGTGCCTCTATGAGTGTATGAGTCAGTCTGTGACTGAGTGTATGAGTGTCTGAATGAGTCTGTGACTAGGTGTGTGAGTGAGTCTCTGAGCGGTTATGTGAGTCTCTGAGTGGGTGAGTGAGTCTGCGTGGGTCTCTAAGTTGCTGTATGATCTCTGAGTAGGTCTGTAACTGGGTGTGAGAGAGTCTGAGTGGTTCTGTAAGTGGGTGTATGAGTGTCTGAGTAGGTCTCTGAATGGGTGTAAATCCACTCTGACATTACAATAGTGGAACCTCTTAAAAATGGGCGTGAGACACATAAGAAACTGATTCAAAAAAAGAAGTGGGGGACCAGGAGCTGGTTAAGGTCCAGTGCCCGTGCTCCAAATACAAGTATTACAAACAAGTACGGGGTCACTGTTCCATCTGGATGAGTGCGGGTATGTGGAGAGGGTCCTATACTGTAGTGTCAGTGTAGAGTGAAGTGGTGAGTAAAAATGGCTAGGGGATGCGCTTCATCAGGACCAGTGTGAGGTAAGTGACTGAACAATTGTGATCGTAAGTGTAGGGGGTGTTGTAGCCCCCTGTGTAGGACTGGAGGTGCACGTGGTAAAGATCCGGGCCGGCGTTGGCATGGGTAGGTGCTAAAGAGTACCGCTGCTGCGACAGAACCACCGGGTAATGACGGTGAGACCAACGCCGCCACCCATGGGGAACTCCTCCATGCCTATTTAGGTTTCACTGGAGTTAAGACTAATTGTCTGATTGCTGCGGGGCTCTATTAGGGGCTCACTACCGCGTGCACCTCCAGTCCTTCACAGGGGGCTACAACACCCCCTACACTTACACTCACAATTGTTCAGTCACTTACCTCACACTGGTCCTGATGAAGCGCATTGGATCGGCTTGACTACGATAGCGCGAAACATGTCGACCTGACCTCACCTTCGTTACCCAGGGTACATAATTACCCACAGTGTAACACTTAACCTACGGTTTTTTAACATGATAGGGGTACCCACATTTAACTAAAAAAATACTGTCCCTTGGTATCCCCTAGCCATTTTTACTCATCACTTCACTCTACACTGACACTACAGTATAGGACCCTCTCCACATACCCGCAGTCATCAAACGGCAGTTCTCTTTCAAGATCTCAGAGAAAGTGACCCTTCGGGGGACCCGTAGGGCATTGCAGCGCCGGCCCGACGAGGAGCACCGCCCGATGATGAAGCATGACATCCTCCGGGGTGTGTGAGGGCAACAAGAGACAATTTATGTCTCCCCCCCCCATCTCACCTGTTTTCACTTTAGAGCGTCCTATATCACACCTAGTTCCTGTCCCCACCGTCTTGGGACTCCTAACCCTTTTTTTTATTTTTCTCTTCTTCTGGTGTGGGCATGTATAGTATACAGAACACATCCAGATGGAACAGTGACCCCCGTACTTGTTTGTAACACATAAGAAACTAACATGAACTTTTTACATTAGGAAGGGGAGTACAAAGCGACCTAGGACGGCAATTGATGGAGTGATATCCAATCTTCCAGCACTGGAAAAGCCAGCTACGGTTAGTTTAATGCCACACAATACAAGAGCAGATATATACCACAGCGGGAGGCCCAAACGTGTCCTAATCACTCCCACTGCAAGTAGAAATCTACTCAAGCAAAATACTTTTATCCTGCTTGTATCTGAACTAAGAATTCGGAGAGCAGGGACATAATGCTGAAACCCCAAATTCCGACAACAGGGTTTCAACCATTTGGCTCTGGCACATGAGTACAATGGGCAACTGAACAAAATGGTTCTATGATTTTCACCCGGTCCAGACATAGGGTACAGATTTTTCTAACAGAGCACGCCTTATTTCATTTACAGGTATAACTATTCAGTGCCACGGTGCCAACCCTAAACTTAATAAAGAGTTTTTTAGATCAATGCGGGGTTACCTCGTCAAGGTATACTTCAAACTTCGGAGTGGATTTGTTAATGAGAAGCCTGAAGGTGAGACTATTACTGTCAGGATTTCACACATATTCAGCTTTTAGGTGTCCCCAGAATGATTTCTTTATATTTGCTTTTGATGATGAATTGGTAGGAAAGGGATTAACCTACATAGCTTCCAAGGCAAGGGTGAAGAGCCATGTGGGACAAACATGGAATATTCAGGCTACTATCCTGCCGAACAAGTTCTCAAAAACCTATTCTATAGCTTTCCAGTTCTGGAGCAGACTAGATCCTGGCCCAATAAACAAGGGGTTTCAAAGACTGCCAGATCACCAATCCAATTTAATGCAAGATCAAAGTATACTGGGACAAGTGTGGTAGACCGAGATAACATGAATTGAGATCTTATAAAAAGGTTTTCTCTAGCAGTAGGAGAATCTAGCGAAGCAATGCTCCAAACCTCTGCCCCGTACAATGCAGCCCACTGGGTGGCTGCCTTGTACACTTGTATGGCTGGAGAAACTGCCCTCTGAGAAGTCGCCCTGTGCATTCTTCTTATAGCGACTGATTTATGTAGACCAGTAGCCTTGCTGTACTCAATATGCATGGGACACATCAGAGTTGCTAATCATGATCCCCAAATAATCGAAATGGTTAACTTCCTCCAATACCTTTGCCCCAATTGTTATGGTTTGCAGAACGGTCTATGCAGTCTTAGGATTATGAGTTTTGTTTTCAGGACATTGATCTCTAAACCCCTTATATTACAAAATGTGTGAAATGTATTTAATAAATTCTGAATTCCTACATGGGTTCTTGAGATAAGCAGGTTTTTTCCTGCAAACATCTGCCCTGAAATGGAAATACCACCATGTTTTGGGGTGTCATGAATACGGTCATTTAGATGGTCAAATGCGCAATTTATATACAGAGAAAAAGCATTGACTCAAGGACGCATCCTTTACGGACCCCACAGTTAACGCTAATCCTTTCTGTTAAAGTACTGTCATTGCCCCACCGGACTTGGGCATAGTTGTTCTCATGAAGCCTCATCAGAGCACCTACCAAAAGGGAAGGAGCCCCCATCGACATAAGAGAATCCCGGAGACAACAACCCCTGGGAGCCAGATCGAAACCTGGTCTTAGGTCGATGAAGGCTACATAAAAATTGCCCTTCTGGTTCTTCATATATTTCCAGAGAATCAGCCTAAACCTAAAGACTTGATCCACTGTTCCAACCTTGGATCTAAATCCGGCTTGGAAGGGTGACAAAGCATTTTCATCAAGGATCCACTGCCGCAGTTTGGCTAAAACCTGGTGGCAAAATACCTTTCAAAGAATGTCAATTAGGCTGATATGCCTGTAATTACTGGGGTTTGATATTGCACCCTTTGTAAAGATTGGAATAATTACCTACTATTATTATTTTTAATAATGTGCAGCTTATCCCCCTCACCAATCGTCAATGTGCTCAGTCTTTAACAGTTCATGCAACCTTTCATCCATGTTTGTCCTGAAAGTGTTCTGCCGTCAACCGGCAGGCGCTCTCCTGCTTCTGGGAATGCAGTGGCGGCCGGTACGTTTTGGGGGGAGGGGGGCGGACGGGACACACACACACGGTCACATACACATAACACTCACAACCAGGCGCGCACACACACACAAACACATTCATTCACAACACTCTTTCCCAAACATTCACACATGCACGCACGCACCAAACAATGTAAAAAGAACTTAAATCACGCTTACCTTTAGCCAGCTCTGCTCTGCCTCGGAGGTTCCAGGAGGCTTGGGACTGCTGCCTTCCCTCATTGGCTGACCTAAGGTCAGCCAATGAGGGAAGGCAACAGTCCTATCGTCATCACATAGTGGGATGGGGTCAGGGAGACTACTGACCCCACCCCACTCTGTGATGAAGTGTCACTGATTGACACTCGACCCTGGGCGCATCAGGACTTAAAACTGAAGCGCCCAGGTGTGAGACAATCAGTGACGCTATCCCTCGTCACTGAGGGGACGGCCTCAGCAACCTTTGCAGAGCTGAGAAAGTCACGCCCAACGGAGCTGTGTCTTTCTCAGCCCGGCAAAGTTCAGTTTAGGCAGCCAGGAGTCAGCGCTAAATGTGCATGTGTGTCTCCTGGCTGCTTAAACTGAAAGTGAATAGTGTCTCTCAGGCTGAATTTTGTTCAGCCTGACAGACACTGTTCCTACGGGGAAAAAGGGGGCGGGCCCCTTCGTCCCAAATGTACCAGCCGCGCCTGTGGGAATGCATACATGCCACAGTTTTGATGCTGTCTCCTCCGGTTGCAGTGAGGTTGTGTCTAAAGAGAGGCGGTTGGAGCAGACTACAGATAGCCCTCCATGTGCATGGATCTCGTCACAGCCACACTCTGGCCAGCATCTGGGTGCTAGGCTTGGTCCATGCTCCACTTCAGGGCACTAGACTCCTCTGTCTCTTTGGTATCAGTGGTATATGGGAAGTTCCAGGATCGGAATGAGGAGTAGTGGGGATGTTATTTTATGTTATCAGTCCTTATATAGCGCACAGCTGCCCCAGCAAAGGGGCGTCCCGGCGCTTCTAACATCAGAAAACGGGCCTAACCACTACAATAGGATAGCTCCAACAAAAAGAAAGACCAGAAGGAGCTAAACTGAAGGTAAAAGGAAGGTTTTAATGGCTTTTCTAAAGTCCAGCAGACCCTCCAAACTACGTATTTGACCAGGCAGGGAGTTCCATAACTTGGCCGCCAAGCAGCGGAAGGACAGGGAACAATGACCAGGTGCTGCCCTAAGGAGCGCAGCTGGTGGGGGGAGAATACAGGGTAAGCAAATTACCGAGCAGGCTAGGCGTAGCGAGCTTCAGTATTTTGAAAGAAAGACACAGCGTCTTAAATTGAATCCACTACGCCATGGGAAGCCAATGAAGTTTCCAGATAGTGCCAGCAACAGGACAGAACCGAGGGAGCCCCAGCAAGGTTCTGTCAGCAGCGTTGTGAACACGCTGCTTCCGAGTAATTTCAGCTCGATTGGACCCCAACAGCAGAAAGCTGGCATAGTCCAATCGAGATGGAATAGTCAACTGGACAATCAGCTGGACAATCAGCTGGTAGTTCGAAAAACTTCAAGAGGGGCTTAAGACCTCGCAGTAGGCCAAAACACGTGCCAGCAACTTTTTTGGTATGGATTTGAAAGCTGAGAGAAGAATCCATCCAGACCCCCAGGTTCTTAACCACCTCGTTTGGCTTAGGAGTATTACCCAGGGCACTCGGCCACCAGTGTTCGCCCCACAAGCTCACGTTCTTCCCTACTAACAAAACCTCGGTTTTATTAGCATTCAGCTGCAAGCAGTTAGTGGTCATCCAGGGCGCCTCTAAACCTGGAGGCATTCAAAGTAAAACCTTCGGCCAAGGCCACCACTAGCTGCGCGTCGTCCGCATATGAGACCATAGTAAGGTCCCACTGCATGGCGACCGCTGTCAGCGGCTGAACGTACAGGTTAAATAATGAGGGACTCAGTTTCGAGCCCTGAGGCATCCCCTGATCGATGGAATGGACCTGAGATAGAAACGGGGGGGCAGAGACTCGGAAAGATCTTCCAGACAGAAAGGATCTGAACCAATCCAAAGCCGAGCCCGGTACACCTGACTCCTCCAGCCACTGTAGCAGAACACCATGCGAGACCGTATCAAAGGCAGCACTAAGATCCAGCAGGATCAGTGCCGCCATCTGACCGGAATCGAGGATGGTCCGCAGATGTTCAGTCATGGCCAGGAGAGCAATCTGTACTGTGGCCGGAGCGTAAACCATTTTGCGATGGATCCAGGATGTTATTGGAATTCAAAAAATTGGTTAATGTGATGGTAACAAGCGCCTCTGCTATCTTAGCCACCAAGGGGAGGAGAGATATAGGCCTGAAGTTCTCAGGTTTAGCCGAGTCAAGCGATTGTTTCTTAAGCATGGGGGACACCCATGCATGTTTCCACCGCACCAGAACCATTGCTGAGGAGAAAGACGAGTTAATTATCTGGCAAAGTCGAGCCAGAAAGAACGAAAAAGACTCCTTATAATGAGCTGGCTTTAAAGGGTCAGCTGGAGAGCCAGATTTAATTTTCCTGATCAGCCGAGTAACTCATCTTGTGAAATCTCGGGGATAGCTGTAAGACAAGAACGTGGCAAAGGTCTTGGAGAGATGAAAATAGGGGGTGGTCATTGGAGGAAAGGACCTATAGATAGCACGAACTTTCTCCACAAAGAAGGAGGCCAGATCTTCACATTGCTGTTCAGATGATATAGCGGGCACCAGGTTTTTCCTAGCTCTAAGATCTTTTAGGATCTTAAAACACATTTGGCTGGGTTAGGACTGGGCTTGATCTCGTTAGCATAATAGGCCGCACAAACCTGACAAATGGTTCTATGGTAATATTTAATCTCGGCCAGATAACATGCTTTTTTTACTGGGATCATAGTCTTTTCTCCACTCACGCTCTGTTCTTTTACAAGCCTTCCTTAGTGTGGTCAAAGAGTCGTTGTACCAGGGACTGGTAACATGAATACGTCCCTTAAACCATCTCGCCGGAATGAGGGAGTCTAGCCCCCGGGTAATCCAACCACAAAATCCATCATAGCCTGGCTCTGCGCTATTAAGAGGTCCCAGAGGATCAGCACCAAGAAGTGCATGAAAATCCTCTAGCCTCAGTTTACGCCAAGGGCGTTTAAAGACAGACCGCTGAATGGCCTTGTTAAGAGGCTCTAAAACTGGAAAGGACATTTCTACCAACGAGTGGTAGGTCCAACCCATAGGAGTAGGCATCACCACAGTAGCAGACTGAATGTTAGAAAATATAGGATCTAACAAATGGCCAACTACATGCGTGGGACCGTGGACCAATTTATTTAGCTGAAACGCAGTCAGATCTGCAAGCAAGCTACAGATCGCATTATTTGCATGAGGTCAAAGTGCAGATTAAAATCACCAAAAATGCTAAAATTAGCAGTGCCCAGAGCGAGCATGCACACTGCCTCCAAAAGTGCATCTTTAAACTTAGAGGACGGCCCTGGTGGCCGATACACTAGGAGCCCCGAAAGGGTCAGATGGGTACTCACGGTGATGCTAAAACAAGCACACTCGCAGCCCTCAACTACTTCATTAATGAAGAGACATGAGTAACAGGATTTAAAAATCACCGCAATGCCACTCCCCCTAGTCTCCCTATTTATCATGCTGATGGAAAAACGAGAGGGCAGAGCTAAGTTAGGTTCCGCCACCGTGTCCTCATTGAGCCAGGTCTCCGTCAAAAAAAATATATCCGGGGCTTCCTCAATGATTAGGTAATGGATTTCAAGGTTATGTTTAACTAGTGACCTTACATTAAGCTGGAGGATTATCAGCCAACGCTGAGATTGTATGATGGAAGGGGATAATAGAGACAGAGGAATAGGGAGAGCATAATTACAGCATGAACAGCTGGCTGAACCACCCAAAGGATTTAATGGCGAAGCTTTACACAATTTAGTTATGGGGTTAATAGCTAATAGTTCTTCCCTAGAGTAAGATCGAAACTCAGACATGCCCCAACCAGCATTTCTGGCGAGAGGCGACGTACTGGTGCGGACGGGCGCAGACGGGCTTGCCTTTGGCGTGCCGCCGAGTCGCCCGCTCCGCTCCCGCGCCATGCCTTGCTTAAATGCTAAGCTGCAGGGAGTGCAAAACAAGTAGACCGCCAGCCAAGATGGCATCTAGAAATGTACAACCGGAAGTGAGGGTTTCCGGCGGTCAAATTCAAGTCGCCCTCCACATCAATCAGCCAAGGAGGCTGCGGTGGACCGGGGCGCTTGAAACTAATGGGTAGAGCAGGTAAGTGAAAAAATACACTACAGTACAAGGCTAGTAAGAGCACTTATTAAAACATCGAAAGGCAGTCCCAAATTCAAACAAAATAATAAGAGTCAGACTTTAAATTAGACAGCGTTCCTAACATAGCAGCGAACCGCACATCTGCTGAGCAAACAGTGACACAAGCGTGCCCAACCCGGTTAAATACCGGAGCAGCGGGTGCGCAAAACAACTAGCCAGCCAGCCAAGATGGCGTCTAGAAATGTGCAACCGGAAGTGAGGGTTTCCGGCGGTCAAATTCAAGTTGCCCTCCACATCAATCAGCCAAGGAGGCTGCGGTGGACCGGGGTGCTTGAAACTAATGGGTAGAGCAGGTAAGTGAAAAAATACACTACAGTACAAGGCTAGTAAGAACACTTATTAAAGCATCAAAAGGCAGTCCCAAATTCAAACAAAATAATAAGAGTCAGACTTTAAAATAGACTAAGTTCCTAACATAGCAGCGAACCGCACATCTGCTGAGCAAAACGATGACAGTAACATTTTTATGAGTCACAGCAGCACAGGAGCAAGCACTCTCATAATTCTTTGGGGTCACAGAAGCAGGTCAGCTGCACAGGCAATCCAAGTCACAGTAGCACCATGAATCTGCAGTTCTGACCTGGAACTCCCAATAGGAAGTCTGTCACCCCCGACACGTGGGATACGCAGATTGCTTTCCTCTGTCCTCCTCTCTCTGGAAGTCCCCAAAAGCACTGAGGTCTCGCTGCACCCGGCTCCTCCTGGATAGTCACATGGTCTGGGACTACCGGCCACCCCCCTCCTTAACACACTGACAGCATTACCTAATTCAACC
This sequence comes from Lissotriton helveticus, assembly GCF_964261635.1. Classification (NCBI taxonomy): domain Eukaryota; kingdom Metazoa; phylum Chordata; class Amphibia; order Caudata; family Salamandridae; genus Lissotriton; species Lissotriton helveticus. Next base: position 1,694,606,462 of record NC_136065.1, on the reverse strand, counting down.
ATTCAACACATGGGTCTTTGGAAGTCAGGGGGTCAGGGCCCCCCCTGGCCGTATTTATTAAAATATAAAAACAAAATTAAAATTTTAATAAAATAAACATTTAGACAATTATTAAATGCACATTTCAGAACATTAGATTTACATCCACTTTTGACATGGTATGATGGGCTAACCTTAACAAATATCTAGTACAGCGTGTTGAGAATGAAAATTACACCGCCCCACGGTGGGGCGAGGAGCGAGCCTGGGAGCGCGGGCACAAAGAGGCCGCTTCCCGCGCTCCCCAGGCTCTTAACCCCTTCGCCGTCGCGGCCCCGCCCCCTCGCCCCGGAAGTGCACAACTGCTTCCGGGGCGGGGGGCAGTCCACCACAAAGGAACCGGGATATGGGAGGGGCCGGGCCCCGCCATGCCTGCGTGGGGGCCGATTGGCCCCCCCTTTTCTCAATCACTCCTTCTGCAGGATTGGCAGGCCCCTTTCCTCTCTCAGCAGGCAGGCTGGTGTCTGTGCACTTCAGGCCAGGAGAACAGCTTCTTCCCACAAGGTGAGATTCAGGTGATATCCCGCTCCTCTGGGAAGTTTAGCGTCAGGCAGACAGCTGTGGTTACACAGCAGTCCTCTGAGTACTCTGCAGGGCATTTCCTTCCCTTTCTTGGTCATAGACAACTTGGAACTGGATCAATAGGTGGATCAGTGGATCTTACTTGTGTACAGTCAAAGCACACAGGGGGTGTGGATCCACTGTCTGCACTTTCAAAACCTGTTTGGGGTGATTCTCCTTTCAAGTGTCCTTCTCAGGCTTCTCTCCAGATACAGCTGTTGTGTGTAGAGTGGTGCTCCTCTCAGGAGGGTATTCTCCAGCCTGGAGCTCCCACAATAGAGACTCCAAGAAGTGTGCGGTTTCCGCACCTGGCTGTCATCAGCAACAACGAAGAGTGATCAAGGTAAATAGGTCACCCCCGGCAATGTCACTTGATGACTGGAGCTGCAAGCTTGCGTGCCGGCGTTGCCTGCATCTTTTCACTCCTCTGTGTGTGTCTTTGCGGTGTTTGTAGTATAACATCTGCATCTGTGCAGTTTTGTAATAAGTGCAGTGGACGTGTATGAAACTTTCTGTATGGCAGTTGGCAGAACACCTTTTGTGTTCCGCATCTGTCTGTCCAGTATCGAGGTGTCAATACAGTATCACTGGCAAAGTCGGTTTTAGGCTTGGGCAAGCTAGGCCTAGACCCTGGGCTCCTTGCTTCAGACGAGAGCACTGAGTTTACCTACCAAGTTACAGGGATTAAAAAATTAGACTTATTGAGCCTGTCTACACTAAGCACTGTCTGGGTTACTACAGCAATGTAGGAAAGTGTCCTTTTTGACATGGCCACCCCTACTTTTTGCCCGGTAAATTATGTGATTTTGGCTGGAAGTGCACTGGGGTCCTGCTAACCAGGACCCCGGTGCCAGATCTCTTTCCCAAAAATTGTACAATTGTGTCCCCAATTGGCAATACCTTTAGCACTCTCTAGAAGCCCCTAGTAAATGGTTCCCCTGGTACCTGGGGCCTGAGGTACTAAAGAGGGCCAACAATGGCTGCAGCATGAATTGTGCCACCCTAAGGGACCCCTTACCAAACTCATGCAAGACTGCAGTTGCAGGCTGCATGTTTTGGTGTAGACAAAAGTGAAAACACGACATGACACACATACCTGTGTACCCTAAAACCTTATGTAATATTTGTAAGCCGCCCTTACAGCCCTAAGGCAAGGTTCCTTATATTACATGTGAGGTCATATCTGCATGAGCAGATGTCCTTGTGCGGATGTATGACGTTACAACGCATACTTTTACAACGCATACCTTTACAACGCATTTTTTACACCGCAAAATCCATTACAACGCACACCATTACAACGCATGCCATTACAACGAATACTTTGAAACTACCTTTACAACGCATTCCACTACAACGCATACTACATTTACAACGCATACCATTACAACGCATTACATTACATCGCATATAAGGTAAGTGTTGGATAGTGTTGGGGTTAAAATTACTATTCTAACTCCAGGGGGTGCAACAGTAGGGTAAGTGTTGGATAGTGTAGGGGTTAAAATTACTATTCTAACCCCAGGGGGTGCAACAGTAGGGTAAGTGTTGGATGGTAAGTTATGCGTTGTAATGGTATGCGTTGTAATGACTGCGTTGTAATGGTATGCGTTGTAGTAGTGTGCGTTGTAGTGTCATGTGTTGTAATGGTTGCGTTGTAAATACATGCGTTGTAATGGATTTTGCGTTGTAAAAGTTTTGTTGTAATGGTAGTGCGTTGTAAAAGTTGTGTTGTAAAGGTTGATTCCCCCCTGTGCTGGTCAGTCCTATTACTGCCAGTGCAAGTGAACAGGGAAGCCATTTTAAAACATGTGCTGGACACTGGTGAAAATGAGTTCCAGAGCTACATGATGGCTTAACTGAAAATAGGGATGTTTGGTATCAAACATTGCATATTCATAAACCCACCATGATTCCAGTGGTGAATTTATCAATATATGCACCCAGAGAGCACCTTAGAGGTGACCCCTGAAAATCAACCAGCCTCTGGTGTGATGGCTGACTGGTCTCTGCCAGCCTGCCACCCGAGACAGTTTTTTACCTCCCAGGGTGAGGGCTTTTGCACTCAATAGGTCAGAAAAAGAGCCTGCACAGGAAAAGGGTGTTGACAACCCCTCTCTCAGGATGAACTGCTGATTAGCATTCCAAGGCAGGGGTTCTTCAAAGAAGCCACTGCCTTTGAAATGCCATTCTGGCTCCCCTCAAAGGAGAGGAAGCAGCCCCCCTTTGTCCAGAGCCTTTTGGCAGTCAGGTAGGTGTGCCCACCCCCAGGCTAGTACCACACCTAAGATGGGCTAACTGAAGTGGTCATCACTTTTCAGAGTTGGAAGCTGCCTAGCCCCCACCCCCAGGTCAGCAGACCATTGGCTATTCGGCTACCAGGCAAGTCTGAGCCCTCCTCTCACACATGCCCAGGCCCCTTAAGGCATTGCTGGGTGCACCCCAAATCATTCTCCTCCATCTTGTGAGTTGCAGCCTACCTGTGCCCCAGATTGCAGTGAGCAGAGTCCAGGAAGTGGTAAGGAGACAGACTAATGCTGTCTCTTCCCAAGACAAAAGGTTGTTTAAAAAACGATTTTCACGTTCTGTGTTTACTGTCTATGCCTGTGGTTGTTACAGTTAAAAATTGTAGATTTAGCCTGCCTGTAATTGCATATTTTATCACCTGTGTTGTGTTTTAAATTTGTGGTTTTGCCTGCCCATGATTGCCTCCATTTAGTGTGTTGAATTGTGGGATTTGCAGTCCAACCTCTGTGGTTTGTCCCTCTCATTCCTTGGTGATAATTCTGTTTTCCTTCCAAATTTCTCATTTGCTCTGTGCTAAGACCTGTATGTTAAAACAGTGCACTCCCAGCAACCATTTTGTGTTCACAAGCCAGTGAAACCTGCCCCTCCTACACCCCCCCCCGCCCCCCCCCCCCCCCCAGCAACAGGGATTTTTCTACATCAGGGCCTGTGCACTTCGTTTTTTGGCCAGCAGGGGGAATAAAGCTTGATTCAAACAGTGGTGTTAGATTTCAAGTTAGTGAGGCCCTTTACCTGCGGACGTCCAAAGTGTGGATTGAGCATGTCTGTCTCCTAGGAGATTCTGAACAGGAGAAACAGCTTCCAACTCCCTGGCCAGCAAACCTTGTCTGAGGTCGCTGCGACCTTATATGGTCTGCTAGTGGTTGGTACATGTCTACACTGATTGGTGGTTGTATCTGGTGTTTCTATTGGATTAGGGTTAATGCCCTCATTGGTTAGGTATTTGAGGGTTTTGATTGGTTTCTGGGTCTGTGATTCAATCATTGTAGGGTTGGGACTAGGGCTAGGGTTAGGATTTCTATTGGAAGTAGGGACTAGGACTTCCTATGTTATTGGTTGTTGGGAGTAGGGTGGGACTTGGGCTAGGGTTAGACCTTTATTTGGAAGTAGCGATTAGGGCTTCGGGTGTGATTGGTTGCTGGACTAGGTGTGGGACTTAGAGTAGGGTTAGGCTTGCTATTGGAAGTAGGGACTAGGGTACCTGTGCCATTGGTTGCATGGACTTGTTTTTGGGACTACTGGTAGGGCTAGAACCTTTATTGGACGTAGAGGTCAGTGTTTTTGAACTGATTGGGTGCTTGGACTAGGGCTAAGATTGGCTGTAAGGTCCTGGTCACCTATTGGTTCTAGATTTTAGGGCTAGTGTTGTGATTGGATAGTGTTCGGGCTAGGGTTCCCATTGGCTGAAGGGGTAACCTGATTACTAGGGCTATAAAAAAGGCCAGGCTTAGGGCATCTCAACCCGGGCGTCGAGAGGACAAGGGCAGTTTCCTGTTTGAGCCTGTTAAGGGCAGAGAGGACAAGGGAAGTTTCCTGTTTGAGCCTGTTCGAGACTGGTCGGGACTAGGGCTAGAAATACCACCCAATATACATACCTCCTTTATGTATCTATATACTTTAAATGTAATTATGGATCTATATATTTATCACTTTCTTCTAATTTAGCATTTCCAATGCACTTCCCTATTTCTCAGCCTATACTTCGCTCAATATATCTTCTTGCCCAACCTTCTGACTTATCTCAAACTTCTTCTACTACTCCTTCCAAAGCACTACCCTATCTCTCATCCTATACATCTATCAATATGGGAGACAACCTTTACAACGCAACTTTTACTACGCAGTGCCATTACGACGTAACTTTTACAACGCAAACCATTACAACGCATTGCGCTGGGGGGCGCTCTAGGATAGGGAATAGGTTTAATTTACTATCCAACACCTTCCCTACTATCCACGGGGACTGGAGTTGGAATAGTAAATTAAACTATTCACTATCCAGCACCCCAAAGCGCTATGCGTTGTAATGGTATGCGTTGTGAAAACCGCGTTGTAAAGGCATGCGTTGTGAAAGCATGCGTTGTGATGTCATACATCCCTTTCTAGACTCTCCCTTACACTACCCCTCATTGCATCATCTGACACCTCTTTTACTATACCGATCCCCCAAAACAAACCTTTCTAAACTCTTCCCTCTTGTCTACCCCTCCCGAACCCTTCTCACTCCAAATAACTGACTAACATATCCACCACTAAAATTACTTTGATGTTTCATCATACTAATTCAACACTAATCCTGATGGGTTCCAGCGTAGCGTGCTACTTGCACTTCAAAACCCCATATGGGTAGTAAGCGCTTTATAAATGCAAACCTCTTTCCCTTCACTAACCCGCCACCTACACTTCTCTACCCAAATAACTGAATAACTGACCGTCCTGCTATCAGCAGAAGCGGCCGCTCCACACGCTGCTCCCAGCCTCCTGGATCTGGTATCGTTAACACTGAGATCCTATCTCACACTCTACTTGAGCCTGCACAGTTGAAGAAGCGCCCAGTTAGTGCGTAGCGCTAGATTGCCCCGGACGCCGAGCATTATTGTTTCAATCCGCCGAGGCCATTTACATAGTCAAGCTACCAAAGTGCGCTTGTGCGACAGCAGTTCCTGCACCGTGCTGCCTGAAATAATATTAGTGCCTGCAATTGTATATTCTATTTGCGCCTCCGCCTTTGACATCGCGCTCGCCTCCATTGTGCCCCAGTGTTGTTTTAAGACTGCCTGCTTGCTGCCATTTTGTTTGTTGTTGTCCTACCTCCTTCCCCTGATCTACACCCCGCCTCCCTGCTGACCCTCCCTCCCACTGATACTGACCTCGCTGGTCCTCCGCGATCGCGCTGTGACCGTCCTGCTATCAGCAGAAGCGGCCGCTCCACACGCTGCTCCCAGCCTCCTGGATCTGGTATCGTTAACACTGAGATCCTATCTCACACTCTACTTGAGCCTGCACAGTTGAAGAAGCGTCCAGTTAGTGCGTAGCGCTAGATTGCCCCGGCCGCCGAGCATTATTGTTTCAATCCGCCGAGGCCATTTACATAGTCAAGTTACCAAAGTGCGCTTGTGCGACAGCAGTTCCTGCACCGTGCTGCCTGAAATAATATTAGTGCCTGCAATTGTATATTCTATTTGCGCCTCCGCCTTTGACATCGCGCTCGCCTCCATTGTGCCCCAGTGTTGTTTTAAGACTGCCTGCTTGCTGCCATTTTGTTTGTTGTTGTCCTGCCTCCTTCCCCTGATCTACACCCCGCCTCCCTGCTGACCCTCCCTCGCCCCTACCCTTCCACTATCCATATATGACAGATGCAATCACGCGCAGCGTTAACGCGCAGCGGATGCGCCCCATTTGCGCCGAAGGTGCGCCAAAGGTAAGCCCGTCTATGCCCGTCCGCGCCTGGACCATGCCCAGCGCCAGACCCCCTGGTCCTCGCAAATTCCCCTCCACCCGCATAACGTATGACGCCGCCACCCTCCTAGCCCTTAACCCCAGACGCACACCTCTATGCTACGAAGCTGCCCCGTGACGTACCCACGGTCCTTTCGCCTGCCACTCCTGCAAATTTACCAGCATCAAGACCCATACCACTTCCACTAACCCCAAACACAGCTCCGACTCCAACCACCTGAAGTGCATCCTGCTGAACACCCGCTCGGTCCACAGACACGCCACCGAACTCTGGGATCTACTTGACACTACATCACCGGACGTCGCCTTCCTTACTGAAACATGGATGAACGCTTCATCAACACCCGACATCGCCATAGCCATCCCGGACAATTACAAGATCATCCGAAAAGACCGCACCGTCCAAACAGGAGGGGGCATCGCCATCGTCCATAAGAACACCATCAAAATCACGACCAGCTCCGACGATAACCTCACAACCGCCGAACACCACCACTTCCAGATCCACACCGACCCTAGGACCACACTCAGAGGCACCCTCATTTATAGACCTCCAGGAACCCGTAAACAATTCAGCGAAGACATCACTGACTTCATCAGTCCACATGCCCTCGCCTTCGAGAACTACATACTACTAGGAGACCTCAACTTCCACCTGGAAAAGAAAAACGACTGCAACACCACCACCCTTCTTGACAACCTGGCCAATCTCGGTCTCAAACAACTCGTTGACACCCCCACCCACGCAGCCGGACATACGCTCGACCCAATCTTCACCTCCAGCAAACACATCTCCTTCGATCGCACCACAGCACTCCATTGGACTGACCACAGTTGTGTTCACTTCAGCTACAAAACCACCTCAACCCACAACCCCCCACAACCTATCCCCCGAAGAAAATGGAACAAAATCTCCACCGACCAACTCCTCACATCGCTCAACCAAAAGCCACCCGCCCTCCCATCGGACCCAAACCAAGCTGCCATCAAATTCAAACAATGGATCACTCACAGCGCTAACGAACTAGCACCCTTGAAAAACCATCACACCAAACAAGACAGCAAAAAGGCCCCCTGGTTCAACGATGACCTTAAGAAATCCAAAAAGCTATGCCGTACTCTCGAGAAAACATGGAGAAAAAACCTAACCACCGACAACATGACCACTTTCAAGGCAGCCACCCGCAAACACCACCAGCTAATTCGATCCACAAAGAAACCAGCATTCAAGGATCGACTCGACAACAACGCCCATAACAGCAAGGAACTATTCAACATCGTCAAAGAATTCACCAACCCCACCGCAGCCTCAAACGACATCACTCCCTCCCAAGACCTCTGCGATTCGTTATCCTCCTTCTTCTACAACAAAATTGCCGACATACATAACAGCTTTGAAAACAGTCCAAACGAACAATCCTCTCCACCCCCCTCAGAACCTAAACCGCCCTCTAACAACCTCAGCACCTGGAACCCAATCACCACTGAAGACACCATCCGCCTAATGAATTCCAGCCACTCCGGCTCGCCAACCGACCCGTGTCCCCACCACATCTTTAACAAAGCAGACTCCATCATCGCACCCCATCTCCGTGATGTCATCAACTGCTCCTTCATCTCTGCCACCTTCCCAGAAAGCTGGAAACATGCCGAAGTCAGCGCCCTCCTGAAGAAACCCACAGCAGACCCCTCTGAACTTAAAAACTACCGCCCCATATCCCTCCTCCCATTCCCGGCCAAAGTTATTGAGAAAGCCGTCAATAGACAACTCGCCGCCTTCCTCGAATCCAACAACTCCCTCGATCGCTCACAGTCCGGCTTTCGAGCCAAACACAGCACCGAGACCGCCCTCATCGCAGCAACAGACGACATCCGCACACTACTGGACAACGGAGAAACAGTGGCCCTCATTTTACTCGACCTCTCCGCCGCCTTCGACACGGTCTGCCACAGCACCCTCATACAATGCCTCAGCAACATCGGCATCAAAGGAAAAGCCTTGGACTGGATCATCTCGTTCCTAGCTGGAAGAACTCAGAGAGTCCGACTTCCCCCATTCAAATCAGAGGCCACCGAAGTCATTTGCGGTGTACCACAAGGATCATCACTCAGTCCCACCCTCTTCAACGTTTACATGAGCCCCCTCGCTTCCATCGCGCGTCAACACAACCTTAACATCATCTCCTACGCTGACGACACCCAGCTGATCCTCTCCCTCACCAAAGACCCCAACACCGCCAAAAACAATCTTCACGAAGGCATGAAAGAAGTAGCCGTATGGATGAAAAACAGCCGCCTTAAACTCAACTCAGACAAAACGGAAGTACTCATCCTAGGATCATCCCCCTCTGCCTGGGACAACTCTTGGTGGCCTTCGGATCTGGGCTCAGCACCCATACCCACAGACCACGCACGCAACCTTGGCTTCATCCTAGACTCCTCACTCTCGATGTCCAAACAAGTCAACGCCGTCTCATCCTCCTGCTTCAACGTACTTCGTATGCTCAAAAAAATCTTCCATTGGATCCCCGCTGAAACAAGAAAGACTGACACCCACGCACTGGTTACGAGTCGACTAGACTACGGAAACACCCTCTACGCCGGAATTACAGACAAATTACAGATAAAACTCCAACGCATCCAAAACGCATCGGCAAGACTCATTTTGGACATCCCTCGCCAAGATCACATCACCGGCCACCTGAAAGACCTCCACTGGCTTCCCGTCAACAAGAGAATAACATTCCGTCTCCTCACCCACGCACACAAGGCCCTCTACAAACTAGGGCCCGAATGCCTCAACAATCGACTATCCTTCTACACACCCACCCGCCAACTAAGATCCTCCAATCAAGGCCTCGCCGCAGTTTCGCGCATCCAAAGATCCACCATGGGACTTCTCTTACTTGGCGGCCAAGACCTGGAACTCACTCCCCACTCACCTCCGCCTTACGCAGAACCACATCTCCTTCAGAAAAGAACTTAAAACCTGGTTTTTCGATAAATAATGAACCCCTCCCCAAGCGCCTTGAGACCCTCTGGGTGAGTAGTGTGCTATATAAATTCCTGAACTTGAACTTGAATAACATATCCACTACTCAAATTACTTCATATTTTACTATACTAGTTTTCAACACAAATCCTTTATGAGTTCCGGAGTGGCGTGCTACTCGCCAGAAAAGCGCTTCAACATCCATCAGGGGTAACTAGTGCTATATGAATGCAAACCTTTCTTCCCTTTTTATCCCTCTGCTATCCTTCTCACTCCAAATAACTGACTAATATCCACCACTTAAATTACTTTCATATTTCACCATACTAATTCACCACTAATCCTTTATGGGCTTCCGGAGTAGCGTGCTTCAACACCCCATCAGGGGTAACAAGCGCTATATAAATACAAACCTTTTTTCCTCCTCTATCCTTCTGCTATCATTCCAAATCCAAATAACTGACTAACCTATCCACCACTTAAAATGTACTTGCATGTTTCACTATACTAATTCAACACTAATCCTCTATGGGTCCCTGAGTAGCGTGTTACTCACCGAAAAAGCGCTTCGACGCCTCGTCAGGGGTAGTAAGCGCCATATAAATGCAATTACAATACAATACAATACAATGTGTGTAATAACGATGTGTACAGTCTATTTGGTGAGTAGAGGTGGGCCACTGAGCTGAGCTTTCATGGGGCTTCTGCTCGCCACTCTTGCTGTTCTACCCTCATGCACAAAGAGAAACAAACAAAGCATTAACATTTGAGGTAAAAAGGATAGACAAATAGATACAGGGTTGGACAGGGATACAAAATAGGCTCAGGAACCAAAATAAAAGTGGCCCCCATTAGCGAATTAGATTGCTAAAAAAGTGACCCGTGTTTGCAAACTGGGGCGGTCTGAACTTCTAAAGACTTCATGGTTTTGAGCTTGCTACAGGCAATGTTTGTTTTAATATAACAGAAATTAACAGTAAAAACGGGCCCAGAAACAGCCAAAAAAAGGTCCGCACACTAACCTGCAAGGCCAGTCCACTCACTGGGCATTGCCTGATTGCCCTACAGGCCAGTTCGACCCTACATAGATCAATATTTAGTGTCTGGCTTGTACGAAGTGAACCAAGAAACCTTGCATTAATCGCAGCTTCCCTGCTTAATCAACTTGTGTGATTTTAGCCAAAGATTGGCACTGTCACCACAGTGGGGATGAGAACTGAATGGCTCTAAGTCCATGTTTCAAAACTATTACTTTTAATTAGAAAGTCTCAGTGCAGTGCCATAATGTACTTATTATTGTCGAATCCTCCACATGTAAAAGAAATACATATTTTTGCATTGTGATTTGCCTTCATCATGTGAAGTTTGTTGTATGATTTGCATGACAAACATGTTTAGGGCTTGACTCTGCACGGGCTGCAATGGAGAATCCAGACCTTTGACTCGGCTGCCCTGTTAATTTGTCTCTCTCCCCGCTAGTGGCGAGTACGAGGTTTCCTGGCGTGTAAAGTGCCTGGGAAGTTCTCCCGTAGGCGCTGCGGAGAGTCCCTGTGAGCAGGGCACACACGCCCCCGCCCGGCTCAGCTGCTCTCCGGGCGTCACGTGATTTCTCGGATAAGGCGGCGGAGGCAGAGAATGAAAACTAAGCGACCGATCCCCAGCCTCAGCCAATGCAGCAGCGCGAGGAGAGGGGAGCAGGGGAAGGGGCGGAGCCGAGCCCAAGTGCTCTCGAGCTGGGGCAATACGTGAGAAGCCAAGATACAAAGTGACAGGCGGCTCTACGGAGCACGGGCTCCAGGGACTCTGAACTCTGCGGAGCTTATTACCCACAGGAGGAACTTAGGAGGAAACTTTAAGCAGGTAAGCCCAGCCCACCCTTCCCCAGTTCTGCCTTTCGTTCCTTTCTGTGCCTCACTTCCCTGGGAATTAATGTTGTTAGTGGCCCTCTATGATGTCATACATCCTCTAGGCATTAATGAGGTGAGAGGTGCTCTGCAACCAGTCTCTGAACAGTTAATGGTGTTAGAGTCCCTCCATGCATTACGCATTAATTATTTTTTGGGGGTATGCAACTCACACATGCCAACATTTTGGAAGAGTTACGTGGGAGATAAAAAAAAAAAAATACGGAGAATGTATTTTCTCCTTTGACTTTCATTGAAGCAGAGGCAATTTCAGACGGAAGACCACCAGCATAAAGCAATTTTTAGCTTTGAGATTCTGGAGTCTCCTGCTGGAATCGGGACCATTGGCGTGTATAACCAACCATGCTGACCAGGGCCGGCGCTAGGCATGGGCAGAGTGGGCAGCCGCCCAGGGCCTCGCGGCTGTGTAACTGTGAGGGGGCCCCCCACGGGCCCATCAACCTTTGAAATGGTGCCATTGTAAGAGTAACAGGTGGGGAGCCTCCTCCCTTGGGGTTTGCAGCCGTGGTGCAATGCGCGAGGCCCACGGCGGGGGCCCCCTCACTCCCCGGCTGCCATGGACTGAAAGTGCAATATGACACCCCATCCCTTTCAGATGCTGCAGTGCAGATTGGACCCTGATCAGCCTAATCGCTGCATCTGCATAACAGCAGTTAGGGAGATGCTTGAATTGGCGTGAGGTGTGAAGTGAGCCCTGCCCCTGCATGAAAGAAACGCAGAGCTACCTGCAGGGCTCACAACACAAAAACTTAGAGTGATCTCACATTACAAAAGGCGCTGCTCCTTCTATGGAAGAAATGGATAAAGGGCTTATTATTCTTTTCTTTTTTTGCAACTCTGTTTTTTTTTCTCAAACAAGCATGTTCATCCAAAACAAACATAAAAGGAGTTGAACATAAATAACTCCAGTTATAAGCGATTGGTGTTTTTTATTTTCATGTAATTTACATGAACCGAAGGAAGAATGAGCAATTCGCTCTTTAAAAGTTAAGTTGAGATGCTAACATTCAGTTAGGGGAAGCGATGGGGGGGTGATCCCACACCCATCCTTATCACCCCAAGGGGAGTGCAATGAACCCTCCAAGATACACCCAAGTCATATAACCCCTCAGGCCACTCACCATTCATTGCTTTACGCATCTGAAAAGTAATATGAGAGCAGTTGTGTAACACAAAATGATGGGGTCCCTCACTGCAGAATGTGATAATGGGCCCCAGAGTCTCCCACATCTCACAGATATTCATTGGCCCTAGGCTGAATGGGAGGCCCCTGGAGGGATGGGGCCCTCAGAAGTGTTGTGGGCCCATCTGTGCTGCAGGGGACTGTATTGCGCCCAGGCACAAGACGTGAAGAAAGGTAAGAGGCCGGAGAGAAGAGTGGTGAATAGCCGGGTATGTAGGGGAGAGGTGGAAGCTTGAGAGGCAGAAACAGTGAATGGAGAGTAGAGGTGATAGAGATAAAACATGAAGGGGAAGATTTTCAAACATTTTGTGCAGGTTTTGCGTCATAAAAGTGACGTTAACCAGCGCACATTTTTTTTGCTGCTATTTTCTTTCCAGCGAAAACTTGTTTTGTGCTGGAAAGCACCCTCTAAGTAGTGCAAAGAAGCGCAAAGCACTACTTTGCGTTACTTTGCGCCGAGGGGATGGTACATGGGCGTGCCCATGTAACCACCCATGCCCTTTGACGCAAAACCATATTTACAAAAATTTGTGAACATGGTTTTGCGACAAAAGTTACCGCCCCTTCAAAGGAGGCGCTAACAAGCTCCATGCTTTTACGACTTTGCATGCGCACTATACTGCGCAGCACGTATGCAAAGTGGGAAAAGTGTAGTATCGTACCCAGCATAGTATTTTGCACAAGAAGGGTACCCTTCTGTACAAAACCTATGCAACATTCATGCACACACCCTAGCGCTTCAGCGCTAAGGTGTGTGCATGGCGCACAGAGCTGAAACGAGTGACGGTGTAAGGGAAAGGGGAGGAGAGAGCCAAGTGTTTGAAGATATGGTGCTCTCCTGCTCCCTGGCTGTCGCGCAGTGCAGCGCAGCCGCACGGGAATGGGGGAGGGGGAGGCTGCGATGCGTCACATGACTTTTTTCGGAATATCCCCAAAAGAGTTGAGCATGGAGGGGCGAGGTGGACATGAGGGACGCAGAACCCGTGAACAAAGTAGAAGAGAAAGATGAAAGGCAGTGCTTGGATAGGCGAGGTAGATATAAGAGAAGCAGAACCATCAGGAAAACTTAAGTGTCATAGAGAGGGAATGGTGAGTGTTGGATATAAGAGGGCAAGACAACCAAGAGCAGGTAAGAGGCTAGGGTAGAGAGGCAGGGGAGAGGTAACTTTCAGAAAGGTAGAACCAGTGAGAGAAGGCTAGAGACTGCAGAGAGATGAGAGGTGAAGAGCTCAGCAGGTAGGTAGGAGGTGGGTGTAATATAGGCAGGATTTGTGAGAAAGGTAAGAGACAATAGTTAAGATAAAGTGAAGTGTAGAGCATGGAAGGGAGACATGGATTTATGAGACAAACAGTGAGACAAGGTAAGAGGTAAGGGGATCAAAGAGGAGAGGTGGATGCAAAGGGGACAGACCAGCAAAGAAATCTTAGGAGTCTGAAGGAAGAAATGAGAGAAGAATGGCAGTACATGGATGCGGTATGTAGATGTAAGAGAGGCAGAACAATCAAGAAAGCTTATACAGAGAAGAGAGAGGGAATGATGAGATGTGGATGTAGAAGGCCAGAATCGGTGAAAAAGGTAAGAGGCAGGGGGGAGATGAGCCATACTGCATGGAGGAGAAAGATGGATATAAGGACATAACGAGAAAGAGAAGCAACAAAGCTGGGGATAGCAGAGAGATTGATGTAAAAGGGGCAGAGTCCATGAAATAAGGTTTGAGGAAGAGATGATAATATGAATGAATAATGAATGGAAATAGGTGGTGTAAGAGGCAAAATCTGTGAGAGAAGATTAGAGTGTTCAAGAGGATGAAAATCGAGAGAAGATGGAAATGGGACAGAACCAGTGACAAAAGTTATAAGGCTGGGGGAGAGATGAGCAGTGAAGATAGCGTAGTAGAGTTTGATGGAAGAGTGGCAGAATCAGCAAGAGGAGAGAGGAAGGAAGTAAGGGGAGAGTTGTATGTAATGAAGTAGGAGCAGAAAGAAAAGATAAAAGGAAAGGGAAGAAGTTAAAGGCATGGCTGGATTTAGGATGGCATAACCAGCAAATAGATACAGACTGGGTAGAGAGTTGGGATGTGAAGAGTAGGACAGAGAAGAGAGATGTGGATTTAAGAGGGGAGGAATCAGCAAGTGAATATCAGAGGCAAGGTGGAAAGATGAGAGGTAAAGAGTAGAGCATGGAGGTGTGAGGGTCAAGATGGATGTAAGAGTGGCAGAACCAAAGAGTAAAGGTAAAAGGCTTGGGCATTGGGGAAAGATAATACGTTAAAAGGAGAGCATGCAGAATGAGGTGGATGTAAGAGGGGCTGAAACAGCAAGAGAAGAAAGTAGAAGAAAGTAGGCTGAGCAAGAGGTGAGGTCAAAAGTAAAGCACAGAGGAGAGAGGTGAATGTAAGTGGGCAGAACCAGCAAAAAAAAGTAGGAGGCTGGAGGAGAGGTAAAATTGTCTTTGAACTAGCATGTGCTGCTAAGTACATTGAACCTTCTGCCAAAGTTTTCAATTACCTGCCTCTTTATTTTCCAAGTGCCATCTCATTCTCTTATTTGTGCTTTCTGTTTACTGGAGCATTTTCAGGTCGCTCACCCGAACCATCATGGATCCCTTTATGTTGATGTCCATACCTGCTAAAACCAAATGCCTTAACCTTGAACTTCTTTGGTGCAACTGGATTATCAGGGAGCCACCTGAAAATCCACTGTATAGCTATGGGACAGTCTGTCTTAGAATTTTATTCATGCACTAATCTGGAAACATTGGTTTTGGAGAGATAGAGGCATAGCTTTTAAACCCCGTTTGACGTGTTGCATTTCCACATAATACAGCTTTAAAATATTTGCACTTATTTTATTAGGGCTATTTTTTGTATTTGTAGCCATCTCAGTGATGTACACATTAGAGAGGTAGCTTCTTGCAAAGCTACTTCAACAGTGCCAAAAAATGATTAGTCAGTGGACACTTCTTATGATGTCACTTGCTGTGATACTACATTTTATGCAAATTAGAGGGGCCTCACATGTTCCTATCCTGCCCGGGGCCCCACGAATCCTAGGACCGGCCCTGATGCTGACCACTATAGTGCCTTGAGTCAACAAGCATTTGCAATGCAATAGGTCTCGCATTAGGAAACTTTGAGCTATTGGTATTGTAAATGACACATTTTTTATTTACGTGTCGGTTTTGAAAATAGCGAAATTAATAGCTTTCTCATTTACAAAGCCAATAGTTATAACTTTCGCAAATGTGACACCTATAGCATTTGTAATGCAATATGTGTTGTATTTACGTGACTTAGATGTATAGATATTACAAATAACAAATGCTTTTATTTTATTTTTAATAATTAATACTTACATAAAAGTTATTGGAATTTATAATGGCAATAGCTTAAACTTTTGTAAGTAACTTTTGTGAAGATTATGTCCAGTGTATTTTATTGTGACACAAATCCAAGAACAGAAGTGAAATATTAACATCTTTTTGTGACATTTGAAATAAAGCTTGAAACATTGTGAGAACATATTTGAACCAGTTGTAGTTGAATGGTTGCACAGATTGATGATGTGGTGGCACTGAGTGATGTTGTGGTGGCGACGAGTGATGCTGTGGCGTTCAGTGATGCTGTGGTAACGCAGAGTGATGTTGTGGTGACCCTGAGTGATGCTGTGGTGGTGCTGAGTGATGCTGTGGTGATGCGATAGATAGAGTGAGTGCGATAGAGAGAGTGAGTGCGATGGAGTGAGGGGCGATGGAGTGAGGGGCGATGGATAGTGTAATTATGTGGCGTGTAATTATGTGGCACTGACTGGTATTTGGAGTGTATGTTGCATTGAGTGCAGTGTAATTATGTGGCATATAATTATTTGGCACTGAGTGGTATTATGAGGAGTGTATGTTGTATTCAGTAGAGTGTAATTGTGTGGCGTGTAATTATGTGGAACTGAGTGGTATTTGGAGTGTATATTTCGTTGAGCACAGTGTAATTATGTAGCATATAATTATTTGGCACTGAGTGGTATTATGTGGAGTGTATGTTGTATTGAGTGCAGTGTAATTATGTAGCATATAATTATATGGCACTCAGTGGTATTGTTTGGAGTGTGTTGCATTCAGTAGAGTGTAATTATGTGGCGTGTAATTATGTGGCCCTGAGTGGTATTTGGAGTGTATGGTGCATTGAGTGCAGTGTAATTATGTGGCACTGAGTGGTATTTGGAGTGGTGGTGGTTGTGGACGTGGTGGATGTAGTGGTGAACTTGGTGGTGGTGGTAGTGGATGCGGTAGTGGATGTGGTGGTGGTGGAGGTAGATGTGGTGGTGGTGGACGTGGTAGTGGCCTCGTGGTGGTGGCTGTCGTGGTGGTGGTGGACGTGGTGGTGGTGGGGTACGTGGTGGTGGAGGTGGGTGTGGTGGTGGTGGATATGGTGGTGGACGTGGTGGTGGTGGTAGTGGTGGTGGGCGTGGTGGTTGGTGGACGTGGTGGTGGACGTGGTGGTGGATGTGGACGTGGTGGTGGTGGACGTGGTGGTGGTGGTGGTGGACGTGGTGGTGGACGTGGTGGTGGTGGTGGACGTGGTGGTGGTGGGCGTGGTGGTGGACGTGGTGGATGTAGTGGTGGACTTGGTGGTGGTGGTAGTGGATGCGGTAGTGGATGTAGTGGTGGTGGAGGTGGAGGTAGATGTGGTGGTCGACGTGGTAGTGGCCTCGTGGTGGACGTGGTGGTGGCCGTCGTGGTGGTGGTGGACATGGTGGTGGTGGGTGTGGTGGACATGGTGGTGGTGGATGTGGTGGACATGGTGGTGGACGTGGTGGTGGTGGGGTACGTGGTGGTGGAGGTGGGTGTGGTGGTGGTGGATGTGGTGGTGGACGTGGTGGACGTGGTGGTGGTGGTAGTGGTGGTGGTGGACGTGGTGGTGGTGGTGATGGATGTGGACGTGGTGGTGGTGGACGTGGTGGTGGCGGACGTGGTGGTGGACGACGTGGTGGTGGTGGACGACGTGGTGGTGGTGGACGACGTGGTGGTGGTGGACGACGTGGTGGTGGTGGACGTAGTGGTGGTGGAGGTGGGTGTGGTGGAGGTGGGTGTGGTGATGGTGGTGGACATGGTGATGGTGGACGTGGTGGTGGTGGACGTGGTGGTGGTGGACGTGGTGGTGGTGGACGTGGTGGTGGTGGACGTGTTGGTGGTGGACGTGGTGGTGGTGGTGGACGTGGTGGTCGTGGTGGAAGTACTGGTGGTGGTGCTGCTGGGTGTGGTTGACGTGGTGGTGGTGGTGGTGGACGTGGTGGTGGTGGACGTGGTGGTGGTGGACGTGGTGGTGGTGGTAATGGTGGTGGACGTGGTGGTGGTGGTAATGGTGGTGGTGGCACTGGCCGTGGTGGTGCTGGCCGTGGTGGTGGTGGACATGGTGGTGGTCGTGGACGTGGTGGTGGATTTGGTGGTGGTGGACGTAGTGGTGGTGGATGTGGTGGTGGATTTGGTGGTGGTGGACGTAGGGGTAGTGGATGTGGTGGAGGTAGTGATTGTGGATGTGGTGGTGGTGGTCGTGGACGTGGTGGTGGTGGATTTTGTGGTGGTGGACGTAGTGGTGGTGGATGTGGTGGAGGTAGTGATTGTGGATGTGGCGGTGGACATGGTGGTGGAGGTGGTGGTAACTTGCCTTTAAAATGCACAAAACAACATAAGGTTTAATAGTTTATAAACTTGGAACTGTTAATAAAATGCACTATATTAAGGGAAGCATAAAAGTGTGTTAAAATGATGTTCCAGTAGTGAAAATATTAAAAAGCTAGAACGCACTGTAACTTATTTAAACAATGTTATGTAGTGTGCGGTATATCCGAGTGCACATAAACCCTGGGCTTGATGAAAAATTACCTTACACAGTAGGGGAAGTTCATTGCGGTACACAACTGCATTATACTCGGGGAAGCATAAAAGTATGTGAAGCAGAAGTAAGACCCTAAGTTGCATCAGAAGTCAGCATGAAGAATAAAGTAAATATATTTAAAATGCAGTTGAGGAAGCATACAAAGAATGTAGACCAGTGTCTGGGATTTGAGAGGGAAGTGTTAAGTGTGTAAGCATGTGGTGAAAAGCAATCAATGTTTAGGGTGGGGCTCCTGCTCACAGATTAACAAAAGATGGTGACACAGATAGTGATCCAAGGCCTTCCTGCCGGACTGTCAAACGGATTGCTTGAGGGGAGGATTCCCACAAGGAAATAAATCATGGCAGCTGTCTGCTCTTTCCCACTTTTGCCGACCAGAAGAACCATCTAGGATTACATTATTCAATTTTAAAACAAGTGTTGCTCTTGTGTACGGCATTTAATAAAGTATATACCGGCACTTCCATACCGAGCTTACAAACTGAAGCACTTCTAATATAACCAATAGATACTGTGCCTTATGATGGTGCCATTCGCCCGGGGATGGGTGAGAAGTCACCGCAGTATTGTAAACAAGTTGTGACAAGCTATCAGCGTACTTTGAGGGAAGTCAGGGGGTATAGGTGGTCATCTGACAACATTTGTCTACACCTATGCACTGGTTTAGTGATCGGTACGGGGCCAGCACCCCTGCAGCCAGCTGCTAGAACAGATCAGAATGTGTCTACCACGGGCTGCGAGCAAAGGCAACGGCAGCAGCATGCTGGGTGAACCCCAGCACAGGAGGTGGGGTGGGGGAGGAGGCGAGGGGGTGGAGAGAGCCTGAGGGGAGAGTGGAGAGTGAAGAGGTGTGTAGCAGGTTGTAAGAGGGTGCGAGGAATAGCCAGAGGGAGAGAGGGAGAATGATGACACGTGAGGCGGAGGGAGGGAAGTGGGCAAAAAGGGAGGTAGGGCATTGAGGCAGACAAAAATCGCTGGAAAATAAAAGGGGGCCAGGTCGGAAAGAAGGGGGGTGGTCGTGTTTCAAAGGGGGAGCGGATAAGGAGGCTAAAAAAGCAAAGGGCGAAGCATAGAGGTGAAGAGGGAAGAAGGTGTGAGGAGCAGGGAGCTGAGAGAAGCACGGACGTTTAGCAAAGCAAGAAAGATAAGGATCAAAGAGCAGTGGGAGAAGTAAGATGAAGGCGTAATAAGAAAGTGGACGGGCAAAAGAGGCACGGAGAAACAGAGAAAATAAGTTCAAGGAGCAGGGAGCGTGGATGAAAACGAAGGAAGAGAGGCGAGAACGGCTTAAATGCAGTCATGGGAGAGAAGAAAGGAACTAGGAAAGAGGGAAGTGGAAAAGCAGAGTGGAGAGATGGTGGAAAATAATAGGGGGAGAGGTAGAGTGAAATGGAGAGGGGAGGAGAGAGAGAGAGAGCGATGAGGACGCAGAGTTGGAAGAGGCAGGGGAGGCTGCAGGAGTTGACAGGGAAAGATGGCAGAAGTAGGCCTATGCGAGTTTTTGCTATGAACAAGAGACCGGCAATAATAAAAAATGCACAACACAAATGCACATAACAGACTTCGGGTAAAATATCTTGTTCATATAGACAGTTTCTGACGTGAGATAGGGATAATTGTTTTCGAAGGTTATCGTTTTCACATATTAAACCAGGTACTGTATCGATTTGTAAAGCAAGCGTCTTAAGTAGTTTTCAGGCAAGTTTCCGTTCGCAGCGCTGTAAGAACCTTCAACAAGACCTTCATTTCCGCATCTGAGACAGGGAAACTGGTGACTGAAAGACACTGGTTAAGATCAGAATAGGGAAAAAAACTATTCGTGGTTTGATCAGGAAATATTTTGGATCCAAGGTCTGATAATTATAGCTCCATTTCCATTCTTGAATGGAGTGTGAAGTACTTACAGCAACTTCCTTTATGTAATGACAGTGAACGATTTGAAGCAGTCGGTCCATGTGGAAAGAGAATTGTGAAGAAAACCATCTGAAAGAATACGCAGTCTACACAGAAAGCGAGATCTGACCATGTGCAAAGGAGTGCTCTTTTAAATGCCTACTGCCTTAACCAACTGCTCAGAGCGTACACTGTCTGTGACTGGTGACCTGCAGAGCGCGTGAATGGGAAGAGCGGCTGTGGGAGGTGGGAGGGAAGTAGGAGAGTGCGATGTGCAGGCGGGGGGCGGGGAGCGGAGCCTTTGAAGTGTGTGAGGCACTAACAGACAAATGGTGGTTTGTGACGTAGCTGGTTTGTGCACGTGCACGAAGCACATGAACTGTGGCAAATCTGCTGTTGGTTTCAGAGCTTATTTGGCCCTCAATACTCTCGTCTATTTATCACTTATGTGATAAAATAGTCGAGACCTAAAAAGGCATGCTTGTACTAGCCTGGTCGAGCAGGATGAGGCAGGGCCATGGGGGTGTGTCTTCCGACTCTTCGGGTGGGGGGTTCACAGCAGGGTCGCCATAAATAGCTCTTTCACAAGCAAGACGTGTTTGGGGTAGCCTCTCCCCCAAGCAAATGGATCGGTGACATAACGGGGCGCAACTAGAGGCTAATTTCGGGAATGGTGGGGTGGGGCGGGGGCTAATACTTTCAGTACTGTAGAGCCAAATTTGGGGGGGGGCTAATACAGCAATGTACAGCCAAATTTCGAGGGGGGGGGGGGAATACTTCCAGAAATGTGTAACTCGTGCTCATGCAAAGTGCCTCAATACCTTCGGGTGGAGCTAGAGCGGTATAAAACTGCAAAAGAACAAGCCTAAGGTTACCTTTCAGGAAATGCATTCTCACACTCATTTGCTACTTGAAGGAATAGGCAGAGTGGAGATGCATCTAGAACAGGTGAAAAACACAACAAAGTCTTGTTCACAAGTAAATGGTCTCTTAAAGACCTGTGAAATGCTCGGTTGCGGCTACAAAGACGCCAGACCAGCCAGCCCACAGCAGCTGAAGATCTGTCTGTGTGTGAGGAAGCTGTCTCAGCCCGGGCTGACACACACAACGAGGGAGGGCAGGGGTGGTTGGGGTTGCTGAAGCCCATTGAGCCCTATATGCGTTGCGCGCCTTGGACATGCTGCATATGTGCATATGGTGGAGTTCCTCATGGGGGTGCAGACAGGGGCGCAGCTTGGGCAGTAAGATTGGGAGAGGGGGGGTGAGTTTCAGATTTTCCAACAATCACACTGACATATCCATGTAAAAATGCATTATATAACAAGCAAGGTGCATGATAGGAGCTAATGGAGCAGTGGAAATGGAGACAAAAGCGAATTGGTAGGGGCACGAAGTGAGAAAAAACTGAATCTTTTATAAAAATAAACTACATTTTTGAGGACTTTCAAAACAGAGAAGGAGAGTGTGTGTGCTTTTGTGTCTGTGTGTATGGAAAAATTCCTATAGAAATCCGACTAACACCTAAATACCTGACTGAAAGCACCTGGACCCAACGATTTAGCAGAAAAAACATTTATTAGGCCCTAATAAATGTTTTTTCTGGTAAATAGTTAGGTCCAGGTGCTTTCAGTCAGGGTGTGAGCTTGAAAGCGAACTGCGACAATGAGAAGTAAGTTCTCTGAATGCAGGGTGCATTCCCAGACACTTGAAGTAAATCAGCATGTTATTGAAGGTGGCGTAGGGTTTAAGATAGAAGTTAAACTATTGCTATTATGGCATTAATCAGGGATCGAGGGTGGAGGAAATAAATAATATGCTGATCCTGCAACACACTTCCAGTCCAGGTTAGGGTTGCCTGCTCAATATTTTGATGTCCCAGATGGTACAAAATTAAGCAGTCACCTAAAGCTGTATATTTTAGCACTCATCTGTGCGTACTTGGAACAGCAAATATAAATAGAAAGCACTTCTAATTGTGTTCTAAGGCTGCCTCAATGATCCATGAGTGTTAATTAAAGGGAACTAAGACAGAAAAGTCGCATTACGAATTAATTCATATGATTTTATTTACAATCCTATTTAGTGTCAAGAGGAGGCCTTTGCAGGCTCTTTAATCATCAAATGGCTGGTATTTTTCTTTTGGCAAGCCTAATTTATATTTATTTTCATGAAATGCATTCTCACACTACTGCAGTAAATGTAAAATCCATATTTAAGGACTAGGCCGAGTGGAACTAGAAAAAAAACTAAGCCTCAGTTACCAGTTTAAAGACTATTTTTGTAAAGACCTGTAAAAAACTCAGGCGTGCTGTGCTGGAGATAAGACTGCAGACACAGCCCAGCGGAGCCCATAGCAGCTCGAGCTGAGACGCACTACGGGGAGGAGGGGACAGAATCCCTTGTAGTCCTATGGGACTGGGCAGAAGTGTGACCGGGAATGCGCGACCCCCTTTCCATCACTCCACGGCCCCCCTGGGGGTCACACCCCACACTTTGAAGACCCCTGTATTAGGGCGATGTAACACCTCAAACCCCCACCCGCAAAAAAAACGACGGCCCATGCATGGGTGAATAGTGGTGTGGTGTCTCTGTTACATTCAGTCATTACTGTTTAGCCCCACTTTACATTATCTCTGTGTAAGGCACTTTGAATGCCTGAAGACACTTGCATGCATGATGACCGATTCATTTGGGGAGCAGCGGAGCCATGAGTCATATAGCACATTTTAAAGTTTCATTCTGTATCCCCTTCCTCTAAATCAGGCCAATTTAAAAGATCTCACTTGGATCGATTTTGGGCTTGTCGAAGGTGATCAGGCTGTATTTGAGTTTGTTCCAGGAATAGATTAAGTTTAATTAAACGAGTTCCAATTCCTTTACCACCTTCTGGAGTAAGCCATGACTGCTCGCTATTGCCATGTTTGAGACAAGTTTGCAAAATGAATAATTCTGTTATTGTAATGGAATGCATTAGTCTTAAGCCCTGAAACGACCATGGTACATCTCAGTATCCACCTCGGATACTTCCTACTATCCGTTGTATTGCTATTGCCAAAGAACCCAGAGAAAAAGTCTCACAATCTACTTGTGTCTCAGGACCCTTAACAAGTTGGGCAAGCCATTCAGATTGGGAGACCACAGAACTAGAAGTGGTCCAGTTTGTTTTAGCCATGGAACTAGGAGACTTGACATCTAATCTCGGCTTTACCCGTTCATGTAACTGTGCTGGAAATACACATTGTACTCTAGAGCTGGGCAGGGCCCACAACCCAGCGACGCTCCCCTGCTAAGGGTAGTCTCTTACCTGTCACTCTGTGCCCTAGTGGGTTAGTTGGAAACTATGAGACATGGTTTCTAATCCTGGCCTCTCCAGTTGGCCAAATTGTGTGCGCTTTTCCTTTTTGCAAGATTGGGAGTATTTAGACTCAATTTTAACGCTTCTAGTAAATGTATGTTAAAAATAGGACAGGATATTATCAATGGTGAGTGTGAGGGCACATGCTATATACACTAATATAAAGTATGATGCTAAATATATAGCTTCTGGAGCAAATGCAAGTGAGCTGCTGTCTCAGGTCGGCTACTTTAACAAACTGTTACATCAGGGAAAATCCCTGTGCCCCTCTGTCCACTGCTCAGGCGATATGTGAGCTCTTTAAAACACGGTTAACTTGAAAAATAAACTCCAGGTCCATATTCCCAGTGCATTACTCCAAACTGGTTATCATTCGTTCATTGCTGAAAGAGTGAGAATTGACGACCAGTCAATCTGACTCATCTGAGCCTGCAACTGGACAGAAACCACAAATGCAGGACATTTGCAAAATGCAGGACGGTTGGCCCCCCTGGTAGCACTCCATGGCTGGGGAGCATGGTAGGTGACAGGCGGGTCCTAGCCCCCTCAAAGACGCCGTGGCATACATGCCATTGCATTAGAGTCCTCTATCCTGATATTAAAGAAGAGTCCCCTCCAGCCGCACCACGCCACACTGAGTGTGAAGACTTTGGGCATTAGTGCCCGGATGGGTAATATCATTATTCTCATTATGGTTTCCTAGTTCCTGTACTTAGTTAAGTGTAGGGCGCTCACCTCTGATGACAGCAACCCTGCTCATACAAAATAGCATTTTAATGACTCCCCTAAGAAGGGACTATCCCATCAGTGTCATAGTATTGTTTCCATGGGCCCTAATGTAAGCCAGGAAATTAAGCCCCTTATACAATAGTTTGGTAGTAAAAACACATCTCTAATTGGAGTGTTTTGGGCAGCGAACTACCCTGGGCTCTGGTGCATCTGCCGCAGCTACACTGTTGATAGCTATGCCCCTATGCCCCACATCAGCTATCACTGCCTTAACCTACCACTACATCGCCTATCCTTACACTGTCCAGGGTGGGAGGAGGCGGGGTGGGGGAATGGTGGGGAAAGGGTGAGTTAGGCGCCTACACCCCAAAGCTCTCTTTGTTTGTAGTTTTGGCTACAGACCGCTCTAGCTGTCTGGAAGACATGACTTACATTCCTCAAAAAAGGTACTAAGAAAAGTACAGACAGAGTGAGTGGCCTTTGGGTTAGCCTCCCACGAGCGGTGGTTGTCATGTTTATTGTGATTTAGTACTGCTTGGATGGGCCCATTTTCAAGCCCATGGTGTTTGTGGATGGTTGTCCTACTTGTGTTCCTATAAGGGTGTGGTGATTGGGCACCAGTAGTTTGTTACACTGAGATACAGCGTGACGTATAGCTTGTAATTCGGAGTCACTGTGTGTTTTTTGATGAATTTAATTTGCAGACATAAAATTTTAATTGCTGGTTAAAGGATGTTTTGTTTAAGAAGTGCCTTTTGTTTGGATGCCTTGGCTGTCAGAAAAACACAGTGCTATATATTAATTGCCCTTGCGTATTTGTTTGTTTTTACTTTGCTGACATATCACGTTGCAAGATTTACAGCATTTTTTTTCTCTAAGTAAAGACTTGCATGTCCATATACTTTCTGAAAGTTGTAACAAAATACTTACTCTCTGGCAAAATTGTATGCTCTGCAATATTTTCCTGTTTATGCATTTTTAGATTATCCCTTAAAACGCGAATTTCTTTTTCTGACTTCTTTTCATAACACACTTCTTCGAGGGTACAGCTTGCAACAGTCTGTTCTACAAGCGGGCGAGTTTCCATATTGTTGAATCCCAAGCTGTTGCTTCATTAGGGGATTATCTTTCTAGGACAGCTGGGGCATACTACTCAAAGTCGGTGAACTATAACGAAACACTTGCCATATCAAAAAGCTAAACCTATTGGCACTGCCAGTGCTTTCTTAATTTAAATTACTCCTACCCTATTTTTAGTTAACCATTAACCTGATTTAAATAACATAACTTGGATGATGTAGTGATGGTGCACCCGACACTTCCAAGGTTGACCCAAAAACATATCTGAGGGAGGGTGAGTTGTGAGTAAGAATCGGAGTACTGAAAGTAATTACCAGTCTGTAATCCCACCATTATTTCCTCTTTTAGGGATGCCACCTCGTTCCATGCTTTCTCCTCTGCTAAGCATTGATGTGACACTCAGGCATTCTGGGAGTTGTCTTCATTTGCATCCAGTGCACCCATTTTGATTAACACACCTGATATGAGGCCTTTTCTTGGAGTCCCTGGGCAGGCAGTGGGAGGGAACAGTTGTTCACCACGACTGCTCTCCCGGAGCCAGTAGCAGTCCAGTATTGCTGTAAGAGGCGCAAAGTAGAAGGAACTCCGATACATCATGTCACCGCAAGTAACACTCAACGAATTGGGAGTCGAATTGGTGCTTTATTGTGAAAGAAGGCTGGAACTTTAGTTTAAAGGGATACACAAGTGGCACCAATAAATATAATGCAGAAAGAAAACTAGAAGGTACCACTATCTTCTGTGGCCACGGTACAGACCCCAAAATGTATATGTCATGTGCGCAATAGGCGCACGACGTTCCATAATATTGACCCCGTTTGCCACTGTATCCTGTAGGGCTGCACTTAGCATCACTGGGACTTCAAACCTCCTCTAGTTTACTATTTTGTTTACTGATTCAGTCTCGGACAATGTGACGAGGATGATAGAAAAAAGAAAAACTTGAAGCAAACCTGCAACATTATGTCTAAATCTCTGCTTCAGTGATAGTTTAACAATGACCAGCTGAAGCCACAGCTTCTAGGTCACAACAGAAAGAAAATGTACCCCAAAACATACCATCCAAACTGCAAGCATCCCACCCCAGGAGAGCCAGGGGTGAGGGTTTTTGCTGCCAAGGCTCTGTGTCTAGTTCATTGCCTCCTGGGATCTACTGCTGCAAGCCTCCACAAAACTGAATCAGACTCCAGTCTGTGATAGAAACAGTTGGAAAGCCCTACCCCGGACTAGCGAAAGGTGCTGCATTGTCATATTCGTGGCCATACACAAGTGCTAATTTAGAATAACAATAATGGTAATTGGTGTCCAGAAAGGGACATAGTTTGCGTTTTTTGAGTCTAATTGCAAAACTAACAAGTAGTGGTAGGTAAGCATCCCACTACGACTTCCATGCGGGTACCAAACTACAGGGGCCCATATTGCAAAGTTGGATGGTTGTGGTCTCAATTTTCCATCGATGCGGTGCACAATGGATATGGACACACAATGGAACCAGGGCTTCACTGGTTCATGGATTAGGGACGCGTCTGTGACTTAACACGATGAAGTGTCTGTTACTATAAACAATAGGAAAATGGTTCACATGGGACAAAAAGTAGAAAAGATGGCTACAGCCAATGGAACCAGACCTAACTCAGTAGGTGCAGGTTTGAAACTTCCATGGCCTTTAGGCACTAGTGAAGGGTGAATATGGGTCCCCTTGGAGCATGGGGTGGGTCACGGACAGTGCAGTCACAACAGTGCTGATGAAGGAAAGTATCCATGCATCCTCAGCAGTCCAGAAATGCTTCTCTGTTTTCCGTGTCGCTTTCTAGTCCGCTACGCTTCATGGATCTCTTAGGACCCAGGCCATACTAGATTACGGGTTGGCCTTTCCCTGGCAGATATAGTGTCCTTATTAGGATCATTTAGGGGTCTGGCACCTCAGTACTCATGTTTGCGTTGGATTGGCTAGCCAGGACAGGTGTACCCAAAGTAGCAAACTGATTGAGGTCTAACATTCAGAGGCATTCCCGACTGACATACCTTTGTGGAGCCCTAAATGTGAACTTGAAGCCCACTACAAAACACTTCTGGGTCAGTAGTATTTACGGCAGTATAAGAAGTGGCACACATTGTTACTCACGGTTATGTTATTTTATATTCTTTTTATATAATTTTACCACGTATTTCAGTGGCCCTGGGGTGCACTACCTGCAGGAATGAATATACTTTAGCAAACAGCAAGATTTTTAGGTACTTTCTTTGTAAAGCAGGAAATTCAATGCAACTTGATAGGCTGCGGATTCCAAAGAATGGAAGGGTGACCGTTTCCTGAATGTTTGTTTATATGCCAATTCAAATTCAACGTGCTCTGCAGTAAAGATTAAAACCCAAATGTGGCTCAGTTCTTTATGCTTGTTCTGCGTGCAGCTCGAGACACCTATTACCCTTTAAGGCTTTACCCAAGCATCAGTCACAGTGGTTCGATAACTTGAAACCATTAATCACAGCTATCAGTGCTAATAGTAATCACCATGGAACATCAAGTAAAGCCAGTTCTCACCCACCTCAAAGTGTATTTCAAGATTCAAATCAATCCACTTCTGGCATCAAATTGAATCATATCAGGGTTCAAATACTAAGCCTCTTGTAAGAAAGATATTAGAGCTAATGCTTATCCACTTGAAGGACGAAGCAAAGCTGTTTCTTGGTATGTATGACCTTTGAAGTAGCTTTGCAGATGCAGGCACGAGGGTAATCTGGAGTTGCTTGTAATTATTCCCCTTGTCGAGTCTCTTCAATACATTTCGGCTGCTTTCTGAATTCACTTTTCTGATTTCCTGCCTCCTGTTAGTGTCTCAGGAATTCTTCATGGATATTTTTGGACCATTGGGCGTAGCTATTCATGGTCCGGTGATGTTCTAGCCGAGAAAGGTGACTGAGATCTTGTCTTTGAAGTTGATAAAAAAGATGTTGCTTGTTTGCTTTCTGACTGTTTGTGAAAGTTGCCCACCTCCCTCCTGTGACAGGTCGCCGGGGTTGAATCCTATCTTGTAGTGCTTACATGGTGAAACCGTTCAGCTGTACAAAAAACTGCTGTGATTTAATTCAAGTGCATTTTTGGGGGGGTTGTTTTTGGCCTCTCCCCTCAGATCTTTTTCCTTTCCAGCAAAGCAACAGCTGTTTTGTTTTGCTCTTTTATCCTGTGTTTTGTTTACCTTTGTTTGACTTTATTATAATTTCCGATTTACACTCACGTTATGCAGTGCAGGTATGGGTTAGCTTTGTGCATCTTGGTCATTTACATCAGGCAGGGTGTATTTAAAGTAATTTGTACTGCAACTGACATCTTTGCTGTCTTCCCCCTTACTGTTCTGTTCTACAATCTCTCTTACTGAGTCCGGTCTGAGGTCTGCTTCTAAAATTGTTCATCGTATGCTGGTGTATTGGTGATATACAAAAATGTATAAATGCTACCACCTAAGTCTTTTCACGTTACCTCTATGAAGTACACTCCATCTGATTCCCAGTTCCCTCCTTGGTACCGATCTCAGCAATCCAAAATGCACATGACCAGTCCTGGGCATGTAAACAAACAAATGAAAAGCGTGTAAACCACAAAGAAGTATATGCAAGCGGTCTCGAATGCTCGACGTTCAAACAGGAATCCCCTTGATCTAGATACACTACTGCTACTATTTGGTGGTTACACAGCGGATGAAGGTTTTTACACGCTGACACCCGTGATGGTCCGGCATAAAACACTTCTTGATGGCGACTAGATTATCTATAGACTGATTCTGAAAGTTGAAGAGTCCCTAGTGATAAGGGCTAACGACTGGTTGATACACAGCTATCATATGTAATACATTATTTTTGGTAAGGAGTGGATTCCATTCACCACATTTGCGGAAAGGCGTGAACATATTGGAAACATTACTGCATATATGCAAATAACTTTGAGCAAGTCTAACTTATGTACAATGTCCCCAGCGCCTAGTGCTTGATGGAACGATTGTTTATGGTGCCTTGGTAGCCCTGACTAGTTGTAGTCCCTGAGAGTATTATATCCAAGTGACTTATTGTGATGCTTTCAGTTAGAGCTGTAATGATTGTCTGTTATCATGTTAGACGTTAGCAACATGTCTGTGGTGATGACATACTGTACTTTGAAAATTCTGATCAATGCAGTGGGAAAATGTTGATATCCAGGGAAGACATGCTGGGCAGAATATGCAGTGGCTCCCTGGACCACTGTCTGACCCACCTCTAATCCTCTTCCTCCCTATGCCACACGCCACATTTGTTGAAGGGGAAGCTGTCCCACAGGAACAGCTTCCTCTTTGCAAGTCAATTACCACCCAAGTTGTGTGTTGGTAACTGATCAATGGTTTAAAATATTGATGTGTGACATTCCAAATCGCAAATAGGAAGTGGATGCAATTCTCACACTCCTTCCCAACCACACAACACAACGTGTCATGAAAGTTGCTTTGCGAAGTAAGTTTAGGACACTGCTGCATAGCTATTAGTGAATCACAGACTGCAACTGCAAACCGCTTCCGACCTTCAAGCATTTCCACTACAAGACCTTTTTAGCACATCAGGCCTTTTGTCACATGCTCTACTTAATTTTTGCTTTATCCCATCCTTCGAAAGGACATGTTTAACCTTCTGGCAA
Source organism: Lissotriton helveticus (assembly GCF_964261635.1). Taxonomy (NCBI): domain Eukaryota; kingdom Metazoa; phylum Chordata; class Amphibia; order Caudata; family Salamandridae; genus Lissotriton; species Lissotriton helveticus. Next base: position 1,694,576,385 of record NC_136065.1, on the reverse strand, counting down.
TAAATAATGGAGATATGCCTTTGCTCAAAGAAATATGGTTCCTTGAGCTGTCAGACCTAAATCTCACAACTGCTTCCCTAAATGGGTATACAACTGTTCATCGAGGGCCAGGTGGAAAGAGAACAGCTTAACCAACCTAGGATTTCTATTGTCTTAAGATATTAAATTATCGCTAGTCTTAACCAACTAGTCTCTGGTTAGAATTACCAAAAAGACCACCATTTTGGTTACTTAATCATTCTGATAATAAAATATGAGTGGTGTTGGGTTTATTCATACAGTGAGATTCGACTCACTGACACTTGACTGGCGTGTGCCTGGTGTCACCTTTGTAGCCCTCTGCTCCTGTAAAGTTTCTGGATCTACTTGGAGCCCAGACTGCACGACTTTTGTCAAAGCAAGGATACAAATGTTTCCTTGATAGGAGCTGTGCATGAAGTGAGGAAGACTTTTTTTTCTGGCACAACTGCTGGTTTTTCTGGTGGGAACTGCTTTCTGCTAGCCCGCTCTCACTCCGCCACCTTTTTCTTCACAATTTCCTTTCTTACAAATTTGGTGTTTTGTCTCCTGGAGATCTTGAGTGATACCGGTGCTTTTCCAATGCTCGTGAAACCTCTGGCTCAGTTTATTGGGTCATTTGTCTGCAGTACAGTACCCCGACGGGTGTGGCGGATGCACAGTTGCCTGGACCAGCTTGCACCAGGGTCCCTGTGTAACTGGAGCGTGTGTCTGGCTGGAGGCCAACAGAGGACAGGCCTGAACTCTTTGAAGACTGATAGTTCTGAAGCAGCTGCTGCAAGGTGGGAGGCACATAAACCCCTGGCATGATGCCCTTGACCCTGGCATGATGCCCTTGACCCTGGCATGACGCCCTTGACCCTCAGTGCTAAGTCAAGGTGGTGTCACTGGGATTCCTTCTAAGCAACGTCCTCGCTCACTCTTCAGGCGCATGTCCGTGCTGTGTAGACCTCCTGCTTCCAGGCACTTCACTGGCTGGGAAAGATTCTCCCATTTCTACAGGAGGCGCTTGTTCTCAAGTTATAGCTGTTAATAGTCTCTATTTAGTACTTCCGAAACTCTGCACTCCTGAAACCTCAACAAAACAACACATTTAGAAAGATTGTGTGCTTCATAAAGTTCCAACACATATTACCAGGTCAAATAACACTGTTAGAGGGAACTTTTTTAGGGGCAACTTAACTTGAGGTGGGGTGGGCAGGAACGCTCATACTAAAATGAAGGAAACAAATGTGTGAGTCATGGAAACTAAGCCAAAAGGTTTAACAAATTTATTTAGGAGGCGCAGCTTCAAGAGAAAGGCATTAAAATACAAATTATAGTGAACTCGTATTCACAGAGAGCCACACTTATCAGAAGGCACCTTTATATGACTTTCAATAGGACTCAGAAAGCATTTAAATAGTTAGAAGAGAGACACTTCAGAAAAAACAATATAAGGTGTGCAGATTGAAACCTCAAAGACACATTTGTAGATGCAATATGAAAAACATAATTTAGATCAAGGGAAATGTTCTCAGAATGCAAAACACATTTGGTTTAAAATGCTGAAAATACGTTTAAACATGAGAGAAACTGCTTTGCAATTATAATGTAAGTATTACATTCTAAATAAGAAAACACCAGTTTAGAGACAAGATAGCATATATTGGCCAGGTAAATTGTATCTTAAAAAACAAAAAAACAAGAGCTCTTGGGGAGCACCCACACCTGCCTGTTACATCCTACGTTGTACCTATGTCAATTGTACCTACGTCAATTACACCATGGGTCCCTGTTAGAAGGTGGTTCTAACACTATGGGCCGCCTAGATTTTTTTGCTTTTTGAGCACTTAATTGTCGAGCTTTTACTGTGGGGGGCCTCATAAGTTGGGACTCGCCCACAGTGATTCAAGATGGAAGAGACTGCATGGGGATTTTACTGGTGTCCCCCTATCTCGACCAGGCCACTGTGCAGCAGATGGAGTAAGGGAAACCGGGCTGGTTACATGCAGACATATGTACATGCATGTGCACACGTGTAGGGGCTGCGCAGGGGAGATTCCTAGTGTATGCAGTCCGGGAGCAGCTACAAGATGAAGGGTGTGGCAGGACTTGTGCAGAATTGGCCGGTGACATGAAATAGGCTTCATAGACTGGGAAGGAACATGCCAGGGAAAGTCAGTGTGTTTTACTGTTTTTCACTTCAGTATTCCCCTATGGGGATGTGGAGTCCATGTGCTAGATTAACTTTCATAAGTCCCTACAGATTCCAGACACGCACTAAAGTCCACAGTAGCGGGTGTGAAAAGGAGTATTCTGCAGAGTCCAAAGTCATATATGTACTGATTTTAGGTCATCCAGGAATGTCACATTTCTCTGAGTCAGTCATAACCAGAACCAGGCTGAGGGCTGACCTCAGCTGGATGGATTGATAACCTTTCTTCCACAAGCTAAGCCCTCCTCTCCAGGAAGAGAAGATGGGTGGGGCTACAGGCTCATCCATCAGCAGCTATCACTGGGTGCCGGGCAATAGACAGCACCAAGGAGGGAAGGCAGAGAGGGGGGAAGGGGTTTTGTTTCAGAGACCCTGGACGATGCTATTTCGAACAAACCCAGAGGCTGGACAAGAAGGAGGGAGCAAGGGCAGGGAAGCGTTGTGTTGCTGTTGGATAGGACCAACAGAGACTTCCTGCCAGCCCCCTACTCAACTTTTAAAAAGTGCTTGCACAGGAAGAGAAGCTTTCTTTGGGGTGTGGTCTGCTGAGGCGGAAGGTGCTGGAGCCTGGCAATGGGTAGTTGGAAGGAGGAACCCCCTGATTGCCCCCTAGGACCCTAGAAGCGCCAGAAGTAGAGCCCAGGATCGGTGCGCAGAAGCAGGGGCCTTCTCGCAGGGAGACGAGAGACCCAGGAGGAGAGCCAGGCGAAAGGCTGGCTCAGGGAGCCAGTGAAGACCGCTCACTGCAGAATGCACCCTCTTGGAGACCCAGAGGGCAAAGGAGAGTGCTCCCAGTGGCTGGGGGGCGTCACCAGGAGCAATAAGACACGAACATGGGGCAGATCGGATCCCCAGTGGCTGAGATATGGCCCACGGAAGGTAGGCGACCTTTGACCCCTAAGAAGACCGACAACGAAGTACGTGGGGCTCCGCTGCCAGTCTCAGAGATCCCCCCCGGGGTGGGTCAGGTCCCGGGGGCTGCCCCCAAGGGGAAGGGAAGCCGGGGAGCGTGAAGGTGCCCCGCAGAGGGGCCAGGAGACCACCCTGGCACCCACCGAAGATGGAGGCGGGGGAGCCCAATCGCGCCCCAGCGAAGATGTAATCTGTGGAGCGCTATCGCGCTCCCCGTGAAGTTGCATCCGTGGGGTGCCAGGAGCCCACCCTGGCTCCCGCCAAAAAATGAAGCCGGGGAGCGCTGTTGGGTTCCCCTTCAGAGGGGCGGGACCCAGGATCCCATCCCCGGACCCCGAAGCCGAAGAGCACCATCGCGCTCCCTGTGAAGATGCGGGAAGCAGGGGTGCCAGGAGCCCACCCTGGCACCCGGCGAATAAGTGAAGATGGGGAGCGCAGGCACACTCACCTCTAAGAGAGGAGGAGGGGCCCAGGACCCCATCCCCGGGCCCCAAACTCACTGAGGGGGCCCGGGAGTCTATCCCCGGGCCCCGAAGCTGGAGGGAGGCGGGAGGAGTGCCGTTGCATTCCCCCGAGGTCCGCTGGACCGGCAGGAACCTCCGTGTCTGCCTGCCGGAGTGGACAGACCAGAATGAATGTGCCAGCTCCCGCGGCAGCACACAGAGGTGCGATACGTGCTGGGAGCCGGCCAGAGCAGCCGGGGGTGGCCTCCCTGGGCTACTTGCCTGCACGGTGGCCTTGCGGGAGGTCTGGGTGGTACCGGACCTCCCTGAAGAGAGAGCAGCACTCACCTGCAGGAGCAGCGGGGGTGGGCTCCCCAATCAGCGATGAATCCCCTGGGGGTCCAGGAGGGACCCGGCCCCCCACCTACGAGCGGGATGCGGTAAAGCCACCAGCGAGATCGGGGCTCCCCCAGAAGCAGCGGGGGAGCCGCTACTTCAAAATGCAAGAATTCCCCATAATGCCTTGCAGGCCAGGACTGTCCTGCAAGGGCAAAAAGCAGCCTTCTCTGCTTGTGGTGGCCCTAGGAGAACGGGGTCACCTCCACATGAATGCACAGGTGATGGGGGAGCTGCTGGAGAAGCGCAGTCTCCCCCCAGCACGAAGAGACGTCCCTCCCTAAGAGTCCTGGGGAGTTTAAAGGAATAACCCCACAAGGGCTTAGCCAGCATTTATCACCTTCTGGGCTGGAACGTTTGTTCTATCGATGAGGGTGTATTGCGAAGTGCATCATGGAGTTAAGGGCTGCGTTGGAGATGTCTGGAGAAGGGCATCCCCTGGAGGTGAAGAGGTGTAATTGCACTGAACCGCATTTACTAATGGTTATTTCTTTTAGGGGGAATGATGGTCACGTGTTTAATGTGAAGTACAGGATAAAAGTGATGTCATAAGCAAAGTGGGGTTATGTTGTCAGACATTCCTGCCAGGGTGTCGTACTGTATATGCGTAATCCTTTCATTTCATCTGTGATGCCTTTAGGGCTGTAATTGCAATGCATTCTAATGATACCCAAATGTGATGGGTACTATCATTCTAAAGTGATGCTTAAACATGTATTCTTGCTGCTGCGCTTAGGTGAAGAATGCAGACTGCTAGCCCTTAAGATGTAGAGGTGCATACTTCATGGTCATTAGGAAATGCGCAGTCAGGGTTGTGTGTCACCAAGACAGTGTTACCTAATTTAAATGATTGTTAAAATACTGGGGAGGGGTCGCCACTGGGATGGTGCCAGTGCGCAGGGCCCTTACTCCAGGTTATGTTCAACTTACTGCATTGGGGCAAGATGATGTGCATACATGGGAGTGGTGGTACTAGACCCCACCGCCCCTGCGGGAGGGGTGGAGATGTGATGCAATGTCACAAAGTAATTCCAACAGCTTATGTATATTTGTAAATTGGTGCATAGTATTGAGTAGTGTGTGTGTTTAATAAATGTACTCTTACTTTTATAGAGCAAAGTACAGACTGGACAATCAATTATTGAGTGTTATTTTTGCGCATCTGCAAATGGCGATTACTAGCCCACACCACCTCCCTTGAGTAAGTCTCACTGTTAGAAGGCGACCTCAGGGGAGGGCAGAAAGTGTACCTGACCACCCTGGGACCCACCTCCCTAGTTACAAAGACGAGCACTGGCGGGAGACTCCTCAGGGGGGAGAGTCTCGAATCTAGGATCGTACACACTACACAAGCACCACACGACAAAGAGACACCACACCGTAGCTTCTTGAGAACGTTTCTTTATCTTGTGATTCAAAGGATCTTTTTGATCGGCAAAGGCAGGTAGTTACAAATAGAGCAAGGGCTCAAAGAGTCTCGGTCAGGGTAGTGGTAGCGGGACAGTCTTACGGGATCAGTGTCAATATTGGTGCGTATCCGGCGCACAGCTCTCAATCCTCGAGCCGGGGGATACGATGCGATCTTTGGGGTCCAGCCGGACCAGGAGAGTCAGGGAGCCGCGAGTCACTCAGCAGGGCTCAAGCAAGATGTCGGAGGTCTTACGATCTTCAGGGGAGCCGCGAGTCACTCAGCAGGGCTCAGGTGTTCCAAAGTTGCAAGGGAGCCACGAGTCACTCAGCAGGGCTCAGGTGGTTCCAGCAGAAGTCCTTCTCTGCCAAGCGATCCGCGACCACGTCAGCAGGGCTCCCGTCGTTCCAGAATCGAATCTATTTTGATAGTCCCGGAGCATCCCCAGTTATAGGACGGCTCCTCTTTGATCTCCGGAGTTCTGGTATCCTGGGGTCTTAGCACCTGAGGGCCGCTTGTTGGGGTTTCCTGCCACGCGGCCCTTTGATCCATTCATGTCAGGTTCGGGAGGGGTCCCAGACACACAGCAGGCGTGGAGCCAGCCCTCAGGGTGGCCGGAGGGCGATTGAAACCCATCTCTCGAGGGGAGGTTGGAGGTGTGAGAGAAACTGCTCCTCCCTCTCTCACTCAAGGGGAGCGCTGTCCTCCAGCCAGGGTGGCGCCTCTCGGCCTAGGCCGCGCTGGATCGGGCGGCCATCTTAGGGGCCGGGAAGTGGGCTCGGACGGGGAAGTCCGGGGACGTTTGTGTGTAACATGGAGGGAAGGGTCGGCTAGGCTGGGGGACTCAGGGGTCTGTTGTGGTGTAAAGCTCGGAAGGGTGTTGCTACGGGTCAGGGAGGACCACGCCACGAGGCCGGGTCTAACACTCAGACTGCTCTGCAATGCTACCCTCTGAGAGTCAGGCGCTACTATTGGGTGTTTGCTTCCCAGTGAAGGACAAATGTACTCCTATTATTTGTGCAGACCTCACAGATGCTGACTCATTTTCCAACAGTCGCACATTTATCAGAAGTGTCACGCTTATCCTACTAAATGCAGATCATAGACTAGGTCAAGGATTATGTTCTAAGGCTAAGCGCTCGTCTCAAGTTGCATAGGGGAAGCGGAAAAAATGTAATGTTAGGAATAAAATATATAGCAATGTCCTGGTTGCCACATCCATCACCCTGGTCTGATGATCTTGTGGTGGGAACAAAAATGTAATGTAAGGAATAAAATATATAGCAATGTCTTGGTTGCCACATCCATCACCCTGGTCTGTGTGGTGGGAAATTCCCTGTTCTCATGGTCAGACGTACCCAGGATGTGGTGTGCTATATGTAGACAGGGTAGAGAGAGAGACACTGAACTTTGAGACACTGAACCTTTTGCACACGGGAAAGGTGGGCGCTATCCAGTCTGGAGTAGTATGCCTCACAGAGAGAAGCTGTCTGGGAATATTAGTCAGACAGGCCTAGGGCCTGCTGTTTAGAAAATTGGGTGCAGAACTCTGGTCAACTTATCAAAAGTCCTACAAATTAGGCTGGCAGGGCAAGGATAAGGGTCTCATACCTCAGGTGTGGGCAGAGTGGGCATGGGGTACTATATGATAAAATACACCCTGCTTCAACACTTCGCTTGCTGCAGGTGAAGTAAGGGTTGTTTTTAAGACTGTCTTAAGCACAAGATATTCTGTCGGCACTACTGCTCCTGTCTCAGCAAATGCTTCTCCTTGCACATATCTCAATTCCCCCTGCGCTGTAGCTTATTAAAAAAATATATAATAATTTTACGTCCCCTATATGTACTTTTTGAGCCCTGGTGGTAGGTCACTGTGTTATTATTTGGGCCCTAAACTCTACAATGACTTCCCTATTCATATCTGTCGCCTCCAAAATCATTTAATCTTCAGGAAAGTCCTGAATAAATATTTTACTCAGTGGACTCCACTCATTTCATAGGCTTACCTGCCATGGCCCATCTCTTTAACTTGAAGGTAATTTGGTTCTATGGAAGCCAAGATGATCTAAAAGAGTGTACATTGCATCTTGTATGTAATAAGTCAAATCAACCCAAGTTCCAATGTCTCTTTCTCTGTCAGCCATATCCCCCCTCAACCCTTTTATTTGCTGCGGAGTGTTGCTCTAATCCATCCGAGCCAAGATATAGGAGCAGTATTGGCAATTAATTTGGTTAGTACTGTTGAGTCTTCACCTCCTGAAGAGTCAGTGGATGCGGGCATTCCTAGTTCCATGATTAATACGTCATGCAGGTTTTTAATCAACTGGGATTCTGGTAGTCCGGGCAGCTCCAGGCCCCACACTCCGTCTCTGCATCTCCTACAGGTTACAGCAGCAAGGGGCTCCAGGGATCTATGCCTAGCCACAGGCTGAGGTTGAGTAACTCCATGCAAAGGATCTGCAAGTCCATGGAAAGTGTCTTCTGGGTTTCAGACCATGTAAAAGTTACTAGCTCGGAGAGGGAGGGAGATAGTTTTCATCTAACTTTGGGAGTGCTAACACAATACCTGTGGCAACTGAACTTCTGAGGCTGCCCGTGGCCCATGCAGGGGGCCCCCATAAGAGGGCGGCCACCTTAGTGCCACATGAGACACAGACCCGACGGGCTAGTGTCTGGACCTCTGGGGTCCGGAACACCATTTCGTTATTTCCGGCGCTCCGAGTGGGTGGGGGCCAGGTATATTTACCTCCCCCGCCCATCTGTCAATCCTTTTGCGCTGAGGTTCCACGCCGTCCTTATGGCAGGCCCCTGGAGGAACGACCGCACCCCATTACTCCTTTGGGCGCTTGTAAACCTGAGCAACCGGGGGCTTGCCTGGATACGCCCCCCCCCTTCAAGGCGCATGAGTAATTGAGTGGACTGGTGGTCCACAGGATGTATGGGGTAATCCCCCAAAATTGTTTGCACGATTGGTTAGGCCAGGTGCAATTTGGCTCATCAGGTGGGCAGGTAGCAGAGGGGCTGCCTTCCCTTGGATCGCCCTTAAGTTGATCCACCATGTTGGCATATTTCTTCTGCAAAATAAACCTGCAGCAATATTTTTTCCAACAACCAATTTGTCTTGAGGGGTGCATCTTCCCTTGTGCTTTTCGGGGGCTTCTAGAGTAAGGAGTCTAAGGCTAGACAGGGAGGGGTGTGGCGCCGCGGCCAGGGCAACTGACGCTGGACGCTGGGGATCACAGTTCGATCCCCGGCTCCGGCGGCAGGGGTCTGCCCAGCACCATGCGACTGATGGAGCAGAGTTCATCTGCAGTCAGGCATTGTTTTATTTTTGTGCTACATACAGACTGCATTTAAATTGCCACGCACATTTTGGTGCAAGTTAAAAACATGGCACATGAAAAACATGAATGTGAGGCCTATTCAGTCTGAAAATGCTTTTGCTGAATTAACATGTGTTTTTGCACTGTAGAGAAAAGTTGCCTTTTTACCCTTGAAGATGAATAGAATGTGTTTCTCTCTTCCCAGCTCATCCTTGCAATTTAAATTCACTATTTCTGTCTTAAAAGACTTTGACTTGTTGCATATTTTGATAATTTTTTTCAGTTAATAACACCTCTTTTTATAATGTGTGTGAATTAATATTGCACCAAACACTACACAGGGGACTAAATGCTTTTTGCATGAAAAGCTATCTAAAACATTAAAGCATGTTGCTGTGTGTGCTGTATTAACTGTGTGCGCTATATTAACAGTGTGTGCTTTTAAAATTTACACTAAAGCATGAAAATGCTATGTTGCACATTGCCCATTTATTTTGCATCTTGTCATAAATAATAGAAAAGCTGCTTTACACTAATAGCTTGGCTAGGTAAACATTTATAAGGGGTATTAGTATGGAGTTGGGAAACATAATGGGCTGCTTTACATGAAATTAATATTCTGTTTGTATCTTTTTTATTTTTGGGCCTAAGAAAACATGGCTGCTTGTAAATCCAGCAAGGCTATGGCTTGCAATTTAATGAGAAGGGAGCATGAGCAGACTGTGGCAGCTTTCCTCATGACAAGAAGTCAAGGACATCTTGAACTGTACATTCTTGTGATTGTGCCAATGTACCAGCTAACTAAAGTATCCGTCCTACTGCGCTGAGAAAGGAAGAGAATTAGAATGAAACATTTTTCCTAGTAAATGTTGCAAACGTTTATAAATGTATTAAATCATTTGCGCTTCTTTTGTTAAAACTGGTAAAGTCAGGTTTTTAGAATGAGTCAGGGTAGTCAGGGTAGTGAGAACTCATGCAATCATGATTGACGATTGATTTATTTGTCTTATGCATTTATTTCTCTTTATGATAGATTTTTGCCAACTATTCAATTATTGATTAGCCTTGCAAGACAATTTTTCTTAGAACCTCTTTAAGAATTTTGATTGATATTTTGCGCCACATTTTCTTTCCTACATGTTATGCTTATATGCAGACTGTAATGTGTTCTTTATTAATGCTATTTTTCCTGTTCTCCAAATTCTGTAACCTGATTGATATTTTACTAATGAATGAAGGGTCAGAGAAAAAACTTAACTTTTGACTAGAAAATAAAATTCTTTAAATACTCAACAACTCTCTTTATTGGCTTGAATAATAAATTGCATTTTTTGACTGTTCAGGTTTATTTAAAGTCTCATGGTGTGAAGGGCCCAACACCTTTTTCAGCGGTAAATTAGAGGTAGCATGAGGGTTTGCATTGAGAAATTACCAGAAGTAATTACCGCTCCATCAGTTTTTGGTAAGCAGAGGATGGTCATTATTGATTAGTTTGGTGATTAGTGATTATTGATTTCACCGTCAACTACTCAACTAATGGATCATTGACCTTAAGAGGGAAGTAAAATAATTGCCCAGGTTAGATAAATGTCCAAGTCCTGATTCCTGACTCCAATGCTCAGAACCTGAAGACTGGCAAAGCAGTACTGGAAGGTGATGCAAGAAGTGGTGTGAGTATCAATAGGGTTGTGAAATGCTGTTAATATGCTAGCATGTATTTTTTGAAGTGTTGAAGGTTTTTTTGTTGGTGAAATTTTGCTCATTTTGAATTGATGGTGTTATTGATTATATTTGTAATTTCATAGGACATACTTTTTTGGTTATTGATGACATGTTTTAACTCTTCATGTTAAGTTAGTGTCTTGTTCTATGTTGCCTGGAACACGCAGGTATGCACACCTGTGGAATCCCGGGAAGGAATAGCGGGTGGTAAATGGAAGCCACACTGCACTGAGGTTACTCGTCTGTTGGAATAACACTGAGAAGCTAAGTAGGGCTTGCAGTGTTAAATTAGGGACTATTTTCTGTGTGAGTGATTGATAGCAAAGAGTTTGCTGGTGAAACTTTGGTCTGATATCACCTAGAAAGGGTCACACCAAAGGAGTAGCAGGTTCGTCTGAGCTTGATTGACATCAAAAGGGTTCGCTGGTGAAATTTTGGACTAAGATATATCCTGAAGGATAAGTCCAAAGGAGTAGCAGGTTCTTCTGAGCTTGAATGAAAGGTAAGCGGAAGGGATTTACCTGTAGTGTTTGAAGAGTAAACGGAAAGTCTTACTTTGTGAAGGGTAAGTGGAATGTGTTACTCACAGTGAATATAAATCTATCCTTTATTTAGTACAACAGACAGAGTAGCGAATGTATTTATGTTGTAACTAACAGAGTTATTGATTAAGAGAAATATTGAAGTAAGATTTTGTGGAGGGTCAGTTGTAGGAGTAAAACTGACTGGAATTGAGATTGACAGCTTTGGAAAAAAGAAATTGCATTGAACTATTACAAAAATGAAAATGTTTGAAGGTTGAAAGAAGCTGTTAGGAGGTAAAGGGAAAAATTGTTTTTTATTGGTGATGCTCCTGAAGGAACACCTCTGCATTTTATGTCTACCAATTTGGGACAAAATACATGTATGTGGGTTCACCAATGGTGCAGGATTACTGAAAAAGAAGGTGCTTTGAGGTTTCCAAAAGATGGTACTTTTGAATTGCAAATTATTGACAAATTAAGGGAAGTGTGATGTGAAATAAAGACACAATCTAAAGCTGCACAATTTGAGGCCTTAAGCCTGTGGGAAAAGACAGCAAGAGAGAAGGCAAGTGAGGATGAAAAGGTAAAGCACAAAATGCAGGAAAAGAAAATTAGTGATGAAAAAGAGCTTCAAATAAATAATGATTCAGGGGATGAAAAAATGGATGCATTGTTAACTGACTGTCCACCACTTAATGTGGTTCCTATGAAAAATACTGAAAATAGTGCACTAGTAAATACTACAGGGGCTACTGCTTCTGTTGAACAGAGAGAAATACAGACTGAGAGAACTGTGCAGATATTTTATATTAACCCATTACCTGTTGATTCAGCACTGACAGTGATACCTCCAGGTGTTACTGCTTCAAATGTGCCTGATTCAGTCAAATAATTACAAACTGCAGATGCACAGATAATGCATAGAAAAATTATGACTGTCCCAATTAATATGGTCCCTACTGAAAAGGCTCAAAGAGCTGCTGAATCAGTGATTTTGCAAGGGTTTATTTCAGCAACTCAGAATACACAGATTATTGAACAGAAATTACCCCAAGCACTGAAAGGTGAGGGAAAATGGTATTTACAACATCTACAGCTCAGGATAAAATAAATGTATTTGAAAATGGGATTTTTCAAACCTGCTTTGAGGAAGCAGCAGTGATTAAAAAGATAGAAAACATGGTGGGAGAACATATTAACACAGGCCCTGAAAAAGAGAAACAGCTTAATGTTTTAAATGTAACATTTGAACATGAAGAAATTAACAGTCCCTGTTGTTTAAATAATGAAAATGTAAACCAGTGTCAGGAAAAAGAATTAATTTCCCTGAATAAGGAAACAGCTGCATGTGCATTAACTACAGATAATGGACTGACATATGTGGCCCAAAATTATGAAACTGATGGTTCAGGAAGTGTTTCATTTCAGAAAAGTGTCAGGGTACATATGGATGATGAAGCAGATGAGAAAATGTGTTCTTCAGGATTGCATTTGCACATTGCAGAAATAAAATATATTTTTTAATGCAATGGGTTTGAGAAATTAGGAAACAAGTGGGCAAGAAAACATGAGAAGAAAAAGAAACCACCAGACCTAGCAAGGAAAATGGATAAGGAAAAGAAGCCACCAGATTTAGTTGAGAAAAATAATAAGCAGGATGAGGTAGAAGAGTTTGCTTACTCATTGAGAGAAAAGGTGGGAGAAATGTATGTGCATATGCCACAGAATAAAAGTGAACTTGCAGCATTTCTGAACATAATTCCACAATTGAGAGACAAGATTGTGCCGTGGTACCCACAAATTGATGGATTTGTTAACATTTGAAAAGAGTTGTGCATTAATTTGGAAAAGTTCTTTTACATTGCCATGCAGACTAAATTATGCTTTGAATCTAAAGTTGTTGTGAAAAAGCCAGGTGAAGAGACAATGAAAAGGGTTTGCATGAATGCACCATCATTTTCTGTTGTTATGGAGAAAAACATAGCAGTGATTATTTTCCTGAAGGGCAGAGTGCCAGCAAAGGATGTTGATTGGGTACAGATTAAAAGAGCACAGGATGGAAGTAAAGGTGTGTTGGTTTGTGCAAATTTAGTTATGGATGTTGTACTGCTGGAAAACGTGTCCATTTGCCATCTTTATAACAGATTTGAGCATTGGAAGAAGAAAACTAAATTTAAACATGATGCACAAAAGCATGGACAAATGCAGGTGCAAATTATGCCAGCTAAGCAAATGCAAATGTCAGTTCAGAAACAGGTACCAATGGCAGGAATTTTTCAAGCAAATATGGAACATGCTAAAGTTAATTTAAATAAGGTGTCCAGAGCAAATGTGAATTATTTCCAGAGACAAAAACAGAACCCAGTTCAACAGGTTGCTCTGTTTGCAAATGAGAGCTTTAACACTCACAATTCTGAATTTACCAATTCCATTGTGAAGGCAGTGGAAAGTCCAAATTTAGTTGCAGGAGTTTTAAACAGAGAAATTACAAACACAGTGTTAGAAGAATTTGCACCAAAATTAGGCCCATTTGAGGAAAATTGCAAAACTGTTGTCTGTGACTCAGGCCTACCAGGAAAACAATTATTTTGAAAATTAGGCAGCACAGATTACTGTACACCAGATAATGTTATTGTTCAGATTCCTGATGAGGATGTACATTTTAAAATGGCCCAACAAGAGACAGCTGTAGCATTATTTTCAGAAAAGACAGTTGAAAAATTGCCTTCTGCTTTGGAAAAAATAATAAACACAGAAATAAGAGAGTTCACAGAGAAGGATGCCAGATTAATAACATGTGCAGAACATGTCTTATTAAAATTTGAACCAGATTACATGTGTTCAGGAACACAATCAGTTGTATGAATTTTACCATTAAAGGATTTTTGATGGAATTGATTAGAAGTTTGTGTAACTTTCTGATCATAGGTTCACAGAAAATAAATGAAAAGAACAGAATAGTGCAGGAGATTAAAAGCATATTTTTTCCATGGTGTCCTGTGGTACCGAATCCAGCCAATATATTTTTTCACATTCCATGTGGTGAAGAATGGCTTACTTTTATTGATTTTTGCCAGGTTCATGTCACAGTGCCATTGCATGAGAATAGTCAGGAGTACTGTCAAAAAGAAGATGAATACCTGGGACACAAAATTGGAAAGGGAGGTAGAAAGGTGTCACCAGAGAAGGTGGAAATAATTTCCAAGATGAATACACCTCAAATTCAGAAAGAAGTCAGGCCATTTTTGGAAATGGTTAGCTGCTGTAGAGAGTGGTTACTAAACCTTTCCCTAGTGGCTAAGCCTTTACTGAGGCTGACACACTCAGGTGTGTCTGATCCGTTTCCATTGGACAACAACTGCACAAAAGCATTCCTAGAGTTGAAAGAGAAAAAATGTCGCGTCCCAGCACTAGGAATGAAAGTTTATTTGAAAGAAAATACACTAATTTGCAGTGAGAGGGAGGGCTGCGCTCTCTCATTGCCTATTGAAAAAGATGACTGTGTTCAAAGGTCTGTGATGTATTGCCCAATGACCTTTGACCCTAACTTCACAGAAATGTCAGCAAATTAATTGAATTATGATGAAACTGAATATGAGTGTCTAAATATCATGAAAATATGCATAAAGCCAAATTCAGACTTTAAGGATGAACGTCTGAGTCAGCCCAACAATGTCCATTTTGTAGATGGCCCATGTTTGAAAGGTGACACATTAAAAGCAGCACATGCTGTGCTCCTTATACATTATGTTGTCAAAGCTTCCTGGCTTTTAGTAATTACCCCAGCCCAAAATTCGAAATTGATTGCCCTTACCATAACATGCAGTATATCTGCTCAATTGGGAGTCACTTTTGTAATGGGAGAGAGAAATGCTAATTCAGTTGCACAAATTTGTGTTCTGTTAGCACATACATTCAATGGAATCTTCACAGTTGAATTAAAAGAGGCTCAAGAAAATGTTTTTAATGCAGAACAACAGGGTTGTATCACAACTATTTTTGAAAAAAATGACAACTGCAAAGTGACAAATGTGTTATTGCAAAAACTGATGCCCAGGTATGTATAGATTGCCAGTTTCTCGGAAATCAGATCATAATGTGGTCTCAACGATAATGATTGCAGAACAACAGATTGGACAAGGAATGGATTGTAGCTATCTGCCTGAAGTGTCAAGCATAATAAAGCAACACAATGGCAGCATAGAGTTACCTTTTGCAAAAGACTGTGTTTCAGCAACACTAAAGTGGCTTGAAAAAAGATTTGCAAATACACTTGTTGAAAACACTGATGAGAACACTAGCCATTGCTGTGTAGGTCTGGTTGATGTACAGTGTGCGGTTTCTCACCAGATTGCAGCTGCTACACAAGATCTGCATAATGGATGGTGCAACGGTTTTGATCTGAGAGATGCTGTGGTGAAACATCTGAATGTGATCAAAGTGAAAATAAGAGTGAAAGGCCTTGGTTGAAAAAGTGCAAAAGGATTGATGGTGCTCTGTCAGAGTTTCTCAGCACCTAAGTAGTCTAATTTGCTTGTAAAAAGTACAGAATGCCACACTGTATGAACCTTTCTGATGGCAAGCTGATGACAATGAGCAAAGAAATGCTGAAACTGTCCTGTTGAATTCCTTTTTAGGTCGAGCTGGAGTTAGCATCCAAAGGATGTGTCCAGCTGGAGACCTAATGTTGCCTGTCTCGGGGGAAGGAAGGACAAGAGGGTGTTACGAGCTTTTGCTGCCAGATTTGGGTGCGCGAACGCGCACGTTCCGTCCCGCGCCGTGCACATGCGCACACAGACACACAGACACTCGCTCACACACACCCCCTCCCCCCCCACAGTCACACACACACACACACACACAGACAGACTCCAAGACACACACGCACGCTCACACACATACATACAGAGCCCCCCGCCGCCGCACGCGCACACACACTTGCCCCCCGCCGCCGCACGCGCACACACACGCCCCCCGCCCTCGCAGCTCAGCAACAAGGCGAAGCCCCACTCACCGGCTTCCTTGGTGCGGCGGCGGCTCTCCTCTCATCGGCAGCTGCAGGGCCCGGCAGCAGGACTCTTCCTCCCTCCTTCGGCACCGGGGCGCAGGGTAGGCTCCTGCCTGCTCCGGTGCTCAAACAGCCGCGTCTCTTCCGTGGGAGGCGGGGTAGGCTCCCGCCCTCCTACTTCCTGTTTCCGGTTGTCCCACCCGGCCTGCCTGACTTCCTGGTCGCAGGCCGGTGGCGATGCTCGGTTTGTACCGGGCTGCGGCGGTGATGCGGGGGGACACACGAGGGGTAGGCTCCCTCCAGAATTTAATTACTTAAGGCGCCCGCAAATTATGGGGCAGTGGCGCTTTTGCTCGCACGTGATGGCAATTATCAGGGCCGGGTCTACAGTACATGCTGCTGCACGCAATTGGCTTTCTTTTACCTCACTACTGGTACTGTAACTGAACTTTACAGTGTCACAGTGTTAGTTATTTTAGGGAACTCGTTCGTAGTACCTGCTTCTGAGCTTGTCCATCTGTCTTGTCATTAATCCACAGTCCCAGTCAGAGTCAGTGCAATCTATGTTCCGCGAACTGCGGCCGCGCGGCCCTTAGTTCAGTGTTCCCGTCCAGTGGGCGGGGGGATACTGATTGATGTGGGTTGGATAGGATTTTGAGTCTTTAATCTGAGGGGGTTGGGCGGCAGCAGGCAGCGTGAGCGTGCGCAGATTTCAGATTGCGCATTACCACGCCCCAGCACACCCACGCATGGGCCGGTCGCATCCCACCACCGAGTCATCACATTTCAACGGACATTCAACTGAACTCTCCAGCCAGCGCGACGATGACGTTAGTGGAGGACCGCAGGCTCACAGCAGTAGTAGTGTAGCCAGCCACTAGCCACCAATAGTACTGTAGTAACAGCCCAACAGCTGCAGCACCAGGTGAGACAGGCACTGCAGGCTATCAGGCCCGCCTGGCCGAGTGTGTCCTTATTTATCAGTTAATAACGCACGCACCGCAGTGCACTGCCTAGAGCACTCTGCAGTCAGTGTGTGCCGTGTGTCCGCTTTCTGGCTTTGTTTCGAAAACTGACTAATGATGCCCCCCCCCCACTCCCCCACGTTCCCTTAACCCTACACCCTACACTCGTTGATAAAGTAAGTTGGTAGACTTGCTAAACTAAGTCTACTGCAGAAAGAGCACGCAGATGGTCACCTCTGGCCTGGATTTTGGTTCAAGGGGTGGTGCTGGGTGGCAGCAGGCAGCGCAGGGCTTTAAGTCGGGTGAAAAAACGGGGGGGGGGTCTCTCAAAAGAGCGTAGCCAGTGTAATTAGGGGCGTGCCTTTAAAGCACAGGTTAAAAATCTCTGTTTACTGTTTCGCATAGTGTGCAGCCCGACTTGTATTTTGCTGTTTCTGTCATTGCATCCAGATATGTTATACAACAACAAGTAACCTCATACGCAATGAATCTGTTGCCCGTTCCAGTAAGTTTCTGGGCTGGTGTCAAAAATTGACAGAAGGGTACACAGGTGTAAATGTGACTGACCTTACCATGTCATGGAAGAGTGGCTTGGCACTGTGTGCAATCATTCACAAATGCTGCCCTGACCTCATGTAAGTCATATGTTCTCTTCTGTCTTCTATTGTCTTAAACCTCCACACAAAAAGTTCATTTGATACCCTATGTCAGGTACACAGCAAACTATCTTGTGTTGAAATCTTTGATAATGCACTAGGTCATCATTTGCAATACCCTGTTGTACCATTTTACCAGCAGTTATCCTTTTGATGTGCAGTGGTAGACTCCACCTCATCCCTTCCAGCTGGCAACATGCCCTCAGTTACGTCCACTACAGGACCCTACTTACATTGATCACTTACGTGCCCAGGACCTGGGAGCCACCCATTATACAATTTTCTATTAGCAATTTCAATCATTAACACATTTTAGTAATCATATCTAACTAATCAGACCAATGGAATTCAGCCTTGTCAGTGGTTATCGTCAGGGCCACTGGAATTACGCAATGGTGGGCTGTGCCAATTTTTCTCATAATTATAGATTTGCCACATTTGCAACATAATCCATCATCTACAGATTTCAACAAAAAATGTTTCTAGCTCACGCGGTTCAAATGTTACTAAAAAAATACTGCTGCACATGTTACTGCGTAGTGGAAGGCCCTTTGCAAAGGTTGACTGGACACCTTTCTGTTGCTTATTGCTATATTTGAGTATTAAACTGGTACTAATGAGGTGCACTCAATGCCCAGCCGGTGTTAACAAGTGTAAAAAGTACAAATTAATGAAGTAATGCTATTATTAAATGTGCTGAATTACACTGCATAATTTTCCTTTTCTTGCCGCATAATTTACTCAACCTTGTAGCAAAGTTGTCCCTCTTCTGGTGCATAATTCCAGTGGCCCTATGTATTAATAGCAGTTACTTTTGGTCATTGATGCATCGTGCAGAGACCTCAATTTCTTCTATATTACATGGATAAGGCCTGTTGTAACTTCTGTGTCAACATATAATTGCTTTAGCAATGATCATGTATTGTAGGTACGTTAACACTTGTACTAGTGGCTAGCAATCCTGTGCTTTAATGATTTGTTTTTCAAATGCAAGTATTTTAAAAACACCATTTACATTCGTGCTTCCGACATTTCTCCCAGGTACTAGGTTGCTGGTAACATTGTGCTCCTCATCTGAATCTTTCGAAGACCCAATATTTAAAAATCCTTCAATGAAGTAGGAGGAAGGTTAGGTCTGCTTCTTAAAATTCAACGCTTCTCAACTGATCATACTACCGCCAAATAAGGCTCGATTGCTTTCTCACATTGTTATAGGCTTATTTTCACCTCAAATTGTATAATTGGGCTCCTTAAGAAACCGCTTCTTGACCCATTTGATATAACAATAATGATTTATTGTACATAATGATCCTTATAAACACATTACATTAAAAGCTATTAGCATTGTAAATGACAATGCCTTTTATTTATGTTTTAAAAGCAAAAACATAAATAAAAGGTATTGCCATTTACAATGCCAATAGCTCTAACTTTAATAATGCGAGACCTATTGCATTGCAAATGCTTGTTTATTATTTTAGTTACTTATTTTAAAGAAGACTAACTGTTCCAAGAAGCTACTTACAGATCCCTGCACTAAAACATTTGAGCTTGGCTATATATGATCTGATTACAGACCAAACTTGTGTTTGCCTTAGAAATAGAAGTAACATTGTTATATGCTCAGCTTTTGCAATTAAAAAAAATATATCTCTTTTGAAATTAAATATGTGTGATGAATTATAAGTCATTTTATTATGATTTGAATCATCAGAAGGGTGGATTGATGGAGCAGAGTTCATCTGCAGTCAGGCATTGTTTTATTTTTGTGCTACAGACAGACTGCATTTAAATTGCCACGCACATTTTGGTGCAGGTTAAAAACATGACACATGAAAAACATGAAAGTGAGGCCTATTCAGTCTGAAAATGCTTTTGCTGAATTAACATGTGTTTTTGCAGTGTAGAGAAAAGTTGCCTTTTTACCTTTGAAGATTAATAGAATGTGTTTCTCTCTTCCCAGCTCATCCTTGCAATCTAAATTCACTATTTCTGTCTTAAAAGACTTTGGGGTCCATTAGGATGGCGGGCGGACTTTGTCCGCCCGCCACCCTAACGGAGATCGGGACCGCCCGCCATAAGGGCGGGGGTCCCGTTGTGGGTATTAGGATGTGCCCGCCACAGTGGCGGGCACATCCTATATGTTTTGCATTGTGGCGGGCGGTGCTCTCTGCACCGCCCGCAACAATGCAGAACATATGTGGACGCATTTCAGGATGCAAAGCGGCAGGCACCGCACGGTGCCTGCCGCTTTGCACATGTACATGTGGGGGGGTACCATAGGTACCCCCCATGTGCCCTCCGACAGTGGTGGCAACCTGAGGGCCCTGCAGGGGGCCCCCGCAGCAATCTCCGCCTGCCTTTCCGTGGCGGCATTGCCGCCGCGGAAAGGCCCCTACATTGTGGCATGGTAATATGGCTGGCGGTGTCCATTGGACACCGCCACCATATTAATCTACGCGGCGGACGGTCTTTTCGTCCGCCGCTGTCCCCTCCGCCATCCTAATCTGGCGGAGGGGAAAACGAGAGTGCTTGTCGGGCGGATTGCCTCCGCCAGGGTGGCGGTGGCCTCCGCCACCCTGGCGGAGGCAATCCGCCCGACATACTAATGGACCCCTTTGACTTGTTGCATATTTTGATAAATATTTTCAGTTAATAACACCTCTTTTTATAATGTGTGTGAATTAATAATGCACCCAACACTACACAGGGGACTAAATGCTTTTTGCATGAAAAGCTATCTAAAACATTAAAGCATGTTGCTGTGTGTGCTGTATTAACTGTGTGCGCTATATTAACTGTGTGTGCTTTTAAAATTTACACTAAAGCATGAAAATGCTATGTTGCACATTGCACATTTATTTTGTATCATGTCATAAATAATAGAAAAGCTGCTTTACAATAATAGCTTGGCTAGGTAAACATTTATAAGGGGTATTAGTATGGAGTTGGGAAACATAATGGGCTGATTTACACGAAATTAATATTCTGTTTGTATCTGTTTTATTTTTGGGCCTATGAAAACATGGCTGCTTGTAAATCCAGCAAGGCTATGGCTTGCAATTTAATGAGAAGGGAGCATGCGCAGACTGTGGCAGCTTTCCTCATGACAATAAGTCAAGGACATCTTGAACTGTACATTCTTATGATTGTGCCAATGTACCAGTTAACTAAAGTATCCGTCCTACTGCGCTGAGAAAGGAAGGAAGAGAATTAGAATGAAACATTTTCCTAGTAAATGTTGCAAACGTTTATAAATGTATTAAATCATTTGCGCTTCTTTTGTTAAAACTGGTAAAGTCAGGTTTTTAGAATGAGTCAGGGTAGTGAGAACTCATGCCATCATGACTGACCAATCACGTACAGGTTTTCCTGAAGATGCAACATTTTTGTGTAGTCTGCCAAGAATTAGAGTATAAAATAATGATCTCTCTGGAGGGGGTTTGGCTTCTAGGCTCATTAGGGGGGTGTGTGAGCTCTTGAGAGAAGGAACAAATTAGGCCAGACATCCTATGAGTTAGGTATGAGAAACGTCCCGGGAGATTGCTGAAGGGTGGAGTTTGCGTCCGAGGAGAGTCAGGGGGAGGTTTCTTGCTTCCACATCATATTTTGACACTGCAGGCCACATTCCTTTGAGGCCTGTGAAGGGCGGGCTGTTTTCCTCTTTAGACACAGACAGATGCAGAAGAACAGCAACAGATAGAAAGGCTTTTTAGATTTAGATGCTAAACTTTAAGTTTATGCTTTGACTAATTAATTAGGTCTGAAAAGATTTATTTGTCTTATGCATTTATTTCTCTTTATGGGAGATTTTTGCCAACTATTTAATTATTGATTAGCCTTGCAAGACTATTTTTCTTAGAAACTCTTTAAGAATTTTGACTGATATTTTGAGCCACATTTTCTTTCCTACATGTTATGCTTATATGCAGACTGTGATGTGTTCTTTATTAATGCTATTTTTCCTGTTCTCCAAATTCTGTAACCTGATTGATATTTTACTAATGAATAAAGGGTCAGAGAAAAAACATAACTTTTGACTAGAAAATAAAACCCTTTAAATACTCAACAACTCTCTTTATTGGCTTGAATAATAAATTGCATTTTTGACTGTTCAGGTTTATTTAAAGTCTCCTGAAGGTAATACATGGTGTGAAGGGCCCAACACCTTTTTCAGTGGTAAATTAGAGGTAGCATGAGGGTTTGCATTGAGAAATTACCAGAAGTAATTACCGCTCCATCAGTTTTTGGTAAGCAGAGGATGGTCATTATTGATTAGTTTGGTGATTAGTGATTATTGATTTCACCTTCAACTACTCAACTAATGGATCATTGACCTTAAGAGGGAAGTAAAATAATTGCCCAAGTTAGATAAATGTCCAAGTCCTGATTCCTGACTCCAATGCTCAGAACCTGAAGACTGGCAAAGCAGTACTGGAAGGTGATGCAAGAAGTGGTGTGAGTATCAATAGGGTTGTGAAATGTTGTTAATATGCTAGCATGTATTTTTTGAAGTGTTGAAGGTTTCTTTGTTGGTGAAATTTTGCTCATTTTGAATTGATGGTGTTATTGATTATATTGGTAATTTCATAGAATATACTTTTTTGGTTATTGAAGGCATGTTTTAACTCTTCATGTTAAGTTAGTGTCTTGTTCTATGTTGTCTGGAACACGCAGGTATGCACACCTGTGGAATCCCGGGAAGTAATAGCGGGTGGTAAATGGAAGCCACACTGCACTGAGGTTACTCGTCTGTTGGAATAACACTGAAAAGCTAAGTAGGGCTTGCAGTGTTAAATTAGGGACTATTTTCTGTGTGAGTGATTGATAGCAAAGAGTTCGCTGGTGAAACTTTGGTCTGATATCACCTAGAAAGGGTCACACCAAAGGAGTAGCAGGTTCTTCTGAGCTTGATTGACAGCAAAAGGGTTCGCTGGTGAAATTTTGGACTAAGATATATCCTGAAGGATAAGTCCAAAGGAGTAGCAGGTTCTTCTGAGCTTGAATGAAAGGTAAGCGGAAGGGATTTACCTGTAGTGTTTGAAGAGTAAACGGAAAGTCTTTCTTTGTGAAGGGTAAGCGGAATGTGTTACTCACAGTGAATATAAATCTATCCTTTATTTAGTACAACAGACAGAGTAGCGAATGTATTTATGTTGTAACTAACAGAGTTATTGATTAAGAGAAATATTGAAGTAAGATTTTGTGGAGGGTCAGTGGTAGGAGTAAAACTGACTGAAATTGAGATTGACAGCTTTGGAAAAAAGAAATTGCGTTGAACTATTACAAAAATGAAAAGGTTTGAAGGTTGAAAGAAGCTGTTAGGAGGTAAAGGGAAAAATAGTTTTTTATTGGTGATGCTCCTGAAGGAACACCTGTGCATTTTATGTCTACCAATTTGGGACAAAATACATGTATGTGGGTTCACCAATGGTGCAGAATTACTGAAAAAGAAGGTGCTTTGAGGTTTCCAAAAGATGGTACTTTTGAATTGCAAATTATGGACAAATTAAGGGAAGTGTTATGTGAAATAAAGACACAATCTAAAGCTGCACAATTTGAGGCCTTAAGCCTGTGGGAAAAGACAGCAAGAGAGAAAGCAAGTGAGGATGAAAAGGTAAAGCACAAAATGCAGGAGAAGAAAATTAGTGATGAAAAAGAGCTTCAAATAAATAATGATTCAGGGGATGAAAAAATGGATGCATTGTTAACTGAGTGTCCACCACTTTATGTGGTTCCCATGAAAAATACTGAAAATAGTGCACTAGTAAATACTACAGGGACTACTGCTTCTGTTGAACAGAGAGAAATACATACTGAGAGAACTGTGCAGATATTTTATATTAACCCATTACCTGTTGATTCAGCACTGACAGTGATACCTCCAGGTGTTACTGCTTCAAATGTGCCTGATTCAGTCAAAGAATTACAAACTGCAGATGCACAGATAATGCATAGAAAAATTATGACTGTCCCAATTAATATGGTCCCTACTGAAAAGGCTCAAAGAGCTGCAGAATCAGTGATTTTGCAAGGGTTTATTTCAGAAACTGAGAATACACAGATTATTGAACAGAAATTACCCCAAGCACTGAAAGGTGAGGGGAAAATGGTATTTACAACATCTACAGCTCAGGATAAAATAAATGTATTTGAAAATGGGATTTTTCAAACCTGCTTTGAGGAAGCAGCAGTGATTAAAAAGATAGAAAACATGGGAGAACATATTAACACAGGCCCTGAAAAAGAGAAACAGCTTAATGTTTTAAATTCAACATTTGAACATGAAGAAATTAACAGTCCCTGCCGTTTAAATAATGAAAATGTAAACCAGTGTCAGGAAAAAGAATTAATTTCCCTGAATAAGGAAACAGCTGCATGTGCATTAACTACACATATTGGACTGACATATTTGGCTCAAAATTATGAAACTGATGGTTTAGGAAATTTTTCATTTCAGAAAAGTGTCAGGGTACATATGGGTGATGAAGCACATGAGAAAATGTGTTCTTCAGGATTGCATTTGCACGTTGCAGAAATAAAATATATTTTTTAATGCAATGGGTTTGAGAAATTAGGAAACAAGTGGGCAAGAAAACATGAGAAGAAAAAGAAACCACCAGACATAGCAAGGACAATGGATAAGGAAAAGAAACCACCAGATTTAGTTGAGAAAAATAATAAGCAGAATGAGGTAGAAGAGTTTGCATACTCATTGAGAGAAAAGGTGGGAGAAATGTATGTGCATATGCCACAGAATAAAAGTAAACTTGCAGCATTTCTGAACATAATCCCACAATTGAGAGACAAGATTGTGCTGTGGCACCCACAAATTGATGGATTTGTTGAAATTTTAAAAGAGTTGTGCATTAATTTGGCAATGTTCTTTTACATTGCCATGCAGACTAAATTATGCTTTGAATCTAAAGTTGTTGTGAAAAAGCCAGGTGAAGAGACAATGAAAAGGGTTTGCATGAATGCACCATCATTTTCTGTTGTTATGGAGAAAAACATAGCAGTGATTATTTTCCTGAAGGGCAGAGTGCCAGCAAAGGATGTTGATTGGGTACAGATTAAAAGAGCACAGGATGGAAGTAAAGGTGTGTTGGTTTGTGCAAATTTAGTTATGGATGTTGTACTGCTGGAAAACGTGTCCATTTGCCATCTTTATAACAGATTTGAGCATTGGAAGAAGAAAACTAAATTTAAACATGATGCACAAAAACATGGAGAAATGCAGGTGCAAATTATGCCAGCTAAGCAAATGCAAATGTCAGTTCAGAAACAGGTACCAATGACAGGAATTTTTCAAGCACAGATGGTCCCACAAAATATGGAACATGCTAAAGTTAATTTAAATATGGTGTCCAGAGCAAATGTGAATTCTTTCCAGAGACAAAACCAGAACCCAGTTCAACAGGTTGCTCTGTTTGCAAATGAGAGCTTTAACACTCACAATTCTGAATTTACCAATTCCATTTTGAAGGCAGTGGAAAGTCCAGATTTAGTTTCAGGAGTTTTAAACAGAGAAATTACAAACACAGTGTTAGAAGAATTTGCACCAAAATTAGGCCCATTTGAGGAAAATTGCAAAACTGTTGTCTGTGACTCAGGCCTAGCAGGAAAACAATTATTTTGCAAATTAAGCAGCACAGATTACTGTACACCAGATAATGTTATTTTTCAGATTCCTGATGAGGATGTACATTTTAAAATGGCCCAACAAGAGACAGCTGTAGCATTATTTTCAGAAAAGACAGTTGAAAAATTACCTTCTGCTTTGGAAAAAATAATAAACACAGAGATAAGAGAGTTCACAGAGAAGGATGCCAGATTAATAAAATGTTCAGAACATGTCTTATTAAAATTTGAACCAGATGACATGTATTCAGGAACACAATCAGTTGCAGGAATGTTACCAATAAAAGGATTTTTGATGGAATTGATTAGAAGTTCGTGTAACTTTCTGATCATAGGTTCACAGAAAATAAATGAAAAGAACAGAATAGTGCAGGAGATTTTGCCAGGTTCATGTCACAGTGCCAGTGCATGAGAATAGTCCGGAGTACTGTCAAAAAGAAGATGAATACCTGGGACACAAAATTGGAAAGGGAGGTAGAAAGGTGTCACCAGAGAAGGTGGAAATAATTTCCAAGATGAATACACCTCAAATTCAGAAAGAAGTCTGGACATTTTTGGAAATGGTTAGCTGCTGTAGAGAGTGGTTACTAAACTTTTCCCTAGTGGCTAAGCCTTTACTGAGGCTGACACACTCAGGTGTGTCTGATCCGCTTCCATTGGACAACAACTGCACAAAAGAATTCCTAGAGTTGAAAGAGAAAAAATTTCGCGCCCCAGCACTAGCAATGAAAGTTTATTTGAAAGAAAATACACTAATTTGCAGTGAGAGGGAGGGCTGCGCTCTCTCATTGCCTTTTGAAAAAGATGACTGTGTTCAAAGGTCTGTGATGTATTGCCCAATGACCTTTGACCCTAACTTCACAGAAATGTCAGCAAATGAATTGGATTATGATGAAACTGAATATTAGTGTCTAAATATCATGAAAATATGCCTAAAGCCAAATTCAGACTTTAAGGATGAACGTCTGAGTCAGCCCAACAATGTCCATTTTGTAGATGGCCCATGTTTGAAAGGTGACACATTAAAAGCAGCACATGCTGTGCTCCTTATACATTATGTTGTCAAAGCTTCATGGCTTTTAATAATTACCCCAGCCAAAAATTCGAAATTGATTGCCCTTACCATAACATGCAGTATATCTGCTCAATTGGGAGTCACTGTTGTAATGGGAGAGAGAAATGCTAATTCAGTTGCACAAATTGTGTTCTGTTACCACATACATTCAATGGAATCTTCACAGTTGAATTAAAAGAAGCTCAAGAAAATGTTTTTGAAGCAGCACAACAGGGTTGTATCAGAACTATTTTTGAAAAAAATGACGAGTGCAAAGGGACAAATGTGTTATTGCAAAAACTGATGCCCAGGCATAGATTGCCAGTTTCTCTGAAATCAGATCATAATGTGCTCTCAACGATAATGAGTGCAGAGCAACAGATTGGACAAGGAATGGATTGTAGCTATCTGCCTGAAGTGTCAAGCATAATAAAGCAACACAATGGCAGCATAGAGTTACCTTTTGCAAAAGACTGTGTTTCAGCAACACTAAAGTGGCTTGAAAAAACATTTGCAAATACACTTGTGGAAAACACTGATGAGAACACTAGCCATTGCTGTGTAGGTCTGGTTGATGTACAGTGTGCAGTTTCTCACCAGATTGCAGCTGCTACACAAGATCTGCATAATGGATCGTGCAACGGTTTTGATCTGAGAGATGCTGTGGTGAAACATCTGAATCTGATCAAAGTGAAAATAAGAGTGAAAGGCCTTGGTTGAAAAGGTGCAAAAGGATTGATAATGCTCTGTCAGAGTTTCTCAGCATCTAAGTAGTCTAATTTGCATGGAAAAAGTACAGAATGCCACACTGTATGAACCATTCTGATGGCAAGCTGATGACAATGAGCAAAGAAATGCTGAAACTTTCCTGTTGAATTCCTTTTTTATTATTTTAGTTACTTATTTTAAAGAAGACTAACTGTTCCAATAAGCTACTTACAGATCTCTGCACTAAAACATTTGAGCTTGGCTATATATGATCTGATTACAGACCAAACTTGTGTTTGCCTTAGAAATCGATCGAAGCGCGGAGGTACCCCTTCGGGAGTGATTCCAGCGCTATATAAGCACATAATTAATAAAAAAAAGAAATAGAAGCAACATTGTTATATGCTCAGCTTTTGCAATTAAAAAAAAATTTCTCTTTTAAAATTAAATACGTGGGCTAATAGCTTAGGCCTAGTCGATTTTTGGAATTATTCAAACAAAGATGATCCAGGGTATACATACTTTTCGAATCCTCATCAGAAACATGTTAGGATTGATTATTTCTATGTTTCACATGACCTTCTAGCACAATCTTCAATCAGTAAATATCCGAAGATTATTTCGGATCACAATCCGCTCATTTTTATAACAAAAATACCTGACCCCGCTAGCCAACGCATGCCTTGGACATTTGACCGCAAATTATTGGTAAATAGTCAATACATTACTCATATCAAACACTGGACGACTCAATTTTTTGAGGTCAACCGTTTTAGTGCACCGAGGAATATAGTCTGGGACAGTTTTAAGGCATCACTCAGAGGCGAAACTATTAGCTTTCAAAACCATGCTAGGAGACAGCAATTTAACGAATATAATTTAAAGATGCAAGCTCTAGTGAAAGCAGAAGAAAAACATATTATACAAATTTCACGAGGCTGTGATGCGAAGCACGAGATGTATCAGGTGATAGCACTAAAAACTCATCTTAATCACAGTCTTAGTCAGAGCGCGGCCCAAACCTACAGAACACATAGAAAGGATGTTTATGAGAGTGGAGAAAAAGTTGGCAGACAGTTAGCACTACGTACACGCCAGAAGAACGCCACTAAAAATATCACCTCTATTCATGATAATGGTCAGACATATACCCAAACGGAGGATATTGCTAAGCAATTTCAACAATACTATCAGAAATTATATACTGAGGATGTAGCGTACACTGAAAGGGATTCTGCTATTTATTTATATAATTTACTTAACTCCCCAGAGGAGGAAAACCGTCTTGATGACTTCTCTCGCAGAGATCTAGAAAAAGAAATTACAATAGAAGAGGTGTTGGCTGCCTTATCGGCACTTTCTGCTGGTAAGGCTGCAGGACCTGATAAAATCCCAATTGATTTATATAAAATATTGACCCACCAGCTCGGACCGCTTCTTCACGACCTATTCTTAGGTATTCAATATAATGGGATTCCTCCCGAATCCTGGAATGAAGCCAATATTGTTGTATTCCCAAAGAAAGGTAAACCTCCGGAACTTGTTACTTCCTATAGTCCAATATCATTAATTTATTTATTTATTTATTTTTTACATTTGTATGGCGCTACAGCTACCCAAAAAGGGTTTCCCGGCGCCTGTGACATTCGGTTAGATTGAAGGGGAAATGCTGAATTGTGGTATTACTACAGTTGTTTCTGGAACAACCAGGTTTTTACATATTTCCGGAATTTCGTATAGCTTTCTTCTTTCCGGATATGCGGGGGGAGCGAGTTCCATAAGGTGGGTCCTTTCACAGCAAATGAACGCCCTCCTGTTCTTTGCAGTTTGAATCTCGGGACGGCGAAATTCGCTGCTGTTTGGGATCGAAGATTTCTTGTTGGCAGGTAGGGGGAGGCCAAGGCTTGTAGGTAGCCGGGCGCAGTTCTGGTTTTAATCTTAAACATATAAATCAGGGTTTTGAAGCTGATCCGATGTTCTATCCTGAGCCAGTGTAAATCATTCAGATGTTTTGATATTCTGTCAAACTTAGGGATCCTCCACAGGAGTCGTGCAGCAGCGTTTTGGATCATTTGGAGTCGTTTGATCACTGCTAGGTTTGAGCTCAAGTAGAGTATGTTTCCGTAATCAATACGCGATGTTATTAATGCGTTGACTACGGTTTTTTGAGTGTTTTGGGGCAACATCCAAATGATTTTCTTTAACCATTTTATTATGGTGAAGCAGAGGCTAGCCACTTTATTTGCCTGCTGTTTCATCGACAAAGTATTGTCAATAATGACTCCTAGATTTCTTACTTGTGTGGCTGGGGTGGGAAGATTTCCCATCTCAGGTGGCCAATGTGAGGGGTTCCAAAGCTCTTTATTTCTTCCTAGTAGGAGGACCTCAGTTTTGTCCCCGTTTAGCTTCAACTGGTTGGTGGTCATCCAGTTGAAGATTTCCTGGAGACCATTTTTCAGGACAGATGGGGTTGAGGGGTTTGACTCATATAGGGAAAAGATGATCTGAGAGTCGTCAGCATATGACATTAAGGTTAGGCCTGCGCGGTCAGCTAGATCGGCCAGTGGTCTCAGGTACAGATTAAAAAACAGCGGGCTCAGGATGGAGCCCTGTGGGACTCCATAAGGGGCGGGGAGCGTATCTGAGCATGCAATACTGGATTTGATCTGGTAGGATCTGTCGGATAGAAAGGACATTATCCACTGGAGGGCCTCTTTACGGTGCCATTTCTCTCTAGAGTGGCCAGGAGAGTTTTGTGTGATATAGTATCAAACGCCGCACTCAAATCTAAAAGAATGAGTGCGACTGTTTGACTCTTATCCAGGAACTTTCGAATTTTTTCCGTCACACCCAGTAGAGTGGTCTCCGTTGAATGTCCTGCTCGGAAACCTGATTGCGATGGGTGGAGTAGGTTGTTATTCTCCGTGAAGGAAGTGAGGGCGGAATGGATGTGTCTTTCCATCAGTTTAGAAAATGCAGGGAGTAACGATATGGGCCGATAATTTGATAGGATCGTAGGGTCGGCTGAAGGTTTTTTCAGTAATGGGGTCACTATGGCGTGCTTCCAGGTAGACGGGACAGTGGAAGTTAGAAGGGAAGCATTTAGCGTGTCTGCTATAATGGTCAAGGGGGAGGTGTCAAGTTGTTTCAGAAAGCGGACCGGGAGAGGATCGCAGGGGGAGCCTGATGAAATGGACTTCAAGGACATTTTTAGGGAGTCCAAGGTTATGGGGGGCCATTTCTCAAGAGGGATTATTTTCTCCGGTGTTTTTAGGATATACTGCTCTGAAACGTTATCCTGGGGTCTAGCAGTGATGTTAGTGACAATGTTTTCTATTTTGTCATTAAAGAATGTCGCCAGGTCTTGACATTGTTTTTTTGTTAACGGGTGAGCTGTAGCCGTTGTTTGAGCACCTGCTAGATCCTTTACTGTGCTAAATAAGGTCTTTGTTTTGTTTGTGGCATTGTTGATGGTGTTTGCCACATAAAGAGCTCGGGCTTTCCTACAGGAGGTATGATACGCATTACTTGCCTTATTGTATGTTGTTTTATTTTCGTGGTTGTAGTCTTTGCGCCATTTCCTTTCTAAAACTTTGCATTTAGATTTTTCAGTTTTGAGGAATTCATTAAACCAGGGGGCAGGGGGCGGTGGAAGTTTCTTTTTGCCTCCATTAAAGGAAGGCATTGGTTTACTGCTGTTTCTAGCCACTGATTGGTAGTTTTCGCAATATTTTCCATATTTTGGTCGTGGGAGGGGGTGTTAATTGTAAGTGCGTTGTTCAGTCTGTTAATATCTAATAATTTCCAATTTCTCATGGATTGCGCAGGCCAGGTAATATTCCTGGGAGGAAATGGTCTCTTTAGGCTAAAACTAACAAGATGGTGATCTGACCAGCATATGGGGCTGGTTTGGGTCCATTTTAGGTCAGGGATATTGGTAAAAATTGGGTCCAATAGGTGCCCTGCCTTGTGCGTAGGACCAACATTGAGAAGAGATAAGTTTAGAGCAGTAAGATCGTCTATTAGATTACAACAGGCCACATTTGTTTGGTCCTCAAGATGCAGATTTAGGTCCCCTAAAAGTGTAAAATTTTTTGAATCTAACAGATGTGGGGCAATATGGTTTGCTAGGCTGGCTGTCCAGGAATTTGCGTTCCCGGGTGGTCTATATATTAGGAGACCGGACAGAGTGAAATTAGGGTTGAGGGTGATTTGGAAAGAGGCAGCTTCACAGTCTGGGATATTAACTGGGAGCAATTTACAGGTAAATTCTTTCAGATATATAATTGCAATTCCTCCACCCACTTGGCCTTGTCTATCTTGTCTTGTGATAGCATAGTTGTCAGGGAGATCAATAGCTACATCCGGTCCTGAGCTTTCGTGTAGCCAAGTTTCTGTTAGAAAGAGGGCACTTGGAACATCATCTAATAAAAGGGTGAGGATGTCCAGTTTGTGCTGTGGTAAAGATCTGCAATTAACGCTAAGGAAGGAGTAGTTGAGGTTAGTGCGTTTTGGGCGTTTGGTTGTGATTTGGGAAGTAGGTATTGGGTCCGAATAGGGTTGGATATTTGTGAGTTGGAAGTTGCAGTTGTTACAATGTGTGTCCCCTAGTGGCGAGAGGCCTGTGCAGTCGCGATGTAAATTGGGGCGCAACGCTTTTAATTGCAAGGAGGTCATACCTGCAACGCGGGGGATGTAGGGTGTCCTGCCCCATGCCCCGTCTTGTCCCGGACGGGCCCAGACGGGCATGTCTTAGGCTAGTCTTTGGCGCGGTGTTTGGCGCGGGTGCTGCGCGTCATTGAGTGGGACTGATTTTTGTAGAGGACGTGCTTTAGTTCAGCTCCGCCTCTCAAAGTTAGTTTGCCCAATCAGTGCCTGCCCCAGCCAGGAGGCAGGAAGAAGGTACCGCCCTGAGCCCTCCCCACAAACAAGCCTAGCGCTTGCGGAGGACCGGGGCTACAGGGGACATAAGTTTTACCAGGTGAGTTTACACAATTTAGATCACTCAGTGCTGTTTTTTAAAATCAAAATCGGCGCAGTGAGATAAAAGGTGTGGCGCTCGAACAGCGTTCGTTTTCAGCGCTTTTGTCAGAGATCACAGTTTTTAAAAATACAAATACAGCGGCGTTACTAGCATTCAGTCACGCAGCTAAATTGAAAATGAAAATGTTTTTATTCTGCGCATACTTTGCCCCATGGGCGTCAAGGCGCCTAACATCAGAAACACAGCTTATCACTCCAGGGAACGTTCAGTTAGAGATAAGACTTCCTAAAGAACCATGTCTTTAGCTCCTTTTTGAACAACTCAATAGATGGCAACCTCTTAAGCTCAATGGGAATCGAATTCCAGAGCTGAGGGGCCACAACTGAAAAGGCCCTAGCTCCCCATCTTGCCAGCCTGACCCGTGGCACGACAAGTTGGAGCAATTCAGCGGATCGAAGGCCTCTAACTGGAACATAGCGAGCGAGCAAGGAACTAATCCCACTCATTGATCCCTCCGCCAATGCTCTGTAGGTCATGCAAAGAATTTTAAAAGAAATTCTGTGCTGCACTGGAAGCCAGTGAAGATATTTCCTGGCTTTAGTCGCAGAAGCCACCTTAGGAAGGGCCAATACAAAACGTGCAGCCGCGTTCTGCACAATTTGCAGTCGATGCACAAGGCTCTTGTTGGACTCCATGTACAGGGAATTGCAATAATCCAGCCTGGAGCCAACAAGAGCGACTGCAATTTGTTTCCGAGCTTGGGGAGAAAGATATTCACGGATTCTATTTAGAGTCCTAATCACACCCCAGCAAGTGGCCACGGTCCTGTTTACTTGAAGGGACATAGAGAGTGAGGTGTCAAATATCACACCTAGATTTCTGGCTGATTGGGAGGGAGAGGGGCAGGTGCCAAGAGACGAAGGCCACCACTCGCTCGACCAGACATCCTGGTTCTTTCCAAAAACCAGTAACTCTTGTTTTTTCGCCATTGAGCCTCAGGGAATTAACAGTCATCCAGTCTGCCACCAACTGCATGCATACCCTGAAGCTCAAGGCAGATGTCACCACAGAGGAATGAGCCAGAGACACCATGATTTGAGTGTCATCAGCGTAGGATACTACCTCCATCCCCTGCGATCTTATAAGTCTAGCAAGGGGGGCCACGTAGATGTTGAACAGGGTCGGGCTCAAGGCCGACCCTTGTGGCACCCCACATTGCAAAGACTTGGCAGGGGAGAGGTAGTTCCCAAGCATCACTCTCTGCTCTCTTTCTAAAAGAAAAGAGTTCAGAAGACTCAAAGCCGATCCCTCGACCCCTGCCTCCCTAAGCCGAGATGTTAAAATGGCGGGAGACAGGGTATCGAATGCGGCCGAGAGATCAAGTAAGACCAAGACAGTGGATTGGCCAGAGTCCACTTTCCGACGGATCTTGTCGGCCACAAGAGTCAGAGCGGACTCTGTGCTGTGGTGTTTCCTGAAGCCATGCTGTGTGTTATCTAAATATCCGGATTGATCAAGAAAGGCGGACAAATGAGAATTCAGGTGTGCTTCCAATATCTTTGCAGGTGCCGGAAGAAGGGAGATTGGCCTAAAGTTTTTTAAAAGGCCAGGGTCAAGGGATGGTTTTTTGAGGAGAGGCTTTACGATGGCCTTCTTCCATACCGTTGGAAAAGAGCCCTGGGAAATGGATTTGTTCATAACCATGAGCATGGAAGGAAGAAGACTGCTTCTACACTCTTTAAGCTTTTTAAGAGGTAGAGGATCCATAGGAGAAGAAGATTTGGTTCTATCCAGCAGGAGATTCAGTTCCTCCAACGACAAGGGCAATATCTTTCAGGATAGCCTTCTTTCGTCGTAGTCAACAGATAGAAAGTGATACTACAAGGGCTTTTGTAGAGGACGTGCTTTAGTTCAGCTCCGCCTCTCAAAGTTAGTTTGCCCAATCAGTGCCTGCCCCAGCCAGGAGGCAGGAAGAAGGTACCGCCCTGAGCCCTCCCCACAAACAAGCCTAGCGCTTGCGGAGGACCGGGGCTACAGGGGACATAAGTTTTACCAGGTGAGTTTACACAATTTAGATCACTCAGTGCTGTTTTTTAAAATCAAAATCGGCGCAGTGAGATAAAAGGTGTGGCGCTCGAACAGCGTTCGTTTTCAGCGCTTTTGTCAGAGATCACAGTTTTTTAAAATACAAATACAGCGGCGTTACTAGCATTCAGTCACGCAGCTAAATTGTGGCAATATCTTTCAGCATAGCCTTCTTTCGTCGTAGTCAACAGATAGAAAGTGATACTACAAGGGCTTTTGTAGAGGACGTGCTTTAGTTCAGCTCCGCCTCTCAAAGTTAGTTTGCCCAATCAGTGCCTGCCCCAGCCAGGAGGCAGGAAGAAGGTACCGCCCTGAGCCCTCCCCACAAACAAGCCTAGCGCTTGCGGAGGACCGGGGCTACAGGGGACATAAGTTTTACCAGGTGAGTTTACACAATTTAGATCACTCAGTGCTGTTTTTTAAAATCAAAATCGGCGCAGTGAGATAAAAGGTGTGGCGCTCGAACAGCGTTCGTTTTCAGCGCTTTTGTCAGAGATCACAGTTTTTAAAAATACAAATACAGCGGCGTTACTAGCATTCAGTCACGCAGCTAAATTGTGGCAATATCTTTCAGCATAGCCTTCTTTCGTCGTAGTCAATCGGACTCCAAATTATACGCTAAAGTGATGGCCGCCAGACTGAGTGGGGTCATTGAGCATCTGGTCTCCCCGTGGCAGCATGGCTTCGTCCCAGGGAAAGGGACTACCGACCATGTTAATAGGGTTATTACTCTGTTCGACGCCATGTCGGTTACGGGGGGCCAGATGTCAATGATCCTACTGGACGCAGAAAAAGCCTTTGACCGCGTCTCTTGGTCATTTTTATGGGCGGTCATGTCGCGTTTCAATTTCGGCCATAAATTCTTAAAATCAATTAAATCTATGTACTTATCTCCCAAAGCTAGGATCCAGGTATTAGGGCATGACTCCGGTCACATAAATATATATAGGGGCACTAGGCAGGGCTGTCCTTGTTCCCCCCTTTTATTTGCACTTTATATTAACCCCTTAATTCTAAAACTTTTAGAGAGTCATTTAATTAAGCCAGTGGTTTGCGGTCAATACAAAACGAAAGTGCTTGCATATGCAGACGACATAGCTGTTGTCACTCCTGATCCTTCCGAGGCTATCATTACTATTTAAAATTTGGCCTCCGAGTATGGTGACTACTCGGGGTATTCTCTTAA
This sequence comes from Lissotriton helveticus, assembly GCF_964261635.1. Lineage (NCBI taxonomy): Eukaryota > Metazoa > Chordata > Amphibia > Caudata > Salamandridae > Lissotriton > Lissotriton helveticus. The sequence goes on along the minus strand of NC_136065.1, from coordinate 1,694,541,155 downwards.
TAAAGGGAAAACAGTAATAGTACGTACTGATAATGTAGATTGTATCGATCCCAGGGTAGCTAATAAAGCTACATATCTGGGAATTGTGATTAGTCCAGATATCAAAAACATTATTAAAATAAATTTTGATCCTCTCCTGGACATAATTAAATCTGACCTAGATCGAGTGAATAGTCTTTATCTCTCAATTATTGGCAGAGCTAACTTTTTAAAAATGAACGTGCTACCTAGGTTTCTATACCTATTCCGGGCCATCCCTCTAGCCATTGACGATAAGACTCTAAAACTGTTAAATTCTCTTATGTCCAAATTTATTTGGCAGCACGGTAAAATCAGGAGTTCACATAAATTGCTGTCTTTACCTTTGGATAGAGGAGGGCTAGCCATCCCCAATACTACCTTGTATCACTGGGCCGCTTTCTTACAGATTGTTGCTCTTTTCATCAAACCAAAATGTGTAATGGATAATAGGGAAATCAAACCGATCCCATCAATTTACGAGCTTCTCCTCGGGAGTAATGCGGAAGGCTTGTTTCTGCGATATACAGATTCCTCTTACTACAGAAACAATTGCCAATACACAACTATAATTAGTGCCCTTAAGGTCTGGAATAAGATTTATAAACACATGCATATCAGTAAGATTAATAGATATACACCTTTGTGGCATTCGACTCTCACATCTAGTATAGGTTTTGATTCTATAGCAAATAAATGGAAACTCCTTGGTATCCTAACGGTTCATGATTTCTTGTTTAAGGGTTTTGAAACTACCTTTTCTGATTTGAAAACGAAATATAATTTACTTAATGGAGACTATCTTAAATATGCTCAATTGTTTACTAAACTTAAAGCTAATGTATCATCAGTGGATTTGTCAAAGATCGAACTGCTTGAGCTAATGCGCAGACCCAAGATCAGAATTGGTACCTTGTATGATATTTTTTTGACCAAGATCCAGGATGATCTTGAGAAAACCGAAGTAATGTGGGCAGGGAAGTTTGAAAATCCAAATGTAGATTCGTATAAATGTATTGAGCTTTCAAACTGTCTTCTTATGTCTAGCAACCTCAAAGCCCAGTTATACAAGACCTTGTTTAGTCTGTACTATACTCCGGCTTAGCTGCATGCTTGGGGGAAAAGAGAAAACGATCTTTGTCCCAGATGTGCAGTGGGGCCTGCAGACAGTATCCATATGTTCAGTAGTTGTTGTAAGCTTGATTTAATTAAAAGTATGATATCAGATTACTGGGAGGCACTATTTGGCCACAGACTCCCCGAATCGGATTGCTTATATTTAATGGGCTATGATAGTTTGCTAAAGCTGTCAAGAAGGGAAAAAAGACTTGTATTTATCGGTACAGCAATACTAAGAATAACTCTATCCGCACGTTGGAAAGATTCTGATCCTCCCAGCTTCCAAATGTGGTTAGCCCGCCTTCTTGCGGTATGCAGCTATGAGACATCAATTTATTCTACTAGAGGATCGAAAGCTAGGAAGTTGGGGGATGCAATCTGGAGTCCGGTATTACACTGGAAGGATGGAATAAATCCAACCTTAAGTGGTAGCATGTAGTTTATTGGGTAAATGCTTCTAGCTTCGCTAAAATTGTTATTGGTGTTTTCTCTTTATTTCTCTTCTCTCTTTTCTTTTTTGAAATGTAAATTACATTATTATGAACAATTCTGCTGTTTTCTGTATAACTTGCTGTGTATCCAATGTACTGCTCTGGTTTAATAATAAAAAGAAAAAAATTAAAAGAAAAAAAATTAAATATGTGTGATGAATTATAAATCATTGTATTATGATTTGAATCATCAGAAGGGTGGATTGATGGAGCAGAGTTCATCTGCAGTCAGGCATTGTTTTATTTTTGTGCTACAGACAGACTGCATTTAAATTGCCACGCACATTTTGATGCAGGTTAAAAACATGGCACATGAAAAACATGAAAGTGAGGCCTATTCAGTCTGAAAATGCTTTTGCTGAATTAACATGTGTTTTTGCAGTGTAGAGAAAAGTTGCCTTTTTACCTTTGAAGATTAATAGAATGTGTTCTCTCTTCCCAGCTCATCCTTGCAATCTAAATTCACTATTTCTGTCTTAAAAGACTTTGATATGTTGCATATTTTGATAAATATTTTCAGTTAATAACACCTCTTTTTATAATGTGTGTGAATTAATAATGCACCAAACACTAAACAGGGGACTAAATGCTTTTTGCATGAAAAGCTATCTAAAACATTAAAGCATGTTGCTGTGTGTGCTGTATTAATTGTGTGCACTATATTAACTGTGTGTGCTTTTAAAATTTACACTAAAGCATGAAAATGCTATGTTGCACATTGCACATTTATTTTGCATCTTGTCATAAATAATAAAAAAGCTGCTTTACACTAATAGCTTGGCTAGGTAAACATTTATAAGGGGTATTAGTATGGAGTTGGGAAACATAATGGGCTGATTTACATGAAATTAATCTGTTTGTATCTGTTTTATTTTTTGGCCTATGAAAACATGGCTGCTTGTAAATCCAGCAAGGCTATGGCTTGCAATTTAATGAGAAGGGAGCATGCGCAGACTGTGGCAGCTTTCCTCATGACAAGAAGTCAAGGACATCTTGAACTGTACATTCTTGTGATTGTGCCAATGTACCAGCTAACTAAAGTATCCGTCCTACTGCGCTGAGAAAGGAAGGAAGAGAATTAGAATGAAACATTTTTCCTAGTAAATGTTGCAAACGTTTATAAATGTATTAAATCATTTGCGCTTCTTTTGTTAAAACTGGTGAAGTCAGGTTTTTAGAATGAGTCAGGGTAGTGAGAACTCATGCCATCATGACTGACCAATCACGTACAGGTTTTCCTGAAGATGCAACATTTTTGTGTAGTCTGCCAAGAATTAGAGTATAAAATAATGATCTCTCTGGAGGGGGTTTGGCTTCTAGGCTCCTTAGGGGGGTGTGTGAGCTCTTGAAAGAAGGAACAAATTAGGCCAGACATCCTATGGGTTAGGTACGAGAAACGTCCCGGGAGATTGCTGAAGGGCGGAGTTTGCGTCCGAGGAGAGTCAGGGGGAGATTTCTTGCTTCCACATCATATTTTGGCACTGCAGGCCACATTCCTTTGAGGCCTGTGAAGGGCGGGCTGTTTTCCTCTTTAGACACAGACAGATGCAGAATAACAGCAACAGATAGAAAGGCTTTTTAGGTTATGACTAGCGAGCTGCGCACTGCGCAGCTGCAGGGAAAACCTTATGAGAAGAGTAGAGTGGCTTTGGTCCCCGCCTCTGTTTCCATTGGCTAGCTCCATAAATGGAGGCTAGCCATTGGAACAGACATCTGCTCGTCATCCTGAGAGCAGATTCGGGGGCGTTCCTGCAAATTTTAGGCTTTCCGCCCCTTTTGAAATCGTCATGCGGCGGTGTTTATTTTTTTGTCGCGTCCATGTTTCTTTTGTTCATTCCAGGCCGACCGCCTCCGGAAGAAGTCCAGGTGAATGCCCGTTCCCGCCCCCCCTCCCGCTGACCATGTGCCGTTCCCGCCACCCTCCCGCTGTCCATGCCTTTCCCGCCCCCCCCTCCCGCTGTCCGTGCCTTTCCTGCCCCCCTGTAGTCTTTGTTTGCCGTCCAACTGGCCACTGTGGCTTGCCTCAGTCTCGGCCCCGGAAATGGGAGTGCTCGGGTCACTCGCCCAGGTCACTGATGTAGCAGCAGCTCTCCTTGTTGCATCCGCTTTTTCTCCTAGTAATAAACGTGTTCCTGTCACCGTCTAATTGAAACGGTAGCATCTCTTTGCTTTTCACCTTCAAGGCATTGTCAATTGTTCCGCTCATACGGCACTGTACACACTCCCTCTGTTGTGCCAATTAATATCGGACCGCAGTTTGCTTCAGTGCATCCGCTTTTCCTCCTGATGATAAATGTGTTCCTTTCTCCATCTAACTAAAAACTCAGCAGCTCTTAGCTTTTCACCCGCAAGGCAGTCCTAATTTCTCTGCACATACGGCACTGTGTACACTCTCTTTGTTATTTCAATCAATATCGCTGCGCCTTAAAATAAACGTCTTCCTCTCCATAACTGACAGAAGCGGCAACCGCTCTATTGCTTTAAACGATCTTAAAGTTTCAAACTCCTCAGAATTAGGCTACCTATTTATGTTTCACACAGGAACAGACAGGGTCTCTCCCTTGTGTGTCAACTAACAGAGAGGGCCACTTAGGCTTCTATTTGAATCAGGAAATGGCGCTTCTTCGTCTGTACATGTACAATCAGGGCTATCTCTGTGTGTGCGCAGGGTCAGTGGCCTGGCATGTGAGAGACTACAGCTCTTACACAAGAAGGACAGTAATGTCCCCACCAACCTCTGATCTTAGCCGACCATGATCAGAACCTTCTTGGCTTTCTTCTCTTTTAGGGGTAGCTAGAGCACAAACATGGCAGTTTTTGCTTTCTTTGACCCTCTTCTGTCCCTGCTTGCCACAGGTTCATTGCCAAGTCTCCAATTGGTTGCCTTGTCCTTGTTTGCTTTCTCTGACCCTCCTCTTACGTTGCTTGATTTCTGTAATCCTAACCTGTCCCTTTTTCTCTGGGGGGGGGCTCTCTCACCTACCCTGCTTGTTTCACCTGCCTTTGCTTGCCTCCAGATTCGCTCGCAGTGTGTGTGTGTGGGGGGGGGGGTCTGTGTGGGTGTTTGAGGGGGGGCTCGCAGTGTGTGGGGGGGCTCTGTGTGGGTGTGTGGGGGCTCTGTGTGGGTGTGTGGGGGGGGCTCTGTGGGTGTGTGGGGGGGACTCTGTGTGGGTATGTGTGGGGGGCTCTGTGTGGGTGTGTGTGGGGAGGCTCTGTGTGTGTGTGTGTGTGTGTGTGTGGGGCTCTGTGTGGGGGGGCTCTCTGTGGGTGTGTGTGTGGCATTTGCGAGAGATTAAGATATTGCCATTGTAAATGACAATGCCATTTATTTATCTGTTTTCAAAACCAACACATAAATAAAAATGTTGTCATTTACAATGCCAATATCTCTAACTTTTGCAAAGGCAAAACCGTTGCATTGTAAATGCTTGTTAGATTTAGATGCTAAACTTTAAGTTTATGCTTTGACTAATTAATTAGGTCTGAAAATATTTATTTGTCTTATGCATTTATTTCTCTTTATGGGAGATTTTTGCCAACTATTTAATTATTGATTAGCCTTGCAAGACTATTTTTCTTAGAAACTCTTTAAGAATTTTGACTGATATTTTGCGCCACATTTTCTTTCCTACATGTTATGCTTATATGCAGACTGTAATGTGTTCTTTATTAATGCTATTTTTCCTGTTCTCCAAATTCTGTAACCTGATTGATATTTTACTAATGAATAAAGGGTCAGAGAAAAAACTTAACTTTTGACTAGAAAATAAAACCCTTTAAATACTCAACAACTCTCTTTATTGGCTTGAATAATAAATTGCATTTTTTGACTGTTCAGGTTTATTTAAAGTCTCCTGAAGGTAATACATGGTGTGAAGGGCCCAACACCTTTTTCAGCGGTAAATTAGAGGTAGCATGAGGGTTTGCATTGAGAAATTACCAGAAGTAATTACCGCTCCATCACGACTCTGGGCAATAGCTCGCTTAGTCTTCCCAACGGCCCCCAGTGCCGAGATACCCCTTTGGGGGTTATTTGTGCACTATCCAAGTACTGGATTTACATTTACATTTACAACGGATCAAGGGGTGTATGTGTGCAGAGACCAAGAAAATGATACCAACTCTGTTCGACAGCCGGAAACAAAGGAAGAGGTGGAGGAGTGGGTTTTACCATAGCGAAGAAGACCCAAAGGAAATGAATGGCATCCTCCCTCCACCCAACAGGCAAGACTGGTCTTGCAGAAGGGTCATAAGCAGGAGGTGTGCAGATGTCATGGCCTGCATGACATCTGCACATGCCAGAACCCCCTGGCAGAGAAGCGCCATATGGTACAGTCATTATTTACAACAAGGGGTGGTGATGGACAGAGTCTCTGAATTAAGCAGAGTACTCTCACCCAGTCAAGAGATCAGGGCTGGATCCAACACCGTTTTTTAGCTCATTGCACCATCCCAGTTTCAGAACCTGGCTGTATGCAAATTAGTCTGTCCCTGGCCCAGTGCATCATGGGAACAGGGCAGACCAGACTACAAAAGCCAATTCTTACACCCTTGCTCACTGCACCATCAGGATTCAAGCAAGCCGGGCCGAAGACGGCTGTAATGCCAGAAACCGGTCCCCGGAAGCTTGTTTCCTTTCCAGTGTAAGAATTGGCTTTGTAGTTTGGTTTGCCCTGTTCCCATCATGCACTGGGACAGGAACAGACTATTTTGCATACAGCCAGGTTCTGAAACTGGGATGATGCAGTGAGCTAAAAAACGGTGTTGGATCTAGCCCTGATCTCTTGACTGGGTGAGAGTTTTCTGCTTAATTCAGAGACTCTGTCCATCACCACCCCTTGTTGTAAATTAATTTGTCCACCCTAAGCGTGGAAGGGTATACTCAGACATGAGTCCCTTGCTCACTGCACCATCAGGATTCAAGCAAGCCGGGCCGAAGACGGCTGTAATGCCAGAAACCGGTCCCCGGAAGCTTGTTTCCTTTCCAGTGTAAGAATTGGCTTTGTAGTTCGGTTTGCCCTGTTCCCATCATGCACTGGGACAGGAACAGACTAATTTGCATACAGCCAGGTTCTGAAACTGGGATGATGCAGTGAGCTAAAAAACGGTGTTGGATCTAGCCCTGATCTCTTGACTGGGTGAGAGTTTTCTGCTTAATTCAGAGACTCTGTCCATCACCACCCCTTGTTGTAAATTAATTTGTCCACCCTAAGCGTGGAAGGGTATACTCAGACATGAGTCCCTTGCTCACTGCACCATCAGGATTCAAGCAAGCCGGGCCGAAGACGGCTGTAATGCCAGAAACCGGTCCCCGGAAGCTTGTTTCCTTTCCAGTGTAAGAATTGGCTTTGTAGTTTGGTTTGCCCTGTTCCCATCATGCACTGGGACAGGAACAGACTATTTTGCATACAGCCAGGTTCTGAAACTGGGATGATGCAGTGAGCTAAAAAACGGTGTTGGATCTAGCCCTGATCTCTTGACTGGGTGAGAGTTTTCTGCTTAATTCAGAGACTCTGTCCATCACCACCCCTTGTTGTAAATTAATTTGTCCACCCTAAGCGTGGAAGGGTATACTCAGACATGAGTCCCTTGCTCACTGCACCATCAGGATTCAAGCAAGCCGGGCCGAAGACGGCTGTAATGCCAGAAACCGGTCCCCGGAAGCTTGTTTCCTTTCCAGTGTAAGAATTGGCTTTGTAGTTTGGTTTGCCCTGTTCCCATCATGCACTGGGACAGGAACAGACTAATTTGCATACAGCCAGGTTCTGAAACTGGGATGATGCAGTGAGCTAAAAAACGGTGTTGGATCTAGCCCTGATCTCTTGACTGGGTGAGAGTTTTCTGCTTAATTCAGAGACTCTGTCCATCACCACCCCTTGTTGTAAATTAATTTGTCCACCCTAAGCGTGGAAGGGTATACTCAGACATGAGTCCCTTGCTCACTGCACCATCAGGATTCAAGCAAGCCGGGCCGAAGACGGCTGTAATGCCAGAAACCGGTCCCCGGAAGCTTGTTTCCTTTCCAGTGTAAGAATTGGCTTTGTAGTTTGGTTTGCCCTGTTCCCATCATGCACTGGGACAGGAACAGACTAATTTGCATACAGCCAGGTTCTGAAACTGGGATGATGCAGTGAGCTAAAAAACGGTGTTGGATCTAGCCCTGATCTCTTGACTGGGTGAGAGTTTTCTGCTTAATTCAGAGACTCTGTCCATCACCACCCCTTGTTGTAAATTAATATGGTACAGTCATGCACACCAAATTCAAATGGGCCTCAGCATTTACTTGTTGAGAATGTTTGGTCACACTGAAACACGCACATCTAAAGGACGTGCTGCCCACAAGTCCAACACTTGACAATAGGCAAGACACTCCAGCTATGGAGGACTGGATGTACCTTTAACATGGAGGCACAGTCGGCAGTCTCTCCACGGGGGGGGGGGGGGGGGGGGGCAGGCAAGAAGGCCTGTGCACTTGAACTGAACCCAACGGTCAGAGCTGCTGACATTGAATCTGGGGAACCGGGTTCCAGCCTCTGCATTGGCTCAACATCCTGTGATTCTGGGCAAATCACATATTCTCCCCATGCCTATAAAAAATGAATGTGTAATGTAATTGGTGCTCGAGTAAAACACTCCAAACAAAATCAATTCGTTTCGAGTTCGAGCTATATAAAATTGAAAAATAATAAAATAAAAACTTGAACAACATTGCAATGAGCACCAACATAATCCCCCACATAGTCTAAGATGTGTGGCAGTAACCACATCTCCGGGCGGTTGGAGGTTCTCATTGAGTAACCCACTGTCAACAAGCTCTGCTGACGAATAGTAAAGTCAAAACGTGACGCACGTCCGTGGAACGTGCAGAACGTCAAACGCGCTGGAGGAAAAACATTCGGCAGGCCAGGAAATAAACAAAGAGAGTAGCGGTGCTGCACGTATTTTCCATGTTGTGCAGAGGACTTTAGTCTCTAGACGGACCTGATTAGAATTATTTGTGACATTAATGTTCAGAGCTCAAAATGCTGCGCCTCGACAACAGGAAGCAAGGTGTCTGCGCCAGCTGCACCTACCACAAATACTACCTCACAAGAATCATTCTTAACAACGGAAACTCGATATGCATATAACGGTAACCTGAAGTTACAGTCCATTTCAAACCTTCGACAACGAGCTCAAAAATGCGTTGAAATAGTCCTCTGGCTGTTTTTGTGGACTAAAGAACAATAAACCAGAAGGAACGGCCAAATACTGTTTATTTTCTCAGAATCCCTCACAGACTCTCAACACCGTGGTAACCTGTGTGCCTACTGCCAGTCTGTGCATGGTGTGCGACCAACACACCCCACACAATTGTCATGTGAATTATCCAAGTCCAGGGCACCTGTGGGCATCAGGTGTCTGATTAGCCTGTACCGATCAAAACAATGGCACACTTACTTGTTCAGACACATTAAGGTGTGCAGTCAATAAAACCATGGTTGCCAATCTGTAGCCTTTTTTTGTAAAACCAGTGTGGCCACTTCCAGTCTAAGATGGCCGACCGCGAGAGTTCCATGTGCACGTAGCCCGAATCACAGCAGTGCTTTTTGTTTTCTCTTCGCGAACAGCGCTAGACACCTATCCTGAATGTAAGACGCCAGATGGGTCTACTAAACCAGCTAAGCAGGACAGAGGGAAGAGTTTCAGCCCTCTTTACCGGAATACCACCTTGGGTATTGCAGTAGAGCATTTGTCTGAAGGCAGACAAAAACCGAAATGGCTATTGTAGAGTCCTCTTTGTGTGCAGGAAAGCCTTAAAAATTGTGTTTTAGCTGCAGGGTGTATGTCAAGACCGACATCAATATCTTAAGTATTAGGACGAAGTAGGAGAGAAAGTAGTAATGGTGTCTAAGGCCCTCTCCCACCTCAGAGTGTGATATCTCAGCACTAACAATATTTGAAACCTTCAAATTTTATTGAACACTAAGTTGATTGTCTTCTATTCCTTAGGATGGCTGCCAACTTCGTCCGATCCACGAGGAAGCTCAAGCCATGGATGATTGAACAAGTGGACAGTGGCAAGTACCCTGGTCTGACCTGGATTGACCCGGACCATACCTGTTTCCGTATTCCCTGGAAGCACGGGGGCAAGCAGGACTTTCGCCATCATGAGGACGCTGCCATTTTCAAGGTGTTGCTGTGTGGTGAAACAACAAGGAGCCTGATTGGTGAGCTGGGTTGGGGCATCGGCAGAGAGCAAGCATTGCCACCAATCTAGACTTTTGGGGCCAGCGTGGAGAGCTCCTGTGTATTAGTCTTCTGAGATGATGAGGAATGGGAAAGGGTAGAAAGCAGATGTGAGGCAAGGGGTGAGAAGCGAGATGCGAGGGTAGTTAACAAAGAAGGCCATGGCACGGGTGATTCGATCAACGCGGGTGAGTAGCGAGATGCGAGGGTAGTTAACAAAGAAGGCCATGGTACGGGTGATTCGATCAACGCGGGTGAGTAGCGAGATGCGAGGGTAGTTAACAAAGAAGGCCATGGCACGGGTGATTCGATCAACGCGGGTGAGTAGCGAGATGCGAGGGTAGTTAACAAAGAAGGCCATGGCACGGGTGATTCGATCAACGCGGGTGAGTAGCGAGATGCGAGGGTAGTTAACAAAGAAGGCCATGGTACGGGTGATTCGATCAGGGCGGCGATCAGACTTGGTATGTGTGGGTTAGAGTGGCATGCAAACCCAGCATGCAGCAGGTGGGATCAGATGTGGGTTGGGGTGGTGAGTGAGAATGTATCAGGAAAAAAAATATCAGAAATCAGGGAAAAGGCATAGGACATTGTAGTGAGATGATGTTATTCATTGTGCTGTGCAGGAATAGGCCTATCCAGTGAGCATATGTGGGTTTGAATGAGCCAGCAGGAATGGACCAGCCCAGTAAGCGGATGTCAGTCCAGGGAGTGCGCAGGAGTGGGACAGAATGATGATGTGATAAGGCCAGGTTGGGGAACCAACTGATCATCAGATGTTTTTCAGAATGGTATAGCAGGCGTTAGCTAGGATGGTGCACAGATATAGAAGGCATGTGACCAGATGTGGTACTGGGTGATGATAGTAGGTGTGTCTCAGCAGTAGTTTTATTATAAATGCCATAAGTTGTTGGTGTGTCAGGTAACCTTGTGCTGCGTCCCTCTCTGCACTGACACCCCAAATAATTTTGTCTAGGTTCCCAGGTTCCTCTGGAGTAATACCATCATACGCATATGCACACCAGTCACAGGTCTACCTTTGTATACCCCATCAGTGCTGTCTCTTATTTACTGTTTTTTATGTTGTGTCTTTTTGAAAAAATAATAGCCATATTCCAGGTTTCTAAATAAAAATGGGTCAGCAAGAATGACTAGGAACAGGCTGGGGTGAGGCGATTGAATGAACCGGGCTGGAAAGAAGCTGCGAGATGTTATGGTGGGCGTGAGCAGGCATGGGACCAAGCAGATGTGGTCTCGAGGGATGTGCAGGCATAGAAATAGCTGTCGAGCCGTCCTGGGGAGCAATGTGTGCCACGTGGGAGAAGGGTGGCAGATGAGGAGGCACAGTCCAGGGAGGGCTGCAGTTGTCTTTCCCAGGTGCTGAGCAGATGGTGAAAGGAGGTCCTCCCTTCCATAGTGCAGACATGAGGGGTGGGGGCGGTGGCAGGTGTGGGCCTATGGATGGGGAAGCGAGTGACGTTGAATAGCCAGGATGACTACTGGCTGTGCGCACGAGGAAGGGGGTTGGTTGCCTTTGGTGTCACTTTTGGGAGGAGTCTGATCTTACAGCACAAGAGGTAGAGGGCCAATCACGCAGCTGATGGACAGGGAAGATCTGTGATAGTTCAGTTCCATAGTTGCTAGAAGCCGCTGTGAAGCCCACGCATAAGGCAGTGAGTGTTCAGTTAATCGGAGATTTGCATGCAATTCGGCATTTTTCTGTTCCATTGCAAATCTTTTCATGGTTCTTTACACTCTGAGCCTAACAACCACACTCCAAAACAATATTTAGATAAAATATTGCACCCACAGCCTAACTAAAAGGATTCAGAGACAAGAGGGTCAAAAGCAAAGCAAAGTGATAGACAAGTTCTGTTGAATATCGCAAATAAATTGCCTTGTACAAACCCAGTTTTCACACATTGTTGCTACAAAAGTGAATGCTAAGTCGCCGGTATGTGTGAACGCTACACTGTAAAAGCCACCTCCTGAGACCGGGTGATCCTTGGGACACAGCTGCTCTAAGACAGTTCGGCTTTGCCTAAAGTTTCTAAATAAATGGAGGGTGGGTCTTTTCATTTTATTAGGAATTAGCATGTCTCTGTTACGTACAAGACCTACCATTCACTTGAATTTTTTTATCATTTAAATAATGATGGTGAAAAAAGGAGATCATACAAGGACCAAACCCTGGATGAAGACGAATGGAAAGGTCAGTCCATTCCATGTGCAGTACACAAGGCCTTGCCTAGCAGCTCTGTGTGGTGGTATGGCGGCACCATACGCTCTTAAGGTGCCCCAGGACCAAAGCTATGCAGAGAGGAGAGGGAGATGCTCCAGAGACTGGGCATCATGTGGCAGGATCAGTGAGGTGCTGGGATCCTTCATAGACCCGGGTGTCGGTAAGTGGTTAAAGGGGATGTGCTCAGGTTCTCAGGAGCAGTTAAAGGCTCAGAGGTTAAAGGGAGCGATTGTAAGAAGCAAAGACGTCATTCGTGATCAGAGGGTAGGCTTGGAGCAGTGGGGATTTGTTTTGATGGGTTAGGCAGTAGTTGGGTGTGAAATATCAAGTGGATAATGGAGGTGTGTTTACTGAACAAGGGGGGGTGAAAAGGTTAAAGGTTTTGTGGCAGAGGATACAAAAATCTGAGGTTAGTGCAGACAGGTTAAAGGTTATTGGCTGGGTAATGACGAATTCTGAATCTATGGTATAATTGAGGGCGAGATAGTGTATCTCTGAACTAAAACAAATGCGGATTTGGGTTTGTTGTACTCCATGAAAACTGCATCCATCCCACTCCTGCTGGGGTCAGTTCCTCATCTCTCCTCACTCCACATCTCTTCCCTTACATCAGCCCCCACATAAAATAAACACAACCCTTCTAACCTGACCAGTACCCTCCAAATCCACTCTCCGTATTCCTGAGATAGCAGCTTCCCTTTTTAGGTCTCGCCTACCGATGCGCTTGCGCATTCGAGCTGGCGAGAGATATAGGGGCTTATCCAGAGTGTAACCAAACTGGCGATTTGATGCAGGGCACGTGAACACAAGTACGCACATTCTCGCTCAATGCTTTTCTTTTAAGCTGTTTCATTGGCTCGTCACTTTAAGTCCTCCCACCCTCTCCCTGTCCAGCTCGCGCTTCACTTTGATCACACCCCCGTGCACTTTTTTAACGTTCTTTTATTGGCTCGTCACTTTAAGTCCTCCCACCCTCTCCCTCTCTATCTCGCGCCTCAAGCGGATCACACCCCCTTGCTCTCCAGCACGCTATCACGCATCCCAAAGCCACCACACTCAGTCCACAGCCTCTCTCCCATTGGCTCTTCACTTCACAATCACGCATCCCACAGCCACCACACTCAGTCCACAGCCTCTTTCCCATTGGCTCTTCACTTCACAGCCTCTCTCCCATTGGTTCTCCAATTAGTCCACGCTCTTTTCAGCTGACTCGCGCGCCTCGAGCTGATCACGCCATCATGCATCCTACAGCCACCACACTCATTCCACAGCCTCTCTCCCATTGGCTCTCCACTTAGGGCACGCTCATTTCAGCTGACTCGCGCGTACAGCCACCACACTCATTCCACAGCCTCTCTCCCTTTGGCTTTCCACTTAGGGCACGCTCTTTTCAGCTGACTCGCGCGTACAGCCGCCACACTCATTCCACAGCCTCTCTCCCATTGGCTCTCCACTTAGGGCACGCTCTTTTCAGCTGACTCGCGCGCCTCGCGCTGATCATCCCCCTCTTGCTCTCCAGCACGCTATCATGCATCCCACAGCCACCCACCCCCTTCTCTCTAGCAGCCTCTCTCCCATGGGCTCTTTCTGCACGCTGCATTCAGCTGACCAGCAGACTCTCCTTGCGTGTGCCTCTCACTCATACCACCGCCTCCCTCACACAGACTCTCCTTTCATTGGCTGTTTACTTTGTGCACGCTGACAACATGAAGCTCGCAGCCATTCTCCAATTTTGCTTTAACACACACATTTTCATCCATCCATCCTACGACATCCATCCATCCCACTCCATCCATTTATTCATCTAACCATGCATCCATCCATTCATCCCCCTACTCCATACATCCATCCACACACTCCAACCATCCATCCAGCAACCCACTTAATCCATCCTTCACCCCACTCCACCCATACCATCATACCCACTCCATCCATTAATCCATCCATCCATTCGTTAATCACCCCACTCCATTCATCCATCCATCCACCAACTACATTCAGCCATCACACAAATACAACCATCCATCCACATACCCACAACAAGCCATCCAATGGTGGTATATAAACTGATTAAAGCACCCTACCACACCCATTTACTACGAAGATATTACTAAATATGCAGGCAGATGCCACAACTCACTCACCACCCCAATAAAAACAAGCATTGGAAATGCAATAGGTCTCGCAATAGAAAAGTTTGAGTTTTTGATGTGGAAAATGATTTTTTTTATTTTGCAAAATATAAAAGTATTAATTACGTTTTTACAAATGGCAATAGTTATAAAATTATCAAATGTTACATGTATAGCATTAGTAAAGGTACAATATATAGTTTTCCCCTGTTTTACAACATGTATTGACCTGACAAATAAAAATGTTTTAACATGAACAGAAGTGATAACCTTTAACATATTGTTCTAACATTTGTAATAAAATTTGAAACATTGCTAGAAAATAATTGAACCAGTTGTTGTCGAATTGTTGCACAGATTGATGGTGTTGTGGCGCTGAGTGATGTTGTTTTGGCTACAAGTAATGCTGTGGCGTTTAGTGATGCTGTTGTTGTGCATAGTGATGTGTGGTGCCTCTGAGTGACGCAGTGGTGGTGCTGAGTGATGCTATGTCGTTTATTGTCCGAGAGGCAAAGTTCTCGCTTGAGATAAGTCACTTTTTTTTTCTCCCGAGAGATTGTCCCATGACTTCCTCTATTACCCCAATAATCACGAGAGCTCGGGATGCGCCGCCATCAAAGGGGCCGGACGGGGTGGGGAGAAGTGCACATTCTGGCACTGACTTGGCCGCTTTGATTCCCTGCTGCGCCCATTTACATTTTGGAATTAATCTGTTCCCAACGCCCCCAACACCACCCGAGCCATGCAGCCATCCCGCCCCCGCCCCCGGACAGGATTCTCAGAGCTTGCAGGAGGAACCGCCGAGAGCCTGAAAACCAACTGCAGGGCAAGTCAGAGCTCTGCTGGAAGACCGGAGGGCTGGGGCGGCACTGCCGGCCACGAGCTACTTGGATTTATGTAGCGCTTACTTCCCCCTTACGGGGATTTGAAGCGCTATTCGAAATGCTGCATACTATCTATGCATTTTCACGTCTCCCCTTTGCCTCGAGGACCGTGGCTGCAGGCCTGAGTGCATCTCGTAACTCACAGAAATCAGATAGCCATTGAATAAATTATTTCTGAATTGTTTCGTTTCTCTGCCTGTATGGAAGTGTGAAGTTTAGAAACTACCTGAAATGTGGTTTTTGAAGCAGGATGTAAGTTCTGCTTTGGTGCTCGCTAGGCCTTCTCTGGTGCCAAGAGGTTTCTGCATCACTCTATCACCCTCCCTCCCTCTATTGCCCCCCCTCTATCGCCCTCCCTATATCGCTCTCCCTCTACCGTCCACCCTCTATCGCCCTCCCTCTATCTAACATCCTCCCTCTATCTATCTATCGCACTCACTCTATATATTGCATCAACATAGCATCACTCAGCACCACATAGTGACCCCTTTTCCCACAATTCCTGCAAGTATTATTCTTTGCAAAACAGTTTGGAAAATTAGATCCATGAAATTGACTACCACACCTTAAACATTTAAATTTCCCATCTCTGTTCCAACTTGGATTAGACTTTGATCTGTCGGGTTTCTGAGTAACCTTTCCTAAACCAGTGTTTGCTTTACTGACAAAAGTAGGTTTACTTCCAGAAGTAGCATTCACTTGAGATAACAAATTGTCCTGTCCCTTTTCAATGACATTGGAAACAGAATCAGAGAGACTCGGAACCTTGCGTATCTCTTTAACCCAATTTGAAGTATGTTCAACACTTTCCACAATGGTTATAGCCTCTTTCAAATTTGGATTCTTGGATAATAGTTTTTCCTGGATTTTTTAGTCATTTGTGCAACGAACAAGCTGATCACGAATGAGAGAGTCAGTGAGGTGTTCGAATTCGCAAGTCTGAGCAAGTGACTTAAGTGCTACAACATAGTTACCAACTCTCTCACCTTTGTACACGCATAAAGAATTTATGTCTCTCCATGACTACATTTATGCGTGCTCCAAAATGTATTTCTAAAAGCAAAACACTCATGTCATAGACATCATTCGGCTCCCCTGCACCTCTGCCTAAAGGTATAGGGTCTAAACTGTCATATATGTTCCTACCCTCAATTCCAAGATTGTTCAACAAAACAGCTTGCTTCCTAATAGCTGAAAACTTTTCACCGCCAATGGCAATTAGGTAAGAGTCAAAAATTGGCTTCCACTTTTTCCAAGGTAAGACTGGTTCACCTTGTTCACTCAAAAATTGAGGTGGTTGATTCATTCCACCTGCCGTAGACATCCTGAAAATAAGTAAACACAACAAACCAAAGTAATAAGTTAAAATAATTATTTAAAATAATTATTTAAAATAACAATATAAAACAAATATGAGAAAAAAAGAAAAAACTGGGTTACAGCTGAATTCCAAAATTTGTCATTTTATCCGTGTAAATAGTCCCAAATGACTCTCTTTCAAAAATCTTCCTTTTTTTCCTTAGGTTATAGTACTTGAAACATCCATTTTGTATAATTGTTTAATCCTGGGATTGACTTTAGTTGCTCTACTCGTCGTTTTTCCTTTAAAAGACACTAGACTTTCCTTTAAAAGACACTAGACTTCCTGAATGAGGCATGTGCAGTTCTAACTCAATTTCTATACTCCCAGTGTTGCCTACAAATAGTTCTACAGTCCCTCTTCAATTTCCACTTTTCTCAGCATTAACCAAAAGCTGTGCTACTGAGGAGTAATTGTTCCTTTCATAAGCCAATATCGTAGCTCAACACGTATCTTTCAAGTTGGGTGTAAACTATTTAATCTTTATATCTCTATGCTCGTGACTCCCTTCATGTTGTTTACACTTGAAAAAAAAAAAACTGTTCATTACGTGCGCTTGAAACACGAGCCACTTAACGCTCGAGTGCATGCGTTGCTGATCTGTTTCCCCTGCGCACATGAAACGCGAGCCTTTCGCACTTGGATGCACGTGCAGCTGTTTTTCTTTAATTCGAGCAGAGATTCCAAAGGCTATTTACTTTAAGCACAAGCCTCTTCCACCTCCAGTTCAAAGCACAAAATCCACATTAAATCT
Organism: Lissotriton helveticus; assembly: GCF_964261635.1. Classification (NCBI taxonomy): domain Eukaryota; kingdom Metazoa; phylum Chordata; class Amphibia; order Caudata; family Salamandridae; genus Lissotriton; species Lissotriton helveticus. Next base: position 1,694,523,926 of record NC_136065.1, on the reverse strand, counting down.
TTCAGATAACTTCAGGCTTGAACGGATAATGTCAAAGAAAAATATTCTCGATTAAATAACATCGCTATTCCTTCAAATTGAAAGACTGCTTCGACACGCATTTCTTTGCGCTGTTTTCACGCTTCACAACACGCGTGTCTTTTCATTAAAAAATAAAAGCGAATAACATCCTCTCCGTGCGCTAATCATGTGCCACCGACGGAAGCCGACCCGACGAACCTACAGCGCCGCCGACCTCACCGCACTCAACACCGGCCACATCCCAGGATGTCACCGAGCCGCCCCGAAGCACACCCACGGACCCTTCAGCTGCCTCGCCTGCAAGTTCACCTGCATCCGGACCTTCCCTGCACCCGACAAGCCGAACTCCAGCAGCACCCACCTCAAGTGCATCCTGCTCAACACCCGCTCCGTCCACAGACACGCCGTAGAACTCTGGAACCTGCTCGACACCACCGCCCCCGACGTTGCCTTCATCACCGAGACCTGGATGAACGCCTCCTCAGCCCCAGACATCGCCATCGCCATCCCAGAGGGCTACAAGATCACCCGGAGGGACCGCGACAACCAGACCGGAGGAGGCATCGCCATCATCCACAGAGACACCATCCGCATCACGACCAACACCGACGACACCCTCACCACCGCTGAACACCTGCACTTCCAGATCCACACCAACCCGAAGACCACCCTCAGAGGCACCCTGATCTACCGACCCCCGGGACCGCGCACACGATTCAGCGAGGACATCGCCGACTTCGTCAGCCCGCACGCTCTCCCCTCCGCCGACTACATCCTCCTGGGGGACCTCAACTTCCACCTGGAGAACAACAACGACCGCAACACCATCACCCTGCTCGACAACCTCGACAACCTCGGACTCAAGCAACTGGTGACCACCCCCACCCACCTCGCCGGACACACACTCGACGCCGTCTTCTCATCCAGCAAAGACGTCACCTTCAGCCACGCAACAGGACTCCACTGGACGGACCACAGCTGCGTCCACTTCACCTTCAGAAGAACGACGATCCACCACCTCCAGCAACAGGTTGCTCGAAGAAGCTGGAACAAGATCACAGCCGACCAGCTCACCACCTCCCTGAGCCAGCACCCTCCCGCCAACTCAGCGAACCCCAGCCAGGCCGCCGACAACCTCACGAAGTGGATCAGCAACTGCGCGGACGAACTCGCCCCTCTAAGGACCCCGCCCAGCAGATCCCGCAGCAGAAAAACACCATGGTTCACCGACGAACTCAAGCGCTCCAAGAAGAACTGTCGAGCCCTCGAGAAAGCCTGGAGAAGGGAACCAACGACGGACAACATGACCACCCTCAAGCTCGCCACCCGGAAACACCACCAACTGATCCGCGCCACCAAGAAAAATGCATACAAGGACCGGCTGGACAACAACGCACACAACTGCAAGGAACTCTTCAACATCGTGAAAGAGCTCTCCAACCCCAACGCCGGAAACAACGACATCACACCGTCGCAAGACCTCTGCAACTCCCTCGCGTCCTACTTCCACAACAAGATCACGGACATACACAACAGCTTCAACAACCAACCAACGCAAGCCACAACCGCAACGACGCCACCATCCACCACCCTCCGCACCTGGACCCCGATCAGCACCGAAGACACCATCCGCACCATGAACTCCATCCATTCCGGATCTCCGACTGACCCCTGCCCTCACCACGTCTTCAACAAGGCCGACGCTGTCCTCGCACCCCACCTGCGAGACATCATCAACACCTCCTTCGACTCCGCCACCTTCCCTGAGAGCTGGAAGCACGCCGAACTCAGCGCTCTCCTCAAGAAACCCACAGCAGACCCCACCGACCTCAAGAACTACCGTCCCATCTCGCTCCTCCCGTTCCCGGCCAAAGTCATCGAAAAGACCGTCAACAAACAGCTGGCCGCCTTCCTCGAGACGAATGGATCCCTCGACCCCTCACAGTCCGGCTTCCGAGCGAACCACAGCACCGAGACCGCCCTCATCGCCGCCACCGACGACCTTCGAACTCTGATGGACAACGGAGAAACAGCGGCCCTCATCCTCCTGGACCTCTCCGCGGCTTTCGACACTGTCTGCCACCGCACCCTAGTACAGCGCCTCAGCAACATCGGAATCCAGGAGAAGGCACTGGAATGGATCACCTCCTTCCTCGACGGAAGAACACAAAGAGTCCGCCTACCACCGTACAAGTCAGAGGCCACCAAAGTCATCTGCGGCGTACCCCAAGGATCCTCGCTGAGCCCAACCCTCTTCAACGTCTACATGAGCCCCCTCGCGGCCATCGCACGCCAACACAACCTGAACATCATCTCCTACGCCGACGACACCCAGCTGATCCTCTCCCTGACCAACGACCCCGCCACCGCCAGAGCCAACCTGCACGAAGGGATGAGAGACGTAGCCGAATGGATGACGACCAGCCGCCTGAAACTGAACTCAGACAAGACGGAGGTCCTCATCCTGGGCTCCACGCCCTCCGCCTGGGACGACTCCTGGTGGCCCCCCGCCCTGGGCACCGCACCCAAACCGACGGACCACGCACGCAACCTGGGCTTCATCCTGGACTCCTCCCTCTCCATGACCAGACAAGTCAACGCCGTCTCCTCGTCATGCTTCAACATCCTGCGCATGCTACGTAAGATCTTCCGGTGGATCCCCACCGAGACGAGGAAGACGGTCACCCAAGCCCTCGTCACCAGCCGACTGGACTACGGCAACGCCCTCTACGCCGGAACCACTGCCAAACTCCAGAAGAGACTCCAGCGGATCCAGAACGCCTCGGCGAGACTCATCCTCGACATCCCCCGACGCAGCCACATCTCCGGACACCTGAGAGATCTGCACTGGCTCCCGGTCAACAAGAGAATCACCTTCCGGCTCCTCACCCACGCGCACAAAGCCCTGCACGACCAAGGCCCAAGCTACCTCAACAACCGGATCAACTTCTACACTCCCAAGCGCCTCCTCAGATCAACCAACCACGCCCTCGCCGCCGTCCCCCGCATCCGAAGAGCGACAACAGGAGGAAGATCCTTCTCCTACCTGGCCGCCAAGACCTGGAACTCACTTCCGACCAATCTGCGCCTGACCCAAGACCACCTCTCCTTCAGGAAGAAGCTCAAGACCTGGCTGTTCGAGCAGTAGCGGCACCCCCCCCCTCCCAGCGCCTTGAGACCCTACGGGTGAGTAGTGCGCTCTACAAATGACCTGATTGATTGATTGATTGATTGATTGACTTCTTAAAGCTATAAAAACGCCTCAAACAACTTCTCAATGAAAAACTGACCTTTTAGCTTCAGTAAAAGTTTTTTTTTTCCTTTTTCCTCGTGGGTTCTTTTCTTATCTTCCGGTGTGTGATCCCTCTATCGTCGCCAGTAATAAAACAAGTAATCTGCTTGTCTTGATTGAAGTGTCTTTATTCACACACACACCGGTGAGGCTTACAGCACAGGAGATAACAACTGACTCCTTGCTCAACCTCCAACATTCCCTGATGTCACATACATTCTCAGGAGGAATGTTACACTTAAAGGCATAGATATAACAAGTTCCTTCTGATTTCTTTTCCAACGGGACCATTCCAGTCTTAGCAGAGCCCAGCGGGGCCATGTTTGGCTAGGTTTGCCACCAGCACAAAAATAATTTAATTTACCTCTCCAGTCTCAATCACACTCCCTTGGTTCCCCTTAAAGTAAAATGTATTGATAAACTCTTAATTACCCATTAGATATCCAAAACCTATCCATCCCTGGCATTGGCCATCTCACGTGGTCAGAGACCGCTATGGAGCTCAAACTCCCTCCTTCTTCAAATCTTAAAATTCAAAAAGGAAAAAATGGCACTAAAGAAAGCAATGCTTGGCAGGGAGTGGGCCCAGGGTCCGGACTATGAGCCATCCGGTCATAAGGCCCATATCTTCTTCTAATACTTTGAAACAAGAACTAAAATGTCAGTTATTTCAACAGTAGCGGGCCGTTGAAGTGGTGAAAATGCCAGAGTTTGTGAGGTGAGCGTTGAGTCCAAGATTAAATCAAACCTGGTTTTGTTCTTCAGGCCTGGGCAATTTACAAGAACAAGTACAAAGATGAAGACAAGATGGAGGCTGCCATATGGAAGACACGCTTGCGCTGCACCCTCAACAAGAGCCCCAAGTTTGCTGAAGTGCCGGATCGCTCCCAGCTAGACATCTCTGAGCCATACAAGGTCTACCGCCTGGTGCCACCAGGAGAGCAGAGGGGTGAGAGCACCAGCGAGCAGTACAGAATAGCAGTGTGTCTGCAAAACTGTACACATCGGCAAATGGATGCATGCAGTATGCTATGGGAATTTGTGAACAGGCCTATAGAAAAGTAAGAATCCGTTTGGGGATGTACAGCAAATGGAATAAATGGCCACATATATGCGTGTACAACAAAAGTGAGGGATATGAAACAAAAATATGGGAAGGTTTTAAACACACTAAAAGGGCTGTTTTTACATGAAGGGAGGGAGTGGTCAGGGCCATTAAGGAGATGGAAGGCAGCAGCAGCTGAAGGTGCACTGGGCACATAATAGTTTTTAATCAGAACGATGTTAGGTTGGTAACAATTGTGGATGTCTTTTTAGACAGCTTTTTTGTGATCTCTCTTGGCAAAATGCATTTAGTGGTTTCAGTTTTTAGAAGATATTTGATGACCTCTCGTGCCAGATGGTATACTGTAGTCCCTAACAGGAGGCATTATTATGTGGTCTTTGTTGTTGTCACAGTTTTTTTGGTTGTCTGTCTTGGCAAATAGTGTTTGATGGTATCTGTACGTAGTTGATCTGTGTTTGACGCTGTTATGGTATCTAAAGTTCTGTGTTGGCAGAGGGTCTTTTTAGCTGGGATCATCGCGATGCTAGGTAAATTATAAATGGTCATGACGCTGATGATAGTCTCTTGTACGTTCTTTGATAGACTCTGGTGGAAGATGATATGCAATGTTCCTAGTCACTAGAAGGTTTTACAAGGTGTCTTGCGAGTGGTTATTTGATGACCTAACCTGGCAGAGTATGTGTTGTTGTCTTTTTTAACTGAAGATATATGGTAATAACTGTTGACAGAGACTCTTCATAGATCCTGCTGGCAAAGAGTATTTAGTGGTCTTTTTAATCAGAGATATGTGTGGGTCGTCTGTACTTAAAGAGATTGTTAACTTTCACTTTTGGCAGAGGCATTTTGTTGTTTCTTTTGGTAGACGGCATTTGGTTCTTAGTTCATAATAATTATGTTTTTTGGTCTGCATTTCCAGAGGATATTTGTTGTTTTCTTTAATCAGAAAGGGTTCTGTCTTCTCTTTTGGTAAATATTCATTTGTGCTCTTTATAATAAAGTGGGAGGACACAGGATGCAGTTAGAGTAAGAGGTATTTAATACAACCTCATCCAACAGCCAGTACATTTCAACTGTCATATCAGGAACACAGAGAACAGAACATAGAGAGAGCATGGTTCCACGCTGGGCATTCCAGCAAGGAGACAAATGACATCATTACACTTCTTCCTCTTGACATTTAAATAAGTAACAACATAGCTGAGAACAACTAAACATAATCACGCAAGTGCAAAGGCAACCTGCGAACTCTCACACTCCTACGAGAACCAGCAGACTCCAGAACAGGAACAGAAGAATGACCTCCAGAAGAAGACCTATCATGAATAGAAGAATCACGTCCAGCAAAGTGAGAAAGTCGACTGTGGTTCCATATACGACCATCCTCTGTCTTAACAGCATTTTTTTAAAGTTTCACAATGGTTCTAGGAGCAGAAAACGTAGACCAATTTTGACATCCAACAGGTGCTTTTATCTTAGTTTTCTCCCCAACTTTAAAATTCATAACCTTGGCAGACTTTTTCTTGTCAACATACACTTTCCTTTTCATTTGCAAAGATAATTCTTTATCCCTCCAAGCTGCAATTTCATTGTTTTTTACACCTTTGTCAGACACCATCCATGCAGGGCACAAACAAGTGTTGGGAGCTCTACCCTTGAAAAGTTCAAACGGAGTTTTACCCGTAGATGAATGCGGGGTGAATCTGTAAGCGGTTATCCGGTTCTGTAACTCCCTCCTCCAATCCAAACAATTAACCTTTGCCAACTGAATACACTCCTTAAGTGTCCTGTTAAACCTCTCCAAAGCACCATTTGCCTCAGGATGATATAAAGAAATTTTCTTGTGTACAACACCACACTTGACAAGATAGTCCTCCATGACACCTGAACAAAATTGAGGACCGTTGTCTGAAAGAATAGAGTTTGGAAAACTCTCCCTTTTGAACACAGAATCCAGGAATGCAATCACGGATTGACTTGTGACCTCCCTTACCAGACTTACCTCCACCCAACGAGAATAAAGATCTAACAAAACCAACATGTATGGAGTCTGTCTTTCACCATGTAAAGGTCCCACAATATCAATTGCCAATTCATCCCAGGGTGATCTAGGCAATTTTCTACAAACCATGGGTGGGCTTCTTGTTTTAAGCACCTTGTCACTGATCTGACAAGGAGTACACTCCCTTACTAAACGTTCCACCATTATATCCAAACCCGGCCACCAAAAATTCTGACGGATGCGTTCTTTTGTCTTAGAAATGCCCAGATGTCCTTCATGGGCCATGTTCACTATAACATTCCTAAGATTCGAAGGCTGAATCAATCTGGTTCCTCTCATATGTAAGCCATCAACAACAGCTAATTCATTTGCCACCAAAGACCATGGTTTGTTAAGGAAGGTAGACTTATTCTGATGTAAAAGGCTGATAACACTCATCATTTCATGATCCTTTACCAACTCATCCTTCCATTCATCTTCCTTTACAGCTCCCAGAGTAACATCACAAACACTTAAATCACAATCAAGACCTACTAGATCATCAACATCTTGACCACCAACCTCACCTACGACATTCACCAATCTAGACAAACAATCCGCCGAAACATTAGTTATTCCTGGAATGTACTCAAACTTACAATCATACTCTTGCAAGGAGATGACCCACCCTCTTATTCTTGAAGAAATAGAATCCAAACCTTTCCTTTCAAATATTTCCTTTAAAGGTTTGTGATCAGATATGACTGTAAATGATGAACCCCAAACAAACTTCCTGAATTTGTTTACAGACCAGAATATTGTCAAGGCTTCTTTTTCAATGACCGAATAACTTAGCTCAGCCCCTTTCAAACACCTTGAAGCACAAGCAATCAATTCTTCACGACCCTTCCTTACTTGAATTAACAGAGAACCCAGTCCTTTATTACTCGCATCAGTCACAATGAAAGTGGGATCTCCAGGTACAAATGCTTGTAAGTTTGGTGCATTTCTAAGATCAGACTTCACTTGTTGAACTCCACACTGCATTCTTCGGACCACACAAACTCCACATTTTTGCACACAAGCTTCCTCAAATGAACAGTTTTATCAGCAAAATTCCTCACAAATTTATTATAGAACTGCGCCATTCCCAAAAATGAGGAGACTTCTTCTTTTGAGGAAGGTACTTCTAACATTTCAATTGTGTCAACTAACTCTTTCTTTGGCCTGATACCTAGTCTTGAAATATGATGACCCAGGTAATCAAGTTCTTTGACACCAAATTTACATTTGCTTCTCCGTAAAGACAAACCCGCATCCAACATTCTTTTTAATACAGAATGAACTCTCCCATCATGTTCATTTACATCCTTCCCACAAATCAACACATCATCTTGGTAACTTCTAACCCCTGGTATCCCTTTAAATAAATCTTCCATAATCCTTTGGAAGACTGATGCCGCTGACACCAGACCGAATGGCATTCTCAGAAACCTAAATGCCCCCATAGGAGTAATGAAAGATGTTAACTCTTGACACTCCTCACTCAAAGGAACCTGGTGATAAGCCGAGGCCATGTCCAAGGTGGTGAAATAGCATGCTCCGTCAAGTGTAGAAACTAATTCCTCTATGTTTGGAAGAGGATATTTATCAATTATCACTTCTTTATTCATTGCACGAAGGTCCACACATAAACAAATCTCATTATTGGGTTTGCGAGCTATCACAATTGGAGCGAGCCACTCTGTCGCTTCAACAGATTGAATTACACCTGTGGACAACAATTTTTCTATCTCTTTTTTTACAGCTTCTAGTACACAAATTGGAATACGTCTGACCCTTGCAGCAACAGGAGTAGCACCAAGCTTCAACTTTATAAGGTGATTATAACCTGTAAACATCCCAAATTGTCAGAAAACAACTCACCAAACTCTGTTACAAACTTGTTATCATCCCCTTCAACAGATTGTACTTGTACAGAAGGATGCCCATTTGGATTGAGAATGACCCCTAAACGTGCCTGATGTGACCAGCTTAACAAACTGTCACCACGTTCAGCCACATAGATTTTTGCGTCAGTAAATCTCCCTTTAAACTCAGTACAATCTTCAAAGTAACCCAACAACTTAATGGGTAACTCATTGTAACCTCTGGGGTTAATATCAGGTTTCATAAGAAACTTTCTCCCTTTAAAGTTTCTTATGTAAACATCCTTTACAACAAAAGTGATGTGGTAACACGAATCAAATTTCATCTTGACTCTTACATCACCCACTAAAACCCAATCTGTAGGATGCTCCACATCATTTTCACTTACTTGAAAGCTAACCAACTTAGTCTCTGTCCTAGGATCTCTCTTGTTCCTTAATCTACAATTTTTCCCAATGTGACCCTTTTTTGCCACACACATTGCAACTGAACGTATTTGCAGGACACTCCTTTGCATTAGCCATGTGTCCAAATCTTCCACACCTGTAACAATTGCCTTGATAGGGTGTTGTAAATTTCCTAACGGACTGTAACTTCACAGTACTATTTTCTTCCTCCGTACTATTCCCACGCACTGGCTCTTCAATTTTTTTATTCACATCTTTCTGTACCACCTGACACTCTACTTCCTGCACCTTACTACTGGTAGAATCTTCTTTACTCACTTTGCTCAGTTCACCAACACACTTTAACATGTGCTCAAACCTTTTGGCGATACTAATAACTTCATCCAAAGGTGGCTCATACTTAAGCCAGAGCTCCTCCCTGATCTTATCACTACCACACCTCAAAACAAATTGATCTCTAACTCTTTCTTCCACCAACCCACCAAATTTACAGCTTGACGCTAATTTACGTAACGAAGTTATGAATTCCTCTACACTTTCCTCCTTACCTTGTTCACGCAGACCAAAATAATACCTCTCCATAATTGTGCTTACCTTAGGTAGGTAGTGTAAATCTAATTGTCTTACAAAAATTTCGTACTCAATCAAACCCCTCTGATCAGCTTGCGTAAGTAATGGTAAATTTTCCAACACCTCCTGTCCTTCTCCGCCTAAACAATGAATCAATAACGCATGCTTTCTTTCCCCACTCAAGTTAGCCCCACAAACCCTTGCATAGTTCTCAAAGATCTTTTTCCACTTTACAGAAGGTTCTCCTGGATCTGATAAGAAAAACGGTGGAGCTGTAACATTCTGCATCGCAGTAATACACAAATTACAACTCCTAACTTCAAATTGTCCACCTGGAGTAATACACGTTACAGTTTTCCCCCCAAAAATACATATACTTCACACCATTTACTTTTTCCTAATTGCAATTAAAAAAATACATAAATAAGAAAAGGAATTGCTGTAATAACGCTTCAGTCACAAGCAGCCTACCCCAGGTGTGCCTGTCACCGCTGATATCCTTTCTGCAGATGAGGCAAAATAAATTTTAAAAAAAAGGTGTGCCTGTCACCGTGTGAACACACTCCTTTTGACAAACACGTTATGCCTGGTCTGCTCCACGTACACAGTCTCCCATAAATTTATTCTAGGTCGTTATCCATTACACAGTGCTTGTGACTGGAATCAAGATCAGATCAGGTTTCTCCCCAAAAAAAACGATCTTTTTTTTGTGGTTTTGTTTACTCTTAAAATGGCCGCTGACCGACGTCCACGCTCACGTCACACACCGTCCTCCCTTTTTCTTTAGGAATTGGAGGTTGTTTTCAGCCAGTGACTTCGAACCCGGCTTAAGATGGCCGCCACAAAACGCTCGGGTTTCTTTCTTCAATAAGTTGGGCTTCTTTTCCTGCTTTGCGTTCCTCACTCTTCCAAGATGGCCGCCACAAGACAAACAGACGCTTTTCTTTGGGCGATGGGGCACCTTTTCTTCCTTTCTGCAATGACGTCACGTCGCACGAAGAAAGACACACGGGCCTACCGCCTCTTCACCGAAAACGCTGTAGACGCTCTGCCACCAATTCTCCGCCTCGTACCGCCACCCGATGTCACCACGAACCAGACACGGCACATTCCAGCAGGCACAGAACTCCTCTTCAAACAGTGAGTTTTTTTTTTTGCAGTCCTTTGTTAGTCTTCATTCAAATATTCGCCTCCCGTTGTTGTCGTTGAGGTTGTATGCTCTATCCTCGAATCCTTTTCCTCATCCCATCCAAACGTCGCCAGTATAATAAAGTGGGAGGACACAGGATGCAGTTAGAGTAAGGGGTATTTAATACAACCTCATCCAACAGCCAGTACATTTCAACTATCATATCAGGAACACAGAGAACAGAACATAGAGAGAGCATGGTTCCACGCTGGTCATTCCAGCAAGGAGACAAATGACATCATTACACTCTTGGTTGGCATAGGACTTTTTGTGGTCTCTGCTGGAAGAAAGCCGTTTTTATTTTTTTTATTTTTTTTGTTGTAATACATGAGACAATCGGTATGAGTCATTATACAGGTGTACATCTAAAATTGCAATCATTCATTTCAATGTGCAGAGTCAATATCAGAGCCATCAGATCAAAATAAAAACTAACAAAGACTTTTATAATACATAGCACTAACTATATGCTCTGACTAAGTGGAGAAAAAATCCATTATAAATTATAATTGTAACTGTCATGTGGAGCCGAAAAAGGAGAAGCATAGTCTTAAGAAGGAAAGGAGAAAAAAAGAAAAAGAAAAAAACATAAGAAATGCAAACATTTTAGAATACATAGCTACAGACAATCAAAAATTAAATGTCATTTCAAGCTTCTAAATGCCGTCTCACACATCCCCATATTTGTTCACCCAGCTTTCTCTTACGCTGACCCTTCATGGCGTATAAACTATATTCCATGTTAAATATTGTGAAAAAACGTGCCCTCCACATTTCAAAGGAGGGGGGTTCCTGCTGCAACCAGAAAGATGCAATACTCAGTCTATATACAGCAGTAGCCAAAAATATTAGATACACATGTGGTCTGGGTATAAGAGTCTCAACTGCTCCCATTTCTACCCCTAACAAAATTTGCGTGGCTGTCAATTGAAGTGGGGTATCAGTAATGTCTGATAAACATTTCTCCACCTGCAGTAATAATGATGTTAACTTTGAGCAGCTAAAAAAAACATGTAAATCATCTGCAGATGGATATCCACATCGAAAACATTTACCAATTGCATCTCCCGGCCATTTTGAGATTTTATCAGGTGTGTAGTATAAATTAAAAAGGGATTTAAAATGCTGTGCGGATAACTTTGCAGAGAGGAACAAGTTTTCGGCCATTTCCAAAGAGATTTCAATCTGAATATCCTGTCTACCGAGTTTTGTCTCCCATTTAACATTTTGTTGTTCAATGTCATTCGCCTTCATACTTAACAAATGACCATATAGTACGCCAATCCTTGCATTTTTTCCAATGTCTTCTATCAAATTGTTAGTTTGATAAATACCACCAGACTTCTTCAAATGTTTTCTAATTTGTAAATACTTAGCAAAGTGGTCTCTAGGGAGTTGATATTGTTCCCTCAATTGTTCGAAAGATTTCAAACATCCATCACCATATAAATCCCCCACCAACCTTATACCTTTTCCCCTCCAGTGGTAAACCACCCGATCCCATAAGTCCAAAGGCAGACATATCGAGGAGACCAAAGGGGGTATACCACGAAATTTTACCAAAACCAAACATAATCCGTACAACCCGCCAAATTTTAAATACTGCTGCCAAAGTCTTAAATCTCGTGCGTTTGTAGTAGCTCCACTCATAATGCAGGAACAAACAATTTCTCGCATTCACCCCTAGAAGCATCTGATATGTATCTGGGCATTCAGCAATATCCAAAGGAGGGGCTCCTGTTAGCAAACCATTCATTCCTTGTAGCATACAAGCGTAGTAATATAAGGTAAAGTCTGGTACAGACCAGCCACCTAATTTTCTTGATAGGATCATGTATCATACCGCCCTGCGAGCCTTGCCACCAGCCCACATAAAACGCATACAGATAGTTTGGAGCTGTATCAAAGTTATCCTGGGGATTTCAAGAGGAACACATCTGAAAAAATAAAGTATTTTCGGGAGTATCATCATTTTTAAAAGATTGCAAGTCAAGTCAAGTCAAAAATATGCTTTATTCGAGATTTCACTCATAAAAGCAAGAACAATTTAAAAATACAATCAGATTATCAATCAATTACAATAAAAAGATAAAGCATATTATTTACAATTTGTGACTCAGTGAACAAATCAAAATTTAGAGATATCATATATCAATAAATATACATTAAAAATATATTTAAAAGAGTTAAAAAACACCCAGTACTAACAAATTTCTAAAAGAATAACATGGATAAATTATATGGGCAGTTTACCTAGGCAGAGAATAGTCAAATGACTAGCAGTCTCTGTCTATTTAACCATGCAGTTTACCCAGACAGAGAATAGTCAAGTGGCTAGCAGTCTTTGTCTGATCGACCATGCCCATCCAAGATATTTGGCAGTTGCTATTAATATCCATATCTCACTACTGGTGCATATGATACGCAAGGCAACTGTGCTACTGGTAGTCCCTAAATTCTTGCACATCGGTTTTAGCCATACACGTCTTGGATCCGAGTAGGCTGTGCAAGAGAATATAAAATGGCCCTTAGTTTCATTAGAGGAACCACAAACAGGGCAGCTAACATTCAGGCCACCTTCCCATTTAGCTGACAAAGATCTGAGAGGTAGCGAACCTGCTCTCAATTGGAATAGAAGTTGACGGTCGCCAGGCCTAGTTATACTATCCCAATAGGGTTCCAAGGAAGGGTACAACTTAGCCTCTAAGAATCCTTCAGTCATAGATCCTAAACTAGTGCTACTCCAACTCCGAGAGGCTACCTTTTCCCAATAAATTTCTTTTAAAGCACTTTTAGTAGGGAGAGTTGTTCCAGCTGGATCTGACCAAAGCGAACCCATTCCAAGTTCATTCAAGATTACTTTCAAGGAATTAAGCCACCTGTTTTTGTGGAATATATCCACTTTGATGATATCTAAAAACCCTTCAGCATAATGAGAAAGCTCAGGCGTAGTCCAGAGCCTTCTCCAGTACAGAATTGGTCGAAGTCTGACCAAGTCTGTAACCGCTTTTCTACCCAGGTCATATCTGAGGGGCAGCAAAGGAGTGCTTTTCGGGACACCAGTTATAGTCCGGAAGAACTTATTTTCCGAGATTTGTAGGGCAGCCACCTTCTCGAAACCCCATAGTTCAGCACCATATAGTGCAGAACCAAGAGCCTTTGCCTCAGGGACTTTCTATGCTCGGAACTAATAGCACCTGATAGTTGTCTATGTCTCAATGTAGCTATATCTATTTGTTTGCTCCAGCCGTTCTTATTTGAGATATGAATTCCCAGATAAGTAAAAATGTTCACCACTTCTAAAAGCCGACCATTCATAATGATTTTAGATTTAAAACTAGGATGAGGATTAAAAATCGTAAGTTTAGTTTTGGTCACATTTACCTCCAGGCCATGCTCACCACAAAATAGATCAAAGATAGCCAATGCTCGTTGGAGTCCACTCGGGGGTTTTGATAAAATAAGCGTATCATCCGCGAACATTAAAATTGGAATTTTAGTGCCAGCTAATATAGGGGCATCCAACTCTGCCGATATCTGCCGATATCATGCGGGATACAACACCGTTAACAAACAGTGTAAATAGAGTGGGGGCCATTGAGCAGCCTTGCCGGACGCCCCGCTCTACCGGGAAGTCCGCTGTCTCCAAGCCCTGACCCCCCCACTGGATTCTAGGAATGTTAATTCGTGGAGCCGCATTATCAGAGACAATAGATCATCAGGAACACCCAGATTTTTAAGAACAAACCACAACTTCGACCGCGGCACTAGGTCGAAGGCAGCCCGCAAGTCGACAAAAGCCGCATATAGGCTACCTCCGCCCAGCACCACGGTCTTCCATTGCAGTAAGTTGAAGCGGAAAACCTGATCCACAGTACTTGTGGACCTACGGAATCCCGCTTGGAACTGTGACAAAGCGTCGTTGTCCTCAGCCCAATCAAGGAGCCTATTTACAATCACACGCCCTATTATTTTTTGAATGGTATCAATAAGGCTGATCGGCCTATAATTGGCAGGCTGGGAACGGTCACCTTTCTTAAACACTGGTATGATTACTGCTCCCCTCCAGGATATCGGTATCTCTGCACCCTCAGCAATATTATTGATGAGGAGGCAAATATACCTACACCAACGTACTTTGTCATTAATGAAGACGTCGGCAGGGACACCATCCATGCCTGGTGCACGCCCGCTGTTCACAGTGTTCAAAGCCACCAGGATTTCTTGTGGACGGAAGAGATTATCTTTGAAGTAGGTATAGTTTATATCCACTATAGTTGTAACCTGTTTAGTCTCAGCATACTGAGTTCTAAAATGTTTTACCCACTCTTGTTCCGGGACATTGTTACTTGGGGGTTCAGGATTCCCCTCACAACCCCATTTATCAATGCTCCAGAACAATCTAGAGTCTTTCTTATCACTAGCATTATACCATTTTGCATTCTTAGGAGCTCTCTTGCCTTTACAGGTTTCAAAAAATGGTTTTTAATTACTGAAAAAAGAGTATCGTGGATTGTAGCCACGCCACTCAGCTCAATACTGGAAGGATTAGTATGTTCCATGGCTGATATCGCTTTATCAGCTTCGATTTTGATATTATCCATGGCTTGTTGATTAGTTACAACATTTATCCATCTTAACCTACGCATATCGTTAGTATGGACAATTAAGGGTAGAGCGAGGGCAGTAGAGCTACTAGTCTTGTTAGATAATGACCACCATTTATGCTTTATACACAGAGGATTGTGGTCACTCTCGCTCCTCCACACAACCTCCATGTCACATAACAGCGGCCATAGTTGCAGACTGCAAAGTATGTAATCTATTCTGCTCTTGTGCCGCCCATTGTCAAATGTCATGGACCCATTTTTGTCACTTGACGTCCTTCCATTTAATGCTCTTAGACCTTTCTCAAAACATAGGGCATTCATACTAATCACATCCTCAGTCCAGCGCACAACTGGTTTCAACTCTAATTTTGGGACCCCCCAATGCCAGTCCTCTTCATCCCCCAGGAAATCATCGTCTACGGCTAAGGGTTCAAATGATCGATTAAAGTCACCTGCAATGACAATATGATTGTCTTGGGAGTGGGTATCAAGTAGGGAGCCCAAGGCCGCCAAAACCTCTAACCTCCCACCCCTAGAACTCCTCACATATACATTGTAGATGTCTATTGTTCCCAAAATATCAGAATTCATTGTGATCAGTTGAATGTCTCTATGGCTAGTTTCTTTTACTTTGACATCTAGTGTTAGTGACTGCCGAACCCAAATGGTTAGACCGCCCATTGGTCTTCCCCTTGGGCCTTTTAAAGCTGGCACAAAGTAGTTCAGATATCCATGAGCAAAGGTTGGTTCACATGACCAGGTCTCTTGAAATATACATAGGTCAAAAGAATTAACAAATCGAAGCCACTCTCCAGAGTCCAGTTTAGAACCCAGGCCTGCAATGTTCCATGAGAGGAATTTCCCCACATTGTCCACGCTACCATCCAAGTCCATCAATAAAGGATTCGCAACACTTTCTTCAAGTAGTTCCCGTTCAGTTCCAGCCAACATGCCTTCATGACTGATAACGTCAGTAACATCTACTCTCACAGAGGTATTCTCAGTGTTAATACCCACTATAGGAACAACAGCACACACATCAGACTCAGACTTTGCAATGGAATTGGACGGGAGCTCGGAGGATTCATTCTTCTTGCTATTAACTAAAGGGATTGTGTCACCTATTAATCTTCCTTGGGACATACAAATAGCATTAGAAAAACCAAAGATCCTCAGCAATAGAAGTGTAGATTATGTTTAACTTAGCCAGATCATTAAACTCACCACTGCCTGCCCTCTCAAGTCAATCGCATTCATTTAGGTCTGACAGTGCCACAAATCTATTTTCAACGCTAATTCCCCATTCACTAGGTTGTGCCACCCTACCCCA